>NC_090276.1:102674244-103299244 GCF_040414725.1 Anabrus simplex | reverse complement strand
TGACATAAAATTGCTAGTGTTGAACTGTAGAAGTATTGTAAAGAAAGGAATAGAATTAAGTAATTTAATAGATATATATATATTTACCAGATATTGTAATAAGAGTTGAATCATGGCTGAGAAATTATATAATGGATGCAGAAATTTTCTCACGCCACTGGAGTGTGGATCGTAGAGATAGGATAGGAATGGTGGGAGGGGGAGTATTCATTCTGGTGAAAGAAGAATTTGTAAGCTACGATAAAGTTAAAGATGAGACACATGAAATTTTAGGTGTAAGGCTCATTTCTAAAGATAATAGGCAACTTGATATATTTGGAGTGTACAGACCGGGAAAGGGTAGCACTGACGCTGATTCAGAATTATTTGATAAGATAATCAGCTATGTTTAAACAATATGGAAAGGAACGTCATAGTAGCGGGTGATCTCAGTTTACAAAATGTCAGTTGGGAAGGAAATGTAAACAACAGGAAGCATGACCAACAAATGTTAATATGGGAAGGCCAGCTGATTCAGAAGGTGATCGAACCAACTAGAGGGAAGAACATTCTGGACATGGTGCTGGTAAAACCAGATGAGCTCTATAGAGAAACCAAAGTAATAGATGATATGAGTGATCACGAAACTTTTTTTGTTGTTGTTAAAAATAAATGTGAAAGAAAGGAAGGTATTAAAATTAGAACTATTAGGCAGTACTGTGTGACTGATAAAACAGGCACGAGGGAGTGTAAAAAAGGTAAATATGATCGGTGGAAATCGGTAAATAAAAATGTAAACAGATTCTGGGATGGGTTTAAAGCAGTTGTTGAGGAATGTGAAAATAGGTTTGTACCTTTAAAGGTGGTAAGGATCCACTATACTATGACAGAGAGTTAAAGAGACTAAGAAGGAGTGCAGGTTGAAATACACTGACTGACAGAGCAAATACAACACCAAGAAGGAGTGGTCAGAACTTTATGCCAATTGCAGGGTAGACTGACGTCACTGAGGTATGCTCATGATGTGAAATGCACCGCTGTGCTGCGCACGTAGCGAACGATAAATGGGACACGGCGTTGGCGAATGGCCCACTTCGTACCGTGATTTCTCAGCCGACAGTCATTGTAGAACGTGTTGTCGTGTGCCACAGGACACGTGTATAGCTAAGAATGCCAGGCCGCCGTCAACGGAGGCATTTCCAGCAGACAGACGACTTTACGAGGGGTATGGTAATCGGGCTGAGAAGGGCAGGTTGGTCGCTTCGTCAAATCGCAGCCGATACCCATAGGGATGTGTCCACGGTGCAGCGCCTGTGGCGAAGATGGTTGGCGCAGGGACGTGTGGCACGTGCGAGGGGTCCAGGCGCAGCCCGAGTGACGTCAGCACGCGAGGATCGGCGCATCCACCGCCAAGCGGTGGCAGCCCCGCACGCCACGTCAACCGCCATTCTTCAGCATGTGCAAGACACCCTGGCTGTTCCAATATCGACCAGAACAATTTCCCGTCGATTGGTTGAAGGAGGCCTGCACTCCCGACGTCCGCTCAGAAGACTACCATTGACTCCACAGCATAGACGTGCACGCCTGGCATGGTGCCAGGCTAGAGCGACTTGGATGAGGGAATGGCGGAACGTCGTGTTCTCCGATGAGTCACGCTTCTGTTCTGTCAGTGATAGTCACTGCAGACGAGTGTGGCGTCGGCGTGGAGAAAGGTCAAATCCGGCAGTAACTGTGGAGCGCCCTACCGCTAGACAACGCGGCATCATGGTTTGGGGCGCTATTGCGTATGATTCCACGTCACCTCTAGTGCGTATTCAAGGCACGTTAAATGCCCACCGCTACGTGCAGCATGTGCTGCGGCCTGTGGCACTCCCGTACCTTCAGGGGCTGCCCAATGCTCTGTTTCAGCAGGATAATGCCCGCCCACACACTGCTCGCATCTCCCAACAGGCTCTACGAGGTGTACAGATGCTTCCGTGGCCAGCGTACTCTCCAGATCTCTCACCAATCGAACACGTGTGGGATCTCATTGGACGCCGTTTGGAAACTCTGCCCCAGCCTCGTACGGACGACCAACTGTGGCAAATGGTTGACAGAGAATGGAGAACCATCCCTCAGGACACCATCCGCACTCTTATTGACTCTGTACCTCGACGTGTTTCTGCGTGCATCGCCGCTCGCGGTGGTCCTACATCCTACTGAGTCGATGCCGTGCGCATTGTGTAACCTGCATATCGGTTTGAAATAAACATCAATTATTCGTCTGTGCCGTCTCTGTTTTTTCCCCAACTTTCATCCCTTTCGAACCACTCCTTCTTGGTGTTGCATTTGCTCTGTCAGTCAGTGTAAATAGAGTTCGAAATGTCTGTGGAAGTAAGGAGAAATTGAAGGAACTTACTAGGATTTGAAACAAGCAAAGAATGCAGCTAAGGATAACATGATGGCAAGCATAATTGGCAGTCATACAAATTTTAGTGAAAAATTGAAGAGTATGTATAGGTACTTAAAGGCAGAGATAGGTTCCAAGAAGGATATTCAAGGAATCATTACTGAACAAAGGGAGTGTGTATGTGAGGATCTTTAAAAGGCAGAAGTATTCAGTCAGCATTATGTAAAGATTGTTGGGTGCAAGGATAATGTCCAGATAGAGGAGGTGGCTAATACTAAGGAAATATTAAAATTTACCTGTGGTAACTGGTACTCGGTTTTCGTGGATCACAGAGAGGTGAAAGAAGGTGTGGGCTTGAATGGGTCTATCTACAATATCAAAGATTATTTTAAAACATTGAAATAAAGGTTGTATTTCTTTTCAAATCTCAAACTTAACAGAAGTTTTCACTTAGTAAAATAACAGGGTTACAGGTACAATAATAATTTTGATTACAAGACTGGGAAACCCACAGAGCGGTACTTTACAAGGTTTGAGCTACAAGTTTACAACCTCCCTAATATGGTATTTATATAGAAAAGGAGAGTAATCTCCCAAGACACAATTATTCAGCGTACTTTGCTCCAACCGTTACAATTTAAGGCCTTCCAAAGGATATCAGAAAAGAGCTTACATGCCCTTCACGTTTAATAAAGGAGACTGGCTCCTTACAGCCTACTCAAGGCAACCCTGGCCTCTCTAGGCCCAACCTACAATTAACAATTTTTGTACACATGGGTATATAGTACCCATACTCGTGGGATACATCTCTAGAAGAACAGGATAATATTGTTACGTGTTGGCGGGGTAAATAAGTAAATAAATGAGCACAGAACCTGGTAGCGTCCTATTTCTAAGATTTATTAACTAAGCACTACAACAGGATTTACACACACACAGACGATAGCCGAGATTACAACTTACACAAGCACACAGTTACACACTCACACGGTTCGCGCTCTCTCTCTTAGTTTTTCATGTCCCATCTACAATGACACACGCACACAGAGTCATCGATTATTTACAGTACACTCTCTCAGCCACTCAGTCACACTCGTTAGCGCTGTTACAGTCCACAGCCTACACATCAGTCTCGCAGGTCGGGATAGTATCCGCTGTTCACTCAATCCGTCGAACCCCGTTCGCAGTCTGCACACGTCGGCACCCAGTGTTCCCTTCGTGCTGCTCCAGAACACCCAAGGTTCTTCTTCAACAGCCGGCCACAAGGGACTCACACACACGACGTCAGGGGAACAGGAACGAGTCCTCAGCTCCAACAGGCAGATACTCCATCAGGCTGCACTCTCCCAGGCCATCACTGACTGTGCTCCAGCGAACTCAATCTCCCTCTCACTCACTCACTAACTCCGTCTAACTCTCACTAACTGACTGCAGGAAAGTAACTGCGGCAACCCTTCTAGAGCAGTCCGGATGCTTGATGAATCCAGGAACCTCGCGAGATGGAACACTCCAGATTAATAGTCGAGTAATTTCCGTCGTCCCATGCGGCACGACCACGGATAGAAGAGAGAAGGGCCGGCCCAGCGCTTAAGTGTTGCTCGCGATTGGTGTGGTCGAGCGTAATGGGGGGGGGGGGGGAGGGATGGGTGACGAGCTCGGCCCGTAGCAAGTTGGCATGGTGGACGCTATAACCATTACAATATTACTGGCCTAAACTCAAAATATATGGAGGCGTACACTTGCGCTCCTTGAAAACCAACTAAAACCCTACTTGGGCTCGTGGCCTGATGATGCAGAGGCTAATCTCCAGCTACTGAGGTGACTAGAAAGAGAGCTTAATTACGACTTTACAGGAAGAGAAAAAGTTACAAAATCGTCACCTCAAAATAAATTGAAGGGGAACTCACGAGGGTAACGCACTCTCTATCCCCGATTTACAGTTTAAGACTTTATGAAATTTTCCATTAGCCGAAAGAAAGTTGCATCTTAGAAAACTGGTGGTTACATAGTTAAAGAGTCGTACCTTCCCCTCGGATGAGTTTGCAGAGATAGCTACAGAAATAGAAAACTGGTGGCGATTACCTGGGCTGATGTTCTGCCTGCCAAAGAATGAGGCACTCCGCCTCTCGTCTTAACAAACACACTCTCAGAAATTCGGCAATCAATATGAGAAGGTAGCTTGAGAAAGCCGCAGCTTATATACCCGAGCGGAGGTTACGAGAAGGTTCTGGACTAAATCCGGACACACCCTCTCATTTTTATTGGCCGAATATAAGGCTACAAGAAGCCTGTGATAGGCTGAAAAATAAATACAAAAATTTCTAATCGGTCAGATTCAAAAGCTGGCAAGATGAAAAGGAAGTGTTGCAAACCTGAAATATCAAAATAAATGACAGTTGATTTAGTTCTTTAAATCACTAATTATTCCACCTTGCACCAGAGTGCATGACATCAGTTTTTTGTAATGACATCTATGGAGAAAAGTTCAGACTATTTGCTGTACACCAAAACAAAACAAATAAAACCAGTCGGTTTAGGAAACTTTAAAATAACACATTACTCTGTTATTTATGAGTGACATCTTCTGATTAATGTCCCAACTTCATGCAGTAGCTGTTAGATTTGTATGAGAGGTAGCGTTCCTTAAAGTGCTTCTTTTAAATGTGCAGGGTTGCAGTGTGCCTCCTGGTACAGTAACAATGACATTTACAGTAAGATACAAAAGTTGAAAACTAGAAAATCAGTTGGAATTGATAAGGTATCATGGGATATACTAAAGAGAGTGGGTTGGGGTATAGTACCATCGACCCTATCAAATGCTTTAGACAGGTCAATTGCAATACAGTCCATTTGACCTCCTGAATGCAAGATATCTGTTATATCTTGCTGGAATCCTATAAGTTGAGCTTCAGTGGAATAACCTTTTCTAAACCCGTACTGCCTTCTATCGAACTAGTTATTAATTTTGCAAACATATTTAATATAATCAGAAAGAATTCCTTCCCAAAGCTTACATGCAATGCATATCAAAACTTACTGGTCCATAATTTTCAGCTTTATGTCTTTCACCCTTTCCTTTATACACAGGGCTACTATAACATCTCTCCATTCGGTATAGGGGCCAATGACCTTCGATGTTAGGCCCCTTTAAACAACAAGCATCATCATCATGATTTAGTATAGTTCCTTCATACAAACAATAATCAAATACGAACTTCATATATGGTACTCTACTCAAAATATGAATGAGAAAAATATTTTCTGACGTGTTTTAATTGTGTAAATTGTCGTTTGTGAACCTACGACAAGTTTCCTCACAGGTTTCTCTATGTAACACTTTGACCAGAGTAACCAGGATCCTGATTTTTATCCTTTAGGCATGAGATCACAGCTGATGATGCCCATGCAGTGGGCGATCACGTCCCGTTAAATTAGTATGACAATATGTAAATCTTAATTTTAAGAACCCAGCGTGTATTGAATAGGTGAATCTCATTAAAATTTTGTAACATTCGTGAATTTGTTTTTGTTTGTTATTTGTTTTACGTCGCACCGACACAGATAGGTCCTATGGCGACGATGGGATAGGAAAGGCCTAGGAATGGGAAGGAAGCGGCCATGTCCTTAATTAAGATACAGCGCCAGCATGTGCCTGGTGTGAAAATGGAATACCACGGAAAACCATCTTCAGGGCTGCCGACAGTGGGGTTCGAACCCACTGTCTCCCGGATGCAAGCTCGCAGCTGCGCGGCGCTAACCGCACGGCTAACTCACCCGGTGTGAGATTTGTAACATGTAAGTGGTATGTTCGGAGATGTCAGAGGGGAGATATTATGCAACGCTATTAGTAGACGAATAAATTTGAGTGGCATCTTTAAAAGTAGGAAAGATCACAATATGAAGATAAAGTTGGAATTCAAGAGGACAAATTGTGGCAAGGGAGGTTAGGGATTGGAATAACTTACCAAGGGAGATGTTCAGTAAATTTCCAATTTCTTTGCAGTCATTTAAGAAAAGGCTAGGAAAACAGCAGTTAGGGAATCTGCCACCTGTGCGACTGCCCTAAATGCAGATCAGTAGTGATTCTATTCGATTGATTCGACAACATAAATTCTCCGAGCGGTATATTCATAACCTTCCGCGTATTCTATTGCCAATATTATTACATTTATTACCAGTTTGTGAATCCAGTAGCCTTGATCGTGAGTACTAAACGAAAGTTGTGTTCTTCAAACTTTCCTGGCATCTTCTAATGAAATTTCTATTGATATGAATAAGTTCCTGAAGCGTAATTATCCTAATTGCTGTTGTTATAATATTTTTAACTTCATCTATGATTTGAGGATTATTTCTGTAAACTTTACTTTTCTTACGATTTCCCACAAATAAAAGTCGCAAACAGTAAGACCGGGGAGCAGGAGGCCATAATCGTTTGGATATTATCCTATCATGAAAAACCTGCCTTTATATCTTGCAAAAGAATTATATGCAGTATGATCTGCAGCGGAATCCTGTTGAGAATAGCCATATCTTATCTAATTATCTGTCAACATTTGAAAAAATGGTGCAAAAATATTTGTGGATTCTCTCAGAATTTATGGTGTCGTTGAAAAATTCCTAATATCCGCTCTGCAGTTACAGCACTCCATACACCAGTTTTCTGGTCATGTTGAGGAACTTTATGAATTAGTCGTGGACTTACAGTGCTCCAATGCTCAAACTGCTAGCTCCGCTGGGGGAGCAGAATGCACTGTACTACAAATTCAGTAACCATATTCTTCCAAAAATCCAATACTTTGTTGACTTGGAGTTGTATGTTGCGAAGAAAGTTCTGTCAGAAGTATTTCAGCAGATGTCGATGTCTGTGTAGATATAGGAAGATCTTTGTTTTGTGTACTAGTGTAAGGGAGACCAGGAGAGGAGGGGATATAATGAGGAGGGTGGGGTCATGTGTGATTCAGTATTTAGTCATATGGAGAATGTGTATGGAGGAAAGGAGACCAGGGTCAAGGTTATCAAGGAATAAAGTTAAGGTAGATGTCAAAGAAAATAGAAGGTGAGGAGGAGGTTAAATGTAAGTAGGTAATTTTCCACATTGGTACTAACATCACAAGGCAAGCAGGAGTACATACTAACATAATTGGTGATGTGTGGGATCTGGTTATGGCAGCATGGATGAAGTTTAAGGAAGCAGAAATTTGTTTTAATGGGATACTTACTAAATGGCGATTGAGAAATTTAAATAATACTATGGAATGGGTATATGGGTAACTGGGAGTGTGATTTGTCGATCCTGATTGGCGTGTAGGGAATAGGGATCAGTTTAAAGTTAAAAACTTCATCGCTGATCCGTATTGAACTAATAATTACAATGCTAAAAAGAGAAAGATGTTCCACCTATTCAATACAATAACACTGTTCCACGAATCAATGTAGCAACATATTTAATTTGTTATAGGTCTGGTTTCGACATATGTCCATGTCATCATCAGCCTACAAAAAAATGGCAAGAAGTCAACACAATTGTAACACTTATGACACAAAACCTAATAAAAAAAGACGCTTTCTCTGAAAGAGAACTCATTTTCAAGCTTAAAAAGAAAATTGAAAATAATGTCATCATTACAAAAGCTGATAAGGGTAATACAACCGTTGTTATGGATAAAATTGAATCATTGAAAAAACCAAAAAAATTTTCAGCAATAATTCTTTTTCAATAATTAAAAAAGACCCAACTCAACAGATTCAGCGTCGTCTTAACCAAACATTAAAGAACACCTCTTTCCTATTCACAGATTATGAGAAAACAAAGTTATTGAACATGAATCCGGGTCTACCAACTGCAAAAGCTTTCCCTAAGATCCACAAGGCTGATGTCCCCATTCGCCCGATCATTAATTACAGACCCAGTCCACTATACAAATTAGCCCAATTCATTCAGAAATTTCTAAAGAATAATTATAAGATTTTATCAAAAAAGTCTATTAAAAGTACTATTGAGCTAATTGAAAAACTGAGCAACTTTGGAATTCAACCACGCCATTCTTTACATTCTTGATATTGTCAATATGTAGCCTAGCATTAATACCAAAAAATTATTTCCCATTATCGAAAGAAGCCTGAATACATACAGTCACCTGATAAATTTGAGATTCTTGATTTCATGACTGTCTTAAAATTGGTAGTCAATAACAATTTTTTAACATTTGACAGTATAATATACCAACAAGATGGCTTGGCAATGGGATCACCAGCATCGGGGATCCTGGCAGGTTTTCTGGAACACAATTTTATTGATAACGATAATTGGTAATTGTAGATGATAGGATTATTAATGCATGCTCTACTCTTAATAATCTCAACAAGATCGATCCTCATATTAAATTTACACTTGAAACTGAATCCAACAGTTCAATCAATTTTCTAGATATAACAATTAGCAGATTACCCTATTCTTTATCTTACATGATTTATAGGAAACCTACACAAACAGTTACTACCATAAGACAAGATTCCTCACACCCACAATCACATAAATGTGCCACTTACAACAGTATGGTTAACCGCGCTTTCAAAATACCTTTATCTAAAGAAAATTTAAATAAAGAACTTAATATCATATGTTCCATCGCTAAATTTAATGGTTACAGCAGATTTTTTATTGAACGAATAATCAATAAGTTTAAACACCGAACAAATACAACACTATCAAATTACAATCCTAAACCAGCAGCTTACTCTACCTTCACTTTCAATGAAAACGTCTACTGCATTGCCAATATCTTCAAAAAACATAATTCCAAAATTTCCTTTCGAACTAACAATAGAAACATGGATGTAATTTATAACTCCAAATCTATAAACAGAACTAATATATTTTTCAAAATATGGCGTATACCGTTTTAAATGCAACACCTGTAATTCTTCTTACATTGGACAAACTGGACGCAGCTTCAAAATTAGATATTCAGAACATGTTAACGCGATAAAATACAATAAATTCTCAGCAATAGCGCAACACATGCAAGACGTAAAACATCATTTCACTACATTAGACCAAGACATTTAAATTATCAGTACCCTAAACAAAGGCCCTCTTCTTGATATCACTGAAAATTTTTAAATACACCTTGATCAATATTTTAATCCTAACCAAAACCTTAACGATTTGTCTGAAAAACCAAACATTCTTTTTGACTTCCTTATCTTAGTTTTCAAAAGCTTCAAGTTGACAAGTAGGCATTCAATCTTCCACGTAATACACAAAACCTTCTCACGCTACTTGCTCTTACCACAACACCCCCCCTGACCCACCTTAAACTACTCCCCTTACCCTATCCTATCCCCTACCTATATTCAGTTTTCAGTTCTTACTTCCTCTTGTACTTCATGACAAGGCTAAATTAAAGTGAGCCTCATAATATTACTTACCTTACCATTTTCACTTTTCTGTTTCTTATTTTTAATTTATTTTCCTTAGATATCATAAAATCCATATCAGTACTAATAGTCTCATATTCTAAGAGTTTTTATATATACCACTATCCACCTTTTGATCTACTAAAACAAAATCATATCATTTGTTACCTAGCAACAAATTTTATTCCTTGAACAACAATTGTGAATTATACTGCATCATTTTTTAACCTCAAGATCAGCAAGAGTGCTCAAGAACCTGTACATGAACTTGTATTTTTAATTCAAGAAAAGTGTCATAAGTGTTACAATTGTATTGACTTCTTGCCATTTTTGTGTAGGCTGATGATGACATGGACATATATCAAAACCGATCCCATAACAAATTAAATATGTTGCTACATTGATTCGTGCAACAGTGTTATTGTATTGAATAGGTGGAACATCTTTCTCTTTTTAGCATTGTAATAGGGATCAGTGCTCAGATGGGCTTCACTTGAACCGCAGTGGTACTTGTAAGTTAGGGGGTTTGTTTAGGAGAGACACTCAGGGAAAGTGTGTGGACAAGGGAGTGGCTATGACGGTATATAGTGTTGGGGGTCACATTAGTAAAGCCAAGTAAATTTGAACTAGAAAATAATAGAATTAAGTAATTTAATTGATACATATTTAACAGATATTCTAATTGGTATTGAATCTTGGTTGAGAAGTGATAATATACTGTAGGTGCAGACATTTTCTCATGAAACTGGAGTCTTTATCATAAAGACCAGATACAAAGAGTAGCAGGGGAGCATTCATACTGGAGAAAGAGGAATTTTTAAGCTAAAAAAATTAAGGCCAGGCTGAGTGGCTGGCGCTGGCGTTTGGACCCCAACTTGGCAGGTTCGATCCTAGGTCCAGTCCAGTGGTATTTGAAGATGCTCAGATACGTCAGCCTCGTGTCGGTAGATTTACAGGCACTTAAAAAACTCCTGCAGGACTAAATTCTGACACCTTGGTGCCTCCAAAAACACTGAAGGTAGTTAGTGGGACGTAAAGCAAATAACATTATTAATAACATAAAAAATTTATGAATGAGAAACATAATATTCTGTGTGCAAGACTTATCCCAAAAATTAATAGACAGCTTGATATTTTTGGGGTGCAGAGACCTGATAAGTCTGCCTGTGAAGCTGATGCACAATTATTTGATGTGGGGTATGACACAGAAAACATTACTGTAGCAGGTGATCTGAGTTTACAAAATATTAACTGGGAAGGGAATGTGAATGACAGAAAGCACGAACAACATGATGAATAAGGTAATAAGGGAATTACAGTTGAATCAGAAATTGATGGAACCAACTAGGAAGAAAGATATTCTGGATGTAATGCTGATGAAACCAGATGAGCTCTATAGAGAAACTGAAGTGATAGATGGTATAAGTGTTCATGAAACTGTTTTTATCGTAGTTAAAAATAAACATGATTGAAAGACAGGTTGTAAAAATAGAACTGTTTGGCAATATGATATGGTTGATCAGACAGGCATGGGGAAGTTTTTAAAACTCAATTATAGTCAATGGAAAATTATGAATGAAAGTGTAAGCGGCCTAGTGGATGGGTTGCAATCAATTGCTGATGAGTGTGGATAAAGGATAGTACCTTCAAAATTGGTAAGGAAAGTTAAGGACCCATTATATTATGACAGGAAAATAAGGAGATTAACAAGGAGGTGCAAATTAGAAGGAAATAGTGTGAGGAATGATTGCAGGAGTAAGGAGAGATTGCAGCAACTAACTAAGAAATTGAATTTAGCAAAAAATAACATGAGCGATGTTAGTATACCATTCCTTATGCAGCCAGGCCCCGTCATGAATGGTATGAAAATATCACTCATAGGGTCAGTTGGTGCATGCATTTCAGTGGGCTTGGCAGACTGATATGTGAGCAACTTCTGGCTCGGTGAGGAAAGCAATGGGAAACTATCTCACTCCTCATTTCCCTAGTACACCTCTTCAGTGATGCCTTATTTATCTATGAGAGCTGTTGGCATAGCTGTGGAGGATCAAACCAGTCTTCGGGCTGAATACCCAACATACAACATACAATGTTAATATGATGACAAACATAATTGACAGCCATATGTATTTTGGGAGCAATGGAAGGATATGTTTAGATACTTCAAGGCTTAAACAGGTCACAGGAAGGACATTCCAGGGATCATTAATGAAGAAGGTGAGTATGTATGTGAAGTTATACAGAAGTATTCAATCAGCAGTATGTAAAGCTAGTTGAATATAAGTATAATGTCCAGATAGAGGAGGCAACTAGTAGGTCTACTGTCAAATTATTGAAATTTATATATGATAAAAATAGCTGGAATTGATAAGAAAAGGCTGATGGATTATTACAGGCCAATCAATTTGGATATAGTGGTACTCCTTGCATGATGGAGCAATACCCAGTGTACAGGAAAAAGGCTGATAAACATAGCATGGATCATTACAGGCCAATCAGTTTGGATATAGTGCTATTCTCTGCATGATGGAGCAATACCAAGTGTACAGGGAAAAGTCTGATGGATTATTACAGGCCAGTTAGATTGGATATAGTGCTACTCCCTGCATGATGGAGTAATACCCAGTGTACAGGAAAAAGGCTGATAAACATAGCATGGAACATTACAGGCCAATCAGATTGGATATAGTGCTATTCCCTGCATGATGGAGCAATACCTAGTGTACAGGAAAAAGGCTGATAAACATAGCATCGAACATTACAGGCCAATGAGATTGGATATAGTGCTACTCCCTGCATGATGGAGCAACACCCAGTGTACAGGAAAAAGGCTGATAAACATAGTATGGAACATTACAGGCCAATGAGATTAGATATAGTGCTACTCCCTGCATGATGGAGCAATACCCAGTGTACAGGAAAAAGGCTGATAAACATAGCATGGAACATCACAGGCCAATCAGTTTGGATAAAGTGCTACTCCTTGCATGATGGAGCAATACCCAGTGTACAGGGAAAAGTCTGATGGATTATTACAGGCCAATTAGATTGGATATAGTGCTACTCCCTGCATGATGGAGCAATACCCAGTATGCAGGGAAAAGTCCAATGGATTATTACAGGCCAATCAGTTTGGATTTAGTGCTACTCCCTGCATGATGGAGCAATACCCAGTGTACAGGGAAAAGGCTGATGGATTATTACAGGCCAATTAGATTGGATATAGTGCTACTCCTTGCATGATGGAGCAATACCCAGTGTGCACGGTAAAGGCTGAGAGATCATTACAGGCCAATCAGTTTGGATATAGTGCTACTCCTTGCATGATGGAGCAATACCCAGTGTACAGGAAGAAGGCTGATGGATTATTACAGGCCAATCAGTTTGGATATAGTGCTACTCCTTGCATGATGGAGCAATACCCAGTGTACAGGGAAAAGGCTGATGGATTATCACAGGCCAATCAGTTTGGATATAGTGCTACTCCCTGCATGATGGAGCAATACCTAGTGTACAGGAAAAAGGCTGATGGATTATCACAGGCCAATCAGTTTGGATATAGTGCTACTCCCTGCATGATGGAGCAATACCCAGTGTACAGGGAAAAGTCAAATGGATTATTACAGGCCAATTAGATTGGATATAGTGCTACTCCTTGCATGATGGAGCAATACCCAGTGTGCACGGTAAAGGCTGAGAGATCATTACAGGCCAATCAGTTTGGATATAGTGCTACTCCCTGCATGATGGAACAATACCCAGTGTACAGGAAGAAGGCTGATGGATTATTATTTTTTTTTTTTTTTTTTTTTTTTTGCTAATTGCTTTACGTCGCACCGACACAGATAGGTCTTATGACGACGATGGGACAGGGAAGGGCTAGGAGTTGAAAGGAAGCGGCCGTGGCCTTAATTAAGGTACAGCCCCAGCATTTGCCTGGTGTGAAAATGGGAAACCACGGAAAACCATTTTCAGGGCTGCCGACAGTGGGGTACGAACCTGATGTATTATTACAGGCCAATCAGTTTGGATATAGTGCTACTCTCTGCATGATGGAGCAATACCCAGTGTACAGGAAAAAGTCAAATGGATTATTACAGGCCAATTAGATTGGATATAGTGCTACTCCTTGCATGATGGAGCAATACCCAGTGTGCACGGTAAAGGCTGAGAGATCATTACAGGCCAATCAGTTTGGATATAGTGCTACTCCTTGCATGATGGAGCAATACCCAGTGTACAGGAAGAAGGCTGATGGATTATTACAGGCCAATCAGTTTGGATATAGTGCTACTCCCTGCATGATGGAGCAATACCCAGTGTACAGGAAGAAGGCTGATGGATTATTACAGGCCAATCAGTTTGGATATAGTGCTACTCCTTGCATGATGGAGCAATACCCAGTGTACAGGAAAAAGTCAAATGGATTATTACAGGCCAATTAGATTGGATATAGTGCTACTCCTTGCATGATGGAGCAATACCCAGTGTACAGGAAAAAGTCCAATGGATTATTACAGGCCAATGAGATTGGATATAGTGCTACTCCTTGCATGATGGAGCAATACCCAGTGTACAAGGAAAAGACTGAGGGATCATTACAGGGTGATCAGTTTGGATATAGTGCTACTCCCTGCATGATGGAGCAATACCCAGTGTACAGGAAAAAGGCTGATAAACATAGCATGGAACATTACAGGCCAATCAGTTTGGATATAGTGCTACTCCTTGCATGATGGAGCAATACCCAGTTTACAGGAAAAAGGCTGATAAACATAGCATGAAACATTACAGGCCAATCAGTTTGGATATAGTGCTACTCCCTGCATGATGGAGCAATACCCAGTGTACAGGGAAAAGGCTGATGGATCATTACAGGCCAATGTCTTGTTTGTAACCTCTGAAAAGCATTTGGAAATTGAAGATTTTTTCTGATATGCAAAATTACCAACTGGTTTGATAGAAAGCAGTTCGCATTTATGAAACGTTGCTCCAGTGAAGCTCTACTTGTTGGATTTCATTAAAATATAGCAAATATTTTGGATTCAGAATGTCAAATAGAGTGTACGCTATTGAACTATCCAAGGCTTCTGATGGGATGGATCATAGGAGATCACTGATGAAACTGGGGACTGCAGGTGACACAAAAATGAAGTTGAACTGATGGCTAAGTTCGTAGAAAACAGAACGGAGAGAATTGGAGTAAGGGAAATGTTAACTGATCATGTAATGATTAAGAGCATGTCCACAGGGCAGTATTATTGGAGGTTTAGTCTTCTCATATATATAGAACAATATATAATAATAGATAAAAATAATACTAAATATAACAAATAAATAATAATACAAATATAAATAACAGGTGGATTGGAACCACAAACATCAAATACATATCAGTGAAAAATAAACAGGAAAAATATGCACGCATGTCTAATTTTTCTAGACACACAAACCTGCAACTTTCACACCAACAAAGATCTGTACTTCCTATGACAGGAATTAGACTAACAGCTTCTAGGAATTTGGGTGTAATATAAACAAAATCTCTCCTAGGTGTCACCTCACCAGAATTAACTACACATATCAATAATCCTTATGCAGTTAAATAATTCCTGGATTCCAATCCCCCTGGCCTACCTGGGTCCATGCTCAAATTAATTTACTCCCCAAACAAGTCGGCCACAAAATAAACGTGCATATTATGCTGACCTCTAACTGAAGAGCCTTGCCAAGTGGCTCAGAGGCGCTGACCTCTAACTGAAGAGCCTTGCCAAGTGGCTCAGAGGTGCTGACCTCTAACTGAAGAGCCTTGCCAAGTGGCTCAGAGGTGCTGACCTCTAACTGAAGAGCCTTGCCAAATGGCTCAGAGGTGCTGACCTCTAACTGAAGAGCCTTGCCAAGTGGCTCAGAGGTGCTGACCTCTAACTGAAGAGCCTTGCCAAGTGGCTCAGAGGTGCTGATCTCTAACTGAAGAGCCTTGCCAAGTGGCTCAGAGGTGCTGACCTCTAACTGAAGAGCCTTGCCAAGTGGCTCAGAGGTGCTGACCTGTAACTGAAGAGCCTTGCCAAGTGGCTCAGAGGTGCTGACCTCTAACTGAAGAGCCTTGCCAAATGGCTCAGAGGTGCTGACCTCTAACTGAAGAGCCTTGCCAAGTGGCTCAGAGGTGCTGACCTCTAACTGAAGAGCCTTGCCAAGTGGCTCAGAGGTGCTGACCTCTAACTGAAGAGCCTTGCCAAATGGCTCAGAGGTGCTGACCTCTAACTGAAGAGCCTTGCCAAGTGGCTCAGAGGTGCTGACCTCTAACTGAAGAGCCTTGCCAAGTGGCTCAGAGGTGCTGACCTCTAACTGAAGAGCCTTGCCAAATGGCTCAGAGGTGCTGACCTCTAACTGAAGAGCCTTGCCAAGTGGCTCAGAGGTGCTGACCTCTAACTGAAGAGCTGTGCTGAGTGTCTCAGAGGTGCTGACCTCTAACTGAAGAGCCTTGCCAAGTGGCTCAGAGGTGCTGACCTCTAACTGAAGAGCCTTGCCAAGTGGCTCAGAGGTGCTGACCTCTAACTGAAGAGCTGTGCTGAGTGTCTCAGAGGTGCTGACCTCTAACTGAAGAGCCTTGCTGAGCGGGTCAGACGATTGAGGCGCTGGCTTTTTACCCCACCCTGGCGGGTTCCATCCCGACTCACTCCGGTCTTATTTGAAGGTCCTCAAATATGAAGACCTCGTGTCGGGTGATTTACTAGCACGTAAAGAGCTTCTGCGGGACTAAATTCCGGCATCTCGGCTTATTCATAACAGTAAAATTAGTTAGTGGGTCGTAAAAGTCATTTTTAACTGAAGACCAAGCTTCTCCACAGGCCCAAAATTCGTTTATATGTTAACTCCGTTTCTGCCGGTAATATCTTTAAGTTCGTACTGCGTGTACAAGATTTACATAATGTGGTCAGTTAAATTTACTTGATGACTGGAACTTAGCCGCTGTTAATTCAATGTGACGTACCGAGCCTCGTCTCTAACGTTACTGAGCATTTCCAAATAATAAAATTTAAATGACTTGAAATCCGATTAACGGATTAATTATCTGCGGGTTCGGAATAGAGATCCAGCCGGCTTATAAAATAATTCTTCATTCGAAATTATGACAACAATGACTAGTCACCTCTACAAAAGCACATATTTAGACGGAAATCGGACGAAGACGCTGTTATTCTGCGGAGCCACAAAATAAACGTGCACTTGCATACAAAACTATTTACATAAATTTCGATGACCCCGTTCTGGCATCGAACACGAGATCTGTCCCTCTGTTTTTTCATCTTTATTTTACTGACTTAATCACTTTACTTGAATGTATTTCCGTAATATTTACTTGACATCTCAATAAAACTAATCATGTCCACGAGGAAACAAAGTAAAAAGAGCAAATTTGAGTAACTTATAATCAAATTAACCCACTTGGCTTGTACTTCACAATATTTGCAATTAATCAGCAAATGTTTTCATCTTAACAAAACTAAATTTTAGGAAATTATCCTGTCCCCGTAAGTGTACATATGAATATGAAATAGAGTATTCCAGGCGGGCTGTGTCCACACATCAGTGAACAAGACTACTACTCCGTATCTGCAACTCTCGTTCTGATGGCTTCTTTCTTTGTCCTCGTGGTCATTCCTAGCTGCACAGAGTTATTTCGTGGAACTTCGTGGCAGTGTTCAATGGCTACTACTCCGTCATCTCTTGAGATACTGACCAAGTTTCTTCTTATCTCCCCAAACAAGTTCCTCATTCTGCATTCCTCTCTTCCAAGTTGCATGGCATGCTCCACGCAATGTAGCCTAATGTTCAAGCATCCTCGTGAAAGTTATCGAATCTTACATATCTCCGCACTGCTTAAAACCTTCTAACTAAAGTCCTACTCTTCACTAATGTGCATCGGCTGTGCTCTAACTGGAAACAAAGTCATAGTTCTGTCCCTCATATTATTTATATGTACAGTTCCAAAGTTCTGTCGTTAACATAATAATAGCGTTCTACTGTTAAAGTATATTACAGTCATACGACCAAGGAATCACCAAGTCAAAGACTTCTCCAAGCTCCACTCAATTCCACTCGCTGATATTATTCATATGACACATACGGCGATACGACAAAGGACTCCGCAATAAAGATGTCTGCGTAACTCCATGATCGAAACACTAAGGCGAAGAAAGATGCTCCCTAGCCTCGTGTTAGGGCTTTGATTAATGCAACTCTTGTCAGATCAGCCGCCCCAGCGGTGCCTGCCTTGTACCCGGAGGCTCCGGGTTCAATTCCCGGCCAGGTGAGGGATTTTTACCTGCAACTTAGGGCTGGTTCGAGGTCCACTCATCCTACGTAATTACAATTGAGGAGCTATCTGACGATGAGATGGAGGCCGCCGTCGTGCTGACCACGCGACACCGTGATCTGCAGGCTGAGCCGTAGGGTTTGGCTTGACTATTGTCATATCACAAGCTTGTCTTGGTTGGATTTAATTTAGCGCGTCTCTCATCTTCTTCAAGAACCAGTTTCTTTCCTGTCTGCACCAATCACACCGAGGTACGTCCACATCTAGCCTCATACAGGCCCTCAAAGCACGGAACAGTTAGTAAGAAACTGCTGTTTCCCCTGTTATTCGCGGTTTTTCTCTTGCTTCAAATTTAGCCTCCTCCGCGTTCGCTTGAACAACGGCTCCAAGTGCCTCTCCCTTGTAACAAACATACGTCGACCTAATCCTTTCTCTAGACCAGCCCTGTCCAACGCGCCCGAGGTGCCCTTTTATGGCGCCCTTCGCAATTAATTTCTAAATTAAATTATATTTAATATTTGAAAACAATCCTTTTGCATTAAAATAAATATTCTTACTTTTCTCTTAAAAATACCGTCCTCAAAGTCAGAAAATTTGTTCCATCCGTACCTCCAAATACACAAAGAGCTTTGAGTAAGCCATAAATGTGATCTAGGCCTAACTGACTCGTGTCCGCAATTAGTGAAGAGAGAGAAGAAAGGTTCAGAAAGACAGCTATTCGACATGTAAGTAGTTGCGACAAAAGGGAAATCCTCCACAAACCTCTCAATGTGGGGGGGGGGGGGGCTAGCGCTCTACTCACGGAGCCAAATATAGCCGCATATTTATTCTGCCAAACAGAACCACTTCCTTATTATTCACTTCATTGCAATGCCATAAACTACCTACCATGACAGAGTTTCACGGGGACGACAATGGGACACGCAATTTGCCCACAAAGTGACTTTAATCCCAACAAAGCTGTGCCGTAAACAATGAACAAACGATTTATGAAAGTCTTGCAATTGGAATGTTCCCAGTTCCTAGCTTTCAGGCGAACATTCAGTATTACTTTTGAGCTTATTGAATACGTTTTGAGTGCCTTGTGTTGTGATAAGTTGTACATTCAACATGTTTCGTGTGCTTTTTTCATTACTATTTAAACTTTAACTTATTCAGTTTATAATCAGGTATATTTCATTAAACATAACATGGCTAAAAGGCAAAGAAATTATAACTTTAACAGTGAATGGGGGGACCAGTATTGCTTTATTGAAAACAAAGGAAAGTCTGTGTGTTTATTGTGTAATGCTAGTGTGTCTGTTCCTAAAAGAAGTAATATACAGCGACATTTTTTGACTAATCACAAAAAATTTGACAGTGAATTTCCTTTTAATTCCGAACTAAGAAAACACAAAGTGAAAGACCTAAAATCTAAATTAGCATTGCAACAATGTGCGTTTAAGAAGCCAGTTCAGCAAACGCGTAACGTGACAATAGCTTCTTACAAAGTTTGTTACGTCCTAGCTAAAAGGAGAAAAGCTTTCAGTGATGGGGAAGTAATGAAAGAAGCTATGCTGAATGCCGCTGAATCTCTGTTCGAATCTCACATAGATAAATATGAATTGATATCTTCAATCAAAGGACTTCAGTTGTCTCAACAAACTGTTGCTAGGCGGGTTGAACAGATTTCTAATAATATGGAATCTCAATTACATCAGGATTTGAAATCGTGTGAACATTTTTCACTCCAGTTTGATGAAAGTGCTGAGACGTCTGACACTGCTGAGTTGTGCGTATTTGCTAGAATGGTTTTTAATGGTTTTACAGTAAAGGGAGAATTTGTCAAGCTATTGCCACTTCATGAACGTACTAGGGAAGAAGACATATTTAATGCTTTCGTTAAATTCACCAAAGAGAGTAACCACTGTCAAAGCTTGTCGCTATAACAACAGATGGGGCACCGTTTATGACTGGTAGAAATAATGGATTTCTTTCTCTTTGCGCTAAGGGTGAATCATTTCCAAAATTTCTTTGTTATCATTGTATTATTCACCAAGAAGCTTTATGCGCAAAGGTTTTAAAGTTCGATCATGTCATGAAAATTGTAACTAATGTCGTGAATTATATAAGATCGTCATCTACTCGTCATCGATTGTTCAGAAATATTTTAAGTATGTCAGATTCGGAGTATGGTGATGTCATCCTTCATGCAGACGTAAGGTGGCTTAGTAGGGAGAAAACACTCGAATGGTTTTGCTGCCTGTTGGATGAGATACGAGACTTCATGAAATCATCTCCTGGGAAATATTATCACGAACTTGATGATATATCTTGGCTAATCGAATTAGCATTCTTGGCAGACATCACCTCAAAATTAAATGAGTTAAATCTCGAATTGCAAGGAAAAGATCATAATATTTCAGGTATGGTAAGTATTGTCAATGCATTTGAAAAGAAACTTAAGATATGGATTGTCCATTTAAATAGAAATTCCCTTTCACATTTTCCAAATTTGAAATCTATGGCAGACACAGTAAATGGCGGCAAGCGTGATTTTTCATCTCTTGCTAAACATCTTGAAACTCTTGGGTCCGAATATGGTAGCAGATATAGCCAGTTTTCAATGCTTGAACCAGTGATCATGTTTGTCAATAAACCCTTCGCTTCTGTTGACGTTTGTGAGCTTGGAGGGAGGGTGTTATTCGAAAATTATAATCCTGAAGAATTAGAAATGGAAATTTTAAGCCTTCAGTCAGACCTTTCTTTGAAATCCTCCTACGCAACATGTGGCAATTTCTGGACTCTGGTGGACGTTAAAAAATATCCCATTACCCGCAGTGTTGCTCTGAAGATGCAATCTTGTTTTGCTTCAACCTATTTTTGTGAAGTCGCGTTTTCGACTATGAACATAATAAAAAACAAACACTGATCCTGCCTGACAGACTCACACCTGGATTACGCGTTAAGAACAGTCTTTCCAGTTACACACCAGACTTTCCTCAACTTGCAGCGAGCATGCAGTGCCAGATTTATTATGTGAGTAAATATATTTTCATATATTTTTTATTCTAGATTTATTATTATTATTATTATTATTATTATTATTATTATTATTATTATTATTATTATTATTATTATTATTATTATTATTATTATTATATAGTTGTTGTACCGATAACAGTAGTCGAATTAGTGGAATCGTACCTGGCGCCCGCATACCCTTAGTTATCATGTGAATGTGCTCGCGTAGAAACGAACGTTGGACATCCCTGCTCTAGACAGTTGGCATCGTCCATATCCTGTTCACTGACAGCATTTGCCTCATAATGGAATATAAAATGATGAGTGTTTTCTTTAAATTTATTGTAAACTTATAGTTCAATTTTCAGTCAGTCAATCAATCAATCACTACTGATCTGCATTTAGTGCAGTCGCCCAGGTGGCAGATTCCCTATCTGTTGTTTTCCTAGCGTTTTCTTAAATGATTGCAAAAAAATTGGAAATTTATTGAACATCTCCCTTGGTAAGTTTGTTCCAATCCCTAAATCCCCTTCCTATAAACGAATATTTGCCCCAGTTTCTCCTCTTGAATTCCAACTTTATCTTCATACTGTGATCTTTCCTACTTTTAAAGACACCACTCAAACTTATTCGTCTACCGTACTGATGCCATTCCACGCCATCTTTCCACTGACAGCTCGAAACATACCACTTACACGTTATAAGTTAGGTCCGTATTGAAATGTACGTAAATACAAAGTATAAACGTGTTATTTTTTAATATCCACTTATTCAATACAAAGAGATCTTGTTTTAGAAATAAGTTATTATTATAAAATGTTAAAGGACATGTTTCGCCCATATTAAGCGCATCATCAGCCTCAAACTCAAACCTGTATGGTGAAAAATCAGGATCCTGATTGTTGTTACAAGTCGTAAAAAGAGGATATCAATGTAGGTGTTTGTCTAAACACAAAAATTATTTGAATGGCCTTGGTTAAAATCGTAGTATAAAGCTGCATGTCATAAGTTCATATGATTATCCAAAAACCTGTTGGGGGTAGATCAGTCTTTATAATGAAACAGAAACCTGTTTCCTTGAATAATCCTGTTGGAGGATAAGAAATGTAAAGCTGAGAGACTGTTAAAGATGTTAATTTCGTATGTCAAGATAAGACAACAGTCTTCTTAAGTGGTTGTTCCGCTGACTATAATCTTATTTAACTGGCTGAAGGAGTGAAAGTCGAATGTGTTACGATAAGATAACAGTCTTCTTTAAGTAGTTGTGGGAGTAAGAAAAAAGTATTCGGCTGTCTATAGACGTATTTATCTTGCTTGAAGGAGCGAAAGTCGAAGGTATATCAACGTTGTTAGAGCTTTTTGGTGTGAAGTCTCTAACATGAGGAGAGTGAATACTTAGGAAAGGTATTTTTGAAGAGAATGTGTGTTTTAAGGAAGAAAAACATGGAAAATGTATAAAACACTTACCCTTTCGTCTGTAAAGATGTAAATCAGTTATGGAAAGGTCAGCTGAAGAAAAACAACGTTATGTGTAGGTTCATTTATTTCTTTAACTGTTATGGTGTTAATCAGTTTCTGTGGTAGCGTTGAATGACTGACACTTGTGCTTCTAGCATTGTATTGATGTGAGATTGGCGGAGGTGAGGGGGTAGGCGGGGGGTTAAGTTTATGTGTTGTTGGTTGCGAGAGATTTGCGTGGTTCGACAGGGAGGGAGTCGTGTTGGGTTGCGAGAGAATTGTGAGGGCGGACATGAAGGGAGTCAAGTTAGTTAAAGTAGTGGAGGTTCTAGGAGATGTTAATTTAAGATTTTTAGGAATGTAGTTATGGTTTGAATTTTTTTTTTTTTTTTTTTTTTTTTTTTGCAATAATTTGGGTAAACTTTCCACATTTTGACTCAATGAACAAGAACAACAAAAACTAATCCTTATGAACCCTAAAACCCCCACAGCCAGAGCATTGCCTAAATTGCATAAGAAAAACGCACCCACACGCCCAATCATCAACTGTAGAAACCTCAAAATATATCTACTATTTTCTAATAAGACATTACAGGTTTAACAATAAATCCCCTTTAAATATTCAATAGACTTCTGCGACATGTTAAAACAATTCACCTTACTACCAAATCACATTATGTGCTCTTGTGACATTACTAATATGTATTCTAATGTACCAGCAAAGGAAACTAAATATTATCAAAGACAACCTCGCAAAACACAGCAACCTCAGCAAACCACCAAGATGGCCTAGCTACGGAAGATCCCTTATCAGGCATCTTAGCCGACATCTATTTGGATTCTTTAGAACGTCATAAAATCTTATCTTACTTCGTACTATATATAAAAATGGATGTATGTGTGTAAATGACACACCTTCTCCTAAACCACTGGAGCAATTTCAATGAAACTTTGACCACACATTATTTGCTATCTGAAGACGAACACTGTCGGGGTGAGCCACCACTAGCCCCTTTTGGGGTGGGGGTTAGGGGGGTCAGGTAAAAACATAATCGAAAATAGTGTCGAATCCATAGTTTTGGGGATCGTTGAGGTGAATAGTGGCACTCCTGATTTTAAAAAAGTCAAATTTCTGCTCCCATTTGGGTGGGGGGCGAGGGGGGGACTGATGATGCATGTGTGTGTGTAAATGACACACCTCCTCCTAAACCACTGGAGCAATTTCAATCAAATTTTGAACACATATTATTGCTATCTGAAGACGAGCACTGTTGGGGTAAGCCACCACTAGCCCCTTAGGGGTGGGGGTTAGTGGGGCCAGGTAAAAACATAATCGAAAATAGCGATGAATCCATAGTTTTTCGGGTCGTTGAGGTGAATAGTGGCACTCCCGATTTTTTAAAAGTCTAATTTCTGCTCCCATATGGGTGGGATGCGAGGGGGGACTGATGATGCATGCGTGTGTGTAAATGACACACCTCCTCCTAAACCACTGGAGCAATTTCAATCAAATTTTGAAGCTTATTCTTTGTTATCTGGAGACGAGCACTGTGGGGGTACACCACCTCGATCCCCCTTAGGGGTTGGGGGTTAGGAGGGTCAGGTAAAAAATAATCGAAAATAGTGATGGATCCATAGTTTTTGGGGTCGCTGAGATGAATAGTGACACTTCGTATTTTTTAAAGTCCAAGTTCAGCTCCCTTTGGGGGTGAGGGGAGTGATATATAAAAATAAACGAAAATGTTTGTATGTATGTATGTGTGTGTGTGTGTGTGTGTGTGTGTGTGTGTGTGTGTAAATGACACATCTCCTCCTAAACCACTCGAGCAATTTCAATCAAATTTTGAACACTTATTATTTGCTATCCCGAGAGGAGCACTATGGGGGTAAGCCACCTCTAGCCCCCTTAGTAGTGGGTAGTTAGTGGGGTCAGGTAAAAAATCATCGATAATAGTGTCAATCCGTAGTTTTGGCGGTCGCTGAGGTGAATAGTGACACTCCCGATTTTTAAAAGTAAAATTCCTGCTCCTATTTGGGTCGGGGGCGAGTGGGGACTGACGATGGATGTATGTGTGTAAATGACACATCTCCTAAAGCACTGGAGCAATTTCAATCAAATTTTGAACACATATTATTTGATATCTGAAGACGAGCACTGTGGGGGTAAGCCACCACTAGCCCCCTTAGGGGTGGGGGTTCAGGGGGTCAGGTAAAACATAATCTAAAATAGTGTCGAATCCATAGTTTTGGGGTCGCTGAGGTGAATAGCGACACTCCCGATTTTTTAAGAGTCAAATTTCTGCTGCTCGCATTTGGGTGGGGGGCGAGGGGAGACTGATATATAAAATTAAGTGAAAATAGTGTTGAATACATAGTTTTCGGGGTCGTCGAGGTGAATTGTACACTCCGGATTTTTAGTATCAGGAGACAAACCACGTGGAGGTAAGACAGCCCAGGAAACCTTAGGGGCAGGCGGGCAAGGGGGTCAGATATGCAAATTAACGAAAATTGTTTCGAATCCATACTTTTCGGGGTCGCTGAGATTAATAGTGACACTCGGGGTTTTTACAGTCCAAGTTCAGCTCCCTTTTGGGGTGAGGGGGGAGTGATATATAAAAATAAATGAAAATGTATGTATGTATGTATGTATGTATGTATGTGTGTGTGTGTGTGTGTGTAAATGACACATCTCCTCCTAAACCACTGTAGCAATTTAAATCAAATTTTGAACACTTATTATTTGCTATCCCGAGACGAGCATTGTGGGGGTAAGCCACCTCTAGCCCTCTTAGGAGTGGGTGGTTAGGGGGGTCAGGTAAAACATTAATCGAGAATAGTGTCGAATCCATAGTTTTGGGTTCGCTGAGGTGAATAGTGGCACTTCCGATTTTTCAAAAGTCAAATTTCTGCTCCCATTTGGGTGGGGGACGAGGGGGGGACTGATGATGGATGGATGTGTGTAAATGACACACCTCCTCCTAAAACCACTCGAGCAATTTCAATCAAATTTTGAAACTTATTCTTTGCTATCTGGAGACGAGCACAGTGGGGGTAAGCCACCTCTAGCCCCCTTAGGGGTGGGGGGTTAGGGGGAGTCACGTAAAAATAATCGAAAATAGTGTCGAATCCATAGTTTTGGGGTCGCTGAGGTTAATAGTGACACTCCGGATTTTAAAAGAGTCAAATTTCTGCTCCCGTTTGGGTGGGGCGAGGGGGACTGATATATAAAATTAAACGAAAATAGTGTCGAATACATAGTTTTCGGGGTTGTCGAGGTGAATTGTACACTCCGGATTTTTAGTATCAGGAGACAACCCACGTGGGATAAGACAGCCCAGGAAACCTTAGGGGCGGGGGGGGGGGGCAAGGAGGTCAGATATACAAATTGACGAAAATAGTGTCGAATCCATACTTTTCGGGGTCGCTGAGATGAATAGTGACACTTCGGGTTTTTTAAAGTCAACTTCAGCCCCCTTTGGGGGATGAGGGGGAGGAAATGAAAACGAAAATAGTGTCGAATACATAGTTTTCGGGGTCGCCGATGTGAGTTGTACACTTCAGATTTTTAGTATCAGGAGGTAAACCACGTGGGGGTAAGACAGCACAGGAACCATTAGGGGCGGGGGTGAGGGGGGTCAGATGTACAAATTAACGAAAATAGTGTCGAATCCATACTTTTCGGGGTCGCGGGGATGAATAGTGGCACTCCGGAGTTTTAGTACCAGGAGACCAACCACGTGGGGGTAATACACCCCAAGAAACGTTAGGGGCAGGGGGGCAAGTGGGCTCAGATACAAAAATCATCCAAAGTAGTGTTGAATCCATACTTTTCGTGGTCGCTGAGAAGAATAGTCACACTCCGGAATTTTTTTAAGTCCAAGTTCAGCCCCCTTCGTAGTAGGGCGATGGGAGAGTGATATATGAAAATATCGAAAAGAGTGTCGAATCCATAGTTGTCGGGGTCGCTGAGATGAATAGTGAGACTCCGGATATTTTATAAGTTCATCCTCCTTAGGGGGGGCGAGGGGGGAGTGATATATAAAAGTAATCGAAAATAGTGTCGAATATATAGTTTTCGGGGTCGCCGAGGTTAATTGTACGCTTCGGATTTTTAGTATCAGGAGACAAACCACGTGGGGGTAGGACACCCCAGGAACGCTTAGGAGCGAGGGCGTGAGACATATATATAATCGAAAGTAGTGTCGAATCAGTACTTTTCGGGCTCGCTGAAATGAATAGCAACACTCCGGAATTTTTTAATTTCCAAGTTCAGCCCTCTTTGTTGGGGAGGTGGGATGGAGGAGTGATATATAGAAATAATAGAAAATACTGTCGAATACGTAGTCTTCAGGGTGGTTGAGATGAATAGTGACACTCCGGAATTTTAGTATCAGGAGACAAACCGCGTGCGAGTAATACATCCCAGAAAATATTAGGGGCGGAGGCGAGGTGCTGAGATACACAGATCATCGAATGTAGTGTCGAATCCATATTTCTGGGGTCGCTGAGGTAAATAGTGACACTCCGGAATTTTTTGAAGTCCAATTTCAGCCCCCATCGTAGTCGTGGAGATGGGAGAATGATATATAAAAATAATCGAAAATAGTATCGAATCCATAGTTGTCGGGGTCGCTGAGATGAATAGTGAGACTCCGGTTATTTTATAATTCGAAGTTCATCCCCCTTTGGGATCGGGAGCGAGGGGGGAGATATATATGAAATTAATCGAAAATAGTATCGAATACATAGTTTTCGATTTCGCCGAGGTGCATCGTACACTTGGAAATTTTAGTATCAGGAAACAAACCACGTTGGGGTAGGACACCCCAGGAACCCTTAGGGGTGGGGGTGGGGGGGGCGAAGGGGCTGTGATATAAAAATCATCGAAAGTAGTGTCGAATCCATACTTTTCGGGGTCGCTGAGATGAATAATGGCACTCCGGAATTTTTTAAAGTTCAGCCCCTTTCGTGGTGGATGGCAATTGGAGAGTGATATATAAAAATAAACGAAAATAATGTTGAATCCATAGTTGTCTGGGTCGCTGAGATGAATGGTGAGACCCCGGATATTTTACAAGTCCAAGTTCATCACCCTTTCTGGTGGGGGGTTGAGGGGGATTCAGATTTAAAAATAATCGAAAATAGTGTCGAAGCCATAGTTTTCGGGGTCGCTGAGATGAATAGTAATAATAATAATAATAATAATAATAATAATAATAATAATAATAATAATAATAATAATCGAATATACTGCCTAATCCATAGTCGCTGGATGAATAGTAACATTCCGGATTTTTAAAGTCCAGCTTCAAAAATGCCCCCCTTTGGCATAGAGGGTGAGAAAGGGCGAAAAAGAAATGCTCAAGAATGCCCAAGGTAATAGACGTGTGTATGTTCTAGTATGACTTTCAAGTATGACTTACTACCTGGAAAACATACGTAATGTGCGAGTAAGACGCCCCTAGAACCACTTCGGAAGTGGGTGAAATGTATAATCCATATTACTAAATAGAAGTCAGTTTGGCGCGATCTATATATACTCTACATATATAAATTAAGGCATGAAAATGAAAATAGAAATGAATTAATGAGACCATTCTAGGCATCCTAGAAACTTAAAACTTGGTATCGGACAACCTGATGACTTCAGGATCCCTAGAAAAATCTAAAATTTTCTGAGAGGGACACGTTGGGAGTTTCAAATCTGCATAAGAACACAGTCGGTGATATTTATCCTGAACGATAACCTATCGGTTTCATGGGCTTAAAAGTTTCCTGGAAGTCCTAATTTTTAACCCCCTCCCCATATCAAGATGGCAGCACAATCTCCCAGACGAGTTAGAAAATAGAAATTTGGCAAAATTATAGCTTTTTGCCTGTAACCGATGGAAATTTTATGAGATGTTTAAACAGTTTATCTTTTACTCCCGGAAAATATCGAAATATGGAGGCAATTTTAATGACGGTGCTGACCTTCCTTTCGAGGTATTTGGTGGCTAAACGGTAAGTGGTATCACAAAACGGATGGCACAATCTCCGTTCAATTTGGAGTGATCTACAACTTTGGTCCTAAGACTTTTTGTCGTATCTCTATCCCTTATGTTAAATTAGGCTCTATTTCTGGATTTACTTAAATTTTGAAACTTATCATTTGCTATCTGGAGACGATCACTGCGTAGGTAAGGCACCTCTA
Source organism: Anabrus simplex (assembly GCF_040414725.1). Taxonomy (NCBI): domain Eukaryota; kingdom Metazoa; phylum Arthropoda; class Insecta; order Orthoptera; family Tettigoniidae; genus Anabrus; species Anabrus simplex. The sequence goes on along the minus strand of NC_090276.1, from coordinate 103,270,486 downwards.
GCCCCCTTTGTGGTGGGGGTTAGGGGGTCAGGTAAAAAAATGAAAATATTGTCGAATCCAGAGTTTTTGGGGTCGCTGAGGTGAATAGTGACAATCCCGATTTTTTAAAAGTCAAACTTCTGCTCCCATTTGGGTGGGGGGCGAGGGGGAACTGATGATGGATGAAAGTGTGTAAATGACACATCTCCTCCTAAACCACTGGAGCAATTTCAATCAAATTTTGAAACTTATTATTTGCTATCTGGAGACGAGCACTGTGGGGGTAAGCCACCTTTAGCCCCCTTAGGGGTGGTGGGTTAGGGGGATTAGGTAAAAAGTCGAAAATAGTGTCGAATACATAGTTTTCGGTGTTGTCGAGGTGAATTGTACACTCCGGATTTTTAGTATCAGGAGATAAACCACGTGGGGGTGAGACAGCACAGGAACCCTTAGGGGCGGCGGGTGAGGGGGTTCAGATATACAAATTAACGAAAATAGTGTCGAATCCATACTTTTCGTGGTCGATGAGATGAATAGTGACACTCTGGATATTTTTAAAGTCCATGTTCAGTCCCCTTTCGGGTGGGGACGAGGGGGAATAATATATAAAATTAAACGAAAATGGTGCCTAATACACAGTTTTCGGGGTCGCCGAGGTGAATTGTACACTCCGGATTTTTAGTATCTGGAGACAAACCACGTGGGTTCAGTAAACCTTAGGGGCGGGGGGGCGAGGGGGTGAGATATTAAATTCATCGAAAGTAGTGTCGAATACATACTTTTCGGGCTCGCTGAAACGAATAGTGACACTGCGGAATTTTTAAATGTCTAAGTTCAGCCCCTTTCGGGGTGGGGGGCGATGGGGGTGTAATATATAAAAATAATAGAAAATAGTGTCGAATCCATACTTTTCGGGGTCGCTGGGAGGAATAGTGACACTCCGGATTTTTAGTATCAGGAGACAAACCACGTGGGGGTAATACACCCGAAGAAACCTTAGGGGTAGGGGGGCAAAGGGGCTCAGATACAAAAATCATAAAAAGTAGTGTTGAATCCATACTTTCAGTGGTCGCTGAGATGAATAGTCACACTCTGGAATTTTTTTAAGTCCAAGTTCAGCCCCCTTCGTGGTAGGGGGCGATGGGAGAGTGATATATAAAAATAATCGAAATTAGTGTCGAATCCATAGTTGTCGGGGTCACTGAGATGAATAGTGAGACTCCGGATATTTTATTTCAAGTTCATCCCCCTTTGTGATCGGTGGCGAGGGGGGGAGTGATATATAAAATAAATCGGAAATATTGTCGAATACATAGTTTTGTAGGTGAATTGTACACTTCGAAATTTTAGTTTCAGGAGATAAACCACGTGGGGGTAGGACACCCCAGGAACACTTAGGGGCGAGGGGGCTGAGATATAAATATCATCGGAAGTAGTGTCGAATCCATACTTTTCGGGGTCGCTAAGATGAATAATAGCACTCCGGATTTTTTAAATTTCAGCCGCCTTCGTGGTGGGTAGCAGTTGGAGAGTGATATATAAAAATAAACGGAAATAATGTTGAATCCATAGTTGTCGGGTTCGCTGAGATGAATAGTAACACTCCCGATTTTTTTAAACTCAAATTTTAATCCACTTTAGGGGGAGGGGAGTGAGATATAATAATATTAATCGAATATACTGCCTAATCCATAGTTTTCCGAGTCGCTGAGATTAATAGTAACATTCCGGATTTTAAAAGTCCAACTTCAGCCCCCTTTGGCATAGAGGGTGAGAAAGGGTGAAAAAATAAATTGTCAAAAATGCCCAAGGTAACAGACGTGTGTATGTTCCAGTATGACTTTCATGTGTGACTTACTACCTGGAAAACACGTACTGTGGGAGTAAGACGCCCCTAGAACCACTACGGAAGCGGGTAAGTCAGTTTGGCGCGATCTATATATACCGTACTATATATATAGGCGGCTGAAATTTAAAAAAATCCGGAGTGCTATTATTCATCTTTGTATATATAATTAAAGCACAAAAATGAAAACATACGTGAATTAATGAGACCATTATAGGCATCCTAGAAACTTAAAACTTGGTACCAGACAACCTGATGAATTCAGGATCAAAAAAAAATCTCCAAATTCTCTGAGAGGGACACGTTGGGATTTTCAAATCTGCATAAGAACTCATTCGGTGATATTTATCGAGAACGATAAACTATAGGTTTCATGGGCTTAAAAGTTTTCTGAAAGTCCTAATTTTTAACCCCTCGCCATATCAAGATGGCAGCACAATCTCCCAGACGAGTTAGAAATTTGAAATTTGGCAAAATTATTGTTTTTAGCATGTAACCGACTGAAAATTTACGAGATGTTTAAACATTTTATTTTTTACTCCCTGAAAATATCGAAATATGGAGGCATTTTTAATGACGGTACAGACCTTCCTTTCGGGGTATTTGGTGACTAAACGGTAAGTCGTATCACAAAACGGATGGCACAATCTCCGTTCAATTTGAAGTGATCTACAACTTTGGTCCTATGACATTTTGTCGTATCTCTGTCCCTTATGTTAATTTTGGCTCTATTTCTGGATTTACCTGAATTTTGCACTTTGTACACTTATAATTGATGGTTTGATTCACTTACAGGAAAGATGGGATCATCAAATTCTACATGAATATTGGCCCACCCAGGCTGTCGTATAAGTATCTGAAAAGTAATTCACTGTGTGAAAACCTTACACAAATTTCACCCTATTCAACGTTTCTAAAATAATCTTGCCTTTAAATAGATTAGATACGAGGAAATATCATAGGGCCAGCCATTTAGATCGCTAAATGAGGCCAGAGTCTTCTTTTCATACAATCCGTTTTTCAATATGAATGCACCATTTAGCAGCAGTTATTCTGTAAATGAAGGCGAACATGCATATACTTCCGTATGTCGATCTACATTTATTAATTTAAGTCGATTTGTAGCGATCTAGAAGGGGGTGTGTCTTACATTGTAATTAATACTTTACAAATCAATAGTGACTGTCAGCAGGAGGCCGTCTTCTATTGTAATCAGTACTCCCCACATCGACTTTAACTAGCAATAGGAAGGGGGTCCTTCTCCAACGCCTGTGTACCATTGTAATGTATAATTCCCTTCTTGATTTGACTAGCAGAAGGCAAGGGAGCGTGCATTTTTAAAAAACTCTTTTACCTGATTCTCTTTATCATTAGGTATAGGTACCCCCGATTATAAACAAATTTACCCATCAAAATGTGACTGACGTTACGCATATTGAATTGCGGCAGACAAGTGGACCTGTCGTTATCATCACAACTCTGCAACTCGCACTTTACATTGGAAACAACGTCTGCGGACCTCCCTATGCTTTTTCTCGGACAACGCCAAGAGACATGCAATTAAAAATTTCTTATTCACTTCATGTACAGCAATTTACTTCGATATCCGTATACATTGTAGAATACCGTAGCCAAGCACGGGTACATTTGCTAGTAATAAATGAAATAAAAGGCCTTAGCTTATGGCTTCGTTATATAGATGACAAATTCGTAATAATCAATAAAGATCTCAATAATATTACCGATACTTTAAATTATTTAAACAACCTAGACCAAAATATTAAATTCTCCACGGAAGATGAAGTCAGTGGATCCTTAAATTTCCTAGATTTCACAGTAAATCATATTAATGGCAACTTCGATTTTCAAATTTACAGAAAACCTACTTACACCCCATTAACAATCAAAAATAACTTTTTCCATCCTAACTCCCTCAAATTGGCCACTTTTCGCAGTTTAATTTACAGAGCAAATCCCTCTACCACTCAAGAACCTTCAGAGAAAACTAAATTATATAAAGGATTTAGCAAAAATCAATGGATATAAACCTGAAATGATTAACCGTTTAATAAATAAGGACAAATTCAAATTAACAACAAATCTCATCCCTGACAAACCCAAAAATCCAAATTCGTTACCTTCACCTATAACAATCCAAACTTTCACCAGATCTTGAACCCAGTAAAAAACAAAAATACCAGTATAGCTTTTAGGACAACAAACACTAACCTAAAAATATTTTTTAATCACAACACAGTCAATTCAAGCAAAAACATCTACTCAAGCTCAGACATATACTGGCTCACCTGCACGCAATGCAACGTCTCTTATATTGGTCAAACAGGCCGGAGTTTTCAAACTAGATACTTAGAACACTATAATGCCATTAAGCACAATAAATTTTCAGCTATGAGGTCCCTTATGAAAGAAAAGGGACATCACTTCACAACGATAGAACAAGGCCCCACAATTATTAAAAGAGTAGACCAAAGAATGTTGATGAATGGACTTGAAACCATCTATATATTTTTGGACCAATACTACAACGAAAATCTAAATCTCAAAGATTTAATTGAAGTCAAGAATCCATTATACGAAAGTTTCCCCAAATTATTGCAAACTCTAAATTCAAAACATAACTACATTCTTAAAAATCTTAAATTAACATCTCCTGGAACCTCCACTACTTTAACTAACTTGACTCCTTTCATGTCCGCCCGCACAATTCTCTCGCAACAAAACACGATTCCCTCCCTGTCCGACCACACAAATCTCTCGCAACCAACAACACAAACTTAACGCCCGCCTACCCCTCACCTCCACACTACCCTCCTCCGCCAATCTCACATCAATACAATACTAGAAGAACAAGTCTCAGTCATTCAACGCCACCATAGAAACTGATTAACACCATAACAGTCAAAGAAATAAATGAACCTGCACATAACGTTGTTTTTCTTCAGCTAACCTTTCCATAACTGATTTACACCTTTACAGACGAAAGGGTAAGTGTTTTATACATTTTCCATGTTTTTCTTTCTTACAACCCACATTCTCTTCAAAAATACCTTTCCTAAGCATTCACTATCCTCTTGTTAGAGACTTCACATCAAAAAGCTCTATCAACGTCAATATACCTTCGACTTTCGCTCCTTCAAGCAAGGTAAATACGTCTATAGACAGCCGAATACTTTTTTCTTACTCCCACAACTACTTAAAGAAGACTGTTATCTTATCGTAACACATTCGACTTTCACCCCTTCGGTCAGTTAAATAGACTATAGACAGCTGAACAGCCACTTAAGAAGACTGTTGTCTTATCTTGACATACGAAATTAACATCTTTAACAGTCTCTCAGCTTTAATTTTTCTTATCATCCAACAGGAGGTTTCAAGGAAACACGTTTCTGTTTCATTATAAAGATTGCTGTTCCCCCAACAGGTTTTTGGATAATCATATGAACTTATGACATGCAGCTTTATACTGCGATTTTAACCAAGGCCATTCAAATAATTTTTGTGTTTAGACAAACACCTACATTGATATCCTCTTTTTACGACTTGTAAGAACAATCAGGATCCTGATTTTTCACCATACAGGTTTGAGTTTCAGGCTGATGATGCCCTGATTATCGGTATGTAGATGACACATTCGTAATAATCAATAAAGATCTCAATAATATTACCGATACTTTAAATTATTTAAACAACCTAGACCAAAATATTAAATTCACCACGGAAGATGAAGTCAGTGGATCCTTAAATTTCCTAGATCTCACAGTAACTCATATTAATGGCAACGTCGATTTTCAAATTTAGAGAAGACCTACTCACACCCCATTAACAATCAGAAATAATTTTTCACAAGCCTAACTCCCACAAATTGGCCACTTTTCACAGTTTAATTTACAGAGCAAATCCCTGTAACACTCAAGAACCTTCAAAGAGAGCTAGTTTATATAAGGGATTTAGCAAAAATCAATGGATGTAAACCTGAAATGATTAACTGTTTAATAAATAAGGTCAAATTCAAATTAACAACAAACCTCATCCCTGACAAACCCAAAAATCCAAATTTGTTACCTTCACCTACAACACTGCTTTCACCAGGTCTTGAACCCAATAAAAAACAAAAATACCAGTATAGCTTTTAGGATAACAAACACTAACCTAAAAATATTTTTTAATCACCACACAGTCAGTTCAAACAAAAATATTTACTCAAGCTCAGGCATATACAGGCTAACCTGCACGCAATGCAACGTCTCTTATATTGGTCAAACAGGCCGGAGTTTTCAAACTGGATACTTAGAACACTATAATGCCATTAAGCACAATAAATTTTCAGCTATGAGGTCCCTTATGAAAGAAACGGGACATCACTTCACAACGATAGAACAAGGTCTCACAATTATTATAAGAGTAGACAAAGGAAAGTTTACGAATGAACTTGGAACCATATATATAATTTTGCACCAATACTACAACAAAAATCTACATCTCAAAGATTTATTTGAAGTCAAGAATGCATTATACGAACGTTTCCCCCAAATTATTGCAAACTCTAAATTCAAACCATAACTACATTCCTAAATATCTTAAATTAACATCTCTTAGAACCTCCACTACTTTAACTAACTTGACTCCCTTCATGTCCGCCCTCACAATTCTCTCGCAACCCAACACGACTCCCTCCCTGTCCGACCACGCAAATCTCTCGCAACCAACAACACATAAACTTAACGCCCCGCCTACCCCCTCCCCATCACCAAACCCTCCTCCGCCAATCTCACATCAATACAATCCTAGAAGCACAAGTGTCAGTCATTCAACGCGACCACAGAAACTGATTAACACCATAACATTCAAAGAAATAAATGAACCTACACATAACGTTGTTTTTCTTCAGCTAACCTTTCCATAAGTGATTTACACCTTTACAGACGAAAGGGTAAGTGTTTTATACATTTTCAATGTTTTTCTTTTGTAAAACCCAAATTCTCTTCAAAAATAACTTTCCTAAGCATTCACTCTCCTCTTGTTACAGACTTCACACCAAAAAGCTCTAACAACGTCAATATACCTTCGACTTTCGCTCCTTCAAGCAAGATAAATACGTCTATAGACAACCGAATACTTTTTTCTTACTCCCACAACTACTTAAAGAAGACTGTTATCTTATCGTAACACAGTCGACTTTCACTCCTTCAGCCAGTTAACTAAGACTATTGACAGCTGAACAGCCACTTAAGAAGACTGTTGTATTTCTTGACATACGAAATTAACATCTTTATCAGTCTATCAGCTTTACGTTTTCCTATCCTCCAACAGGGGAATTCAAGGAAACACGTTTCTGTTGCACTATAAAGATAGCTCTTCCCCCAACAGGTTTTTGGATAATCATATGAACTTATGACATGAAGCTCGATACTGCGATTTTAACCAAGGCCATTCAAATAATTCTCGTGTTTAGACAAACACCTACATTGATGTCGTCTTTTTACGACTTGTAAGAACAATTTGTATCCAGATTCTTCACCATACAGGTTTGAGTTTGAGGCTGATGATCCCTTAATATGGGCGAAACATGTCCCTTAACATTTTACAATATTTCATTTTTAAAAAGATCTCTTTGCATTGAATAGGTGGATATTATAAAAATAACACTTGTATACTTTGTATTTACATACCACTTAGTCGAGCAGCTCGTCTCCTTTCTCCCAAGTCTTACCAGCCCGAACTTTGTAACATTTTTGTAACGGTACTCTTTTTTCGGAAATCGCCCAGAACAAATCAAGCTGCTTTTCTTCGGATTTTCCAGTTCTTGAATCAAGTAATTCATGTGAGGGTCCCATGCACTGGAACCATACTCTAGTTGGAGTCTTACCAGAGACTTATATTCCCTCTCTTTTACATCCTTACTACAACCCCCAAACACCCCCATGTCCATGTGCAGAGATCTGTATCCCTTATTTACTATCTCATTTATGTGGTTACCCCAATGAAGACCTTTCCTTATATTAACACCCATATACTTACAATGGTCCCGAAAAGAAACTTTCACCCCATCAACGCAGCAATTAAGACTGAGGGGGCTTTTCCTATTTGCGAAACTCACAACCTGACTTTTTATCCAGTTTGTCATCACTACTGTCACTACTGTCCATCTCACAGCATTATCGAGGTCATTTTGAAGTTGCTCACAAACTTGTAACTTATTTATTACTCTGTACAGAATAACATCATCTGCAAAAAGCCTCATTTCTGAATCCACTTCTTTACACATATCATTGATATATGTAAGAAAGAATAAAGGTCCAATAACTCTGCCTTGAGGAAGTACATCCTTACGATGCGTCGATTAATGGTAATGCGTGCCAAACTGCGCTTTGATAACAATTTTAAGTTATACATCCTACAAATTACGTAATAAACACGTCATTCCACACTAACGGAACACAATACTCATGTGACATTCAATTATGGTTTTAAAATAAAAACAAGTGCAGTGATTGAGAACAGTCTAAAATCGTGAATGTTAGTCAACATTTAATTCGGAATTCACCTTCACTGTGCATAATGTTAATTTGACTGCAGCTAGTAAGCATCGACTCTAGAAACAGAGATCTTATATCAATGCTTCTATCACCTAGGGAATTCTGTCATGTGTGGGGGGAAATGTTTACATTGGTAACATTTAAAGCTGAAATAACATTTCTCAATTGTCTCATAAGTAGTTTACCTTCTCTATTCGTATTATCAAGAATTGGTATTTATATTGGTACGTTTTTAGTCTCCCCATTTGAATTTGTTTTGTTACTTGGAAATTTTAACTACTTTTGTTTATATTTCAGTTTGGAAAAATTGGCAATGAAGGTAAAACGTCCAAAAAGGCACCTCCCGTGTACAGTGTGCGGTCGTTCATTCTCTCGTGGAGATATTCTTAAAGGTCACATGTTACATCACTCCGGGGGGGAAAGATCCTACGTTTGTAAAGTTTGTAATAAAGCCTTTTACTCCAGCGCTAATCTCAGGGGCCATATGTACAGACACACTGGAGGAGAACAGCACTCCTGTAGTATGTGCAGCAGTTCATTCAATAATCGAAGTGGACTAAAGTCACACATGTTAACCCACTCCAATGCAAGTCCATTCTCCTGTCACGAATGCAGTAAAACGTTCTCCAGGAAGACATCGTTAGAAACACACATTTTGCTTCACTCCAGACAAAAGTCTTATGTGTGTGATATCTGCAGCATGGCGTTTTACCGGCGTGGTCACTTGGTAAGACACCTCGTAATACACTCTACTGTCACGCCTTACCGTTGCAGTGTATGCAGTCGTTCATTCACTCATGAGAGTTATCTTCGTAAACACACGCTTACTCATACTACAGATAAACCGTTTGTTTGTGCCATATGCGATAAGGCGTACACTCTACGTACATCACTCACAGAGCACCCTTCTGTTCACTCCGGGGAACGGCCATATGGGTGTAATGTATGTGGGAGTAAGTTCGCCATTCGGAAGTGTCTTTTAGCACATATCTAGTCATTCTGGTAATAAAAGCTTCGAATGTGATATATGCAAGAAGGTGTTTACTATGAAAGGTCATCTCGTGGGTCATCTCTCAACTCATTCTGGGTAGCGCCTGCTCTCCTGTGATGTTTGCAACAAGTCGTTTAGTTCAAGGGCTTCCTTACTGCAACATCGGAAGCTTCACAGTGAATCATGGCCGCGTAAATGTACTCTGTGCAGTCGCGCGTTTTCGAGTAAAGGTAGTGTCAAGAAACACATGAGATCTCATTCTCGATATAAATGAAAATAACAATTTCCTGGGAATTGCGGTAATCTTCTGGTTGCTTGAATATGATGATAATTTTCTTGGTTTACAATTAAATTTACAGTGACATTGTAAGTGTGATTTGACTCGTATGTATATATATATATATATATATATACATTTATTGGTAATTTATAATGACAGTGGTGTCGGAAATTCCAAGGCAGTGTAAGGACCGTGATATCGAGTCCCCAATCTGGAAGAAAACATATTTCATAATAAATAACTAACTTACCCCTACCTCGGTCTTACATTTCGCGAAACTCATGAAGGTTAGAATGATGTATGCCACAGGCATAATGGCAAAATGAGTTTAAATCAAATTACAATATTCATGACCTAGGTGTATACACATGTAACTCATGAGGAATGTCAAGAGTACTTAAATTCTCGTGCCTCAGGCAGGATGGTGCGGAAATTACTGAAGTTACTTTTTCCGAGGCCCATCATGAGAAGACCACCACCAATTCCAGTAGACAAATCATAGGTAATGTGAGAAAATCTTCTGTGCATAACAATAACAGTATTTCTTTCCAGAACCCGTAAAGGTGTCACATGGTAGACATTAATCATAACATAAGAGCAGATCAAGCCGGTGAGGGGCCATACACAGGAAGAAGACACAAGATACTGTGAAGCAGAATCTACAAGATAAGTCTGCAAAACAGAAAAATATGACAAGTCATTCATGCATAAACACAGACCTGATCTACCACAGTATGTATAATCCCATACAAGAAGATGTGATCATTATATACTAATATGGGAAAAGCAGGTAAATACTTGCATGATGTTCATTGACATCCAACGGGCAGTAAGGTACTCCGAAATAAATGTTGCACTTATCATCACGCACATTCATAATGCCTGAAAATATTTTTGATAGCCCAAATAAAACAGAAACACTTCAACATTTGTAAATAAGATTTAATATGACTACCACTTATCTGTTTCTTACACCCATAGTGAGAATGAAAGGCAAAGTTAGAGCTTGGAATTTTCAAATTTTCCAGTCCACAACAAATAACAGGACGCAAGATCATGTGAGATGTACACTACAAGACCATTCTGGAAAATAGAAGGACTAAACGAGTCATTCATGCATAAATGCACAACTGATCAACCACTGTACAAATAAAAACAAGACAGTAATGAGCTTAATTCTCAGATATATTTTTGTCAATTATTCCAGAATGCATACAGTTTACATTTATACAGAACAACGAAATTTAATGACCAAACAATCCAAGAAGACGTCAGCCACAACAAATGTTCAGTAAAATAGATCATAATCTCACTGTGACTCCTGCATATTAGACTACTAGGAACCACTCAGAATTCAGAAAAGACTCATTTTTTATTTTTTTCAATTGTTCATGTTAGTTCTTATTTTGACTCCTTATTTTATTAATATGTCATCTATGTAAATTTGCTGTGTTCTTCATTTAATTTAACTTATTGTCTTTTAATTAATTTCCTTTATATTGTGTGCATTTTAATTAAGTAGAGAAGTGAATAAACGTTTCTGTACTGAAGTGAGATATCTCTTGAAATGAGCATATTTGTGAAGATGATGTGAATATTTTATTTATTGCATTGATTGTTATTTTATGAGCTGCTTTTGTGATCCATGGGCAGTGTTCCTGTTCCCATGTAACTTTTATTTCTCTATATACCTATTATGGCCTTTGGTTCTACTTTATTTCTGGGTTCCACTTGGTTATTTCTTTGCCTCTTTGGTTGTCTTTCTTCCTTTATTCCTTTCTTTCTTCTGTTGTTTATATCTTGCTTTGTGTCTTCTTGTTTCCTTCCTATCTGCTGTCGATGTTGCATTACTCTTCCTATTTTTCTTTTCTTTCCTTTTTTTCTTTACTTGTTCTTGCTCTTTGCTTTCTTCTTATCTCCTGTCTTTGGACTATGCCACATTACTGCCTGTATTTTTCCTTGCCTAATGAATTTCAGTGGGCCTCACTTGAGAAACACTCCACCAGAGGCTATTTAAATGATGTCACTTATTTTAAAGTATTCCAACATCATTGGATATTATGTTTATATATTTTCAAACCATTTTATTATTTTTCGAGTCCGAGAAAGAAAGTTGTATGTTTCATCTTTACACATTTGTTCTCCTACTTGAGATAGTTTCTTGGGTGTTGCTTGGTACATTTAACACATTACCTTATTTTCTTCTTTTATCTGTGGGTTGCTGAGGTTGCTTTGCTTGTGTGTGGCATCATTTGCTTGTTTCTGGTTACATTTTATTAATTACTTAAAAATTATTTGGATGTCCTCATCTGCATTTATTTTATGTGATGGTGTCTACTTAACTCTTGTGGATTTTCTAGTATTAATTTCAGTAATTATAGGAAAAGTAGTTGAGAAATACATCAAACCTTCGTACTTAAGCAAGTGAACCTTATTTACTTCTGCAGTTAAGAGTAGTTTAAGTTGCATTTAACCAAGATCATGAGCTTTTTTCACTTTTATTATGTATGTAGTTAACAACAATAATGGATTTGTTAATCAATCCATGAGTCAATTGAAACAACAGTTGGTGGCTCTAAATAAACTACTGGTATAATTATGATCTGCGTTCCAACCTTATGGTTATTTTCTTGGAGATTAATGTAAAATTTTCCTTTTTTATTTCATTAAATATTTTTGATTCATCAGTCCTTGGTCTTGTTAATTTTAATGCTTTACTGACTAACCATGACTTGTCAAGTGCTGTGTGATCATCTTTGGCTTCTTCCACATTGCCCATTTTATTTGCTGTGACCAAGGTAACTTAATTATTTGATGCTCATGTCTAATTGTTTTTCTGTGGTTCATTTTATGTTGTGATTTGTGTGTATTATAGTTATTGACATGTACTATTATAATGCCTGGGAAGAAAGTCTTTGTTAGAGCAAATAAAATCAAAACGGTCGAATATTCCCAAATATGATGTAATAATAAATGTAATAATTTCGTGTGGCTAATACTAGCCGACTACAGCCCTTGTAAGGCAGACCCTCCGATGAGGGTGGGCTGCATCTGCCATGTGTAGGCAACTGCGTGTTATTGTCGTGGAAGATAGTGTTATGTGTAGTTTGTGAGTTGCAGGGATGTTGGGGATAGCACAGACACCCAGCCCCCGGGCCACTGGAATTAACCAATGAAGGTTAAAATCCCCGACCCCGGGAATCGAACCCGAGACCCTCTTAACCGAACGCCTGTACGCTGACCATTCAGCCAACGAGTCGGACATATGATGTAATACACCAACCTCTTAACTTTGCCATATATCCACAATGAGAATAAGGAAACAACGTTAGAGATTCAAATTTTCATTGTAATTATTTATTGACTTTAGCAGTGGCAAAGTTAGAGCTCGTGGCCCTCTCTTACACTTAAGAACATAATTTAGAGAAAATGCATATATAAAGTGAATGTATTATTCTATTATGAAATCAAAGATAACTGAATTTACAGATTTGGACAACACATAATATAGAAAATAAAGCTCCATAAATAAAATAAAATGAAATAAAGAAGTCCGGAGCGTGAAGATAAAAAGTAAGGGACAAAGTCATAATGAAAGAGTTATATACAAACTGAGGAATTTAAGCAATGCTGAAAGAGAACACAATGCATAATAAAATGATAAGTATGGCCATAAAAATTGATCTATGTACATGAGTAAGATGCTAAATATTATAACACTTACACTATAACAATAAATATACATTTACATGATAATGATAATAGTTCCTGGGATGTTGTGGATCACAGAGCTCAAAGAAGGTGAAAGGGTAAAACTTTAAAACTGGCAGTTTTATTTCTTTTCTTAACTTTTTCCTTTCAAATGCTAATTCCTTGCCAAGTAACACATAACATAATCTGATAACAATTTTACAGGCTGAGCTTGAAACTCCCAATTACGATTTTTACCTGAGCTCCTTTAGGCGACGGATCTTCCCATTTCTTTTACGCCAATGGTGAGAGCACTTGACACTTTCCAGGCGTATCATACGCACAAGGTACATTCACTCTCTTATACGCTCAACAGTCCGATATCTTTAACATGAAGCGGATGAAATAGAGTTAACAAGTACCAGTTCTACATGGCCTTTGATAAAAACAAAATGTTACAAAATCACAGTCACCTCAAAATCAAGTTGAGAGGGAATAGGTGAGGGTACCTCACTCTCTATTCCCATATTTCGGTTAAGTTATTTCGACTAGTATGAAATTTACATTTAGAGCTAGAAATTTACATGTTAGCAAAGATATGAAACCTTCCCCTCAAAACCATCACATTTTAAACTGGATCTGCCATTACCTTAAGCTGGTGGACCTCACGAAGATACATGAGGTTGCCTCCGTTACGAACACACTCTAGACTGGAGCGATCACTAACACAACCTGGTCCGAAAATGTGCCAGATTTTATAGCCGACTGGAAAGTCCCAGAAAACTCTAGGCTAAGGCCCTGACACCGCACCAATTCTCATTGGATAATCAAATAAATGAGTCGTGTAGTTTCAAAAACCCTATCTCCAAGAAAATCAGTTTTTCAGGAAAGGCAAAAAACTGCCACGACCGCATTCTACACTCCTTTAAAACATTTTATTTACTTTTACTTTAATTAGCTCATATTGAACAAAATACACAAAATGTATGCAGTTTCATCTCCACATTTTTGTACTAGGGCAATACTTATCTTGAATACAGGAGGTTTTGAAAGTCACAGGTGGACATGGCGGGTTTTGAAAGTAAACATGGATATTGCAAACACACTCTTACTGTCTAATGCTCAAAGAAACTATGTTTACTTCACTTACTAACATCTATGTAGCACACTGAGATGGAAAACGAATTGCAAACATGAAATACAGTATAAAATGTTTAAATGTTCCTTGAGAATATGGAATGCTTTTGTCTCTGAAGAATAAAAACATAATCATATTATTGCAATCTAATACAACAAGGATACGGAATCATCTCTTGGTTCACAGTATTCTTCTTCCTCTTGCTCTTCTGTCGTACTGCAACGATGTTCAGCCTGTCGTGTTTCCAGCGGAACATAAAACTGGAAATCTGCAAGCTCCCTCCATCTAGCCCCATAATGTTTCTCAACCAATCTGCACACATCCTTCACTTTTGCATTGTTTAATGGAACATTGCCTTTCTCGATTAACTGTGGAACGACTCCAGAAAAGGTTTTGCCTCTCCTTAACACACTCTTTGGCTGGCCAAATGTACAACGGTAAGCAACTTCCCCTTGTACCAATATATTGCTTTTCTTCCTTTTAAGAAAAATTCTATTCGCAGGACTGAAATGAAAATGCCACGAGCCGACAGGTTTCAAAACATCTCGAATAGCAGTCTTCCAGTCAAATATTGGTACTTCAGAAGCAGGCTGGAGAAGCTTCCCATGTCCACTGAAAATATTGTTGTATACCTCTGGCTTAAGGATAACTTCTCTTTTTCGAACAACTTTCTCTATACGTGCAAACACCCTGTCGGGTGGTAAAAACGAATGACCAACTACAGGAAAGTAAATTTCAACTTCTTTCATATTCACTGGTGCATCCCTTTTCCGAATAGTGTACATCCGTCTGCAAATAGGCGTACGGTTGTCTTTTGTGACAGATCAATACTGTTAAGATCATGAAACAAACAACTTGCAATTTCATTTGCACCTCTATGAAAGTCAGCTTCATTCCATGAATAGATCATCACATTTTCGTGCGTCAGTGACGTCTTAGAGCTTCCAAACACTACAGTGAAGTTGTGCACATTTATTTGCCTGCTGAAGTAAGCACTTTGGTCATTTAGCTTGGGCAATAGCAAGTTCTTCTAATAATCAAAGGAAACAGTCTGAATAGACTCATCTTGCTCTCTTAAATATTCATAGAATGCACTGTATTTTAACTTGTGTACTCATTTCTTTGTCTGCAGGGCAACTTTTGCATGTTCTGATGTGCAATTTTTTAGTTCCTCATCTAGTTGTGAGCAAGTTGAGCAAACATAAGTCTTAGGACTTCCAAATCCAATATTATAGTTACGATTCAAGATCTTCCTGACGAAGGCGTGCTTTGCCTGCAATTCAAGTTCAACATTGGTACTGTATTGTCTCCACATTTCTTAATGGCATGTACATACGTGCCGCTGACTTGGTACGGCGGTAGTGCGGCATTTTAGCACGAAACGATTCAATAAATTTACAGATGGCCTCACTTTTTGGTTTACTGGCATAGCTTCTTCTGTCTCCCCTCTTCTCTCCACAGGCATTCCCCCAGATTCAAAATGACGCTTTAGTACCCCTTGAATTCTGTCCTTCTTCAATAGGAGAGCTCCCATAAATGCTTCTCGGCAAATTGATACCATCGTTCCATCCCGTTTCCGAATAGTGTACTTGAATGTGTGAGCTTTTCCGGATCTGATACTGTTACCCGGCCTGCGTCTCGCCACTGGTATACAAGAAACATGCTTGATAATGAAACTATCCTGCTGCAGTTTTGATGCTGTAGAGTAGAATACCGAGTGAAACTTCTTCACGTCAAACAAAGAAATATCTCCGCACTGGTAGGCCTTGGATTTATGGGTGCACATTGGTGTGACAGGAGGTCCAGTCGACGAGGATCTGTGTAATAAGCACCCTTTTCACTTACGAGAATGTGTATGTTTACTAAAATATCATAGGTATTTATGAATGGCCTGCATCGAAAAAGAAAGGGAAATTCGCTTCTCAACGTGACCGTAGAAGGTAATATCAGAAGCTGCACAAAGCCACAATGGTACGGGCTTTCGGGAATCGAACGTGCACTGGCCAAGATTCGAACTGCGGTCATTTTTGTGAGAGGAGAACGACCGATCCGGCACAACACCGCGCGCCGACTTCATGCAGCAATACATGTTTCCTAGAGCTTGTTCTAAAAGTGCAGTTTCTGATACAGTTCTATAATTATGCTCACAAGAGAGGAATGTAATAACATAATGTTACTATAAGAAAACATACCTTGATATTTTTGCTTCCTTGCATTTCCACTGCTGTTCGTTACGCAATTTCGTCCTACCCTTACCAGGGCTACACTTCTCAATACATTTATGCGGTGAATCCATTAGTAATAGACAATACACGGCACTGTGTCAACACAAATGCTTCCTCTCACTGTCGCGCCAAGAGCTCCTCACGCGCCTCACACATGGCCACGTATTGCCTTCCTATTGGCCGGCGGAGATGGCGGGTTATGTTATCTATGGCTGAGCGCAAGGCGCTGGAGATGGCGGAATATGAAAATAACCCCGTACTTTGACATTGAATTTCGAACGGTTAGAGGGGGTTTTCATGCGTACCTACTAATAGCATACAGCGGTGGACATGTCCACAGCAAAATCAAATCAATCTTTATCTCCATTTTCGTGAAAATTGGAGGTAGGTTTTTTTTGAAACTACACGATTCAAATATCAAAATGTTGTCAGTGGTGCATTAAGGGGGGATGTCAACGATAATTCAGTGTTTGTTTAAAAAAATCACTGTGGACTTGTTTTTCAAGATAGAATTTTCATATTTTTCACATGTAATAAAATGTTATTAGTGAGTCTAAATGCTTTATTACAGTTAGAAATATTATACAGTGTGGTCAAAAAGTTGATATTTTTAGAAAATCCATTGTAACAAAAGTGCACCTTTTTCCCAAGACCAATGGACATATCACTATGAAATTTGTTGTGCATAATATACAAACATATGTTAGTATTGGGAACTAGAATTTTGTATTTGAGTGAAATGACTGTGTAGAAATTAAATGTTAAATCAAGATTATCAAAATGGCGCCTGCCGGTCGTGTTGCTCCTCAAGCTGTTGAGAATTTTCATAAATGTAATAGTTTAATGGAAAGTAGTGAGTGCATAAAATTTAACGACGGGAAGAAGAAGGTGTCAAATACCAGTGGAAGTGTGGATCAGGTCATAGGCCAAAGGAAAAATAATTCGCGAAGTGTTTGTGTATGTGACGCACGCATCGTGCATGGGGAAGCGGGAAAGTGTGTTGACTGTGTTACTTTATTATCCGAATTGGCCTCAAGAGATGAAATTATTCGAATGTTAAGGGAAGACATTGAAAGTATTAAACGTAATAGACTTAGTTTAAATGGTGTGACTGAAGTGCAAACTGAGACATGGTCGGAAGTAAGTACGAGGTGTTGTAACAGTAGGCCTAAAATTAATCATGATCGGGGCGTAGGCCTAGGTATTGAATTAAGGAATAAGTTCCAGGTCCTTGAATCAATTACCTCTAGTGAAGAAGAATGTGTAAAGATTAATAACATTCCAGCCATTACAAGGAAGCCTGCACTGGGGTTGAAGAAGAAAGACTGTAAGGTAGTTGTGTACGGGGATAGCCATGGTCGGGGTATTGCTGTCGAACTTGGTGATATGCTACCGGAGACTGAAGTTGTAGGTTTTGTCAAGCCAGGTGCTCTGTTCAAAGAGATTCTTCAGTCAGATATGGAAGAGATGGGAACACTTAATGAGAATGACTACGTGGTTATTATAGCAGGGACGAATGATATTGCCAGAAATGAAGCATCAAATGTGATTTCTGGGGTGAAGAAAGCACTTTGCAAATTAAAGACCACCAATGTAATATTATGTAATATTCCACATCGACATGATTTAATTGAATGGTCTTGTGTAAATAAGTTAGTTGATGATACAAACAGGCGGCTACAGAAAACTGTCAAATGCTTTCAAAATACAGAAATAATTGATATGAGCAATATGGATCGAGGATATTTCACAAATCATGGCATGCATCTTAGCAGAAGAGGGAAAAAGCAGCTATGTAATATGATAAGAAAGAAAATACAACAGACTTCAGGAACAACTATCACAACTAATGCCATACCACTGCTGTTCGATAAAGATGAGGAAGTTGCAGAACATTTGCAGGTAATGAAAGTAAGAAGAGTTGAGGAAGTAGTTGAGGTGAGTGCTACCACTAAAGAAGGATGCATAGGAGAAGAAAATCAGCTGAAAGGGATTAATGTGCTTCTACCACAATCATCAGAGACAGCAATACCAGAAAGCACTGAGTACTCAGGAAAAACTTGTGAGGAAACCATTGAGATCGTCAGTAGCAGTCAGTTGGATGAACGAGGAGAGGAGTTACTGGAGAAGTTGGATGTTGGAGCACCATCAGGACGAACTGAAGGAGGGCAAGCTAAACAACCAGAAATAAGAACGTCAAGTAGGACAAGGAAACGACCAGTATTACTAGAGCAGGATTTTTTACGGTAAAAGGTAGCAATAGTTATAATCTAAAGGGAGAGCTAAATTTGTTCCACCAGAATGTTCAATCTTTAAGAAATAAAATTCTAAGTATGGAGGTTCTGTTGGCAGATAACCTACAAGGGTATGATGTTTTATGCTTAACTGAACATTGGTTGATAGAGGATGAGATTTCAAATTTTGTATTAGAAGGTTATGCTCTTGCAAGTAAGTTTTGTAGAAAGAAAATGAAATGTGGAGGTTCATGTATATATGTGAATAATAATATCAAATGTAAGCAGTTGGATAAATTTGAATATCTGAATGTAGAGGAGCATTTCGAGGGTAGCTTTGTTGAACTAGTGGATTATAAGTTAATACTTATATGCATTTATAGAAATCCTTCTAGTAATGTTGAAACTTTTTATAATAATATTGAAATTATTTTAGATGACCTACAGAATCATAACAAAAATGTAATAATCATGGGTGACTTCAATGTAGATTTTTTAGGGAATAATGGTGGGCGAGATAAGCAAAGGCTAGAAATGTTGTTTTCCTTGTACGGTCTAAAGGCAGTTGTAAATCAACCAACTAGAATATCTGGGGATACAAAGTCAGCAGTAGATCAAGTTGTATTGAATGAGGAAATGTGGAACTATGAAATAGAAGTTTATGATACAGGTTTTTCAGATCATTCTGCTCAAATTGTGCATCTAAATTTTAGGGTAACAGGAAACCATAATTTAAAAAATAACAATGTAATTTACAGGGAAACTAGAATGTGCAACAAGGAAAATATTTCATATTTTAACCAGTTATTGGCCAAGGAAACTTGGGAGAGTGTATATAGAAATAACTCAACTAATGAGGCCTTCAGTGAGTTTTTGGGTTTGTTCGATTATTATTATCAAGTGGCAATACCAGTCAAAAGGGTAATTGTAAAGAATTATAGGAATGAGTGGATTACAACAGGAATTAGAAATTCAAGTAGACGATTAAGGTTTTTAAGCAAATGTGTGAAAGGGAGTAACACCTCATCTGAATTGAAGGATTATTATAAGAAATATAAGAACATATATCAGGAAGTTTTGAAGGCTGCCAAAAGATTGCATAATGAAAATGAGCTAAAAAATTCTAAAAACAGGTCTAAATGTATGTGGAACATTATAAAAAGGGAGAAAGGTACTCTAGTTCCATTAAAAAATAATATTACTCTTACAGATGCAGGGAAAGAAATCAGTGATCCAGAAGAAGTTGCAGAAATATTTAGTAACTATTTTATAGAAGCAGTTCTGAGGTTAACAGAAAATTTTCAAACATCAGTGACAAGAACAAACTTGAATACAGTTCACAGGAATGTATCATCCATGTTTCTTACTCCTGTGACTGAGCAAGAGATAGATAAGGTAATAAAACAGATGGGTAAAAAGAAGTCTTCTGGATTAGATGGTTATTCAAACTACCTTATTAAATGCTGTTACCAATACATAATCAAGCCTCTCTGTTACTTGATAAATTTGTCACTAACCACTGGTAAATTTCCAGACAAATTCAAGGTAACCAAAGTTGTTCCGATACATAAAAAGGGTAGTGAAGAAGATGCTGGTAACTATAGACCTGTCTGCCTCCCCTCTGTATTCTCCAAAATACTGGAAAGAATTATGTACGATAGACTGTTATCATTCTTAGAGAAGCATAATATATTAGCTGGTTGCCAGAATGGCTTTCGTAAAAATAGATCAACTACCACAGCATTCATTAACTTTATTGAACGGATATATGACACACTAGATGGGAAGGGTGCATGTTTAGGTATTTTCTTGGACTTAACAAAAGCTTTTGATATAATTGACCACAGCTTGCTTTTAGAAAAGTTATACATGTATGGAGTTCGGGGAATGGCTTATGACTGATTCAAATCATTTTTAGGGGATAGAAGACAGATTGTTGAAATATCATATACCGGTACTGATTTGAGCAAAAATGTAATTAAGAATGTGTATTCCTGTGCCAGAAACATAGATCATGGTGTTCCACAGGGGTCTGTTTTAGGACCATTATTATTTTTAATATTTATTAATGATATCGTCCAAATTGTTGATGATATTCAAGGAGTGCAATTAACTTTGTTTGCAGATTATATTACTGTTTTTGTAGCTGATGAAAGTTCTGAAGGGTTAGAATTGAAGGCAGGCAATATAGTGAGTAATATCCTGAGCTGGCTTGAAGATAATAAATTTTAAGTAAACAGAAAACTTCTGTGATTAGATTTCACCATAAGATTAATTTCAATATGGAATTTAGTCCAATATCATTTGGAGAGACCATAATTGAGTACTCATCATCAACAAAGTTTCTTGGCTTGTGGATGGATGAATCATTAACCTGGGATAAACATACAGAGTTTATAGGGAAAAAGCTTAGTAGAATTTATTTCATGATAATATCCTTGAAAAATAGTTTTAATTTAAAGGCTTGCCAAATTATGTATTTTGCATATGTCCATCCCATACTAACCTATGGAATCATTTACTGGGGGAATTCACGATATAGCGAAGTCATCTTTAAGTTACAAAAGAAAATAATTAGAGGAATGGCCGGTGTCGGCAGGAGGACAAGCTGCAAGAAATACTTTAAACTTATTTTATTTTACCATTGCCTAGCCTTTATATCTTCCATACACTTGTATATATGAAGGAGAATGTAAACAGCTACACCATAAACTCTGATGTACATAGGTATAATACTAGAAATAAACACAGTCTGCACATAGAACCACACAAAACTAAGCTATATGAATCAAGTTTGAGTTATGCAGGAGTACATTTATTTAATAAATTACCAGACTACATTAAGCAGATAAAACCATGTTCAAAATTTAAAAAAGAATTATTCAAATTTGTTTCTAACCATTGTTTTTATTCTATTGAAGAATACTTAGCTCTTGAAAATTAACTTATGTATCACTTTTTTTTTAAATCTGTGCCTCTTTACCACATTGTATATTTCTCTTTATTTATCATGGCATGTATATTACTGTTTTATCCTTTGTTACTGTAAATATAATTATTGACGTGTCCCATATCACTGTATGATCAGTTGGACGAAATAAAATACAATACAATACAATACAAAAAAATGTTTTCAACCCCATTTTCAGTTCATAATAACCCCATAATTTGGTTTCTAATAACTGTAGGCCTAGTCTCTTTATTCTAGTTCCTAAGGGATGTTGTGTGCTATAAGCAAGTACTGAAAATTACATTACTCTGGCTCTAATAGCTGCTGAGAAAAGGTACAAAATAGTTTGAAAAATGTGATTGTGAGAACTGAAGGTTTAAAAATTTGTATTTGCATTCAGTATAAAAATACTCATTTTTATAAAGCCAGAGATTTAATGTCCTCCATAACAATAGTGTTCTTCATCATCCTCTTGCCTTGTCTTCTCTGATCTTCTGTGCAGTCTTGCAGTCTTCTGTAATTTTAGTAGACTGGCTTCAGCTTTCGCAATCATCTTCTGATATATTTCATCCAATATCCGGATAGTATGTACTTGTTCCATTCCTACTTGTCCTAGAATTTCAATTCTGCCTTTATTTCCCTCATTAAACCACAACACAGCATCATAAACAGCGATAGGTAACACGTTCAGTCCACAGAATGTAGTTTTTGGACACCGACCCCACTCTACGTTGTTAAAACTTTCATTGTTATTTTGTGTCTTCCCATGAATACACTTTTTTAGTAATTCTGGGTCAGCCAGAACTCTGAATGTTGGCTTTTATTTCATTCATAACTGCCTCAGGGAGTGAATGTTAGTTTGTAAGTGGTTCTATCAATATTGTAATTACACCAGTCATCCTTGGGGCATAGAAAATGCATCCAAAAGCAACAGAGTAGGTTGAAACTTGGTGCGACACATTCGCGCACCCAGATAAACATTAATTTTTTCACCAACTTCTAGAAAAGATATTACCATGAAACTTTCACAAGATGAAAACAACATCCCAAATATTCAAAAAACACCATTGTCAAAAAATTGAAATTTTCAACTATTCTCATTGACATCCCCCCTTAATAAAGGTACAACATTTCTGATTGGCTAACCCCTTAAGTTGGCGGTAATAGATTGTTGGTAACTCTTGAACATCAAACAACAAACAGTAAACATTCCAATTTAGAAACCATTACCTACAAAATGTATCTAGAATTTTAATAGTTCATCTATACACCAGAGCGACATGTGTTGAGAAATGTTCAAACTTCTTGTACTGGTTGTAGCCAGGTTTATTCTCCAAGGCGCTTAATTTAAATGCGAGGGGTGGGTGAACCATACCTCACTGTACACACGAAACATGTTAGTCCTTAACAAATTACAACAACTCAATAACGAGCTGATTCCAGTGTGCATACATTTTACATTAATACAGAGCAACAACATTTCTATGAGCAAACAACCCATTAAGACGTCAGCTGCAACAGGTGTTCAGTAGAATAGATCATAACCTCATCCTGAATCCTATAAACTAGAACGCTAGGAATTCTAAGAATTCAGAAATGACCCCACCATGAGTTACTAAATCCAACTGATATGACCTAAAGGTATACGCCAAACTTAACCTTTAATCGAGAGATGTCAAACAGAAAAAAGGATACAAAATATCCTTAGTAACAGCTTAACTCATGAGACTTCCAGGGCCCAAAATGTACAGCGCTCTACGTTAAGCCCCATATTAATCTCCAGCGCAGTAACGGAGATGAACGAAGACTGACTGCTAGGGGAAAGCATCTGCTCCAACAAGTACACCCCATAATTTACCATAAAAAGCACGAGAAAATCCAACGGGAAAATCACAAATAAACTAATCCCGTACTTAGCTTAAAATGACCGAGTCCAGTGAGGACGATTGGCACTCTAATGTCGCCAGTAGCAATAAACCTAGAAGAAGTTGTTAAAGCTGCGACTTCTCAGTACTTTAATAGATAGAAGAACGCTCTCCTACGAAATGTGTCCGCAGACTTCACTTCTCCAGCAAGGTCACTAGCACGGCGAAAGATGAATTACATTTTCTTGACACCCGGACACTTATAGTTGAGGTGGTCCTCATCACCACGAGCAAATAGCACATTGGTTGCGGGTAAAATACTCCGGAGGAGGTATGTTCATATGATCGTACGTTTGACTACTTCATCTTTAGTGCTTTCAGGTCAGCGAAGGTTCCAGGGCACTTTCTGAAGGACAAATATGAACGGTACTCCAGGGATACACCATTACAGACTCAAGGATAGGCAGCCCTAACACTTCACAAGAAAATTTCAGATGTTGCATATATGAAAATGAATTTTCTGAAAATATTTGGACTCCGTAGCAGTGTATAGTGGTGAGGTACTTAAGAACTCTGAGGGGATAAAATTATCTAAGTTCGTCTCATGAAATTGATCAACAGATATATTGAAACGGGAATGCCCTGCGAGCATTCGCGTTCATGCATTTCGTGAGAGGAACGCGCTAACAACCGACTGTATGGATTCAAAACGAGCGCCGAACGCGCAGGCATCATGGGGGACAACACGCAAGCAAGCGCTGCTACGATGTGCCAGCCAACTCCAGGTGACGTCACACCGAAAGTTCCATTCGATTCTACGTCATTTAATTACGAACGGAAGGTCAGATCGTTTTTTGGAGAACGTCACCTTGCAGGCCTGGTCAACAAATGCTTCTACCCAAAATTTCATTAAAATCGGCGGAGGGATGGCCGAGATATGAAGTGTTTAAGATGCTCATATTTCTAGTCTCGCCGTCCGATCTTGGGCAATAAAAGGAGGTCGCCAGCCTCGAGGAAGTCAGTGTGTCACTGAATGTGTCACTGTGTGTGTGAGCGAGCATATCGTCGTGAACCAGTCGCCTCGCTATGTGATACGGTTCGTTACTCTGTCCGGCTTAGGACCGGGGTTTTGAAAGTACGTAATTCGAGCCGTCTCTGTGTAAGCGAAAGCTTCTTCACTATTAATATCGGTCTGTCGAGCAGTGTAACATTATTTCGTTTTGTGAATTTTGTAATTGAAGAGACTGTATATTTTGAAACATGTGTTTAAAGGACTTAGGGCATAAAGACTGTGCTTTAATTACTGTATTTCCTCTACAAGAGACTGTGTTAGGCTATTTCGTGAAATTGTGCCCTACTGAAAGTACAATTCTTTTTATGAACAGTGTTATTTGTTTCATAAAGGACAGTGCTTACGTTTCTTTCAAAGACTGTGTCAATTACTCCGTGAGAAAAACAGTGTCGACATTTTCTTTTCATAAGACTGTGCCAACCTTAATTTCCAAAAGACTGTGTTAATTCATTTCGCAGAACTGTGCTAACATTTACTTTCATAAAATTGTACCAATATTTCCTTTCAAAGACTGTGCTGATTCATGAAATACGGTGCCTTTATTTCTGGTCAAGGGATTATGTTAATTCCCCTCATAAAGACTGTGTCTACATTTACGTGTAATATTGTGCCTCAGTGGAAATGTTATCTCTGAGAAATTACGTGATTTTTGTTAAGACTGCGTCGTAATAGAACTTTGTTCTCTTTCACAAGACTGTGTCATAAACTGTGTTTTTCTGTCTTCGCAGAAACTACGTGTCGCGGAATTTAATCAGCCGTCAAAATGACAGCTTCCATCTTGACAGGTCCTAACCACGTGCACTTGTTGAACAAGTGAAAGGCGCTAGCCTCACTGCTGCCATCTTGGCAGGTCCTAACCTCACCCTACTGCCATCATAACCACATGAGGCGCGGAATTTAAACAACTGTCATAATGACAGCTTCCATCTTGACAGGTCCTAACCTCCCTACTCCCATCTTGTCAGGTCCTAACCTCACTGCGGCTATCATAAACACGTTGGGCGCGGAATTTAAACAGCTGTCAAGATTACAGCTTCCATCTTGATAGGTCCTAACCACGTGCACTTGTTGAACAAGTGCAAGGCGCTAGCCTCACTCCTGCCATCTTGGCAGGTCCTAACCTCACCCTGCTGGTATCATAACCACGTTGGACGCGGAATTTAAACAGCTGTCAAGATGACAGCTTCCATCTTGACAGGTCCTAACCACGTGCACTTGTTGAACAAGTGAAAGGCGCTAGCCTCCCTACTCCCATCCTGGCAGGTCCTAACCTCCCTACTCCCATCTTGTCACGTCCTAACCTCACTGCTGCTATCATAACCACGTAGGGCGCGGAATTTAAACAGCTGTCAGGATTACAGCTTCCATCTTGATAGGTCCTAACCACGTGCACTTGTTGAACAAGTGAAAGGCGCTAGCCTCCCTACTCCCATCTTGGCAGGTCCTAACCTCACTGCTCCCATCTTGTCAGGTCCTAACCTCACTGCTGCTATCATAACCACGTTGGGCGCGGAATTTAAATAGCTGTCAAGATTACAGCTTCCATCTTGATAGGTCCTAACCACGTGCACTTGTTGAACAAGTGAAAGGCGTTAGCCTCACTCCTGCCATCTTGGCAGGTCTTAACCTCATCCTGCTGCTATCATAACCACGTTGGACGCGGAATTTAAACAGCTGTCAAGATGGCAGATTCCATCTTGACAGGTCCTAACCACGTGCACTTGTTGAACAAGTGAAAGGCGCTAGCCTCCCTACTCCCATCTTGGCAGGTCCTAACCTCACTGCTGCTATCATAAACACGTTGGGCGCGGAATTTAAACAGCTGTCAAGATTACAGCTTCCATCTTGATAGGTCCTAACCACGTGCACTTGTTGAACAAGTGAAAGGCGCTAGCCTCACTCCTGCCATCTTGGCAGGTCTTAACCTCATCCTGCTGCTATCATAACCACGTTGGACGCGGAATTTAAACAGCTGTCAAGATGGCAGATTCCATCTTGACAGGTCCTAACCACGTGCACTTGTTGAACAAGTGAAAGGCGCTAGCCTCCCTACTCCCATCTTGGCAGGTCCTAACCTCACTGCTCCCATCTTGTCAGGTCCTAACCTCACTGCTGCTATCATAACCACGTTGGGCGCGGAATTTCAACAGCTGTCAAGATTACAGCTTCCATCTTGACAGGTCCTAACCACGTGCGCTTGTTGAACAAGTGAAAGACGCTAACCTCACTGCTCCCATCTTGTCAGGTCCTAACCTCACCCTGCTGTCATCATAACAACGCGAGGCGCGGAATTTTAACAACTGTCAAAATTACAGCTTCCATCTTGACAGGTCCTAACCACGTGCGCTTGTTGAACAAGTGAAAGACGCTAACCTCACTGCTCCCATCTTGTCAGGTCCTAACCTCACCCTGCTGTCATCATAACAACGCGAGGCGCGGAATTTTAACAACTGTCAAAATGACAGCTTCCATCTTGACAGGTCCTAACCTCCCTACTCCCATCTTGTCAGGTAATAGCCTCACTGCTGCTATCATAAACACGTTGGGCGCGGAATTTAAACAGCTGTCAAGATGACAGCTTCCATCCTGACAGGTCCTAACCTCACTGCTCCCATCTTGTCAGGTCCTAACCTCACTGGTGCCATCTTAACTACGTGGCGCGCGGAATTTAAACAGCAAGATGGCAGCTGCCATCTTGACTGGTCCTAACAGCATGCACTTGTTTGGCGCGAATTTTGAACAAGTGAACGTGGCTAGCTTCACTGCTGCCATCTTGACAAGTCCTAACCCCACTGCTGCCATGTTAACCACGTGGGCCGCGGAAATTGAATAAGTAACGGCTGTCATGATGACTGCTAGGATCTTGACAGGTCCTAACCACGTGCACATGTTTGGTGCGGATTTTGAACAAGTGCCCTTCTCGACATCCCCCTTCCCCGACACCATCTTAGAGGGGCCCATAGTTTTAAGGCTAGCTGCCCTTCCCGACACTGTCTTGGAGGGGGCCTATGAGGTCAGCTCATGGCTTTATGTCTCCA
Source organism: Anabrus simplex (assembly GCF_040414725.1). NCBI lineage: Eukaryota > Metazoa > Arthropoda > Insecta > Orthoptera > Tettigoniidae > Anabrus > Anabrus simplex. Next base: position 103,242,621 of record NC_090276.1, on the reverse strand, counting down.
TCCGACAGTGACGAACAAGTCTAGCTTAGTCATGTTCATTATCAAGGTTACTCTCTAGTAAACTCAAGCCTTTACGATGGATGTAAAAGGAATGCAATAAGTAGAAGATTTTCAATTTAATAATATACTTGTTTACAAAATTAAACAAATTACTCCTATTTCTACATGTGATGTCAGCGTCTACAACGGTAGGTGCCATAAGTTCGTTGCTGTAACTGATGTGCTCCTTCACTTTAAAGAGCTATTACACAATAGTACCCCTACGAAGTAATTCTTCTTCTATTTCTTGAATCTCTTGTTTATACACTGCGTATCCAGCATCTTGTAAGCTCTTAGGAGTTGTAATCATTCAACGAGTAAGTTAATGCCTTTACAGTATCTTACATCTTCCTTCTCTTCTTGAGATGTTTGCACAGCCACAGACCATGTAGTCGGCTGAGAAAATAAAGTAGAATGAAAGAGCTTTAATGGAAAAGAAAGATTGAGTCCTTCTTCTTCTTCTACCTTATGCGTCTCCTCTTTATCTGGAGGTGTGAGGTTAGTAACAGAATTTGTAGTATGCTGAGACGATGTTGTATCGTTTGGATCACGCTTTTTATATTGCGCTTTCGACATTTAGTGAAAGTTTCTATGCGTTCTACTGGTATATTACTTAAAGAAATGTGTTTAGAATTTACATGTCATGTGAGACTATCATGCCGGTTAAATGTAGCAGTACATTGTGTGCATGAAATTATTCCGAAGTTATGCTTTGCAGCTTTATGTCGTTGAAGATTGTCAAGTCTTGAAAATATCACACTACAGAGATCACACATAAACATAATAGATGTTTTACTATGTGCACAATTAGGTAGATATGATGTAAAGTTTACACTGCAACCGGCAATAACAACTGTTTAATAAGTAGAACTGATTGTTATGTGAATATAAGTAATAACACATTTTGTTTTCTTATAGAACTACAAAGTCTATAAGGAGAAAAGTAAACAACGTTGTGATCTTCGGTTTAGAGGGTCCAGTCCTCCTCCTCATCATCTGACCTAGTTGTACGGATAGATGTCCTTCTCTTCCTCATTGTCTAACCCAGTTTTACGGATAGGTCCCCTTCCCTCCTCCTGCTTATCTAGTTTTATAGTCAGGTACCATGGCCGGACTACACTAAAGGCCGTGACACTGGAGATCCGACAACGTCGCTTGGATCAAGGCATGTAACGTCTGTGTTCGTAATTTGTAAAGAACTCTGATGTGGTGTATCATTGTACTTTGTGTTGTGCGCGAATGGCATTGTTTTAAATTCAGAGTATACTGAAGATATTTTATGTGTTATACTTTTAAAATTCAACCTACATGCTATTAGGTATCCTGGAACGAAATTAATTTACGGCAAAGGTGAGCTTTCTTATGTTGCAGTATCTATAATAGTGATAATCCACATCGTTTTTAAAGCCATTCTGTGTTTGTATTTTTCATATTGCATCAATTTAAAACTGCAGCACGATTGTGTTTTTTATTTTACGTTGCACAAGTATGACAACCACAACGAAAACTACCGGTAGGCTTAATTTCAGATGCCAATGCATTGCTGTTTTACAATCTGGGAAAAAGATAAGACTGCAGTGTTTGCTAGGATTAAGGTCTGCAAAATATAAAGAAATATATTTCAGCAAGGACATGTTTGAATTAGATTCTGTTTCATTGAACATAACTGACGAAACAGATATATGCAGTGAATTTTCCTGTGTGTTAGGTAAAGTAAATAAAATAGGGGTAGACTTCGATAACATGTTTCCTGTCATTTACATTTCAGGTTATGTAGCTTTTAAGCTAGCCAGTAAACTTAATTGTAGATACTGTATCTCAATAATAATAAAATGAAACCGTGGAAAATGACATGTATAATAATTTAAACAGAGGTGGGTTATTGGTTCCATCATAATTGCTCTTAAATGACTATACAGGTGTATATAAGACCATGCAGATTTTTTAATCTCTGAGGAATATTAAGTAGCATTCTTTCGGAGTAAGAATCAGAAGTGTATATTGATTTCGCTTACAAGGTAAAGTGTAATTGATACAAGGGAGTGTTTCTCCTATTGTGAAAAACCTCTATATGAACTTCTCTGTCTATCTTTGCCCTATTTTGCAAATATTTTAATCACCAACTACGCAAAAAACGTTAATGATGCTGATGCTATGGTTAAAAGCTCTGGCAAGAAAAGAAAACTGATGAACCTGGAGTGATTATGTTGTAAGTTGATTCCCAATGTTAAAATTGGATTTTTTTTTGCTAGTTGTTTTACGTCGCACCGACACAGATAGGTCTTACGGCGACGATGGGACAGGAAAGGGCTAGGAGTGGGAAGGAAGCGGCCGTGGCCTTAATTAAGGTACAGCCCCAGCATTTGCCTGGTGTGAAAATGGGAAACCACGGAAAACCATTTTCAGGGCTGCCGACAGTGGGGTTCGAACCTACTATCTCCCGAATACTGGATACTGGCCGCACTTAAGCGACTGCAGCTATGGATTTTGATGGACATAAGATTGTATTGTTTTTCTAGTTGTTTTTTTTTTTTTTGCTAGGGGCTTTACGTCGCACCGACACAGATAGGTCTTATGGCGACGATTTTCTAGTTGTAGCCATATGCTTGTTTATTCTCATATTTACAATGACGTGTTCATTTTAATTTTCACCTTGTTTAAATGTATCCAATGAAAACTCCTCTTCCCTCAACGTTTTATTTGAGAAAACGTAAGTGAAGTTCAACTTCCCATATGTTACAAGTAAGAATCCAAGAAGTAGCAGTACAATGTTGCCAAGTTTTAGTGTCACGGCCTTAGTGCAGTCTGGCCATGCAGGTACCCATTTTCTCCTCCTCGTCGTCCTTATGCGGCCCAGTTTTACAGACAGATGCCCCTTCCTTCCTGCTCTTTCTTATCTTGTTTAGTTTTACGATCAAAAAGTACTTGATGAACATACGAGTAATTAGTGGTGTTTCGTAAAATGCTCACACACCAGAAGTGCGCGTTTAATTTACGCTATTAACAGAACGAGAACGGTGTCTAGTCAACTACAAATTAAATTCCTTCACCGAGAGATAGTGGGCCAATCTATAACAGAGTTCGTTAATGTTGTTTACATTTCGTATCCTCCTACATACCCTCTGTTCTGCATAGCAGGTGAGAACCACCCAGGGAGAGTGGTACTGGACATCCTCTCTAGTTGTATTCTGTGCGGTTAAAGGGAGAGGTAGTGTGTCCGAAAAAAACGGGCTATCTTGTTCAACACTAAGTATTATTATTGTTATTATTATTATTATTATTATTATTATTATTATTATTATTATTATTATTATTATTATTATTATTATTATTATTATTATTATTATTATTATTATTGTTGTTGTACCGGGAGCTACACCTCTACGCCGCGCATTCAAAATTAGCGCCTAAAAGAACTCCTCTATTGGTGAAACAGTGAAACTGAAACTACATCCATCATTCGGAGATGCCATACGAGTAACACGCGTGAGTTTAAGCTCGTGGAATTTAAGTGTTTTGGCAGGTGTAAACAATTGCGACAGTGCTGTAATTTGCCACAGTGCATCTATTTGTATCGTGGAATCAAGTACTATCAACAATTAGTTCGTTCTTTGTTCGAGTGCCGTGCAATTAGTGTAATAGTGAAATGGCGCCAGGAACGAAGAAGAATCAACAGCAGGCCGAGTGCAGGAGTGCCAACCCAACAGAAGACACCGTGAGGAAAATAATAGAAGAGACACTTCAGTCTAAGATATTCGTGGAATTAATTGTGAGTACCATAGTGGACAAAATTACGGAGTGTGTGTTAAAGAGACTAGAGGAATCTGTTCAGTTCAATATAAATGCATGTGAGGACCTAAAGAATCAGATTGCCAAGAGAGACAAGGAACTCGCAGAACTTAAAGCGGAAGTGAAGTCAAATTATGATAATTTGGGACAATATCAGCGTAGAAATAACCTCCGCATATTTGGCATTCCGGAAGAGTCGAATGAGGACACGGACAATTTAGTATTAAATGTTGCACGTGACATTGGTGCCGACATAAAATTGACTGATATTGACAGGAGCCACAGAGTCGGGGTTAAAATTGGTAATAAACCCCGGCCTATTATCGTGAAGATGACAAGTTATCGCAGCAGGAAGGAGATATTCGCAAAGAAAAGGCATTTAAAAGGATCTCGTGTCACGATCCGGGAGGACCTTACGTCTGCCAGACTGACGGTTCTGAAGGCGGCTATCTCCAAGTTCGGCGTCAGAAATGTCTGGACCAGTGATGGAGTTATCCTGTTTAAGACCGCTGATGGCAGCATGCACCGCGCTACGCAGATGAGTGACATTCCATGAGCTTACTCATATCTAACCTGTGTTTAGTTTACTAACCCATAAGTTGGTAACCCTTTGTATTAAGTTTTGTTTCCTCTTCTAGGACACATCTCCCTCTCGCTATCTCTATCTCTCTCTCTCTCTCTCTCTCTCTCTCTCTCTCTCTCACTCTCCCCTTCACTGCTCTTGCATTCCACCCTGCTTGGCTGAACGGCTATAGTCTACCTGCTTGACCTTCACTAGCTCGTTAATTACGGTACCCCACTGGACACTGACCTTGTCCCAACCCTCTGTACAAACTCCGTACTTACAGTAACTTCCTTCTTAGTAATAACTAACAGCTGACTTTAACCTTTTCCTGTAAATAGTCAGAATAGGTCTAGAAGATGATTATGTAACATACCAAACTCTTTCAGAGACGAGAAGGGGCATCAAAGATTGCACGAGTAGATTGCAGAAGCATGCGGAAGGGAAAAGTGCATTACAAATTTTTCATACTATTATTAGAAGCATAAGGAAAAATAAGAACATTTTAGACGTTGTTTTGAAAGCATATGATCATAGGTTTGATGTCGTAATTTTAACAGAAAGTTGGTCACTGAGTAATGTAAATATAAGTAACCATGCCTTGTATAAATCTTATTACAATGAGGGTTCAGTTAACAAATGTGATGGTGTTGTATTAATGGTAAAAAATGGTTTGGAGCACGAAATGGAAATTATTGAGTACGATGACTTTAAATTTCTGAGAGTAGTAATGAAATATGACAACAAGAAAGTAGCTATTACAGGAGTATATCGGTCACATGAATATCACAAACAGCGGTTTCTCAGTGCGTTAGATCATTATATCCAAGATAGATGCCATGTTGAAACCGAACTGATAATAGGGGACACAAATATAGACCTTTTAAATGAACACGACTGTGACGAATATCTCAACATGGTACAAGAAAGAAATTTTCAGTCCTTAATAAACAATCCTACTAGAGTATCTGGTACAAGTAAATCCTGTATTGATCATGCTTTGATTAAAAGTAGGTTGAGAAATGACGACATTCTGTCTATCATCTCTCAAAGTAAAATTTCAGATCATTATCCTATAATAGTAAGTCTCAACATTCAAAATGCCTCGGTCCCTAATAATATACCAAATTTTCGACGTAACTGTTTTAAAATAGATCATTTTGAGCTTAAAAATCATTTAAGTAAAATAAATTGGGGAGACATCTTAAACAGCAGTGATTTAGATATCAAACTTGATAAATTCGTGAATACAATTAAAAGCTGCACGAGCCTGTCCACTGTTAAATTGAAATCAAAGGAAGTCAAAAGAACGGAATGGATTTCTTACGGTTTGGTAAAATCTATCCACACAAGAGACCGACTTTATCAACAATATTTAAAAAATAAGGATAACTTGGAAATTAAAGAACAGTACAGGAAATATAGGAACAAACTAAATGATCTAATTATGAAAACGAAAACTGAGTACTATAGGAATCTGATCAATCGCAATTCAAATAACCGGGGTAAGGTCTGGGGCCTAGTCAATGAAATAACACAAAGGTCAGTTAGAAAAGAAGAGATCAAGGAAATCAGATATAAAGGTGAAATCTGGAAAGATGACATAAATATTTCTAATAAATTTAACAATTATTTCATTAACGAAACCACTGAGAAAGCAAAGCATCACAGACAGATTTCCGACTCCACGTTAAATAACGCTCGCAACCCTCATACTTGCTTCCTTGCACCGGTAACAGAATACGATCTGAAGAGATGTTTGAGTGAAGTACATGAAAACAAAGCTGTAGGAATAGACAATATTTCGGCTCGAATTATTAAAGAAAATATAGAGTCATTAAAGGAACCGTTGCTGAATATTATCAATGATTCCTTCACCTTAGGTTACTTTCTAAAACAGCTTAAAACAACAATAGTAAAACCTCTTCACAAGTCTGGAAATATTTGTGACATTAGAAATTACAGACCCATTTCGGTAACTACAACAATATCAAAAATATTCGAGAAATGCTTAAAGAACAATATTTACCAATTTTTAGAAAAACACCAAATACTTTCGCCCAGACAGTTTGGATTCATTAAAAATTTCGGAACGACTGATGCTATATCCGCCTTAACAAAGAGAATATACGAAAATCTTAATTCTTTTCTGCTCTCCGCAGGGATATTTCTCGACCTTGAAAAGGCATTCGATAGTGTGTCACACCGCTTGCTCCTCCAGAAATTGGAAAAATACGGCTTTAGGGGTAATGTGCTGGATTTACTTGAGAGTTACTTGACAGATCGAGTACAGTATGTCAAAATTAATCAACATCTAAGCACACCAATGAGGATAATAAAGGGTGTCCCACAAGGCACAGTATTAGGTCCTTTATTGTTTATTATATTTATTAATGATCTAGAGAAAACAATAGCAAATGCCGAACATACGCACGTCGTAACATATGCAGATGATACAGTCATTTATGTTGAGGGTGATAGCTGGAATCTCGTCAGACAGAGAGCAACTCGAGCACTGCTTAAAGTTAAAGCATGGTTAGATAATAATGAATTATTTCTAAACATCAAAAAGACAAAATTTATGAATTTTTCTGTAACAGATACACGAAACGATTTGAATGAATTAATTGTACACAACATCAACTGTAAATTTAATTGTAACTGCTACAAAATTTATAAAGTAAATAATGTTAAGTATTTGGGATTATTAATTGATTCGAACATGAAATGGAAAAGTCACATTACCGATTTAAGAAAGAAAATCAGAAGAACTGTTTATATATTCCATAATTTAAAATACATATCCAGTATAAAATTGTTAAGAGAGGTTTATTACGCTTTAGTTCAGTCTATTCTTAGCTACGGAATTTTGGCATGGGGAGGAGCCTACAAAAATGTAATCAATAAAATACAGGTTGTTCAAAGCCTTATATTACGAATAATGTACCAGAAAGGAAGATTATACCCAAGTAGTCAATTATATGCTGAAGCAAATATATTTAATGTAAAACAGCTCTATGCCCTTGAAATATACAAATATATTAACAAAAACAAAAATATAATTGAGAACATTAAACATGAATATTCAACACGCAGTAAGATGAACCACCGCTGTATGTTATACAAACCCAAACTTAGCATAACAAAGCGCAATTTCTTGTACTTCATTCCAAAATTCTTTAATGTCCTTCCCGGTTCTTTACAAACTACTTTATTAGGTCAGAAAATGAGTCTGAAGTGTCTTAAATCCTTTGTCAGGGATAATAAAACTGTTATGGAAGAAATAACTAAATGAGAATATCACGTCACCATATCCAATTTCCATTCAATGCTCCACCATGTGCTGTTGATCATATCCGTCATTCACTCATACCCATACTCGTATTTCAGGCATCATTTAAAATATATTTCTCACAATGTAATTAATATTCTAAATTACCACACACAAGGTTTCACCTTACGTGGTATTTTACTGATATCTACTCGACTCTGTTGAGGTTGGTGTGATTTTGTATAATAATAATAATAATAATAATAATAATAATAATAATAATAATAATAATAATAATAATAATAATAATAATAATAATAATAATTTATTTAATGTGTGCAAGAGATAGTTAGAAGTTCAATTTATTTTAAGTATTAATACGTTGATAATACTACTACTTATGTAATATATGTGGTTTAGTTATAAGATTAATATTTCTCAAGTAATAATGTTATTAGAAGAGTTATGTATACATAAAACAGAGTCCTGTAAATATGTAAACGACATGATAAATGAATAAATACTACTACTACTACTACTACACGAACTTAGAAATTTACTCAGAAGATGTCACCAGTAAAATATGATGTAATTTTGTTATTGTGAAGTTTCCTGAACTGACTGTATTTCTACTAGTTTTGTTTGCTATCCATCAAGAAGTTTGGGCATTCTCCCATAGATGACACTACCAAAACTATGATCATGCACCCTGGTGCGAGGTCTAAGAACTATAATTCAAAGAAGTTTTGTATTCATAATTTGTTTTTTTATGTTTGATGTTCATTTACTTTTAGGTTGGCGATATTTCCTTTTTATTTCCGCCAGTTTTGAATCTAGCCAATCCCAATTTTTTGTTATTAATTTTCAACCTATCACAGCCTTCTTCTTTGATTCTCAGCGTAACTTTGAAACTACCCAATAAACGTGAGAGGCTGTGGCTAGTTTCATCTTGAATGGTCTCGAAATTTCCCCAAGGGGTTAAAAACTGCGAGATTTTCACGTTTCTTGACCAATTGATCGCCATCTTAATAAGCGTGTGTGTCAAAGCAGGAGGCGGGCAGCCTCTTTCTTCAGGCAGCAGTACATCCACCAGGTAATGGCTACATAATATCTTTCTTTCTTGCTTACTCCGCAGTTTAGCCCGAGGGGGAGGTCCGAATCATTAACTATGTAACCTTCCTTTTCTAAAAATGTAACCTTCTGCCAGCTGATGTAATAATTTCATAAATCTTTAACTGTAAATCGGGGATAGAGAGTGAAGTACCCTCTTGAGCTCCCCTTCATCTTGGTTTGAGGTGCTACGTTTTTGTAACCTTTCGTATGTGCAATGTATTAAAGTTATTTCCATGCGTGCTACCTCAGTAGTTTGGGAATAGCCCCTGTTTCACCAGCCTAGTGCCCTTTAGGATTTTATCTTGGAGCACTGTACGCCTCCATCTAGTTTGTGTTTCGGGCCATTTACTTAACCTGTTCTTTCCGCAAAAGCTTTATAGGTTGGGTACGAGATACCCTTGCTTCAATTTGTATGTTGGGCTATGGAAGGCCAAAGAGTGTAAGATTTGTTTGGTGTTGCCTTGAGTAGGCTTGAGAAACTGAGAGCACGTTAGCTCTTCTTCAAGTGTTGTGAAAGGTGCCTCTGGGAGGCTTGATATTATAATTTTGAGAGGAAGTGATCTCTGAATTAGGGGATTTCTGCCCTTGTATAAATTTGTGATCTTTTGTAAATATGAGCAAGGAGCTCAGGAAAAGTAAAGTGAGGGCTTGAAGCCCACGATCTATTAATACCACTAATCTTGTTCTTCCTAGACTTGTTTAATGTTTGCTACTTGTACCTGTAGAAATGGTTAAGTTTGAAGTTTTGAAAATATAACCTTCAGTTTAAGTTTTAAACTCAATTCTTGACATTGTAGTTAGACCCATACCCCTGGCACCTCCTTTCACCTTTGCGTTCCACAGGTAACCCCGTATCAAACGGTAGCAGAGCGTGGTTGAATGGGTCTTAATTAAGCCCCTTTTTACGGCTAAAAATAGAATCCGCACCGAACTCTAAGAATTTTCTCAGTCGCTGGATTTTTTTCTAAATTTGTAAATTCTCTTTCTCCATGTCTGAACCTCGCGAAGTCCTCCATCCCGGCTACTTGTGCAAGGAGTAAATGATTTACGAATTACTTATTAGGAATGTTCAATCTGGAGGCACGGTTCCGGCAAATACCACCAAGCTCAAGGAATCTTTAGAATTTACAATTAGTATCCCAACTTTGGGTGAGAAGGAAATTGATGAGGCTCTCTCCACTATCACCGACAACAGCGCCGAGCTACCATCTGTAGTTAGTTTTTTTAAAGTGAGTGATCCCTCGGCTAACCAACTTAAAAGAGTACAGGCTAGATTGCTCCATTTTTATAATAGGATTAGGGACTTATTGTCTCCCAAACTAAAAGAAGACCATGCCAAGGAGGCTGGTAACCTTGTTGAACATGTGTCTGAAATATCAAATAAAGTTCTTCAATTGCTGAATGAGGCAACTACTCCCAAAACTGACCAAGCCCCTGCGATAAACATGGTGAGTGAGGAAGATTCTTCCAAGAATGTAGAAAGCAGAAAATCTGTAACTACTCAACAAATATCTGAACCATTAGGAAATGAGCCTGATCGTCGTAATCCATTCCACCATTCTTTTTAAATAATGCTATGTCGGAAGCTTCTTCACACCGTAGGCCGTTACCTATTATGTCACCTGGGTTCAGTAGCTTGCCTCATCTTTTGGCTATGTTGCTTAGGGGAATTTCTAAGTTTTCTATAAATTCTGCTAACGAAATCAGTTCATATTTAAGGATTTTAGTTGAATTCCCAGATCATGCTCTTGTGTTTTATGTCTCATTCCCAAATTCTTCAAATTATTTACCCTTACTATATAGGTGTCCTCTCGGACAAAATAGTCAGAGCAATAGCTGAACAATCTTCTATAGAAGACTTCCACGCGCATATGCTGGCTAATTTCATTCCGGCTCGAGCCATGTTTTCATTAATTCGAAAGTACTATTTCAGAGTACAGCGACTGGATGAAAATTTCGCAGACTTCATTCAGGACATCAAGTTCTACACCAGGGTATTCGCATTTCATTTTCCAGAAGATCAAATTGTGCAGACGACGGTTGAAGGAATTTCTCGCCTTACAGGTCGTATTTATGTTTTGCATCCCGCCCTCAAACTTTTGCTGAATTAGAGGCTATGGCAGTCTCAGCCAAAGGAGTTAGGTATGCCGATACCTTACGAGTCGCTAAGGAGCCCCTCCGTCTTCGAGTAACTTTCGGCCTCAACCTCGCCGAACTATCACCACCCGTAAATAGGCGAGGAATACGCCGACTTAGAGGGTTGAATAATACCATCTCTATGATACAAACTCCCCTTCCTATAAATGAATATTTCCCCCAGTTTGTCCTCTTGAATTCCAAATTTATCTTCATATTGTAATCATTCCTACTTTTATAAACGCCACTCAAACTTATTCGTCTACTAATGTCATTCCACGCCATCTCTTCGCTGACAGCTCGGAACATACCACTTAGTCGAGCAGCTCTTCTCCTTTCTCTCAATTCTTCCCAACCCAAACTTTGCAATATTTTTGTAACGCTACTCTTTTGTCGGAAATCACCCAGAACAAATCGAGCTGCTTTTCTTTGGATTTTTTCCAGTTCTTGAATCAGGTAATCCTGGTGAGGGTCCCATACACTGGAACCATACTTTAGTTGGGGTCTTACCAGAGACTTAAATGCCCTCTCCTTTACATCATTACTACAACCCTTAAACACCCTCATAACCATGTGCAGATTCTGTACCCTTTATTTACAATCCCATTTATGTGATTACCCCAATCAAGATCTTCCCTTATATTAACACCTAGATACTTACGATGATCCCCAAAAAGAACTTTCACCCCATCTACGCAGTAATTAAAACTGAGAGGACTTTTCCTATTTGTGAAACTCACAACCTGACTTTTAACCCCGTTTATCAACATACCATTGCCTGCTGTCCATCTCACAACATTACTGAGGTCACGTTGCAGTTGCTCACAGTCTTGTAACTTATTTATCACTCTATAGAGAATAACATCATCCGCAAAAAGCCTTACCTCAGATTCCACTCCTTTACTCATATCATTTATATATATAAGAAAACATAAATGTCCGATAATACTGCCTTGAGGAATTCCCCTCTTAATTATTACAGGGCTTCACCTACTCTAATTCTCTGAGATGTATTTTCTAGAAATATAGCAACACACTCAGTCACTCTTTTGTCTAGTCCAATTGCACTCATTTTTACCAGTAGTCTCCCATGATCCACCCTATCAAATGCTTTAGACAGGTCAATCGCAATACAGTCCATTTGACTTCCAGAATCCAAGATATCTGCTATATCTTGCTGGAATCCTACAGGTTGAGCTTCAGTGGAATATGCTTTCCTAAAACCGAACTGCCTTCTATCGAACCAGTTATTAATTTCACAAATATGTCTGATATAATCAGAAAGAATGCCTTCCCAAAACTTACATGCAATGCATGTCAAACTGACTGGCCTGTAATGTTCAGCTTTATGTCTATCACCCTTTCCTTTATACACAGGGCTTACTATAGCAACTCTCCAGTCATCTGCTATAGCTCCTCTGACTAAACAATAATTAAATAAGTACTTGAGATATGGTACTATATCCTAACCCATTGTCTTTTGTATATCCCCAGAAATCTGTTCAATTCCAGCTGCTTTTCTAGTTTTCAACTTTTGTATCTTATTGTAGACTAGCAAGATACCCGTGCTTCGCTACGGTATTAACTTGAAATTTATAATTGAATGCTTAACGTTTTATATGTAATCCTCCAAAATTCGCGAATTGACTCGTTTTCTGAGAGAATCCGCCAAAATTCGCGATCTGACTCGTTTTCTGGGAGATTACGGCATAGTTCCTCACATTTTTCAATCTTTCTTTCCAGCAATCGATTTCGTACTTCCTGGGCTAGGTCCAGGTATTCCACGCGGTCAGTTAGGTCCCTAAATCTTTGCCATCTTTCCTTATAAGCATTTTTATTATGGATCAATTCCTGAAGGAGATCCGGCGTTGTGTCGTCTTGGGTGCCTTGGCGGTACTGAACCCGCGGCCGGACTGTATTCGTAGACATTACCAGGCCAGGACCCGCTTCCAGCGCGGTCCGCACAATTTGAAGACGGTCCAGAACATTATTATTATTATTATTATTATTATTATTATTATTATTATTATTATTATTATTATTATTATTATTATTATTATTATTATTATTAGATGTTCTGGACCCCGCAGAAAGACGCAAGACCGTTACCTGGCGGTAAATTACATATGCTGCCATTGTCATTGTTGAGAATGTGACCAGCACCATTGTCGCGCGTAGGCAAGTGTGCGAGATTTCTGGCGATACGAATGACATACTTCCGTGCATTATTGAACTTATTATAGAGGTGAACAATTTGACGGCCAGTCTCATTCCTATCGCTTATTTCAAATGTGTTTAAATTTTCATTTATATGCGAGGAGAGTCTACTGTAATCTAAGAACGTTCTCCGAAGGAAAAGATGGCTGTTGAAATCGAACCCAGGAAAGATTAAAAATGATCGGTTTATGATCAGAATAAGTACATCGAAAATCTACAGCCTGTTTCCATTCATACGACAGGGTCAGAAATGGAATGAATAAAGCCCCATCTAGCGGCGACAATAGGAAAAGTGCCGGCTGCCGAAGCACTCCTCTGGGTCAATGATCGATGAATGACAAATGAAATGAAATATTGGACAGTGTTGCTGGAATGAATGATGATAGCAAAAACCGGAGTATCCGGGGGAAAACCTGTCCCGCCTCCGTTTTGTCCAGCACGAATGTCACATGGAGTGACCGGGATTTGAACCACGGAACCCAGCTGTGAGAGGCCGGCGTGCTGCCGCCTGAGCAACGGAGGCTCCTTGTAAGTACATTATGAACAGTAATATCAATATTGGTCTCACCTCCTTTTACATCCCACCGCCATTAAGTTTATTCCCCCCCCCCAAAAAAAAGAGAATTAAAAGAAGGCGTGTTTCTTTATGTTTAAAGGAGATTCCAAACACCAATGTTCACGGCTATTACCTTCAGTTTTGAGATATAAGTATCCCCATAAGAATAATCTTTTTTTTTCCACTTCCTTTCAGCCCCCCCCCCCAAGTGAATTTTCCAGCAAAAATACTTGTTTCTTTAATAGTAAAGGACCTTCTAAATACCAATTATCACGACTATAACTCCTTCAGTTTTTGATTTATGTGTCCTCATGAAAGGAATTCAACTCCTTTTCACTCCCGCCCCGCAAGATGGCCCCCCCCCCGAAAAAAACGCGTTTTTCTCTGTTTGTAAAGGAAATCCAAATGCCAATTTTCACGTCTGTAACAACCTTATTTTTATTAGATGTATGTATTCTCATACAATTAAGTCAATTAATTTTTCAATTATTTAACCCCCCTCCATCACTGGATTTTCCGAAAATGCGTGTTTCTTTACTTACAAAGCAGATTTCAAATATCAAATTTCACGTCTGTAAGATATTCATTTTTGAGATATCAGTAGCCTAATTAAAAGAAATCAACACCATTTTCAGTCACTTTTACCCTCCCCCCCTCCACCCAAGTGGTATTTCCTAAAACTAAAAATACACGTTTCTTTATTTTTAATAGAGGTAAAAATACCATTTTACTTTTGTATAACATGTTACGTTTTTTATGATATACTGTAGAAATTCTCATTTTATAATTTCACCCCTTTTTACTTCCCCTTAAGGGGAGTTTCCAAAAACAAATCACCTATGTTTCTTAACATTTACAGGAAATTCCAAATACCCACTTTTTACGCCTGTAACATTTTACGTTTCTCAAGATATTCTGTAGATATACAGTAGTCTTTCGAAAAATTCACCCAAATTTGTCACTCCTGTTTAACCGCCATTAATTGGATTTTCCAAAAACGAAAAAATACCTGCTTCTTTATTTTTAAAGTAGATCCCGAATACCAATTTTCAGCTCTGTAATATCTTCAGGTTCTGAAATATATGTAGCCTCATTGAAGGCATTAAACCCCTTTTTCACCCTTTTCCACCCTTCCCATTGGGATTTTCCGAAAACAAAAAACACGTGTTTCTTTATTTTTAAAGGAGATTCTAAAATACCAATTTTTACATCTATAAACTTTAAAAGTTTTGGGATATAATACACTCATTTTAAAAATTCTCCCCATTTCAGCCCCCCCCAATTAAATGGATTTTCCAAAAACAAAAAAATACGTGTTTCTTTATTTTTAAAGGAGATCCCAAACACCAATTTTGAGGTCTGTAATATCTTCAGTTTCTGAGATATTCCTCAGCAAAAACATTCAACCCATTTCCCCCCCCCCCACTTTTCCTCCCTCCTATTGGGATTTTCCGAAAATAAAAAATACGTGTTTCCTTTAAAGAAGATTCTAAATACCAATTTTTACATCTGTAAACTTTAAAAGTTTTGAGATATAGATGCAATCATTTTAAAAATTCACCCCCCTTTTCACCCTCCCATTAATTGGATTATCCAAAAACAAAAAGATACGTGATTCTTTATTTTTAAAGGAGATCCTAAATACCAATTTACAGGCCTGTAATATATTCAGTTTCTGAGATATACGTATCCTCATTAAAGGCATTCAACCCATTTTTCACCCCTCCTATTGGGATTTTCCGAAAACAAAAAAATACGTGTTTCCTTATTTTTAAGGGAGATTCTAAATACTAATTTTTTCATCTGTAAGCTTTTTAAGTTTCGAGATATAGACACACACATTTTTAAATTTCACCCCCCTTTTCACCCCCTTAGCGATGGAATATCCAAAAATCCTCTCTTAGCGAGCACTTACATCTTAATATGAATGTATTCCCAAAATTTCATTTCATTATGTCCAGTAGTTTTGGCTCGGCGATGATGAATCAGTCAGTCAGTCAGTCAGTCAGTCAGTCAGTCAGGACAAGCTATTTTATATATATAGATGTCATTGTTATCATAGGTAAATTTTAATACTTCTTTGGCCTTAGTCTCCTCCTCTATCTCGACATTATCCTTGTAACCAACAATCTTTGCATACTGCTGACTGAATACTTCTACCTTTTGAAGATCCTCACATACACACTCCCCTTGTTCATTAATTACTACTGGAATGTCCTTCTTGGAACATGTTTCTGCCTTAAAATACCTATGTATACTCTTCCATTTTTCACTAAAATTTGTATGACTGTCAATTATGCTTGCCATCATGTTATCCTTAGCTGCCTTCTTTGCTAGATTCAATTTTCTAGTAAGTTCCTTCAATTTCTCCTTACTTCCACACCCATTTCTAACTCTATATCTTTCTTGTCCGCCCCTCCTTCTTAGTCTCTTTAATATAATAAGGTGCGTCCTTACCAGTCCTTAACAACCTTAAAGGTACAAACCTGTTCTTGCATTCCTCAACAATTTCTTTAAACCCATCCCAGAGTCTGTTTACATTTTTATTTACCGTTTTCCGCCGATCATAGTTACTTTTTAGAAACTGCCTCATGCCTGCTTTATCAGCCATATGGTACTGCCTAATAGTCATTCTTTAAAGACCTTCCTTTCTTTAACATTTATTTTTAACTACGACAAAAACAGCTTCATGATCACTAATACCATCTATTACTTCAGTTTCCCTATAGATCTCATCTGGTTTTATCAGCACCACATCCAGAATGTTTTTCCCTCTGGTTGGTTCCATCACTTATTGAATCAGCTGACCTTCGCATATTAACGTATTTGCCATTTGTTGGTCATGCTTCCTGTCGTTCGCATTTCCTTCCCAATTGACATCTGGCAAATTGAAATCGCCCGCTACAACCGCATTTCTTCCATGTCGTTTCCCACATAGCCGACTACCCTATCAAATATTTCCGAATCCGCGCCAGTGCTACCCTTTTTCCGTCTGCACACTCCAAATATATCAAGTTGCCTATTATCTTTAGAAATGGGCCTTGCACCTAGAATTTCATGTGCCTCATCTTTAACTTTTTCGTAGCTTACAAATTCTTCTTTCACCAGAATGATCACCCCCCCTCCCACCATTCCTATCCTATCTCTACGATACACACTCCAGTGAGTGCCGTGAGAAAATTTCTGCATCCATTATATCATTTCTCAGCCATGATTCAACTCCTATTACAATATCTGGTAAATATATATCTATTAAATTAATTCTATTCCTTTCTTTACAATACTTCTACAGGTCAACACTAACAATTTTATGTCATCCCTACTTGATTTCCAGTTCCCTGTTCCCTTATCACCGCTCCCTAGGCCAGTCCGTTTCTCTGAATGTACCTCCCTATTGCCCTTCCAAACAAATTTTCTAACTTCTACGTACCAGTGCGGTTTAAGTGAAGGCCATCTGAGTGCAGATCCCTACCTCCTACCCACCCATTAGGATCTAGAAATTTCACTCCAGTTTCCCACATACCCACTCCATAGTCTCATTTAAATCCCCAATCACCCTCCAGTCAGTATCTCTCCTACACGGTATTCCACTAATAACAATCTCCACTTTCCTAAACTTCACCCGTGCTGCATTTACCAGATCCCACACATCTCCAACTATGTTGGTACTTATATCAGCTTGTCTTACGTTGTTGGTACCAACGTGAAACACTACCACCTTCTCCTTCCCCTCCTTCCTCTCTCCTACTTTCCTCAACATCTGCCTCAACCTAATTCCTGGATAACATTCTACCCTGGTTCCCTTTCCTCCATGCACTTTCCCCACGTGTCTAATGATGGAATCCCCCATGACCAGAGCCTCAACCCTACCCACCTCATTTGATCCCCTCCCCTCATGGTCAGCCCTATCTTTCCTGATAGCTGCAGAAGCTACTTCCTCCTCCCGTTTCTCCTTCCCATGACCCTATCTCACCTGTCTTTTTCTATCCTCTACTCTACATTTCCCTTTCCTACCTTTTCCCTTCCTCCTACTTCCACACATCTCGGCAACAGTTCCCTGTCCCTCATTTCCCTCTGTTGTTCTACCTGGAATGACTCGTACGATTTCGCACAGACACCTGTCCTGAATTTTGATCCTGAATAGAGCCCTTAGCCTGCAATCTCCTTCCCCTTAGAATATTAGACCACCTGTCTTCTACAACTCCCCCTTTCCTTCCCCTCCCTCTTTCACACCTACTGTAACCTGTACATTGTTTGAGGGAGTCCTATCTTCCTTCCTGTCTTCTGTGAGAATCCTAATTATCTCCCTCAAACTCTCCAACTCCTCCCTCATACCCCTTCAATGCCTCGCCCCAACCACAGTTCGCACACTTGCGCTCCTTAGCCATTCCTTACGGAAAACATGAAAATAAAAATAAAATAACTTATTTGCGAAAAATAAATGAACGGAGGGATATATAGTCTGGGATAGTACTCAAAGATCACACAACAATAAGGTAATTAATATATGACTACACTACAATACTACTTAGTCGTACTCTATTTGTTATCCTACAACCCCTAACGGGATAAAAACTGCTGTTAATTACTGAATATCGAAAGTAATACACAAGAACTACACAATTCCAAACTGCAATTAAGCCTATCCTAATTACAACAGAATATTAGTAAGAGTTTCTACAGATACCTCTACTACACCAGTACTACACAAATACTTTACAATAATAAAATAAGCACACTAAATTCTAAATTACTCGTATACTACTGAACAGTACACTACAGTAATTTTTAAACTACTTTCAGACGTACCCTAATTACGATGCCGATACCGTATGTCACTACTAAGCACAAACGAAATTAAATTTGCAAGAAGTACTGTACCCAAAATTTCCAACAAAGCTGAACGCTTAGACAAATTATTATTAGTACTACGCTCTAATAGATACACACGTAAGATAACACACGAATATAGCAGGCAAGATACGGCACTATGTAAATGTACTACAATGTATCTACACTGCAATTTTCAACTGGCGTTATATGAACTTCTACCGCTGGTGGGTCAGTATTATTTTACCTACTACGTGGGACGGAGAATAAAAGTGCCCTTAAATTGAGAATAAGGGGTTGTCTACTATAATTTCTGTCAAAACCGCGCCGGGGGCTTGAAGTGCAATATTATGGGGATATAGGAATTTGATTAATAACTTTTACTCGATGAATAAACGAAGGTGGAAAGTACAAAGTATGCAGGGAACTAAGACTACAAATTAGAGGAATAATGAATCAGCTGACTTTGTATTTATTTACACTACTATCATGTGCATGTAGCAACAATCGTCAACAATCCAACAATCCAAAAAACTGTTTAGTACCGTAATTATCCAGTGAAATTACCGTGAATTCTCTTTAACTTCTCTATAAATCGATGTTTACAGGCTTATCGTGTTATTTATGTAATAAATTTTCACCTTCGTGATAGTTTGAACGGATATCTGTACGAAATATCGGAAAAGTAGCGGCGGAAATTACAATGAGTTACAACTCCTTATGATAATCTGCCTTTGTAAGTATAATACCAACGAACCTACAGATATTAAAAAAAATATTGTTTTAAAAGTTAATATTATTACCTAAAGTATTTCCTAAACCTAAATTTGAAACAAAGTACACATAGCTAGCCTACTTAACCTAGAAAACGTAATCTACTGAACACCAAATGAATTACTTGTTATAAAATTCAAATAAATAACACTACTCCCAATTTCTACCAACAAGCACTAAACACCAATATACGAATAGCAACAAATGGAACGCACGCACACAAAATTTAAATAACTTCAATAGGTTTTAACTACTTTTTCACTACAATAATGCAAGAGCTCTCTCAACAGCCTACCGTTCACAAGCGCATCCAACCATTGCCCACCGTCCATTTCACAACACTATCGAGGTCACCCTGCAGCCGCTCACAATCTTGTAACTTATTCATTACTCTGTACAGAATAACATCATCTGCAAACAGCCTTATCTCTGATTCCACTTCTTTACACATATCATTGATATATATACGAAAACATAGGGGCCCAATAATACTGCCTTGAGGAATTCCCCTCTTAATTATTACAGGGTCAGATAAAGCTTCGCCTACTCTAATTCTCTGAGATCTATTTTCTGCCAGTTGCTTTACGTCGCACCGACACAGATACGTCTTATGGCGACGATGGGACAGGGAAGGGCTAGGAGTGGGAAGGAAGCGGCCGTGGCCTTAATTAAGGTACAGCCCCAACATTTGCCTGGTGTGAAAATGGGAAAGCACGGAAAAACATTTTCAGGGCTGCCGACAGTGGGGTTCGAACCTACTAACTCCCGAATACTGAATACTGGCCACACTTAAGCGACTGCAGCTATCGAGCTCGGAATCTATTTTCTAGAAATATAGCCACCCATCCAGTCACTCTTTTTTCTAGTCCAATTGCACTCATTTTTGCCAGTAGTCTCCCATGATCTACCCTATCAAATGCCTTAGGTCAATCGCAATACAGTCCATTTGGCCTCCTGAATCCAGGATATCTGCCATGTCTTGCTGAAATCCTACAAGCTGAGCTTCAGTGGAATAACCTTCCCTAAAACCGAACTGCCTTCTGTCAGTCCCTTACAATAAGGTGCGAACGCAAACAAGGTAATAACTTTGAGTCATTAATTGAAATGACTAATGCAAAAAGATGTAGCATATTTTATAAGCATATTACACTACAAACGTGTGACTGCGAAAAAAAAAAGTCTCGTTTGATTAACTGCTCGGTAAACAACCTTACTGATTCGATGTACACTTAACACCCACACAAAGAGTGGCAAATTCTGTTTTTTTTGTTTTAAAAAAAAAGTTAGATCGTTGCCTACGATATATACAAGGCCGGGACATAGCTACTAATTTATCGCTGAAAAAGCGGCCCGACCGTGTTCACGGTTTGGCCGCTAGATGTCAGGTTTCCGTTCTGTTCTTGGCGGACTTTTAACATTGTGAAATGCGGAGTAATTGTGATGCTGTGTTGATTTTGTGCAATTTATTGTGAATATTGTTTCTGTCGGTGAGTGTCTCTGAGGTTGAGAAGAAGGTGCACTGTTGTGTACCTCTCTGTATTTCGGATGACACTAAAAAAGCATGAAAATTGACGTTCCATAGTTTCCCTTCCGAGTGCGGTTTAAGGGAGAAATGGAAGCAAACTATTTCTAGGCAAGGTGATATAGTAGGCTCTCTTTAGGTACCTAGCAATTCTTTTCATAAAACAGATTTCAGTTTAAGCACATTCCTTCTGTTTTCATCGTGTATCCTGTTCACAAACAGAAAAATGTCAAACGTAGGAAGCGTCTGGCTTCCAAAAATGATGTATTGCCATAAAAATTTAGTAAAAGTTCCGATACAGATAACGATAAACATACCATATCTTCCTACGTCAGCCACAAACGAAAAAGGAGTATAAGTCTCGTTTCTATATCAAGGAAAGTCTACGTGTATCTCTGTTAAATCTAAAAAATATACGGATGGGAAAATTAAATACTAGATTACAGAAAACAATTTGTAAATTGAGATGTAGGATACGGGTAATGAAATCAGAAAAAAAATGTTTTACGGTATCCGAACTTGACCAAAAAGCAAACCAAATTGAAAAGCATGCTAAAATTGATCATTTAAGAGCTTTATTCCTGTTAGAACGAATTTAATTTTCTTCTTCTTTCTTCATCCGTTTACCCCCCAGGGTCGGTTTTTCCCTCGGACTCAGCGAGGGATCCCACCTCTACCGCCTCAAGGGCAGTGTCCTGGAGATTCAGACCATGGGGATACAACTGGGGAGGATGCCCAGTACCTCGCCCAGGCAGCCTCACCTGCTATGCTGAACATGGGCCTTGTGGAGGGGTGGGAAGATTGGAAAGGACAGGCAGGGAAGAGGGAAGGAAGCGGCCATGGCCTTAAGTTAGGTACCATCCCAGCATTCGCGTGGAGAAGTGGGAAACCACGGAAAACCACTTCGAGGATGGCTGAGGTGGGAATCGAACCCACCGCTACTCAGTTGACCTCCCGAGGCTGAGTGGACCCCGTTCCAGCCCTCGTACCACTTTTCAAATATCGTGGCAGGGGCGGGAATTGAACGCGGACCTCCGGGGGTGACAGCTAATCACACTAACCACTACACCACAGAGGCGAACACAAATTTAATTTGACGGGAAGAAAAAAAAGAAATACGGTGAAACGACGCTAAATATTTGCGTAACATCGCTCACCAAACAGCGGCTTCATTACGAATGTCAAAGTATCAGATGTGCGGAGGAAAACATTGGATCGCTGATAATTGGTGAAAGGGCGATTAAACCCAAAGTTACTTTTGACCGCAATCTCGATCCGCTTATCGGATACTCTGAGGCACAATTAAAGGAATCGGTAAGAAGTGTCACACTCGCTATCAGAGTTCTCTGCTTCTTTCGTGAATTACTTATTTCGTTTAAGCATATTGTAAGAAATACGTTGTAGAAAATAAGACAAACAATTGCTCTTGGTCTTTCTTTGATCTCATATCTGTTTGCTGCCTTCTGAAATTACTTGTTTTAATGAATTTTTATAGTTTTTCATATTCGAGCGTGTTGCAATGAGTGGGCGGGACCAAGGTCTGTCTAGGAGGTCTGGTCACGCTACCACAATCCTTTGCGGTGGCGGCCATATTGGGTCTCAAATATAGTTGCTACGTGGGCGTGCCCGATGTAATGATGTGAGTTATTACTTGTATTTTGAAGGAAAACGGGATACTGCGCCGCACCAAATTGTCAAAATAAGACAACTGACGGAATTAGTGTTTCGCTTCCCGAGAGATAAGCAAAGGAGAGCTCAGTGGGTACAAAACTGTAGGCGTGACAAATGGCAACCTACAGATAACTGCTTCTTGTGCGAGGTTAGTGAAGTTATACATTCGTATTCCTGAATAACAGTATGTTTATTTGAACGATGTTTTATATTTATAGGTCTTATTATGTATATATATTTTTGTTAGTGGCTTTACGTCACACCGACACAGATAGGTCTTATGGCGACGATGGGAGAGGAAAGGCCTAGGAGTTGGAAGGAAGCGGCCGTGGCCTTAAATAAAGTATAGCCCCAGCATTTGCCTGGTCTGAAAATGGGAAACCACGGAAAACCATCTTCAGGGCTGCCGACAGTGGGGTTCGAACCCACTATCTCCCGGATGCAAGCTCACAGCCGCGCGCTTCTAACCGCACGGCCAACTCACCCGGTGTATTTTCTTCTAGTATCATTTTGAAGAATCGCAATTTGAACTAAAGAGGACAGATGGACGGAAACTACTCAAGTGGAATTCCATCCCAACAATTTTCAAAGTCCCTATCCACCTAAGTCTTTGATATATAATAGGAAACTTCCCAAAGAAAGGGAATTGTCTTTCAAAACAAGCAAGAAAAGTAACAGGAAATGTGTAATACTAGTATTGATGTTTATGACAATTTCCTTTTCATGTGTCTGGTTCCATAGCTAAATGGTTAGTGTGCTGACCTTTGGTCCCAGAAGTCCCAGGTTCGATTCGCGGGAGGCTCAGGAAATTTAACCATAATTGGTCAATTTCTCTGGCACGGGAGCTGGGTGTATGTGTCGTCTTCATCTTCATTTCATCCTCATCACGACGCGCAGGTCGCCTACGGTAGTCAGATCAAAAGACCTGCACCTAGCGAGCCGAACTTGTCCTCAGACGCTCCTGGCACTAAAAGCCAAACGCCATTTCATTCCATTCCTTTTCATGTAAACTACAGACAGTATCATTCTAACCCTACATGCAACGTAGAAATGTTTCAGAGATATTTGAAATGCTTGTTCCTGTTCATTTACCAATTATAATCACAATAAACAATAGGTCTATCACTTCAAACTAATTTATGTCCAGCTGGCCATCATTACAATTGTATTGATAATAGCAGTCTTATACTGTACTGTAGTTGTTATTTACAGCTAAATTTCATTCATCTTAAATGTTCTATAGAGTACATTATATGGCTGGATAAATACTTAAGGATCACAACACTCGCTTCACTCGCACTAACCAACTACTGCAATTTAATGTACCGTAGCCTGACATAATATCCTAATGTAATCCCTAAAATAGTCTAACCTAGGTTAACTCAACTTAATAGTGACTGAATTTCTATTTCTTATGAAATCGTGTCTACCAATGGCTTTAATTTTCTTAACCATTATTATTATTATTATATGCACGAATATTAGGACTCAGCTAAGGGCCCCGTTGTCGCCAACTCACGCTCCCTGGTTAGGAGAGCCTGACGCCCCTTTCAGTCACCTCTTATGACTGGCAGGGGATACCGTGGTTGTTGTTCTATTGCCCCCACCCACGGGAGAATCTATTTTGGGTTGTGACTACGAGGCCCTTAGCTGAGTCTTGATATTGTTTTCACTATTCTAGCCCATCCGACTTCCCCTGGTCAACACTTGTTCTTTTCCGACCTCGACGGCATTAGCGCATTCGAGGCCTGGGAAGTTTTTCATTTCCACGCACTTTGTGGCCTTCATCTTTCTTTTGCCGATACCTTCATTTTTCGAAGTTTTGGTCTCCTTCCATTTGTTTTCTTCTGATTAGTGTTTATAGAAGATGGTTGCCTATTGTACTTCCTTTTAAAACAATAATCACCACCACCACTTTGTACTATATAGCTGCATGGGTTATCAATAAACTAGTTAAGAGTAGTTAAGAACATCACTCCTGTTGTATACGTGCAGAATATTTTTGCCTTAGAACCGAAAGAAATACCACACCAATGGATAACAACAGTTACCATACATAATTTAATGCACTTAACTCAAGAGGCATTCAGTGTTTGTCAACATGCTGGGGTAACCTTTTAGAAACGCAGTAGCGGAAATTACTCTTTTAATAAAGAAAACGCTGAAGGTAATTTATTACAACCGTCGTTTAGTACTTTAAATACAGTACTTCAAGTTCAGTATTTCATGTACCGGTAATCATAATATGACACAGGTACTGTACAGATTTCTATGTTTCTGTCAATAAGATTATGTATTTGACAGATGATATTAATAAAAAACACAGTAAGACCAAGTTGTAAGGAAGTAAAAGAGAAGAACATGAGCTTTTCTGTTGATTCTTGTTTCTCAAAAAAGAAAAAAAAAAATAGAATTTCAGGCTCTGTTAATTATCTTCCTATTCAAATAGCTGTGAATGTGTTCATATCATTTAAGTGTTATACAGTTATATGTGCATGGCCAGGAGATGCCCAATTAAATTATTTATCAAATTTGATTGGCATTTTGTTTTTATTTCAATGTACGGTACCGAAATCCTCTAAATTCGAATACACTTGCCTTTGGTTACGCTCGCTTAAAGTAGCATTCGTGACTTGACCTCCCTAGTCAGACCTTGGGCGGGACAGAACAGTAAAGAGAACTCTTGCGGCACTTGGCGGAAGTATCTCGAGGACGAGTCTAATGTGCTGTATTTCCCGGCCTTGTGTATCTCGTAGGCAACGGTTAGATTAACCAGACAAATTGCTGGCTTAGTAGCGAGGGTATATTCGTATGGACACGCAGTTCTGCAAGAAAGGGAATTGTTTGGTTTCGAAGTGGTAGGTTTGTATTTTAACACCGGTACGCAGTTCGTTGTTGGGTCGCATCGCCGTTCTCCGTGTAGTTGTATTCCATAATTTTTTTGTACTTACTTATCGTTTGCTTCGTTAAGGATTTGTGGTTTGTTTAATTTTTGCACTGTGATCGTGGACTGTAAAGGTTTGAGTGGTGTCTTTAACAGTAGGAAAGATCACAATATGAAGCTGGAATTCAAGAGGAAAATCATCTTGTAATTGGGACAAATATTCTTTTATTGGAAAGGTAGTTGGGGATGGGAATAACTTACCAACGGAGTTTTTCAATAAATTTCCAATTTCTTTGCAGTAATTTAAGAGAAGTCTTGGAAAACAGATTGGGAATCTGCGACCTGGCCGACTGACCTAAATGGAGATCAGTATTGATTGATTGAACGCGCCTCTGACCACCTGCCGAGAGTTATCGCCAATCGTCTGGATTTCAGTAAGGTATTTATTATAATGCTTCCTTAGAAATAGAGTTGTGAACATGTTCTGAAATGGCCATTACTTGTCGTTAAACATACTGCTTCTCTCCATACTTTATTGGTGCTTTACATATTCAAATATGAGGGAAATTGTCATGGTACTTTCGTTAGATAAACCGAGTTCATTCTGGGTATGATTATTGGTAAGTTCCGTGATTAGTATCGAAGGTATATTCATACGGACAAACAGTACAGCAATGCGCATGTTATAAATATCCGAGATTGGCAATGACCCTTTGGTTTGTTTTCGAAGTGGCGGGTTTGCTTTTAAAATATTGGTATGCTGTTGATTGTTGGGACGCATCGCAGTGCTTACTGTAATTTCATTACTTTAATTTTATTATTTCTTTATGGATTACTTCGAGAATTGTAGTTTCTTTAATTTTTAATTGAGAACATACCCTGTAACCTGCAAAACCAAGGAGTAGAGTTGTGAACATCTTGTATTGGAAATCAACACTGGGAACACTTGTAATTATGTGAATAGCCATGTTTTGCGTTGTTATAACAGTAGTGATATACCCACCGCCGTCTCGATCCTCTTATACTGCCTGCTCTATGCCACTAGTTTAACACAAATCGCCGTAAGAGTGCAGCAGTAGACGCACAATCTTCGCTGTCAGTGTGAGTGTAGCAGTGTATTATTGGTGCATGAATGTGTGTGAAAACCTGAGTTATTTTGTACAATGAGTAAACGTGTCTGGTCACTTTCGTTCGTACAAGATATATTTTTAATAGAACTGTGAAACGAATTAATCATGTTATGTTTATAGATATTTCAAAAGTGATTTTAAGGTGCTGGTACTTGTTTCTTTCCGTTCGTGCAAGGTATATTTTTCGTAGAACTGAAACTTCACATTCTCTCCCCGAAATATTCAGCTGTTGTATACCATGTTGCCAATCTCGGCAAGGTGGTTCGCAGCCAGAGAATATACGACTCCATGAAATACCGTCTAGAAGAGAATTGAGGGAAAAGCGGCTGTCGGCTTTATCTAGGCTAGGACCTAATGAAGGAAGTAATTGGATATTCTCAGATTACTCTCGCATCTGTGCCTTTACACCTTATTTCAGAATTTGATGGAGCCTCTGCGGCTCAGGCGGTAGACGCCGGCCTCTCACCGCTGGGTTCTGTGGTTCAAATCCCGGTCACTCCATGTGAGATTTGTGCTGGACAAAGCAGAGGCGGGACAGGTTTTTCTACGGATACTCCGATTTTCCCTGTCATATTTAACTCCAGGAACACACTCGAATATCATTTCATTTCATCCGTCATTCATTAATCATTGCCCCGGAGGGGTACGACAGGCTTCGCCAGCCGACACAATTCTTATCCTCCCTTCTAGATGGGGGCTTCATTCATTCCATTCCTGGCCCGGTCGAATGACTGCAAAAAAGGCTGCGGATTTTTTTTCCAGAAGGTGATTAAAGCCGTGGAGAATAGTGGATTCCTTGTGATAAAAATTGTGACGGACAATCACAAAACGCCTTCATGTTTAGACATTTTGGACAACCTCAGATGTCCAGACGATAATATTCCAATCAAACTAGAAACCGGAAATCAAATCCTAACTTGCGGGTACTAGGTTCGTGTTGTTGAAGACAGGATGGAGTGTGACATTTGTGTCAGCAACATCTCACTGCCTAGAGCATCGACACCTCTAAATGGAACTGATTATACATCAGGACAGAGGAGGAGTTCGATACCCAAAACCTAGTTTTGTTGCTCTGGTGAAGCATCTCCAGGAGTTCGTTTAAACTGATGTGCCCTATTGTCGAAGTCCTTCAAGTGTATGAGCGTAATACGAGGACTTGCGACGTCTTCCCTTTCAGAATACCGGGCTAGTTGGCCGTGTGGTTAGGAGCACGCAGCTATGAGCTTGCATCCGGGAGATAGTGGGTTCGAACCCCACGGTCGGGAGCCCTGGCAAATTCTGGGCTGTACCTTAATTAAGGCCACGGCCGTTTCCTTCCCATTCCTAGGCCTTTCCTATCCCATCATCGCCATAAGACCCATCTGTATTGGTGCGACGTAAAACAAATATCTAAAAAAACTTTCAGAATGTGTTTTGTTACAGTGTGAGGTCAAAGAACATCGGCAAAATGTTAGTGATATTATCCTAACCAAGTTCGTAAGACCTCTATTATTTGATATTGCGTTGGCAAGAACACAAAAAGTACGGAACCACTCCAAGCCTTCGTCCAGGAAAATCTTTAAATTTTGCATGAAGATGCCAACTGCGACTTCGTGCAGGTAATATTGCCGATATTTAATATTACTGATGTAATTTACGAGCTTCAGTGAACATATGACCATACTGCATAGTGTCTTGTAGGCTGTCGTCATTAGAATAAGTTTAGACCATTGTGCATCTATGTCTGCCATCTAGCGGAGAAATTTTGTCGCAGCGTAGTCGCAAAAAGGCTCGCATAGAGCAGGCAGTATAGGAGGATCGAGACGGCGGTGGATATACCAAACGTTACCGGAAACGCTTGGCTGTTACTAAATTTACTTCGAAAGAGTCCAATATAAATCATTCGTCATCGGTATACGATTTTGAAACAACTTTTTTCTAATGACGGTGAAAATAAAAAAAATATCCCTAGGTACTCTACTGCACAAATTTTAGAAATGTTATGCTCATTTCAATCCAGGATCTATATTTACACCTACTATAGTAGTTTAATATGTTTTGTTCATGAAAGAGAGGAGTTGAAGAAAATTTATATTGCCTTCATTCAGTGGCAGTTCTAAAATGGACTAGCATATTTTGGCAGCCCTACTTTCACTCATAATTCACACAAATTACCAAGTGCTGATATTGGAGCTCAGTTGTTTAAACAGAGAAACATGGGAAGCCTCTCCAGTCATTTGGGCTTTATTTAGTTCGTAAACTAAAAGTTAAAACATTAATTGTTAAGCAATGGTTAATGAATAAGATTTAATGTAATTTAATATTTAATTTCAGTACTGTTCATAGTTCAAAATCTTTAATTTCCAAATCTCTTTACCGATTGCTTTGAAACATGTTTTGAGAGTACGTGCGGGTTTTGATGTATATTGTTTGTATTGTCTCAGTGGGGACACGTTATTTAAGGCTCTCTCCACCACATTTTTGGCCTGGATAACCTGGCATTGAAATCTGTTTCGCTTGGCATTTAATTCCTTCTTGCCTCTAATTTTATTTCCTGTGCGACTTATGTTGCTTATCTTAATTGCATCTTCTCTGCCCACGGATTAATATTCCATCATTTATATACGATGTGTTTCACTACTATTTCCTGTTATCTTCTTGTGTGTTGTCGGACCTGCCGTAGAGCGAGTCTCTGTATTGGGCCCGTTCGCTTTCCCACTATCTTTTGCTATACATCGCCTTGGTGGCGTGTGATTGTCACCCACCATGAGTGTTGGAAGTTTCATGTGGTGGCTTCTCGGAAGAGCGTGGATTTATCTCAACATGCCAGGATAGCATGTAATGGATCAGGGCTAATGCCCTGAAGTGTTTTTTAATCTTATATTCTTACCTGGAGTGGACATCCGCTGCCTATTCTGCCTAATTTTATCGCTATGGATTTGTAAGTAACTAACATCCAAACTGACGCCCAGCGTTAGCTCCTGACCCAGGATTATATGTAAGTTATCTTCAAGATTTTGTAATTTTCCTTCCCTCCTGGAGCTGGATAGCCTCGACTTGGAACCTATTTAAATTAGTGGTTACATGCTGTCGGAGAAATACCAATTTGATGGCTTTTCTCTTCTAATGAACTTTAAAATTTTGTAACATGTTTGGTATTCGGCTTACTGACTGCGCTGTTTAAACCTACTATGGGAGGAAGGAAACCTTTTCAGTGAGATGTTCTTGGCACTAAAAAATATTTCTGTAATGGATCAAAAGGGGGTTGAATATTGTGAAAATTGAGGATTGAGATCGCGAGATTATCTCCGAGGATCGGAATCTACTTCTTTCTTTAAATTCTTCTGTTCTGTCTTTCTTTTCTTAAAGTAATACTTCTTTTATGCTTCAGTAAGGCTTACTCTTGTTGACATCTCCATGACAGCTGTCGCCCATGGGAACTATTGTTTTGGATTTTAAAAAAAGGTTATGATTGAGATTTTAATTAATTTGTGGTGAGCATGCCATTAAGTGGGGAGCTGTTAGTTCTAACGTCTTCACCTTAATTGATTTATGATTTGAAAGTGGGAGTTTTTCCTGGTGGTTTGAGCTGCTTTGCTCTTACATGCTGAATTGATTTTATGTGTGCACGATCTTTTAAGATTAGAGCTCCTTGCTCTGATAATTAATGATTGATCTCTAATTTTTGGTGGTGCGTTCTCATCCATAGTGCTATCTTGTTCTTCCAATTGAGCGTGGTGAATTTTTGGGGTCGTGTAGAGACCTGTTTTATGTCTACCTACCTTTGTGAGCGCTTTCAGTTTAGGATATACTTTCAATGGACATTAACTTTCTGTTGTGCCTATTGTGATCCGGTTCATGGGAGGATCCCATGGCCTCATTTTAGCATTTCTTCACCTAATGTACAAAATAATTCCTGGAGAAAGGATGCATTTTGTTATTAGTATGCAAGTAAATTTTTGAAAGATTAAGGTACTTGCTTTGAGCCCTTCAGGCAGGCAGTAAAGTTAGTCCATGGTCATTTTCTTTGACAACTAATTATCTTGTAATTTAATCTTGCTTTAAGTCTACCTATTCATTAATTTTATCTGGTGTGGTTTAATTTAGAGGGTTTCCCTCAATTCTAGGTAAACAATTTGTCCTCAATTCAGAATTTATTTAATTAATCAATTATCATATTAGTTAGTTGTCTCTTTTTTTGCTAGTTTTTTTACGTCGCACCGAGTCAGATAGGTCTTATGGCGACGATGGGACAGGGGAAGGCTGGGAGTGGGCAGGAAGCGACCGTGGCCTTAATTAAGGTACAGCCCCAACATTTGCCTGGTGTGAAAATGGGAAAGCAAGGAAAACCATTTTCAGGGCTGCCGACAGTGGGGTTCGAACCTACTATCTCCCGAATACTGGATACTGGCTGCATTTAAGTTAGTTGTCTCAGTTCGTTATTTACTTAGTTAATTTATCATTTTAATTAGTTCATTTGATTATGCTTGTGAAGGTGCACTAATGGATTTGATGTTCTTTTTTCCTATAGTATGTAACTTTCTCTCAAGACAGTAAATAAATTATTTAGTTTTTCCTGAAAACCCGCAGTGTTTTTCTGTCATGATTTCTGTTATTTCCTACTGTGCAAATCTTTTGGTGCGATCTGAGTTGCCTCTGGTTTATGTCCAGTTACTGAACTATTTGGTGAGTATTTGCTGTTTTCCTATTTTTAAGATATTTTATGAATATTTGCTCTCTCTTGTTCATTGTTTACTTGTACGAGTATTTGCCAGTACAGCTGATATAGTGTGTTTTTTTCATGTTCTGGGACAATTGCCAAAGAGACGTACATTCATATGTCATATATGACAAAGTGGGAGTTATCCTTGTAACTAATGGCATTTTACCTAAGATTTTCTATCTTCATTTTTTTGGAATTTAAGCTTAGGCTATTTCTTAGAGATGGATATTTAATGTAAATTACACTTATGTAATTGCTTGAGGAAGAGTGATGCAGATGAATTTATTAACTAACATTTATTAAACACAATATTACAGAAATTTTTTATCATCTGCGTAAAATGTCAGAGCGTTTGTCCTTGCTGTGCAATCGAGTAGACAATACTGTTCACAGCGTTGTCCACCTACAGTGTAGGAACATCGAGGTGACGCCTGGTAAAATCCTCGTTGGATGCAGATTCTGAAATGAAATTAATACGCTGCCATTCTCGTATAGACATGTCCCGGTGGGAAGTTAGGGGCCCTCCATTCATTTGTTCCCTCAGCCGGTGTGTGATAGAAGCTTTGGTCTATTGTGTTGGCTTTTTCTTCCCTTTCCCTTATAAGGGTTTTTTATGCTGGTGTTTGCGGCAGATTGTTCTTTGTTGCTACCTCCCTGACGAAGAAGTCTGTGTCTGCTAGTAGATAAATGAGTCTGGTCCTTGTTGTTTGGGATAATCGAAAGGCTGTCTGTAGATAGGTTGATTTCACGGCCTCCAGCCTTCTTAGATTAGTGGGAGTAAGGTGGATTTAAATTTTGGTGGTTGCGTAATAGACTATAGGGGCAATATTAATGTAAAAAAGTTATAGAGCTGTGTCAAGTGATAGCTTTTCCGTGTTCTTTATGTCAAAGGTGGCTCTAGTTGCTGCGGTGCATCTTTCTCCTGTCTGGTTCGTAAATGCTTTCCCTGTGACTTGAAGGGTTAGTCTTAGGTATTTGTAAGAGTTTGCCAACTCTATCTTGTTGTTTCAACAGTGGTAGTTGTCTAGTTTGGAGATACTGCCTCCTCTCCTGAATTTCATGATTTTTTTTGTTGTTGTTTATTACTAATTCATTTTCCTGTGACCACTTA
Organism: Anabrus simplex; assembly: GCF_040414725.1. NCBI lineage: Eukaryota > Metazoa > Arthropoda > Insecta > Orthoptera > Tettigoniidae > Anabrus > Anabrus simplex. The sequence goes on along the minus strand of NC_090276.1, from coordinate 103,210,314 downwards.
CAGTCATTCCTACACTTAGTCATTCCTACGTGCAGGGCAGATCTGCTTTTCGAAAGAAGAACCTATCGTCTGCATAAAGGGTCATTGATACTTCATCTGATACAACTTCTCTGACTACGTCATGAGTTAGGATATTAAATAACATCAGGCTAAGAGAGTCTCCTTGGAGAATCCCATTTGTTTGTAGTATGGGATTAAATTCTCTTACTCTATCGGTGATTGATAGCAGATTGAACGCTAGTATACTCTTGATTGGTTGCAGGAGCGTGTTTCATAGTCCTAGAATGGCAGTGTTTCCTTATGAGGATGTTCTGATTCACACTATTGAAGGGTTTGGTGAAGTCTACAAAAGCGGCATATAAATGTCCTCCTCTTGTACTGGTGGCGTCCCATATGTTTGCAAGTATTTTCTCAATGGCCTGGAGTGTGGATTTGCTGGGTATGAAACCGAACTGTTCCTCTAGCATATGTGCTATGGCTAATGGTAGGAGGTGTGTTGATATAACCTTTGAGAGAATTTGGAAGGGAATGCATTCAAGCGCAATTCCTTGGTAAGAATCTGGATAATCTTTTGGTCCTTTTCCCTTGTACAGAATTTGGACAATTTATTTTCTCCACTTTTCAGGGATATTTCCTTGTTTGATGCATTCGTTAAACAGAGCTGTCCAGAGCTCGATAGTGAATAGTAGCGATTCCTTTAGGACTTCATTGGTCAGGTTGTCAGGACTAGCTGCTCTTCGCAATTTCCCTTGCTGGAATGCCACCCAGACATCTTCTGTTGTGACTACTGTGATACTATCTTCTGTTGTGAATTTGTTTTGCACTTCAGGTATCTGTGATTTATTATAGATCCTTGAGAAGTGTTGTTCTTATATCTCCATTGGCACTTGGGAGATTATGTTACATCATCGAGGTTCCAGTATTATATAAGGAGTATTTTCCGCTTCCATTATGATTTTGAGCTCTTTCTTTCTGGCATACTGAAGACTCTTTTCTTTCACTAGGATCCTATATCTTCTTCTCTCCTCTGTGAATTCTGTCAGTGCTTCGGTTATTTGTGTGTCTGTCCATTTGTGCAGTTTATCTGGTGTCGATCTTCTTAGGGTGTAGCATTCTTCATCATACCAAGGTTTGCTTATTCCCTATGGCAATTTCTCTCTGGTTGTTCTAATGATGGATTCCTCGAGCATCTCTAATGCTCTGTCTATATTTCTAGTCTGAATGAGTGCTATGATTGTGACTCTGTCCAGATTTTCATCGAGCGCCTTCGTATTAATTTGACGAGGTGTCCATCTTTGGACTACTCTTTTGGATTCTATTAAGTCTGTGAAGAAGTTGATCTGGATCGTTATGTGCTTCCGTAAGGACATCCATAGTTGTTTCTGATTTGTTGGCTTTCGTTTTTTTTCCTCTATAAAATATTAATTCTATCATACTGGAACCGTTGTGAGCAATGTAAGTTGATAGTACCTTCTTGCTGGCTAGAGAGAATCCTTCTTCCTCCAGCATTTCGAAGACCGCGAGAGCTTTCCTGTCAGGTTTGCCTTTGCGACAGTTAAAGTCACTGACTAATATTAGGGGGATGGATGTATCAACCTTGCGGAAGGCGTGTAAGATATTCTCTGACGGCTTTGGTTGTAGCTGTGAGTTTCATCTATATACCGATGACTGCTAATCGTTTGAATATAACGATCACAGTGTTCTCTTCGATATGTTTGCTGATTAGTTGGCCAAGGGATGGTATAAAAGCATGACACTCCACCAGCGGCTCTCCCCTCGTGCCCTGCCTCTGCTTATGCATGCACAGAGTAATAACCGTTTATGTCCACTGATTGCAGAAGGAAAGTTTCTATGGCTGTTAATAGGTCATGGTCCATTGAAAAGAATTCCTATCTTAGTCCTTCAACATTCCAGAGAAGTAGTTTCAACTCGGAGTTCACGAAACTGAAAGGGCCGAAATGTTACATCCTTTGGCCAGAAGTCACCTTTGGACTGGTATTCGAAATTAAGAACTAGGATATGAGTGATGCAACTATTGACAGTAATATTAAGTCAAGAATGGGTGGTATGATGAAATATCAAAGCGTGTTCTAATAGAGTTTCAAATGTAATTGGCGTAGATTATCAGGTCAAGTAGATTTAAGTATTTTATTCCAGCAAATTCCGTATCATAGATCGAATCAAGAACTTCGAGTATGAGAGATATTGGAGAACTGAATTCATAAATGCTTGATGATGAATTTAGTTAACCTCTGTACTGGTATCGAAGTTAGGATATGATTGCTACAGCTGTTGACAGTGATATTAAGTCATAATGTAGGAATTTCAAAATACGTTAACACAGAGTATCTATACAAAAAAAGTTGTAATTTCTTTTCTTTTGCCAATTTTTCAGATATCTATCCGTTTTAGGTCAACTCAACACCATATCAGTGGTTTTTATCTTTTGTGTCTGTCTGTGCAGCCATTATGGCAAAGCAGCTTAATAGATCTCGACCAAACTTCATATTTAGTGTATACTCATACAGGAACAGGTTTAGGTATGCTGAATAGACTGGGAGTTTATAGGAAACCAGAAAGAGCTCTTTTGTTTCAATTTTCTCCTTTACAATTGATTTTCTGTAAAATCCGTTGACTATATGTGAAACTCCCCTGTCCTTTAAGCAGTTTTTTTTATGTACATAATTTCGCTTACCCTTCAAATGACTGAGAAAATTACTATTTTATGCGGCATTCGTACTCCGCATTGAGTGACCGACACCCACGCAGATCGACAACTAGCCTACCAGTTACCATGACAATGTCCTGTCTGCTTGCCAGCAGGGAAGTAACGTAATGACAATTTCATCATTATTCCTGTATACTTGTGTTTGTTCGTTGCATAGAGATGTCAGGCTGCCATTCTTCAGGATTTTTATGGATTACAGTTGGAGGTTACAATCTTTTTCAAATAGCACTAAGGGTGGCTGTTAAAATTTCAACAGTACGGTGAAGTGTAGTCCATTGTTTCATACCATAATATGTTTTATGGCATTTGCTATAATTTTTACTGTATTTCTCTTCTATATCCATATTTGCTTTAATTTCTGGCCCGTGCCTTGACTCTTTATGCTTATGTAATAGAACCATAAGTCATCTTCTTATCTGTGTATCTAAGAATCTCTAGGCCTAAATTTCTTATCTGTGTCCGCTTAAATCCGTAACTCATATCATCCCAATTTAGTGAGGGACATTTCATTTTCCAATACATTCTCTTGGCATTTACATATTTGTCGTACCCCTCTGTCCTCAGTTATAATCCTATTTTGAATTAACATCAACTTTCTTAACTGTATTATTCTCTTCCTTAATTTCTCCGTATGTATGCGAGTGTTAATCCGGGAACCTGGGCACTTTCGTTTGACGAATCATGCCAGAATTTTCAAATATATATTATTTAGCCCTGAAAAATATCGAATCATGCAGACAGTTTTAATGATGGTGCAGACATTCATTTCAGAGTAATTGCTGGCTAAAACAGATGATGCAATCGCCACCCAATTTGGATCGATCTACAGCTTTGATCCTATAACTTTTTGTCATCTCAATCACTTACAGGTTGCTGCATTTTTATATTACAACCAAATTTGATCGTGACTGGCATTAGGAAAAAGGGGCCTGTCTTTAAAAAGATAACTCCCTATCTTGATAGTGAATGGCAGTAGTAAATGTAGCCCACTGATATCATCAAAACTCCCCAATACACGTCTTACATCGGAAGCAATGTATGGAGTCTTCCCCGTGATGTTTCTTAAGTAATGCTAAAGGAGATACGATTTAATGTAATCTTACTGCATGTACAGTAATTTATGTTGAAATGTGTGTACAAGTTGGAATGCCGTAACAAAGAACGGGTACATTTGCTAATTTTTTAAAATATTGGATATTTAGTTCAGTGGGCTATAATTTTTTCAGATTCTGACAGTTAAAAAGTTAATTTAGTTTCATAAATATTGTAAAATTAATTCTTATGTTATGTATGTATGTATGTATGTATGTATGTATGTATGTATGTATTGTACCAGGAAAAGTTGTGGGCAAAGGGCATGAGTAGGACCTCAGGGAGTGGAACTGGGTTTTGGAGCCGATACAGAGAAGGATAGTCTCGCAGAGCGAATAATAGATGGTAAATAATTTTTTCTTAAAATAATTTATTAATTTTTCACCCTGCGGTATGATTATTGACTCAAATTTTGCATAGAAATTAAATGTCGAAAATAATCTCGTTAAAAAAATGGCATAAATATCATTGGTTTCAAAGTCTTTCATATGTGGGAATTTCCACCTAAAGTCTTTTTAAACCTAAGCACACTTTTATAATTGTAAATGGATATGAGAAATTATCAAAGTTTTCAGTTCTCAATTCGTCAATCTCGATATATAGCACACTTGAAAGCCTACAGTCTTTCTACGAGAAATTAAACTGAAATTAAATTTATCACTTTTGAGAAATTATGAAAATTGTTCACACGCGACACTGAAGTTTCACTGTTCAAAATAAATGAAAAAGTTTAGTCAGTTTGTTACTCACTTATGACAAGAACTGTTGCTACCAAATGTCGAAAGATGGACGTCTGGAATGTTCCATGTAGAATCAGGATTGGCGATGTTGACGTTCCCAATGAGGTGATGACAGCTAGAGCTGGATCACGTTGAGTTGTAGCTTGTTCGGGTGATTTTCGCACACGAAAATTTACTTAGTGTGAGTAGTTTATCACTGACACTGTTGAACACTATTTATGGCGTATGAAGAATCACAGTCCTTTCTGTACGAAATGCTATTTACAGTCGTTATTGAAACGTTCATAATCACACAGTTCACATAAAAAAAGAAAGTAAGTCGATAAGCACAGTCTTTGAACACAGTCTGAAATTGCTAGGGATTATTTTCTGCTAATCCTGTTACTATAATGTTATATTAACACAGAAAAGTTCTCACTTTTTCATTCAAATTACTACTGTGAGTCTTATGTTGATGTGACGTGAATATGAGTTCTGGTAATTCTAAGTATTGTGCTCAGTAGAAGTTCAATGTTACTTGAAGTTACCTAAGTCCACACGTAATGAAATAGTTAATATTTGTACTCCAATAAGTTCACTCGCGTTACAGTCTTAAATGTCTTTAGGATTATATTGTAATCGCGACGCGGTATACTAACTGCAGTGCGACGTCCTTTAATAATTCTATCGGTGATAGAATTTCGCGTTCCGGAGATACGACGGAAAGTACTTCTACCGTGACTGCGCGAACATACTGTACGCGGGCCGGTCTCTTCGCTATCTCACTCACACAGCTGTTTGCTTGTCCTTGTACTACTTTGCGGGCTGTCTGGCCTTGACATATATAGATACCAGCGCAGGGAGGGGTGGCGGCTCTCTCGGCCATGTGACCGTGATTACGTAATTCCGTTGAGACTTTAAATTATTATAACTCAACAACCGTTTGATGAATTAATTTGAAATTTACAGGGATTAACTTTTATTATGTTTGCTATAATTCAGCGTTTGTCCCGTTGAAATTGGTTAAGGCGTTAAAAAGCTGTTAAAAGAAAATTTCTTTCGAGAAATATCTCTAGGGGAGGTGAGCTTCAAGCGACAGGTGACGTCACTTGACTCCGCCTAGCGCACTCGTAGGGTCTGGCACATACTGGAACATTCTTTACATGGATGTTCGTACGTCGGTCGGATCTTTAATGCTGGAAATAACATTTCTTTCAATTAACATGGACCAGGACCTAGGCCTTCCTGGTACATCTTCCCCTTGGTTGGACGAAAAGAAAATACGCAGGATTTTCTTTTCCAGGCTTTACTCTTCCTGTGGTACATATTGTTTTAAATTGGCTGAGTTGTAAATACCCTCGAAAGTGCCGTCCAATTCTAATACTGCCGTTAGGCTTACGTACTATGGCCAATGGATTCAAGTACTTAGTTACGCAAGGCGAAATTATCCCATCATCTGTCATTTTATGAATTAGGTTACGAACTTCTTCTCGATATTTCTCGGGTACGGGATATGGTTTCTTCTGATAAGGAGACAAGTCATTTACATCAAGATGATATTCGTAGTCAGCTATCTCTCCAGGCTTGTCATCGAATACACATGCAAATTTCTGTAGAACGTCATTTTTAGCCTCCTCCAATTTTAATTTAATTTCCGGGTCTTCAACCACACTGGCTATTGACATTATATAATCCGGACCTATAATGGAGTTCTCATTGAATAGGGACTCGGCGTCGTCCTCACTTTGGTCACCCTTTCTACTTTCTGCTACGGCTGGCGCAACCTCGCTTACAGCGGGCTTAATAATGTCACCACCGGCTTCTTCAAAACGGGCTCCCTTCTCTTGAACTTCCAGGTCACCTCGTCCTACCAGCTGTAGTTCTACGGAATTATTCTGTAATCTTACGAGGTTGGCATCATAGTCAATGGTTCCTTTGTATTTGATCATAAAATCTGATCCAAGTATTAAGTTGAAGTTAAGACGTGATACTACCAAAAATATGTGTTCGAACATCTGACTGTTAATTTCAAACTCTAAAAATGCCTGGGATTTGCATTTAACAATCTTATCAGAAACTATCCCTCTTACTTTAATCTGAGCTGCAGGTAATAACAAAACATTGTTCTGATCTTTCAGCGAGTCTACAAGCTTATCAGAAATTAAAGAAGCTTGCGCTCCAGAATCGATGAGCGTAATCACCTGTAGGTTGCCTGTGCGTACTGTTATGACAGGTAATGAACGTGTAATAATTGGCCTTAGTGTTTGTGCGTCTTCGAATAGTAATTCGGAATCGTCAATATGCCAGTAATTGATAACAGCAGTACAATAATTTGACGTTTCGACCTCATCGTGTTCGGTAGTCAATCTCCCTATTGCGAGATCGGCGTTTTTTTTATAGCGCCTGTTGGGTCAGGATCAGGTGATCTTTGTTCTCTTGGTCCGAATTGACGTTGATATTCCAGGGATGTCGCTCCAGGTTCATCAGGATTACGGTTTCTCTCCCTGATGTATTCCCGTGTGTCCTTCCATCTACTTTCGAGTTCTCGCCGTCTGGCCTCACGATTTCCTTCAGGAGTGCTTTCGCGCTGTCTCCATGAATTCCTAGGTTGGTAAGGGTGTCTGTCCTGATTCCTCTGACGTCTAAAATTCCGGAATCTGGTTGGGTTAGTAGGGCTTAATCTGCCTTCTTCGCGTGTCCTGGGTTCCTCTCTCTCTCCGGAGGTTTTATTTCTGCAGAATTCGTATTTATTTCTCGACTCCTGTTAGTTTTCGGACTAGATTGGATATTAGCCGTATCTTACCTACGCAAAGTAGCGTCAGAATGCTCCAATGTTTTAATGTTGGCAGCGACTAGTATCTCTTGAACATGAGGCGGATATTGAAGTGTCAGGATCTGAATAAGTTCAATATCTGGCAAAGGTGGATCTAAAAACTGGAGTTTCTTTAATTGCATTAGACAGTAATCTGAATATCGGGAAGTATTGACTGAAGTATTGTATTTGCTAGAGTAGAGTTGCATCTTGACAAGGTGCTGTCTTTCTGAATCCCAAAAGCGTTTAAGAAGTGCCTGTTTAAAGTCATCATAGTTTTTAAAGTTGCTCTTAAAAGCTATGAACCATGATAAGGCTCGTCCTTCTAGAAGTTTGGATACTACTCTAAGTTTCCTATCGTCCTCTACCCTATTCTCTTCCAAGTAATCGTCGACATTTAACAAAAATTCTCGAGCAGTGTACTCATCACGTCCTGAAAATTTGACTGGTTTGTCATCTGGTACTTTAATAAGGGTAGTTGTATTGTGTATTTCCTTCGACGAACCAGGAATTGTGACGTCAGTTGTATGTTCTTTAAGTTTAATTTGATTCATTTCTTCGGACAAATTTTTAATTTTAGAATTAATTGAGGTGTCTAAACTTTTTATTTCATTTCTCAAGTCAGTTTTAATGACTTGTACGTCTTTACAGAAAGCAGCTATCTGGGTATGCGTGCTATCTAGCTGTCCTGTAATACGCTTGTCGAGTTCTCCTTGCGTGCTCTTAATTAATCCTATCTTGCTTCGTAATTTACCCACGTCGCTCTTTAATGCATCTCGCAAGGTTTCCTGCACCTGAGCTAACTTTGCTTGAGTTTGTGAGATGTTACCATGGGATTCTTGAAATTCAGTCCGTAAATCTTTAAGTTCAGTGGAAAATGCTTGAACGGAAGGAAGAACATTTCTAAGATCTTTGTCTAAAGACTTGACGACCTCTGTCTTTATTTCTTCCTTAATAGACTCTAAATTTTCAACAAACTGATCCCGCATGTTTTTCAATGTAGCTTCGACTTGTGCACTAGAATCAGTAAGTTTCTTTTCGAGGCGAGTTCCAGCTTCACGGAATCGTTGCTCGATAAGGGCACTAGATTCAGTGAGTCTTTTGTTAATGACTTTATCCGCTTCAGCAAACTTAGTATCCAAGGTCTTGTCAACCTTACTATTTGACTCAGTTAACTGCGCTTGAAGTTGAGTATTTTGTGCCTGCATTTGTTGTTGAAGTTGAGCCTGTAATTGGGAATTAGACTCTACCATTTGAGCCTGCAATTGGTTATTAGACTCTACCATTTGCGTATTAATTCGATCAATCTTGGCATTCTGATCGTTAATGCTAAGCCTGAGAGCTTCGATTGCTGCAAGTAAGTTATCCATGTTTCCGAAATATTCGAATAAGTCAAATACAACAAGTTCTTTGCAGTCAAATCCTGTGCTCAAAATATAATGACTTGAATCGAACCCTGAATGTTGCGATTATTGCAAGTGCATCATTTATTATTATAGTACGGCTTCAAAATTGAGTCCTTGAAGTTGCGACGTCATCTATTATTATAGTACGCTCCAAAATCGTGCCCTTGAAGTTGCGGCGCCATCTATTATTATAGTACGGCTCCAAAATCGGGCCCCACGTTGGGCGCCATCTATTATTATACTATCCTCTCTGTACCAGGAAAAGTTGTGGGCAAAGGGCATGAGTAGGACCTCAGGGAGTGGAACTGGGTTTTGGAGCCGATACAGAGAAGGATAGTCTCGCAGAGCGAATAATAGATGGTAAATAATTTTTTCTTAAAACAATTTATTAATTTTTCACCCTGCGGTATGATTATTGACTCAAATTTTGCATAGAAATTAAATGTCGAAAATAATCTCCTTAAAAAAATGGCATAAATATCATTGGTTTCAAAGTCTTTCATATGTGGGAATTTCCACCTAAAGTCTTTTTAAACCTAAGCACACTTTTATAATTGTAAATGGATATGAGAAATTATCAAAGTTTTCAGTTCTCAATTCGTCAATCTCGATATATAGCACACTTGAAAGCCTACAGTCTTTCTACGAGAAATTAAACTGAAATTAAATTTATCACTTTTGAGAAATTATGAAAATTGTTCACACGCGACACTGAAGTTTCACTGTTCAAAATAAATGAAAAAGTTTAGTCAGCTTGTTACTCACTTATGACAAGAACTGTTGCTACCAAATGTCGAAAGATGGACGTCTGGAATGTTCCATGTAGAATCAGGATTGGCGATGTTGACGTTCCCAATGAGGTGATGACAGCTAGAGCTGGATCACGTTGAGTTGTAGCTTGTTCGGGTGATTTTCGCACACGAAAATTTACTTAGTGTGAGTAGTTTATCACTGACACTGTTGAACACTATTTATGGCGTATGAAGAATCACAGTCCTTTCTGTACGAAATGCTATTTACAGTCGTTATTGAAACGTTCATAATCACACAGTTCACATAAAAAAAAGAAAGTAAGTCGATAAGCACAGTCTTTGAACACAGTCTGAAATTGCTAGGGATTATTTTCTGCTAATCCTGTTACTATAATGTTATATTAACACAGAAAAGTTCTCACTTTTTCATTCAAATTACTACTGTGAGTCTTATGTTGATGTGACGTGAATATGAGTTCTGGTAATTCTAAGTATTGTGCTCAGTAGAAGTTCAATGTTACTTGAAGTTACCTAAGTCCACACGTAATGAAATAGTTAATATTTGTACTCCAATAAGTTCACTCGCGTTACAGTCTTAAATGTCTTTAGGATTATATTGTAATCGCGACGCGGTATACTAACTGCAGTGCGACGTCCTTTAATAATTCTATCGGTGATAGAATTTCGCGTTCCGGAGATACGACGGAAAGTACTTCTACCGTGACTGCGCGAACATACTGTACGCGGGCCGGTCTCTTCGCTATCTCACTCACACAGCTGTTTGCTTGTCCTTGTACTACTTTGCGGGCTGTCTGGCCTTGACATATATAGATACCAGCGCAGGGAGGGGTGGCGGCTCTCTCGGCCATGTGACCGTGATTACGTAATTCCGTTGAGACTTTAAATTATTATAACTCAACAACCGTTTGATGAATTAATTTGAAATTTACAGGGATTAACTTTTATGATGTTTGCTATAATTCAGCGTTTGTCCCGTTGAAATTGGTTAAGGCGTTAAAAAGCTGTTAAAAGAAAATTTCTTTCGAGAAATATCTCTAGGGGAGGTGAGCTTCAAGCGACAGGTGACGTCACTTGACTCCGCCTAGCGCACTCGTAGGGTCTGGCACATACTGGAACATTCTTTACATGGATGTTCGTACGTCGGTCGGATCTTTAATGCTGGAAATAACATTTCTTTCAATTAACATGGACTAGGACCTAGGCCTTCCTGGTACATCATGTATGTATGTATGTATGTATGTATGTATGTATGTATGTTGGGTATTCAGGCCAAAGGCTGGTTTGATCCTCTACAGCTCCACCAACAGGTGTCATAGATAGCCTTGGTGTCACTGAAGAGGCATACTAGGGAAATGAGGAGTGAGGTAGTTTCCCGTTGCTTTCCTCACTGAGCTGGAAGTTGGTATTACATATCAGTCTGCCAAGCCCACTGAAATGCATGCAACAACCGACCCTATGAGCATTATTTTCGCACCATTCATAACAGGGACTGGCTGCATAAGGAACGGTATTACTAGAATCGCTCATACCTCAGTCACTTTCATACTGTCAAAGACTGAGACAGGTCAATGAAAGTAACAAATTTATTCTAGCCCATGGCAGGAGACATAGTGCACTGTAAACACTACATTCTGCCAGCAAAGGCATTGTTATGTTATGTTATGTTATATTGTTTGTTGTATTTCGTGAGAATGTGTTTCCGCTGGCTTTGTCTGTTATACTGGTCTGTATTGTTTTTTCACTCTCAGTGTGAACAGTGTATTTCTTAAAACTAGTGAAACATTAGATTATTCTGTGTAGCACGATTCATTGTCAAATTAAAAGAAGGAAATGTTTTATTCCTTATTAAAATATTCCTTGTCGATCACTCTCGCAGGAAAATAATGAAATTGTTGTGGAGCAGCACATTTTTTATCAAATTAAGTGAAACCAAAGAAATTTTGCTCTACAAATGCGGGTAACAATTTGGTGTCATAGTAATCAATTTATATTTGTCTGATGGGGTTTTCTTTCACCTATCTAATGGGAGTATTATATTGAACAAAAGATCTTATTAAAAGGAACACCGTGAGTCTTCGCTACCTTTGATTAGTAACCCGACATGACAAATACCATGGTTCTACTTTACTCACGGCATGTACCATTCTGTGGGGCCTTAGACGTGGATTTTGCACTCCTTTAGACATCAAGCATCATTGTGCTTTATAGATGGTCCCTTGGTCGGTTATACTATTATTTACGATCCTTTTTTGAGTTTGATCCACTGTTTTTTGTTTGTTTGTTTGTTTGGTTGTTTTTTGTTTATTGTTGGGTTTATGTCCATCCAATGATTCTTCATGATATTTTTATTTTATTTTGTTCTGTGGATGAATTTGACCCTTTTGTTATTTCATTTCGTACCATTAGGGGCAAACTGCTGAAACCAGGCGACATAATAGGTGACGGCATTGGAGGTTGGGAAAGTTCAAACACTGCATTACACTTAAAGAACGGTGATGTTGTCTACTTAGATGACCAGACACTCTTTCCGATGGGGCAGATATTTGTTGAGTAGCCACAGATTTCCTGCTCTAAATAGCCTTGCTGGAGTCCTCTTTCTCAGCTATGTTCACTGTTTCAACCGGGTCAGTTTTAGCAGTAGCGGTTCCCGGTAACATTTGACTAACTCTATTCGACATATCAGACGGGTGTTCAGATAACTTGCTTCCTTAGCATGATCATCCTTCGTTTCAGAAACAGTAGGTCCCTAGCCCTATTCTAGAAATGAAACAATCTAGCTTGAACTCTTTTAAATTGATTAGCCGAAGGATCACCTACTTCAGAAAAACTAACTACAGAAGCTAGCTCGGTAGTATTATCCGTGATAATGGATAGAGCCACATCAATTTCTTTCTCCCTCAAATACCGGGATACAGATAGGAAATTCTAAAGATACGTTAAGTTTGGCAATATCTGCCACAACCGTGTCTCCCGATTGGACCTTCCTAATTAGAAGTTCATAAATCAATTTCTCCTTGCGCACGTATCCGGGTGCAACGACTACAAGAGGACCAGACAGGTTGATAGAAACTTTTGAAAATTTCCAGCACTGGGCGAATTGGCCATGCAGTTAGGGGCGCGCAACTGTGAACTTGCATCCGAACCACATTGTCGGCAGCCCCGAAGATGGTTTTACGTGGTTTCCAATTTTCACAGCAGGCAAATGCTGGGGATGTTCCTTAATTATGGCCATGGCCGCTTCTTCCCTCTCCCAGGCCTTTCCTATGCCATCGTCGCTGTAAGACTTACCTATGTCGGTGGGACATAAAACAAATATCAATAAATAGATAATAAATTTCCAGCAGCTGAGAAAATGTTTAGAGTTTGATGTAGATTTCTATCTCACTCGTTAAAAGGGGCTTTATCTCGACCCATTCAACCACGCTCTGCTAGCACTTGTTACGGTGGTTTTGTTATCACAGAGGTGAAAGAAGGTGCGGGCATGAATGGGTCTATCTGCTACAGTCAGAAGATTAATTAAAAGCTTTTAAAATCAAAGTTATATTTATCTTGGCCTTCTTTAGTTTTCGAATGCCAATTGTTAACAAAACCAGTCACTCAGCGACAGTACAAGATTTCAGATACGGAATTAGTTCGTGATTTTAGTTACAAGTTTGGAGATATCAGAAAAATTCACAAGTTATCAATCTGAGTTTAAAGCTCCCAACTTTTACAAATGTTACTTGAGCATTATTGCTCCGAACACTCAAGAGTCAAGGATACAGGTCTCCCAATTTCATTTACAGAGTATATCTACAAGAATAGAAAGAGCATCTCTGCTCTATGAGCTCCGGACCTAATACCATTACTGCCTTATCGAGGCAACCTTCAACAACCAGAGTATCTTTGCTGACGAAAATTTACCTTTCAGGTCTCTCAAGGTACAACCTACATTCTACAATACAAACAGAATTCACTGCCTTAAACTGTCACGGTCTAACCACTTAACAGAAATAACTAAGTTTTACAGGAGTATCGAATACTCATTCTACCGGGCCTTGGTGGAAAGAAAAAAACACAGGTTAAAGTTACTGGCCCAAAAATCAAAATAATGCTGAGGCAGACACTTGCAGTCCTTGAAACTTATACTTAGAATTCAAAAATTCTACTTGGTCTTCTAGCCTGATGTTACAGAGGCTAATCCCATTCTACTGAAGTGAGTAGCTGGAGAAAGTTTAAGTTACAAATCTACAGACAGAAAACGATTACAAAACATAGCCACCTCAAAACAATTTGATGAAGAATTCGAGAGGATGTCACACTCTCTATTCCCAAATTTAAGCTAAGTGAGTTTAGGTTTAACATAAAGAAATAAATTAACTGGATTAAAGCCACTATATATTAATATATTATATATTTAATAATAAAGCCAAGCTTTCAGCAAAATTGCGTTGGCCTTCATCAGGGCATGTGAAGTATTGCCTCCAACAGTGAGCAAAGAAATTCTCCGAAGGAATGTGGAAGTCATGCCCGTACTATTCACAGCCTACCCCACTAACTGGACTCAGGATCATCGCGCTGTGCTGTGGTGGTTGGGAGGGAAGTTACTGATTCACCGCCCTCAGTCGACAGCTTGAGTGTGTCCCGCTGTGCCATGATAGTGTTATGCATGTATTTCTGCAGTACAGGTCTCCATGTATTTGATAACTTGAAGCCGTCTTCCCTGTTGATGTTATTTGGGCGCAGCTCTATCTCTATGGCGTCCCTCACAAGATGAGCATAGAAGTCTTTTACAGACGCGATGACCTTCGCCTGCTCAAAGAGGATTTTATGGTCTGTACTGTAGAAATGTTCTGCTATGGCAGACTGGCTTATAGCGTTCTCCGTGGAGGATGACAGAGTGACATTCTTTACCGACCTGATGTGCTCCTTCACCCTGGTGCTAACAAGCCTTTTTGTCATGCCGACATATGAACAACCACAACCACATGGAATTTCATATACGTCCGGTGTTTCCAGATGTGGTTTTTCTTTGACTGGTCGAAACAGGGATTTGAGCTTCCAGTCTGCGGTGAAAACTGGAATTATATTGTACTTCTTAAGAATGTGCCCTATTCTGTTAGTTATACTTGCCACGTATGGAAGGAATACTTTTTTCTTTTTGCTGTAGTCCTGGTTGGTACTATCCAAGTTAGGCTCCTTAATCTTCACAGCTCGTGTTATGTTTCCTGATGTATAGCCGTTTTTCTTCTTGGATGTTGTCAGTTCTCTCAATGCACTCGGGCGGTTATCATCGTCTGCAACATTATTCACCCTAGTATATATAGGAGAGGTGCTTTTTGGGAGGGGTGGTGATGTGAAGACTTATGAAGGTATCTTTCAGAATGTGTAGGTTTCTTGAACATTGCATGGCCTAGTGTAGCATCGTTCTTCTTGTATACTAACACATCAAGAAAAGGTAATTTACCTTCATTTTCTACTTCCATTGTGAACTTGATCTTACTGTTAATGGAATTTAGGTGCTCTCAAAATTCATCTGTTTCCCCTCCATGTGGCCAGACCGAAAATGTGTCATCCACGCAACGATAGAAGCACTTAGGTTTCAATGACGCTGTTGTTAATGCAGCAGACTCAAAGTGCTCTATAAAAATATTAGCAGGCCACTGGTGACAAAGGTGAACCCATTGCTGTTCCTTCTGTCTGTTCGTAATAATCCCCTTTGTAGTAGAAGTAAGTGGATTTTAAACAAACTGCTGCCAGATTGGTCAAGTCCTCAGACTTCTTCTGCAGGTATATTAGTGAAAAGTGACGTAACATCAAAGCTTACCAGGATGTCACCTTCGTCCACCCGTAGTTCACGTTACTTCTGCGAGAAATGTTTCGTATCTTTAATGTGATGTTCTGTCTTCCCTGTTTCTGGCTGTAGCAGTGATGAAATATAGCGGGTTAACTCATGGGTCTCAGAGCCAATGGCACTCACGATTGGTCTCAGTGGCACGTTATCCTTGTGTACTTTTGGGAGGCCATAAATGACTGGAGGTACTGGGTCTGAATTTAGTAAGGACTTCTGCAAGTGTTCTGGAAGTGTTGAGCTCTTTCACTAGTCGAGTGACTTGTGTATTAATTTTCTTAGTGGGATTCCTAACTTTCTTATACGTTTCTTCTTCTAGTAGTTTGTTCATTTTTGTTTTGTAATCAGTTGAAACATTACCTTTGTCGGCTGGAAATTTACAGTAGAAAGTTACATTTTAGAAGATTGGAAACCTTCCCCTCGAGCTATCACCTAGTTATTAAATGGCTGCCATTACCTTACTGTGCTGGACTGCTCGAAGAAGGGCGAAATGCGCGTGCACACACTCAGTACACTGGACTATCAAGGAGGCAAGGTAGCTCGAAAAATTGCCGGCTTTTGTACCCCAGAGGAAGATTCGAGAGAGATCTGGACTAAGGGCCGAAAAAAAAAACAATTTTTTTATTGGATCATTACATATGGAGAAGAAAGCAATGAATGGTTGAAAATTAATTAACAAAATTTTTGATTGACCAGCATCACAAGTTGGCGGGAGGAGGAGGAGTAGTATTGACAACTTTATCATACCAAAAACAAAAGATAATCAACTCAGTTTAGTAAACCTAGGAATACAAATTACTTTATCACTTCAGTAGCGAAATGTGTTGACCAAGATCCAAACTTCTTGCTCTAGTTGTTTCAAGTCTTAAGCGAAAGTTGTCTTTTTACAAGGCGCTTTATTTAAATGAACAGGACAGGTGTACCGTCGTGGTACAATTATCATTAATATTTAGTAATTAATAATTATAATATTAGAAATAATAATAATTGCATTTTGTTTCTTGTTTTAGTCACAGGAAGTAATTGGTAACTCCACCTGTGCAAGATGGCCCACAAAGTAGAGATAAAAGAGGAAACGGACTGGCCTGAAAGAACAGCGAGTACTTCTTTAGTAAGTATCACTTATACAGTGCTTTTTATTTGAACATAGAGAATTATTCTAGATGATACATTGTATTATAAAATCTACATATTGAGTGAGTTAGCCCTGTGGTTTCGGGCATGCAGGTGTGATCTTGCACCAGGGAGATAGTGAGTTCGAACCCCACTGTTGGCAGACGTGAGGATGGTTTCCCATTTTCACACCAGGCAAATGCTGGGGCTGTACCTTAGTGAAATTCATGGCAACTTACTTCCCATTCCTAGGCCTTTCCTATTCCATTGTTGCCACAAGACTTATTTGTGTCGGTGCCGCAACGTAAAGCAATTAGCAAAAAAAATCTATAATTGGATTTCAGCTGGAGTAAAGTTTGACATGTAATGAGAAATATATACTGTCCAACTTTTAAAATGTGATTCTGCCAGTGTACAGCGTTTCTTGCTCGACACAACTTGAGCCAAGAATGCACACGTCTAGGTAGTAGTCTGCTGTGTCTGTGTCGATCAGTTGTTGTTAGATATGGTTTATTGTTACTGACACTGTTCCTTGCTCTTGCTTCTCTCTACATTGTTCTACTTCTTCAATCAGTGTATTAACAAGCAGTAGTTTTACATAGCTGCATTAAACCAAGTGAGTTAGGTACGTGCATCTTGGACCTTGCATTTCAGAGGTAGTTGATACGAATTCCTCCGTTTGCAGTGCCGAGGATGGTTTTTCTGTTTTTTGTCATTTTTATACCAACCTGTGTACCCCAATTAAGGCCACAGATGTGCCTTTTCCTGTCCCATCATCGCTGTAAGTCTTATCTGTGTCAGTGCGACATAAAATAAGTTGTGATACAATTCCTTTAGTTTTCTCAATTGCCACCTTTTCAATTCAATAAAAATATAGTACAAACTTACATATTTATTATGATGTTTATATGGTACAGGTTTCGCTCCTTTTCGTGAGCATCATCAGCCAAACTATCATTAATCTAAGATTGTATAAGATCATAAAACAATTCATAAAACAAAGCTTTAAGTTTAAGACATAATTTTATTGTTGTGTGACTTTTATAATGTTATAAGATTATCAATTAGTTTTATAGGAGCAATCTTAAACCAAAAGAATTGTTTTATGATCTTATACAATCTTAGATTAATGATAGTTTGGCTGATGATGCTCACGAAAAGGAGCAAAACATGTACCATATAAACATCATTATAAATATGTAAGTTCGTACTATATTTTTATTGTACTGAAAAGGTGGCAATTGGCAAATCTAAAGGAATTGTATCACAAGTAGATCTTCAATACGGACAAGGAAAATGAAGTTTATAACCTGAAATAAAATAAGTTGTAAAATAATATTTGCATTGTGCACAGAAATTTCTTGTTGGCATTACACCTCCAAAGAGCTAAAGGCCCCAGACAGCCCCTGGTGGCCATTGCTAATAACAGATATAGTTTGAAGTGTGGTTACTTAATACTTATTATTTTCAGTATTAAAACTACTAAGCTGAGCCTGTAGTCTAGATGTACAGAGCCTTCGTCATTCCTAGAAAGCCTGTGTTTGATTCCAATGTTTTGAGAAATCTTTCTCACCTGATAATGAAGGGTGGTTTTAGACCTATTCAGTGCCATGGGGTTCATCTTCATTTGGCTAAAATACTGACATAATGACATTTAGGTAGCCGTTTCTGACAATATTGCTGATAGTGACTGGTTGGGGCCGATCAGATCCACAGTCGCCGTATTGCCCAGCCTACTTTATCTTCATTGGTGTTACGGGCATACCGTGGTGGGCAGAGGTGAATGGGTCCATATGGGGCATTCAGAAGATTAATTTAAAATTTCAAAATCAGAGCTATATTTCTTTTGTGCAGGTTTTTTTGTTCAGATGCTAAATTTTAACAAACAGTTCGCTCAGTGACAGAACAAGATTTCAGGTACAGAACTAATGAAGTGTCCATTAACAATATGAGCTTAAAGCTCCTAATTTACAAATGTTACTTGAGCACTACTGGTCCATCCACTCAATAATCAAGGAGACATTTCTCCCAATTTCATTTACAGATTATTCACTACATACAATCTTCCAAGAGCACCTTTTACTCCACAAAAATATCTAGGAGACCACAAAGTTACTGCCTTCTAAGAGGCATCCTTCAATATTTACACTAACACCTCTACAAGAATAGAAAGAGCATCTACATCATCATCATCACTGGTGCGGCCTTCTGAAGAAGTTTTCCCCATTCTTTCCTGTTAAGTGCAGAGCTCCTCCAATTATCTACATCCTCTCTCACCCCTTCTTCCCACCTTAACTTTGGTCTGCCAACCTTCCTGATTGCTTCTGGCACTGCATTAACTATCTTCTTTATCATTCTGTCATCCGACTCGTTGGCTGAATGGTCAGCATACTGGCCTTCGGTTCAGAGGGTCCCGGGATCGATTCCGGCTGGGTCAGGGATTTTAACCTTCATTGGTTAATTCCAGTGGCCTGGGTGTTTGTGCTGTTCCCAACATCCCTGCAACTCACACACTACACAACACTATCCTCCACCACAATAACACGCAGTTACGTGTACATGTCATAGTGTTACAAGTGAACTATGTAGTGTGAGTGGAGTGTAAATTTTTTTAAAGACCTTATTGGTGAAGTACTATATAATGTTTTATTTATTATGACCTAACCTGTACTGGGGAAATACGTTGTCGTTACTGAGACCATACACAATTGCCTGATCCTTGAATTCAGTTAGGAACCGAAGGAAGGAAACAACTTCATCAACGGAGTTAGCTGAAAATTTCGAGATACCTTTAAATACAGTGCTCAACGGGTGAGGCAGATTGGAGAAAATCTGGGGAAAGACAGTTGTAGGGGGTGCTTGGGAAGGCTTAGAAATGTCCAGAGGGTTTAGTGAGGCATCGTACCTTTGATTCGCCTGCCCTTGTGAAAAGGATGGAGTACAGGTTAGGTTAGGACTAATGTTATCCTGCAATGTTATGGGCGCAGACAACCTAATTTGAGAAAGGTTTTCACTAATCTGAGAGACCATTTGTGCGTTAACCGGTTGTGTAGAGGTTATGCAACTTGATACGGGTGGTGGTAAGACAGGGGGGTGGTTTTGCATGGTAGAATCAGAACTGGGTTGATTAGTAATAGAAGGTAAACACTGAGCTTCAACGGAATTAGCAGGAATCATAGAAAAACTTGTACTTACCAACATGCAAAAGAGATGTATCATTAGAATGACTTACGGGTGTCCTAGTTCCAGACAATGAAACAGAAGATCCCAGGGTAGCATTAGTCACCTCAGACTCCTGAATAGGCCTAACACCAGCATTAGGTGTCAGATCGCCCACTTGAGTAGCAATAGATGCCTCACCACAATTAACGCTGTCACTCATTGCAGATGGGATCGACACTTGAATTTGAGAAACGGTGTTATTTAACTTATTGCCTTCAAACAAACCACTGATTCTGTTGAAAAGTGTAGAAAACTGTTCTAGTAAGGTATGACATTTCTGCCGCTCAACTTCCAGCAATTCAATAGACAACAAATCCTTAATCCTGTCTAAATAATGTAATAACTGCCCCTTAGCCCGCGCTAATTGGCCATGCGAGGGCTTAGAAGCACTAAAGGACACAAGAATGGTGTTAAATTCAGGTAACCTATCTTCAGTCATGGCCAAAGACTCGCGCAACTCGTCTGTCGCTAACTCAGGTATGGTTATAGGTACGTCAAGGGACTGCTTCAACAGGCTAGTGTCATCTCTGACATTCCCTGTCAAATTAATTTTGCGAATTTTTAACTCGTAAATCAGTTCCGCCTTTCTTAAATGGAAAGGATTAGGAACAGTGAGAGCCATCCTGACAGGTAGAAACAAGATTTCAAGCGATATACGAACCACGACTTTTACGAAGTTTTAGGTTAGGTATGATCACGGTTCACTTTTCTTCTTCCGCAATCTAGCGCTTGCCTCTGTTACCAAATTATACCTCTACTAAAGTGGTAACACCAAACAAGGCACAAACAGAGTTAAAAGGGGAAGGAAAGTGCAAACTACACAATATCAGGAAACACCACACACTCGGAAAAACAGTAGCTGGCATTACGCGGATCTCCAACAAAACATGTACGTAAAAATCAGTAGGGCCAACTAGTGGACAACAAAATGGGAAGACGAAAAAGGCTGGGAACCTACCAAAGGCATGGACATGGCTTAGACTGCGGATTCTGAAATAAATTCCCGTGATCCTTAGATTTAAAAAAAAATATATATAATTTACAAAATAATTTTACAAATACATTTCAAATACAATTCCAAGTTACGAGCTATAAGTTCAGTGATATACATAGCTTTTTTGTAGCAGTGTAAATTCAAATCTCAAATCTACTATACATCTATTTACCAATGCAGTTGTATAATGCAAAGTACAGTGATGTGAAAAAGGTTATCCAAAACTTAGTGTACCTAAAGTGATACAGAACTACCAGAGGCAAACCCCAAGAGAAATAATATTAAACTACAATCTACATATTTTAGTGAAACAAGAAATGGGAATGCCTCGGAAACGAACAGGTAAGCCCAGCTGAAAAACTAAGGCGTCATAAGTAACTAATTTGTTGAATCTAGGCGAGGTTAGGGCAGACTCCTTTGTGAAAAGCAAATCGGAACATTACGGAAATTTTAGCAGGACGGAATTCAAGAGTGCTTACCCGAGGAGAGTGCCATCCCGGAAACCGGGGGACGTCAACCAGACAGGCTGCTCGCAGACAGATAGACCAAGTCCGACAAAATTCAGGATACAGAATTCATTCGAACACTGCCTCGCTCACTATATATAGGAATTACTGGTCTTGGAGGCAGCCAGTCAGCGTGCACGAGTTCCCTATCGCCACCTAGACTCACCAATCACAACCTTACTTTCGATCGCGAACTTTGACTAACATTCTAGAATACGCCTGATCACGAAAGTCGTATTTTTCCAGAATAGACAGAACACACTTTCTAGAACACATACCAACAAAGTAACACACCCTGTACAAAAGTTATGTAACTTTCTGGATCTTCCCAGGAACTATAGAACAGAATTCTACTATTTACAAATGCCTATGTTACAATATTATACAGTACAGGTTAGGTCATTAAATTATCTTATGCTCTACAAATAACAGTACAGGTTAGGTCATAATAAATAAAACATTATAGAGTACTTCGCCAATAAAGTCTTTAAAAAAAAAAATTTCATTCCACTCACACTACATAGTTCACTTGTAACAATAGAAAGAAAGAGATCCACCTTATCAATACTAAATTTATTAATGTTTTTTTAAAAACAGGACCGGTTTCGACTTATCACAAGTCATCCTCTGCTGTCATTTACATATACATTAGAATACATGTTTTAACAGTTGTATCTTACAAATAAACATGTCATGTTTGATAGACATTAGGTAGTATGTCTAGAAGTGAAATTCTGCTTCTTACGACTAAGTTTAGAGGATCAAGAATATTAAAAAGATATCTATCTTTAACACATTAAAAGAATTACAACACACCAGGCAAATGCTGGGGCTGTACCTTAATTAAGGCCATGGCCACTTCCTTCCAACTCCTAGGCGTTTCCTATCCCATCGTCGCCATAAGACCTATCTGTGTCGGTGCGGCGTAAAGCCCCTAGCAAAAAAAAAAAAGAGAATTACAACACATGATAAAATTTGTTGTTTACACCTGACCTTGAATATAGCATTAACGTTCAAGTTTTACTAGTAATAGTTCTTTAAAAAGACTTTCATATTGCGTTGTTTTTAGTCGACTAAATATGCTTAAATGTAGCTGCATGTGCTTATACAGTATACTTTTTATTAGGCTTAAACTTTGTCAAAATGAGTAATGTGAATCCGAATTTGAAATTACAGTAACAAAGTGAAATGCGTTTGAAATAACAGTAAGCTAGGTAATTGAAACCTGTGTTGAATGACTCCTTCAATTATATGCTATTTAAAATACATTTCATGCAAAGAAGACATTAGCACACTTCAATATATAAAAGTTGAAAGGTTTAAGATAATCATGTAAGTTTTGTGAAATTCATGTGAAGTATTGTTCTTTCTTCATGCGTATGTGTCAAGTTCAAATGGGGTAGTATACTTTATATAAACTTTGTCAAAATAAATAATGTGAATCTGAATTTGAGATTGCGTTGAGAAATGTAATGCCAGGTGATTAAAACCTGTATTTCTTCAAATATATACTGTGTAAAATACATTGTCTTATATGCAACATAAGACAATGGTACATTTCAATATGCAAGTTAAAAGGTAAGAGGCAGTCCTGCAAATTTGTAAATCTTCATATGAAGTACTGTTCTTCACGTGTATATGCCAAGTTCAAATGGGGCACTATTGGCCACTGTAAGATATTTGCTAAAGTCCAAACACTATAAACTTATATTGTCTTGTTAAATATACTGATTGAAGATGAATGTGCTGCTGGGGTTATGAAAGCTGTTGTTGTAGGTGGTTCTTTTTCGGTCTATGATACTTGCTAACTATCTGTAAAAAGTAAATGAAATCAATTAGAAGCGTATTAGAATGTTAAAGTGTTAAACTTGTGTGTGTGTGTGTGTGTGTGTGTGTGTGTGTGTGTGTGTGTGTGTGTGTGTGTGTGTGTGTGTGTGTGTGTGTGTGTGTGTGTATATTGTAGAGATTACTTACTGTTGTGAGATGATTGGGAAGTGTATCGCTTGGCAGCTTGGCGTGTACTATATCGTGAACTTGTGGTATTAGTGTCTGTTGTCGTGAGGGGAATGGAGGGGTGGGGAAGGGAAGTTGCTAACTGTGTAGAGGTGGAGTTAGTCGTGTCTTTCTCCTACGCTGTGGATTGCGCGTGGTGTTGTTCATTGACAGATCTCAGATAATAGTTTTTTATGAAAGGGATGATTTTATTAAATAAAATATTGGTTTTATCTGTTATTTCATTAATGTTATAATTAGGGTTGGCATATTGGTCTACTGTTATATATAGTTCTTCAGTAATATTGAGTAAGGGTCCTTTGGGGTTTGTGCTTAATATTATCATATCATTATCTATATTAGTAAAGTTATGTTTGTAATCAACCATGTGTTGTCCTATTGCCGAAAAATGGTTGTGTTTTATGGCATTGACGTGTTCGTTGTATATGATAGTAAAGTTTCTGCCTGTACGTCCTATGTAGCTCATTAGGCAGTTATTGCAGCGGATACGGTAAACTCCAGAACGAAGGTATTTGTTGTTATTGTTGATAGTTTTTGTGTTATGTATGATGATGTTGCTGTTATGTGTAGTCCTGTAGGCTATTTCAAGGTTATGTTTTTTTTAAAATGTTGGTTAACGAGTATATGTGCGTGTTATTAAATGTAAAGGTTGCGTAGTTTTTCTTAGGTTTGTCCATTTTTGATAATTTAGTTTTGGGTTTTGATTTGAACTTATGAATGATTGAATTGACTGTATCTTTCTTGTATCCACTTTTTCTTGCTATTTCTTGGATTAACTGTATCTCTTCATTAATATCTGTTTTTGAAAGTGGTGCGTTAAAGGCTCTATAAACCATACTGTAATATGGTGCTTTTTTATGGGAGTTAGGATGAATGGAATCTGTTGCTGTTGTATTTATTGTATGGGTGGGCTTGCGATAAATTTTGAAAGACAAATGATTGTCTTGTCTAGTAATAGTCAAATCGAGATAGTTCAGTTTGCAGTTGTTTTCTGATTCTTTTGTAAACTCTATATATGGGTCTATGGTGTTTAATTTGTCTAACAAAGTGTTGTCATTAGTTAGTCTATTATCGATGATGGCAAATACGTCATCAACAAATCTGCACCAAAAGAATATTCCGTTTATTGTACTGATTGAGTTGTATTCGAGGTGGTCTAAATATATTTCAGCAATTATACCGGAGGCGGGAGAACCCATTGGCAAGCCTAGTTGTTGATAAATTGTGTCATGGAACTTAAAAAGGTTGTTATTGATGGCAAATTCTAAAATTATTATGAATTCCTTGATTTCTAAATTACTTAGTTTACTGTAAGTTTTGAGATTGGATGAGATTATATCTATAGTTTTTTTACTGGGGATATTGGGGTACATATTGGTAATGTCATATGATGCTAAGGAATGGTATCGTTCTAGTTGTAGCTCTTTAATTTTGTTGCAGAAGTCTACTGAATTGCGTATAATTTTATTGGCTTGAAATGAATAATATTTTTTGAGGAATTTTTGGATGAATTGCGATAATTTATATGTAGGACTTGCTCTGTAATTTACTATGGGTCTCATGGGTATGTTGTCCTTATGTATTTTTGG
Source organism: Anabrus simplex (assembly GCF_040414725.1). Lineage (NCBI taxonomy): Eukaryota > Metazoa > Arthropoda > Insecta > Orthoptera > Tettigoniidae > Anabrus > Anabrus simplex. The sequence continues at coordinate 103,185,517 of NC_090276.1, read as the reverse complement.
AAGAGCTTTTGCATTCGGTAGTTGGGGGTTCATGACTATGAGATTTTGTGCTTCAGTTTCGGTAAGTAGTAGGTGCGTGTTTTTAAGCAGAGTCTTGAGATTTCTTTGTATTATATTTGTAGGGTCCTTGCGTATGATCCGAAAGATGTCGTTATTGAAAACTTCTTTTGTTTTTTTGAATGTATACATTTTTGTCAATGACTACTGTGGTGTTGCCTTTGTCCGCTTTAGTTACGACCAGATTGTTTTGTTTTATCTTGTTGTTTAGTCTATTTATGTGTGTTATATTAATTTTGTTACTGTGTGAACTATTTTCTTGTAATTTCTTGATATACTGTGGTAGTCTTTTTGCGATGTCGTGTTTTACTTCATCTCGTAGGTCATATGGAATTTTCTGTAATGCAAGTTCAGTTTCCACGGTGGTAGTTGTGATATTTTGCAAAACTGAGGTATTGCCCCAATTATGTTTCGGACCCTTACTCAAAATTTCAGTTTCTGTTTCATCGAATACTGTCTTCGTGATATTTTTGATCGAAGGATGGATGGAAATTATGTTCAATGTCAGAATTAGGTTGGGATGAGGTAATCTTATTTATATTAGGAATCATGGGTTCTGTTCTTAGTGTCTGTTTTAAAGACTCAAATTTTTTATTAAGGTTTTTTTTTATTTTATGGCTAAGTTCTCTATTTTGTCGTTAGTGATACGTTGAAAGTGATCCCAATAACTATATGGCAGCTCTTGGGATACTCTCAAATGTAGTGGATACAATTCATTGTTCAAATATTGTTTTTTACGGTAAAAAAACTTGATTTCCGTTTTTAGCCAGATTTTGTTAGTTTTATTTAATGTGTTATGTGTCTGATTGATAACTCTGTGCTTATTGTTATACTTCCTAAGAAATTTAGGAGTTAGGTTGTTGGCAAGGCATTCTTTTAGAAAGGCGATATTCTTGGTGGTATGCATTAACTTGATTCTAATGCTTCTGTATCTATACGCATTACGTCTTGCCTCGTTGGCATTAATATCTTGATTAATAAATTTCATGATGTTCCGTATTGATATCTGTAGTATGTTTATTAATGTTTTTTTAAAACAACATTAATAAATTTAGTATTGATAAGGTGGATCTCTTTCTTTCTATGTTTTTTAAAACAACATTAATAAATTTAGTATTGATAAGGTGGATCTCTATCTTTCTATGACATACTATTGATATCAATATGGAACATAATGAAATTTATTAATCAAGAAGTTACGTGTACATGGCAGATGCGCCCACCCTCATCGGAGGGTCTGCATTACAAGGGCTGCACTCGGCTAGAAATAGCCACACAAAATTATTACTATCATTCTGTCATTAGAAGGCAGCCTTCTGATCTTTATACAGTTAATGTTTGGTTCGTTATATAAATTATACAATTCATAATTATATCTTCTTCTCCAGACATCATTTTCTTTCACTAGCCCAAAAATTTGCCCCAAAATCCTTCTTTCAAATATACCGAGCTGCCTTTCATCAGATTTTGAGTGTGTCCAGGTCTCAGCACCATATGTTAATACAGGCTTTACTAAAACTTTATATATTAGGACTTTAGTTTTCCTGAACAGCAGCTTAGAATTCGGATGTTTTCTGAGGCCATGACAGCACTTGTTAGCAGACAGTATATGTTTTTGGATTTCAGAACTAAGATTGTTCTTGGAATTAACTTCTGATCCAAGGTAAGTAAAGCTACGTACATTAAACTTATACGAGCCTATTTCTATGAATGTAGACCCACTAGGGTAGTCTTTCTTGGTTACGGGCATGTACTTAGTTTTTCCTTCATTAATCTGTAAATTCATCTTTCTTGCTGCTTTTTTGAGGCTTGTGAATGCTTCCTTCAATGCTCTTGGTATTCTTGCGATTAAATCAATATCATGTGCATATGCCAAAATTTGAACTGATTTATATAAGATGGTTCCCTTGTGTTGATACTTGCATCTCTAACAACTTTCTCCAAAGCTATATTGAACAAAAAGCATGATAATGAATCTCCTTGCCTAACTCCATTCCCGGTCATTACAGCATTTGATAACATATTCTGGATCTTAATGTGATTCCGATTATTTTCCATGGTAGCTTTCGCAAGGGCGATCATTTTCTTAGGGATCTCAAACTCTTCCATTGCTACATGGAGATTACTTCGATCAATGCTGTCATAGGCTGATCTGAAGTCAATGAAGAGATGGTGTGTATCAGTTCCAAATTCTTTACATTTTTCAAGTATCTGGCGAATTGTGAAGATCTGATCAATAGTAGATCTTCCTTGGTGAAATCCGCATTGATAGTCACCAACCACTTTTTCCACGTAAGGCACCAATCTGCTAAAGACTATATTGGAAAATATTTTATAAGCAGTGGATAATAAGCAAATACCTCTATTAAGTAGATAAATTTCATTATTCGTCTGTATTGACCAAGATTACAATTTATTAAAATTCGTATCCACCTTATTCAATACATTAAAATGTTGCTGAGATGAAATTACAACATATATTTTATCAGAACTAGTTTCAACGCCTTATTTTGTGTCATCAACTGAAATACATTCTAAGAGATATTGGCAAACATATAAGTTTATCTACGTCACATAAAACAAATTTTAAAAACAAATTGATGATTTAAAAACATGTTGTAATTATACTATTTCTAAGTCCATATTATCTAAGAATTGCAGGTATTAAACTTTGAATTGATAAAATCCGATGTAAGATAGTTTATATTATCGTGGGTTTAACACAAACAACCACTGAAAACGCAATCTTCTTAAAAAACATTAGCTCTGTTTGACACTTTTTTTTAAAAAATTCATGTAGAACCGTATTAAAACTAATTCAATAAAATCTTCAAGCTGTTATATTGTAGCAATCGTAGTGAGGTGGAAAATGAGAAGCCGGTGCTTTAAGATATTAACAATTATCTCATTCCCACTTCAATGCGGACCTCATAAGATTGCTGTCCTTGTGAAGCACCAACTAGTACAGTCCTTTCCCCCTGCTTAAAGTCTCTCCTCACCATTAAAGTTTGAAATTTTGCTTGTTAGAAGAAAATTTAAGTTGTGGTTTAGAGACAGAAATTTTCTTGAAAAAGTTCATTGTTGAGAAATTACTTCGAAAGCAAGTCTTGAAGTTTTCTTGCAGCCATACCAGTACAAGATGTGCAGTTCAAGTCTTGATGGCAGGAGCATCTGCCACAGCTGATACCCTGGTGAGGTCCCCAGGACCCCCCAAGTACCCTCAGATACATCTCTTCCGCTACCTTTAGGTGGGTAGCCATGGTGATGCTCGCCACAGACCAGATATAGCATGCTCCAAGGTAGGTAGACGGTTGCAGATGACAGAGAGGGCACGGAAACCGTCATTTACTTGGTGACCGAAATTGTTTCTTATGGACAGCGAGGGTTGTTTATTTTTTCTAAGCTGCAGGTTCAGAAGAGGTGGACTGCACTGGGGATGAGTGTCTGAATGGCAGGCTTGGTTTTGGAGGCGGGGGATACGGTAATGACAACCGGTCAACGGTATAAAATAAACCTTACTAGAGGGGGAGGTTGTAGTACATGCAATTGGATGGATATGGGCGAGGCAGAAGGCCTCCCCATATGCCTTACACACTGATTAAAAAAATTAAATTACTGAACTGAAACCGAAAGAAATATAACTTGTTTCTTACTGCCATGACTTAGTGGCCTATACAGAAAAACAAAAGATTATACCGGTTTAATCTGCGAAATGTGGAATCTAAATATCCTCTCAGTAGCTTGTTTACTGAACAAAATAGTGACAGGTGTTAAGCAGTCCAAAATAATACATGGCCCATGAAATCTGAGGGCAAGCTTGCTTGAAGGTACAAAATTCTTAACCATAACCTGATCTCCAACCCTTATTTGGTGGGTCTCCATCCAACATCATATCTCTCTCTAACCTTTTCATGAGAAGCCTTAAGATTACTGTTAGGCTTCTTCCATAGGTCTTTGATATTATCAGGACCTATTTTCACTGGTAGTATGCCATTGAGTGAGCACAGATTAAAGAGCAGCGTGAACACGAGAGACCCAGGGGTGAACTTGTGGGAATTTAGAGCAAACGATAACCAATACTCAGAAGATTACGATTGACCCGCTTGGCCAGAGATGATTGAGGGTAATACGGGATATGGACAGATTGAAACCGAATTTTTGGAATAAGTCAGATGTGAAAGCCTTTGCATTATCAGATACGGACCAAAGGCGCAAAGATTGTATGAAGACAATAAATAGTAGACTGCGCTGTAGCCAGCTTCTTACAAATAATAAATCTCATTGTAGACCATATTGGACGTCAGATTGTGAACATTAAAATAAGAATAATAGTTTACACCACCTGTCCAATACTTATCTATGCTTATATTTAGGTTATAAACATTAAAACAGGTGTAAGTTGGGACATGTTTCGCTTGACTGTCATAAGCATCATCAGCCGAAATAAGTCTTAGCCTAAAGTTAGGTCAAGGTCCTGAACCTATTTCCGACTCAGGTGTCTATGCAAGAATGAGATTTAATTAGTTAACAATTCTAACTCCTTCTTCATTCAAAAGAACATCATAATCATTTTTTGTTATGTATAAATGATTTTAATTACTTCACTATCAGCTCCATGTTGTACCTTATGTTTTTAACCTCTGTCAACACGACTGCTTGCTTTCCTCGCAGCCATGATGAACCCACTGTTTTTCACGCTAGTTTTTAAGTGTAATTTACTTGATTTTCTATAATATAAATGTCAAATCTTAGGGACACTAGGTTTGGGCCCTGACCTAACTGTAGGCTGATGATGTCCCAACTTACACCTGTTGTGATGTTTATATCCTAAGTGTGAGGAATGTTGGTGTAAACTGTTATTCTTATAGTAGGCAGCTGGGTCGGAAATAACTATGAAAATCTAGTGAAGCTGTCTACACATACAGGAATAAATTTATTCCCATTCCACTTTCATTGGGGGAAGGGTCCGATGTAGTCTATGTACGAATGCTCCATGGGGGAGATGCCCGATGCGATGGCAATAACCCTATCTTAGTAGATAAGGTGGGCTTAATAAGCAAGCAAGATTTACAAGCTTTAAAAATTTCTCTGATTCCACTGTCCATACTCCAAATAAAAATCTCTCTGATTTTTTTCCCTTGTTTGAAGACTCCTAAATACCCCCCTAATGGGGTCTGATGATAGTATTTGAAGATCATGGGCACAAGAACAATTGGAACCTCAACTTTCATCTTCTGATCATCCCTCGAAGGGCAACACAAAACCCCATTCCTCAACACATAAGGGACAACATGTTCCCCCGAAGAAAGGGTTTTCATTATCAGAGGCAGCACTGGATCTTCTCGTTGATATTTCTCAATGTCATCTGTCAAAATAGCATCAATACAAGAAGGCATGTGCATGGAAGGAGAAAAACTATCTCCCTATTCACTCGTCTCAATTTCATTAGAAAACATGCGGCTTAGTCCATCTGCTACTACATTTTCTGGTCTTCTAAAGTGTCGTTCATGAAATTGGAATGCTGAGATCCGGACAGCCCAATGGGTGGTACGTCCTGTACGATGAGGCCTACTTAAGGCTTGGTTATCCGTCTCTAATTCAAATTGACATGTTCCAGATAACGGCGAAACTTCTCCAGGCCAAACAAGACTGCCAAACCCTCTAATTCGTAGATGGAATACGTGGCTTCTTGAGCCAATAAGGTCATAGACGCATAGGCGATGGGTCGCCTTCCGAGTTCTGTTTCTTGCAGGACAGCAGCAACAGCAGGTGAGGAGGCATCTGTTTGGACTATGAATTTCTTAGAGAAATCGGGCATGGCTAATACCGGGGCATTACAAAGGGCTAATTTAAGGACTTGAAAGCGGCTTGCTGTGACGGCTCCCATTCGAATTGGATGCCTTTCTACCCAGCAGGTTCAAAGGCGCCGCCCTGTTAGTGAAGTTAGGAATAAATTTCATGAAGTATTTCACCATGCCTATGAATCTCGCAATTCCTTTGATGTTTTCGGGAGGCTTGAAGTCGCGAATGGCTTGTGATCTGGAATGGTCTATAGTAACACCATCGGGCGACACAATATGCCCTAAGAATGACATAGACGGCTTAGCAAAAGCTACCTGCCATAACCTGACAGTCACCCAGCCTTACGAAGAAGAGTTATGACTTTCTTCAGATTCTCTAAGTGCTCTTCAAAGGTCTCTGAAAACGTAGTGATATCGTCAAGGTAATGATAACAATTTTCCAATTTGATGTCAGAGAAGACCCCATCCAGTCAGGACAGCTGCACCCGTGGGGAGCCCGAATCATACAAATTCCAACCTGCGGCGAAGGCCGTTAAATGTTTGGATTCTTCTGCCAGAGGAATTTGATTATGTGCCTGGTTAAGGTCTAGTATGGTAAAGAACATAGTCTTGCAAAACCATAAAGAACAAGAATGAAGATCCGGAGGGGCTCAGATTGTAACACGAGCTTACGGTTGAAAGCCCTGTAATCAAGCACAGGCCTGAAACCACCTTGGAGTTGAGGTACAAGAAAAATGGGCGATAAGTACGCCAACTTGGAGGGTCGAATAATACCATCTCTTAATATCTGCTCCTTAAGAGCTTTCATTTTAGGTGCGGATAGCGTATAAGGAGGGAACCTAACAGGAATACAATCATTTAGTTCAGTCTTGTACTCAATAAGGTCAGTGACACCAATGGTATCTGATAATACCTCAGGAAAGGACTGACACAACCTTCTAAAACTTCCAGCCTGATCCTCAGGTAGAAGCATAAGATCTAACATCTCCCCCCTGAGTAGGCGAAATAGATGCAAGTGACACAGAATTACATTTCAGCAAAGAAATATTAATGTTACTAGCAAACTTGAATGTGCACGACTTGCTCTGAATGTCGAGCACAAGAACTGAATGAGACATAAATTCGGCCCCCAATATTACAGGGCATGACAATTGCTTAGCCTAAAATTTCCAATGGTGACGAGTTTGCTGAAACATATTTCATAGAGGAGAAACAATAGTCCGCAAATTTACAACAAGCTTTTAATTTAGAATGCCACTCTTCAGAAATAATGGAACTCACGCTTCCTGAATCTAATAGAGCCGTGATGGGTTCGTTATTTACTTCAATTTACAGAAATGGCACGAATCCTGGAGTCTCTGCCGCAATTCTAGGGCATTCCATAGGGCCTCCAAATAATGAACCAGAGGAAGTCTCTTCCTTGAAGGATTTGTTCCCTGATTTAAAGGGGTTGAGCCTCGGGAAAGTGAACATTGTGACTCAGCCAAGGGCGCTAGTCACTTCCTATCTGCTGGGTTAGTGGAGGCAGCCCCAGAAGTTGAACAAGATTGTGTACTGTTACTTGAAGTGCAATTCTTAGCAAGTTGAGAAAACGACCTTCACTTGAAACAAACTTTTGATGGAGCAGCTCCGTTCCTAGTACCTAGTTCCACTAGATTTTACCAAGGGGAATTTATTTCTAAGATGTTCCATTGATCTGAACGCATAACACTTGCATGTAGGATATGTTCGGTGAGGTGGTGGCCGAGAAGTGTTAGATGATGTACGGGGCTCCTTGGTCAGCGTACGTTACTCCTTCGGCTGACACTGTCATTGCCTCTAATTCAGAGAAGGTTTGGGGTCGAGGGGCGAAACACAAGTATGACCTATAGGGCAGAGAGATTCCTTCTACTATAGTCTGGACAATTTGTTCTTCTGGAAAATGAAGAGTGAATACCCTCGTATAGAACATTATATCTTGAATAAAGTCTGCAAGGTTCTCTTCCAACCTCTGTATTCTGAAGTAGTACTTCTAGATTAAAGATGACGTAGCTCTAGCTGGAATGAAGTTAGCCAGAAGTTGGGCACGGAAATCTTCTGTTGATGATCTATCAGCTATTGCTTCGACTATTTTGCCCAAGAAGACACCTACAGAATAGGGATAGATTATTTGAGGAATTTGGGAGTGTGAGAGAGCAAATACTAAAACATGGTCTTGAAACTCGACTAGGAATCTTAGAAATGAAATCATCTCATTAGTCTAATTAATGGAGAATTTGGAGATGCCCTTATACAACATGGTTAAGGGGTGGGGCAAGCTGCCGAAACCAGGTGACATAATGGGGGACGGCACTGACGTTTGAGAAGGTTCGAACACTGCATTACTCATAAAGAGCGGTGATGTCGTCTTAGAGGACCAGACGCTGTCTCCAATGGGGCAGATGTTTGTTGAGAAGCCACAGATTTCCTACTCTCAATAGCCTTCCTAGAGTCCTCTTCCTCAGCTAAGTTTACAGTCTGAACAGGGTCAACTTTAGCACTAGCAGCCTCCAATAACAATTGACTAACTCTATTTGACCTATCAGACAGGTGTTCCAATAGATTACTTGCTTCTTTAGCACGATCATCCTTCAATTTCAGAGGCAATAAGTCCCTAGGCCTAATCTAGAAATGAAACAATCTAGCTTGAACTCTTTTAAGTTTATTAGCCGAAGGATTGCTTACTTCAAAAAACTAACTACAGAAGCTAGCTCGGTGGTATTATCATGATAGTGGATAGAGCCACATCAGTTTCTTTCTCCCCCAAATACCGGGATACAAATAGGAAATTCCAAAGATTCCTTAAGCTTGGTAATATCTGCCACAACCGTGCCACCTGATTGGACCTTCCTAATTAGAAGTTCATAAATCAATTCCTCCTTCCCCAAGTATCCAGGTGCAAGGACTTCGCGAGGAGCAAACATGTTGATAGAAAATCTAACAAATTTTGAAAATTTCCATCAACCAAGAAAATTTTTAATTTTTAATGATATCTGTGTTTAGCCGTCAAAAGGGGCTTAATCCAAACCCATTGAACCATGCTCTGCTACCACTTGTTATGGAGATGCAGTGGTTGACAGAAGTGAAGGAAAGTGCGGGCATGAATGGCTCTATATGGGGCAAACGGAAGTATAGCTTCAAATTTTAAAATCAGACCTATATTTCTTTTCTGCAAGTTTTTTTCCAGATGCCAAATTTGAACAAACAAGTCGCTCAGCGACAGAACAAGATTTCAGGTATAGAACTACCTCGTTAGCTTAGATAAAAAGTTGGAGAACTTAGACAGAATCAACAAAATTGCCCTTTAACAATCTCTATTGCTCCATCCACTCAGTAGTCAAGGAGACATTTCTCCCAAATTCACAACGTACTATCTTCCATGAGCACCTTTTGTTCCTGAAAATTATCTAGGAGACCACAACGTTACTGCCTTCCAAAAGGCACCATTCAATATTTTCACTAACACCTCTACAAGAATAGAAAAAGCATCTACGCTCTATGAATTTATCTGGGAGACTGCGCTCCCAACCTTATACCCTTACTGTCTTCTCGAGGCAACATTCAGCTTTTGCGTTTACAACCAGAGCATCTTTGCTCACTAAAATTTACACTTTTCAGGCCTCTTGAAGCGCAACCTTCAATTCAAACAGTATTCCTTGTCTTAGAATCTGCCACCTGGGCGACTGCCCTAAATGCAGATCAGTAGTAGTGATTGATTGATTGATTGATTGATTGATTGATTGATTGATTGATTGATTGATTGATTGATTGATTGATTGATTGTAGTAATAGGACTAAACAACGGAGTACTAGGAAAACAACAGATAGGGAATCTGCCACCTGGGCGACTGCCCTAAATGCAGATCAGTAGTAGTGATTAATTGTAGTGATAGTGATAGACACTCAACAGTCTAACCTCTTAACATAAGTGAGGAGTGTCAAATGCCCATTCTACCATGCATTTGTGGGAGAACAAAACAGGTTAAAATTACTGGCCCAAAAATCAAAATGATGCAGAGGCAGACACTTACACTCCTTGAAATTTGCACTGAAAGGATTGAAACCCCATTTGGGCTTCAGGCCCAAAGTTACTGAGGCTAAGCCTATACTACTGAGGTGACTAGATGGAGAAAATTTAAGTTACAAAAGCTACAGACAGAAAACGGTTACAAAATCATAGTCACCTCAAAGTCAAGTCGATAGGGAACTCGAGAGGGTGTGTCGTGATCCTAAGGATTTGGCAGGCTAGGGACCCGGGAGCGTATAGTCAGATTGGCAGAAGTTTTAGCTTCACTTATATTCTAAAACCCTTGAATATATACACATATATACATTTACATACACAATTCTGACACCATATACTCTGACACCATTCAACCTTCAATTCTCTCTTCAATTTCAGAACTTTTTGTGAGTCTTTGAGTCTTTACCTTACACACAAGGATATGTATATTCACTGGTTGAATACTTAACTATGGGATGGAGCCAATCTCCATATAGTTGAAGGCTGCTCTCTTCTTTTCTTCTTTCTTCTACGTTGACGTCCCTGGAACCCGTTACTTTCATGGCGATGCGAAACTTTCCCAAATAAGAATGATTGCTGGTTTCTAATTATTATTATATTCCAACAGCTAATTGACTACTGGTGTGGGAAAACCCTGTGATCGTTCACTAATGAATCTCACTCAGTTCAAGAGCCTATCATTCATATAACTTGCTACTACTTTAGCTACACACTTGTGGCTCTACTCACGCTATACTAGCACCCTTAACTGTTCTCCTTGGCCGTCTGTCAATTCACTCGCCGATAGGGCCTCCGGCATATACAGACTAAGAGCCGGCAGTCAAGAACCGATCGTCCAAAAGCCAAAAGTCAAAAAGCTCACAGTCAAAAGCCTTGTTGTTTATGAGTTACCAGTTTATATATCTTTCCATTCCTTCGAGAACTCTCTACTGAGTAAAACACTACCACCCCTAGTCACTTGCACATGTCACAGCATCACTGCTCGTTGATTGGTTCCTTAGTATGGAACTTCCCTATCACATTGCAACTACACAAGACTTTCTCGAAAAGCTTAGAAGCTGTTCGTATGTCCCTTACACGTGACATCTTACATTTCCAGAAGAATTGAGTATTTAGCTTGCACAGTGCTTCATAACATTGAGTCACAACTCCTGCTTACAAGTTTCTGTGCCACATAGAATGTTCTGATTCTTTCTTCAGGATATTCTATCATTCCCATTATTATTATTGTTCCGGGGGATCTGCGGGACGCAGAGGTGATGAAAGAAGGTGCGGGCGTGAATGGGTCTAGCTACAATATCAAAATTGATTTAAAACTTAAACTGAAGGTTATATTTTCAAAACTTCAAACTTAACAATTTTTCACCATAATAATGAAATATCAGATAGAGCGGTAATCATAATACAAGTCTAGGAAAAGACAAGATTAGTGGTCTTAACAAATCCTGATCTTGAAGCCCCTCGATTTACATTTCCTGAGCTCCTAGCTCAAATTTACAAAAGAGCACAAATTATTCAAGGGCAGAAATCCCATAATTCAAGAACACTTGCTCTCCAAAATACCTTCCGGGGGCACTCTTTACTATTACAACACTAGAAAAAGAGCTAACAGTCTCTCAGTTTTCCAAGCCTACTGAAGGCAACATCAGCTTACAATTACTGGCCTCTCAAGGCACAACTTACAATTTGAAAATAATTTATACAGGGGTATTTAATACCCAACCTATGGGGCCTTAATGGAAAAGAGAGGTTAAATAACTGGCCCAAACACAAAAGGAATGGAGGCGTACCCTGCATTCCAAGATATTGAACTCTAAAAATCCTAAAGGGTTCTAGGCCGATGAAACAGGGGCTATTCCCAAACTACTGAGGTGAGTCGTATAGAATTTACTTTAACACATTACAACGTAGTCACCTCAAAGCAAGATGAACGGAAGCTCGGGAGAGTACATCACTCTCTATCCCCAATTTAAAGTCAAAGCTTTATGAAATATTTTATATTAGCCGAAGAAGATTTACATTTTAGAAAAGTTTGTTACATAACAAAAGAGTCGGACCTTTCCCTCGGGTTCAACTGCGGAGGTAGCAAGAAAGAAAGAAGATATGTGGCCATTACCTTGTGGATGTTCTGTTGATCGATGAAAGAGGCCGTTCGGCTCCTGCTTTGACACACACACTCAGTAAGTCGACGATCAATTGGCCGAGAAACGTGAAAAGCCACAGTTTAAAAACCCTCAGGGAAGGTTCGAGATTTTACAATGCTTAGTAAAGCTAAAGGTTCCACCTATTCAATTTGTTATTGTAATGGTCTATTTAGAACATCACATATTTATTTAACTTATTATAATACATGTATTTATTTTATAATAAGTTAAATAAATATGTGATGTTCTAAATAGACCATTACGATAACGTATTGAATAGGTGGAACCTTTAGCTTTACTAAGCATTGTAAAATCTTGAGTCAATACGGACAAAAAATGAAGTTTTTAATACTAAATAGGTTTGAGATTGTTCAAGATTAATCAGGACACACACTCTTAAATTTTATTGGCAGATACAAAGTGAAGAAGAAATACGGGATTGGTTGGAAATTAATTACAAAAGTTAGTGATTGGCTAGATTCAAAACTGGAAGAGAGAAAAGGAAGAATTGCCAACCCAAAAATAAATGAACATCAATCAGTTGCAAAAACCTAGAAATACAAAACTTCTTTAAATTATAAGTTCTTTCACTTCGCACCAGGGTGCATGATTATAGTTTTTAGTGGTGTCCTCTGTGGAAAAATGTCCAAACTTCTTGATGAATGGCAAACAAGAGAAGGAGAAAATCACTCAAGTTAGGCAACTGCACAATAAGAAAATTACATAATATTTCAGTGGTGACATCCTCTGACTAAAGTTCTAACTTGTTGTAGTATTGGTTTCACTTTTGATTGATAGAGGAGTTCTTTTAGGTGGTAATTTTGAATGCGCGGCATTGAGGTGTACCTCCCTGTACAATTATTATTATTATTGTTTTTATTATTATTATTATTATTATTCATATTATCATAGCGTATCGAAGAGGAAGTGCGACATCATCTCCGTTTGCCCGTAAGAGAGCTCAAGAGGTTGGTGGGACACCCGCTTGGTGGCAGCACAGGCGATTGCGATGTCAACAGAGACCCTTGGCCATTAGCCTGCGTTATATTCTCCTTCAGTTGTAGTAATTTTTATTGCTCATTAACGTTGCTGTCAGAGATGTTTCGACAGTTTGCATTATTAGTGTATTCACGATTGAGTGGTGTGAGTAGTGTTATGTCTTAAATACCTCATTCTTTATTGCTATTGTGCTATAAAGCAACATATATCAGTGCGGGAGGAAGCTAGTACATCATGCCCTCGTTTTGTACCCGGCTGCAGATCTGGATATGACCGATCATCTTCAGGTAGGCATTACTTCAGGCCCCCTAAAGAGAGTGGTATTTTACTAAAATGGGAGAAGGCTATCCATAGAAAAGACCGAAAATTAACTCATAACTGTTTCGTGTGTGACATTCATTCACTTTTGCGATGGCATTCTCATTCAAGTCATCGTACAATTAGAGCAAGTAGGAGTCCTAATAATTGGTTTCACATTGGATGGTAGACAGTCGAATAAAAAGTTGTGGAAATGCTTAGGAATATCTGGTAACATAAAGAATCTGAGGTGCTATATTTCCAATCAAACCAACATAAAATTATGGGCATTTTCAGATGTGCTACATATATTTAAATGTGTAAGAAATCATTTTTATGACAAAGGACAGGTTAATTATAATGGCAATATTGTTGATTTTTCATTCTACAGGAAAGTTTACGAATGTGACTCGTCTCCTGAACTTTCCGGATTGAAAGTTTGCTACAAACTGACCTCTGCCCATTTGGATCCTAACTCGTTTCAGCGAATGAATGTAAGACTGGCATTTCAACTATTCAGTAGATCAGTCGCTAATGGTATAGCATTCTATCAGGGTATTAAAACACAGGATTTAGAAGACAGTAAACAAACGGAAATTTTCACAAGCGATTTAAACTGTCTGATTGACGCATTAAATTCGGCTATTCCCACTAAAGCACTGTATAAAGGATCACAGGCACATGAAACTTTAATTAAATGGCAAAATGTTCTCAGAGATACTCAAAATTCATTTGCTTCACAAAGGACACTGGAGTTTTTAAGAGTTACCGTGGGAGGTACCTTAGAAGTGTCTGAATATTCGTAGGAACACAATTATAGCTAGGTTTTGACAGGAAAATGTAATCAAGATCCCTTAGAACGTCATTTTGGTATCCTGCGATCACTAAATTGTAATGATAATCCATCCACTATTGACTTTCTACATTATTACACACGTTGCAGCCTTTTTACGTACCGACTAAACTTGCCTTATCGTCTGGCGGAAACTGCGAGTACAGAGCAGAATCCCAATTGACGTCTCTTGTTAATCAAATGCGTATTCTTGCGAGAGAAATTGAAAGTAAAATTCATGCAGTGAAGACACAAGCTGTAGATGAAATCATGGAAAAAATTGTGAACATCGAAAATGACATTCAAATACCAGACTGGGAAAACTGTTTACCTGAGTTAAGTGGGCGGAATTGTAGCAAAGTGTACTTAATGTATCATTTAGCCGGATACTTAGTGCGGAATATTTCAAAAGTGATTCAGTGTGATTTATGTCGTCCTTTCCTTTTCGGAAAACCGACGGATAATTTGCCTGCTTCCCTTTAATTAAAGGTTCCGGCTCAATGCAGAGCGCCACATATCTCACGTATGCGTCGGAAAGTGTTTATAATGTGTTGTTGCGGAAAAGCTATCGTGTATGGATTTTTATGGGGTGATACTTTCTTCGAGTACTTGGAGAAATTAGATGTTATTAAAGTGAAGTCTTTGCAGTTGAGGTTCTGTGAAAATTATGTGCTGTGTTTGCTACCAAAACTCGTATTTCACTACTTGAAATATCGATTCCTCTTCCGTATGAAGGAGATAAGAAGGGAGCTGGTTACTTCGAAGGCAGCGAAATCATCCAGGAAATATTCCAAAGTGTCCAGCAGATGAAATCATTTTCAAACGTAAGTTGCATGCTTGAGTTTCTTAGTAGATTTTGAAGTAGTAGTCCCGATAATGCCTCTGTTATCCTCGCACTCAGTCATCACTGTGGATGACAGTGCATCTGTGCGGCGGTCCAGGGTAACTCTTGAAGATGTCACACTTCCTCTTCGATACGCTATGCTATTATTATTACTCCGGGGTTATCCTTGGAATGCAGAGAGGTGAAAGAAACTGTGGGCCTGAATGGGTCTGTCTACGATAGCAAGAAATAATTTAAAACTTTAAATAAAGTTTATATTTCTTTTAGAATCTCAAACTCAACAAACATTATTTTCAGATACTGGTTATCAGGTACAAAACAGCCATAGAGATACAAAATCGAAAACCCAAGGAGAGGTAATTTACAAGTCTTGAGCTTCAAGCTCCAATTTTACCCTTCGCAAATGTTGTGTTAGTCAGATAAGGAGAAATATCTCCCAATACACAGTATTCACAAGCAGTTGGCTCCAACAATAATGATTTACGGACTTCAAATGCACCCCTCTATATTACGGTCAACTTAGAAAAGAGCTTACATGCTCTCCGACATTGACCAATTTCTCACAGCCTGCTTAAGGCAACATTACACAAAACTGTACTGTCTCTGGCCCCTCTAGGCACAATTTACAATTTAAAATTTTTTTACACAGGGGTATCTATCACCCAACCTACTGGGTCTTTATGGACAAGGAACAGGTTAAATTAATGGCCCGAACACAAACTGAATGGAGGCGTACACTTGCCCTCCTAGAAAATTTAGTATAAAACCCTCTCGACCCGATGATGCATGGGCTAATCCCAAGCTACTGAGGTGACTCGAATGAAGGTTAAAAAAATGCTTCACGGAAAAGAGAAGCAGTTACAAAATAGTAGTTACCTAACAATAAATTGAAGGTTAACTCGAGAGGGTAACACACTCTCTATCCCCGATATAGAGTTAAATACTTTTATGAAGTTTACATTAGAAGAAAAGACTATTACATTTCAGAATGAGATGGTTACATTTAGAACCTTCCCCTCGGATAAGTTTGTGGAGGCAGCTACAGAGGTAGAAAATTGGTGGCCATTACCTGGGCTGGTGTCCTGCCTGTCTTAATACACACACTCAGAACTTTGACGATCAATGAGACAAGGTAGCCAGAAAAACCTCAGCTTATATACCCGAGGGGATTGTTCGAGAGGATTCTGGACTAATTTTTATTGGCAGAATCAAAAGTTACACCCAAAAACGAACAAGAAGTCTGTGATGTGCTGAAAAATAATTTCATAAAAATTTGATTGGCCAGACACTAAAGCTGGCGGGAAGAGAAGGAAGTGTTGCAAACCTTGAAATATATAAAAAATAAATGAAAGTTAATTTCCTTGAGAAAACCTATAAACACAAAAGTTCTTTCAATAATAAATTATTCCACCTTGCACCAGAATGCGTGACCTCTGTTTTTGTAGAGACATCTATGGAGAAAAGTTCAAACTTGTTTTTGTAGAGACATCTATGGAGAAAAGTTCACACTTCTTGATGTACACCAAAACAAAATAAATCCAATCAATTTAGGAAACTTAGAAATGACAAATTTCTTAGCTATTCAGTCATGACATCTGATTAATTTCCATCTTCATGCAGTAGCTGTTTCACGTTTTGTTTGCTAGATAGAGTTCTTTAAGGCATTTCTTTTGAATGTGCGAAGTTGAGGCGTATCTCCTGTTACTATTATTATTATTATTATTATTATTATTATTATTATTATTATTATTATTATTATTATTATTATTATTATTATTATTATTAAGTATGAATTATGAATTATACTGACTTATACAGACTCTCCTGTAATTTGCCTTCATATGTACATGTGTTCATATACCTGCTACTTTTTATATCACAGGCTTTATACCCTGGAGGTCGCGGATTCGAATATCGTTCAACTCCGTTCGCTCGCTCTGTTATACGCGAAAGGTGCGTCGCGAACCCCCATTCCCAAATCTTGGCTAAGTGTAATTTTGCGATTTACGTTAGATGATGAAGTTTACATTATTGAAGATTGGAACTTTAAGGTTACAGTATTAAAGATTGGAAACCTTCCACTCGAGCTAGCTTTCAGATGCTATTGCACAGTTATAAACACACGCTCAGTAGACTGGATAATCAATAAGACAAAGTGACACGAAAAGGTGCCAGCTTTTATACCCGAGAGGAAGGTTCTCGAGAGCTCTGGGCTAAGGCCCGACCCACCTCCAAATTTTATTGGATAATCAAAAAGATACAATGTGGATCTTATTGGCTAAAATATAAATATACAGAATTTTCTATTTGTCAGTATTTGAAGTTGGCGGAAGAAGATAGAAGTGTTGCGAACTGTAATACACCAAAAACAAAAAATAACCAACCCAGCTTAGGGAACCAAAAAATAAAAAGTTGCTTTAGGATTTTAATAGTTACTCTTCACACTAGAGCGCATAACATATGTTGTTTTTCGTAGAGACACCTGTGGAGAAAAGTCCAAATATCTTGCGCCAGTTGGTGCGACCTTCATATATCAGATGGCATTCTTCAAGGCACTTCATTTAAATTGTTGGGTTGGGTGTGCCTCGCGGTACAATTGGCATCACTACGCAGCTTAGAGGTAATTTTGGCATGTTGATTGGGAGTGTGCTAAGACCTATTGTTCATTATATCCATGCGAAGAGAAGTACAATTATTTGATGTTTGCATAAAATGAGTAATAAATATTCTTTCCTAAGTTAATATTCATTTCCCAGTTCAAGAATTCAACAATGAGAATATTCACATTAAAAACATTTCATCAAAAATGCATAATGCAATTACATAAAAAAGGATGCGCTAAGGAAAACACATATAACAAGTCGCAGTATTCTAATTTACTACAGCAAACAAAGAAGTTACTGTTCGCAATAACTACAAACAACAAATACTTGTAAGGATCACTTTGATTAACATGTAACTGTAGTTTATCATTATAATTATTATATATCCCAAATTCAATGAAAATAAAAATATTCCATAGCATTAATTTATTCAGTGATCTTTCAATTACATATAACAGGGCATATGAGAGAACATTGAACAGTCACTCTTTTAAATTATTTGAACAGGTGCTTGAGCTTTGAAAATTGTGGTTTGAAAACAACTTCAAAAGGCAGGCTTTACAGGGGACGACAATACACTCACAGGAAATCGCTATTGCAAGTTTAACATGTCCTGTATTTTTCATAAGAAGACTGTCTCCCTCTTCGAATAAGAGATACATAATCTTACAAATGCTTCAAAATATCCTTAATAACAGCTCACATAAGCTTATTCACAACATGAGTTGAATACCAAACCCTCAAACACATTGTCGAACAAATAGTGACTGACTATTCATAATTACTGTATTACACACATAGTTTCATATTCATTAACACACGACTTGAATGGTATTACGCTATAATGGGATCATCCAATGATAACCACGTATACTTTGAAACCCTGTCCTCTAGTGCGGTGGTCCTTCTCCCTTCTGGAGATGCCTGGCATGACATTCTTTCATCTCATGGTTCACTTGTTTCAGTGCAGAAGTTCACTTTCCATTTTTGTCCAGCTGGATTTAAGAGCTTACTTAGCTTTTCATCACTTCGAGAATATATGTTTGATTAATGAATTTAATTTTGTTCCGTGTTGATAATTACCAAATGTCATGAAAGAAAGAAAAGTTCCACCTAATCAATACACATTTATTTTAACATATATAACAAATATAACAGGACCGGTTTCGACCTCTTACAAGGTCATCTTCAGCCTCATTAGAATCTTTACATTATTTGCATCTTTTATATTCTGCCTCACCAATAAAAGTGATAGACCCTAAAATTTAAATCATTGTAGTTGTGCTTATGCTTTGCTTAAGAATGTTTAAATTCTATAGCTTATCTATAAACAGTTGAATGTATAAACAATTTAAGATGCTCAAAATACATGATAAAATATGACACAATATACATATATCTTGTTATGAAATTAGCAAACAAGTGTAACTGAATGAGTTCGTCATCCATCTTATATCTTATGCGTGCAAAGAGTATGCTTGAGCTCAGCTTTGTGATAGTTGTGATAGGCGTTGTGCCTTGTCAGTTAAAAAAGAGTGTTGTATTAAAACATAGATGTTTGGGTCTTGTATGAGCTATGCTTAGTTGGCACATATATAGTAGTTAATATTACGTTCATATTGACACTAATTATATCAGATGATATGAAATATGTGTTGAACAATTTGTTAAAATTATATAAACCATTAAAACATTAACAAACATAATAAAATGCAAATGTCTGATGACAGTCTAAAGTAACACATCGGTATGTTCTTGCGTTGTTTTTACAGAACATTTCATATGAGGGTTATCAGCTT
This sequence comes from Anabrus simplex, assembly GCF_040414725.1. NCBI lineage: Eukaryota > Metazoa > Arthropoda > Insecta > Orthoptera > Tettigoniidae > Anabrus > Anabrus simplex. The sequence continues at coordinate 103,166,099 of NC_090276.1, read as the reverse complement.
GAGTTTGAGACATTATGCCAATGGTTCAGCCACTTCTTAATATTCTAATTGCGTTGATCATGTAAAATTTGAGAATAAATGTGTTGAGTTGACATTGCTGATACTCTGATGATCGTTAAATGCAGTTCACTTTGAGTGTTAAGGTGACTCTTTCACTTCCTATGAATGTTGGTAATTATCTGTAAGTCGAAATGAATAAAAATTAGAGATTCTTATTTAAATTTATGTTCATGTGCCCATTTGTGTATGTGTTCTGTGATATTTACTGCTGTTGAGTGGTTGTGAAGCATGCAGCTTGGCTGTCTGGCGCGTATTGTACCTCATACTTCTAGTGTTGGTGTCGGCCATTGTTAGGGGAATGGAGGGATGAGTGGGGGAAGCTTCCGCACGCATATGGGCGGAGTCGGGCGTGTCCGCTGTCTGTGCCATGGCTTGCGTATGCCGTTATTTGTTTACTATTCTGAGGTAGTAACTTTTACGATAGGTATAATTTTGTTAAACAAAATGTTGTTTTTTTTCTGTTATTTCATTAATTTTATAATTGGGGTTTGTGTATTGATCCAATGTTATGTATAATTCTTCATTTATGTTAAGCAATGGGCCTTTGGGGTTCATATTCAATATTTTCAACTCGTCTATATTAATAAAGTTATGCTTGTAATCGTTCATGTGTTGACCTATTGCCGAAAAATGATTGTTTGATAGCATTGATGTGTTCATTGTATCTAATCACAAAATTTCTACCAGTACGTCCTACATAACTTGTTAAACAATTGTTACAGCTGATACGGTATACTCCCCATCGAAGGTATTTGTTGTTATTATTAATTGTCTTGGTATTATGTATTATGCTCCTGCTATTATGTGTGGTTCTGAAAGCTATTTCGAGATTATGTTTCTTAAAGATGTTAATTAGAGAGTATACGCATGTGTTATTGAAGGTAAAAGTTGCATAGTCCTTCTTAGGTTTATCCAATTTCAACAGGTTAGTTTTGGGTCGGGATTTGATCTTTTGAATAATGGAATTAATAATTTCCTTCTTATAACCATTTTTTCTGGCTATTTCATAAATTAACTGTATCTCTTCATTAAAATCGGTTTTTGATAATGGTATATTAAATGCCCTGTAAATCATGCTGTGATACGCTGCTTTTTTATGGGAACTAGGGTGAATGGAGTCTGCTTTTATAGTGTTTATTGTATGAGTGGGTTTACGGTAAATTTGGAAGGTCAGGTGCTTTCAATGTCTAGTAATAGTCAGATCAAGAAAATTTGTTTTGCAATTGTTCTCGGATTCTTTTGCGAACTGTATATGTGTATCTATGGTATTTATACTGTCTAAGATAGCATTTTCATTAGTTAGCCCATTGTCGATGATGACAAAAACGTCGTCTACAAATCTGGACCAAAAAAGTATTCCATCCATTTTGCTAATTGAGCTATATTCTAAGCGGTCTACATATATTTCAGCTAGTATACCGGAGGCGGGGGAACCCATCGGTAATCCTATTTGTTGATAAATTGCGTTGTGAAACCTAAAAAAGTTGTTATTAATAGCAAATTTCAGTAGTGCCATGAACTCTTCAATTTCTAAATTACTTAACTTGCTATGGGTTTTGAGATTGGATAGAATAATATTTATGATTTTTTTAGTAGGAATATTCGGATACATATTATTTATGTCATATGAGACCATAGAGTGGTATTGTTCTAATTGTAATTCTTTAGTCTTATTACAGAAGTCTATTGAGTTATGTCTATTGTATTAGCTTGTAAATGATAGTGGTTTTTGAGAAATCTTTGAATGTATTTTGAAAACTTATATGTAGGACTGGCTCTTTGATTTATTATGGTTCTCATAGGTATATTTTCCTTACGAATTTTTGGAAGAGCTTTTGCAGTTGGTAGTTGGGGGTTCATTGTGATTTGTTGCTTCTGTTTCGGTGAGTAAAAGGTGTTTATTTTTGAGTAAGTTTTTCAGATTTCTTTGTACTGTGTTTGTGGGATCTTTACGTATGATACGAAATGTGTAACTATTGAAACATTCTTTCGTTTTTTGAATGTGTTCATCCTTGTTGATGATTACTGTTGTACTAGCTTTGTCTGCTTTAGATATAACAAGATTGTCCTGTTTGATTTTATTTTAAGACTGTTTATTTGCGTTCTTCACCAATAAGACGTATCTGAAACTCAATAACTATACATAATCTGTTACGTTATGTCACAAATCAACATTAAATCAGCTAGACTGCTGCTCTATGTTCATCTCAACATGACCTAACCTTATAACCTTCATTTTATTTATCATGTATTACCAATATCTATCATATGAATCCGTAACAAGAACTTCCTTCATATAACCTTACGACGAAACAAACATTACATCTCAATACTCTCATTACCACATATTTCATATTCATCTCTTCTTATTAATCCTTCTGATATATATAATCTCATTTTACTTCCTTTAGATATCATCTTTGTTACGGTTCAATACTCCGTTGATGATATATTCTCCATAATGCGCCGTTCCCGCGTCCAGGCAAGGACACAAGAGATCCAGACTAGCTCTAACTTCAATAAATCGGGTGACTGAGTTCTACGGGTGTGAGTTCCGCAACGGAAAAACGACCAGGTCAAACAACGGTATTCCCTAACTAACGCAGAAAGACGTCTCTTACTCGTATTTAGCTAGGTACCATTCTCATTAATTCTTAAGAAATTCGTCGTCGATCATTACTACTACAATCTTACAACTAAACCTTACGCTAAGAACACAGAGAAAGAGTTTTTAGGTTTCACCATTCAAAATTTATTTAAATATTAAATCAAATATTCAAGCAATTAGTTCAAAATTTTGCTAATGAAGTAACCTTAGTATTGACTGACTCATCGTCGACCTAGTAATCCATATCCGTCGATAACGTTGGAAAAATTACGTCTTTTCACTTCACCCTAAGTGATTGAATGTCTTCTCGGCTTACATAGCTTCCTTTCTTAGTACAGTATTCATTCATCTCCGAAATCATCAATTAATATTGTAAATGACATGACACATGTGGGAAGATTCTTAAAAATAGAATGCCCTATCCTTCTCTTTCAATTCACCTAGCGAGTCGGGTGATGATTAAATAAATTAAATTGGATACAGCTACTAGTATTTACAAGTGCCTTCTTGGCAAGAAAATAAAACATGAAAATTATTTACATTAAAAATATAGGATGCATCCACAGAAAAGAAAAGAAAACTCCTATCAACTATTATTTATAGTCCTTCTAGTTGTATTATTTTGAGAAATAAAGAAACACATGTGGACCTTCTGAGCCATTTTTCAGTCAAGAAATGGAGTTCTATTTGTTTAAGTCAACCGTCCTTGGACATCGCATCAGATTATGTTAACTAACACTCGATATTTATTCTAAAAACTATCACAGTACTTAAAATTCAACTGACTGATTGACTGTCCGTAGTTTTAAGACTATCAATGAGGATAATCTAAACTCTTCTTGCGTTGTTCTGACAAGTACACACATATAAGGTTTACGTCTTAAATATTGTTCTCTGCCTATTTAGTTGCTTTTTTTAGACACTCATATTTCCTTATGTTACACATCATGAGCTAAGCTACGTCCATTGTAAGTCGTAATCATCCAATAAGTAACATCTTCACAAGATTTAATTCATGAATTTAAGGTAATATGACCTTATCTTATTGACATAAACTACGTGCGTACGAAATGGCAAGAAACGTCATCACTCTGGTTCTACAAGGTTATAATAACACATGCTACCAATGGAGAATCTACTTAGTCGGATGACAATATCTCCAGCTAAAAGAAATTGATTCTCCTTCGAAACCCTAGGTCACCAGCGATCGGCCTATAGATTGAAATTCATACAGAAGTGTAATTATTCAGTGAGTTCTCGAGATCTTCCTAATCGAATCAGTGAAGGCTCCAAACTATCCAGAGTAAACATTTGCTTCTCCAAGTAACTTAATATGGATAAAAGAAATATTGCACTCGACGTCCTGAGATCATGTCCTGAGCTAGATAAAATGCGTAGGCTTAAAATCATTGCGTGGAATTGGCGAGAAATCAGTGATCTTCTCCATTATAACATTTGAAGTCACGAGACCTTATTTCATGCAACTATGACTCTCTCTCGAAGAAACAATAACTACAACCATTATACATCATCAACAACTCTATATCATATCCATGACGCGATAATTATTATTCTTATTTCATATAACCACACTATCACTTCATCACGTAACTCATTACCTCAACTTGCACATGAACGTGCCGCGACATTACTAAAATGCCTACTTTATTTACTACAGTCATAGTACCAAACTTAACGTAACTTGGAATAGTCTACTGCCATTCCTTCATAACACAAATCCTATGCATGATCTCGTACAATTTGACGTTGCTTAAGTTTATGACACGCAGATATAAATACCTACTTCATTCTTACACATCACTGATAATAATAATAATAATAATCTTAGCGATCTCTTCACGCATGTCTCTGGAAAACATTACGAACGAACATCACTTGGTGACCACGCCTACAAATGGAATTGACGTTTCGTACAGATGAGTACCTACTTCCAATCAATTTAGCTAGATGTTTGTTTACGCATTGTGTTCGCACCAATAAATATTACTAAGCAAAATAAAGAAAACAATATCTTCTTACTTACGAAAACGACTTGGACATTGGACTTAACTTTGCTCAAGATGGTCTCGGCGTTTCCTCCTCTCCGGTCATCTGAGACTATGAGCTGGTCATCTGGTTCCTCCACCAGTGGTTGGGTACATCGTGGCTTCTCATCATCGCTCACTGGTCATCCGGGATAGCCAACATCGTCTCGCCTCGTCAGGATCCAAGCAGCATCGCCTTGCTTCCTTACAGACCCATGATGAAGACTCGTGCGTATGGAACAGAACAATGATAGAATGTTTGACTCATTGCTGACATTTTTTCAAGTACTATAGCTCTTGCGTTGCTCAGATTGTACAGGTTTTTACTGGAAAACAGTTAGATCACTAAATAGTCCAGAATTGTCTAAGACTTATATTCAGTATATTCTGATTCGAAAATAAATTTCTTTCCGCCGTCTTTTATCAGCCTAAATGCATTTAATTTACTGGTCCGTAAGTGTCTTTCAATGTTAACCGGTGTCGGGCAAATTTCATCAAGGGCTTGCGTCACTGCGTGACGTAGTTCCACAGTAGTATATCTTATCTCTTATTGTTTCTTGTATTAAATCTCTCGCGCGGCGTTTAAATCTTGATCTCTGCCAAATAGAGTGTAGTCGGGAACTAATCTTCGTTTCCAAATCTCCAATATATCGCTCCGCTGAATAATTCCTTTAAAATGAGTTTTTCGTCCTGTTAATACACCGAAGTCAGATTAGATAGTAAAAGATGAGCATCTTTTTTCTTGAATAATGGTTTCAAATAATATCCATCTGTCATTTTTTTTCTGCGCCTTCTAAACGCGGCTATTACTGTAACCGACTGACGAGAAGACTTATAATTTGGCCCGTACTGACGTTAAATGTATTTTATTCGAGATTTTGACCGCAGAGACTCCATCTTTGTTGCTCTAGCTCTTATAAAGAATTGTGAAACGGCACATTAACTTCCCCTACGTTGAAAGAAATATATGGCTTGCTATATATTTATTATATTCGTCTTACTTTTTCTAATGGGACTTTTCACTATTCTTTATGAGTTCTTTTCTTGCATTATTACTCCTTTCTTTGGAACAATTTGTTTACTCATGCTGTAAGTGGCTTCAATCTGTACTTCTTTGACTCGTCATCACTTGAGATGGTTTGCCCCTTTCCTATTCTTTGAAATATAACTTGATGTTTGCACTGTTATGTACTCCTTTACTGTTTCCATTTAAGTCGTGAATTTCGTATGCATTATTTCTGAATGAACGGTTAATCCTAAATGGTCCTTCAAATAAATGTAGGAATTTCGCAAAGACTTTGTTCGTTACACTGGAAATTGCGGGTTTCTTTATTAATACAAGGTATAACTGTGAATTTTGGTATCCAATGCGTTCTTTATATTCTCAAAGTTTTTCTACAGACAGGCTAACATTCCTTTTCTTCTTCCGGGTAATCTTGACGTCCATTTTCGTTCATCTTCTTTTCTTCTTGCCTTCGTCTTCTCCTTCGAAAATGGTTCGTTCTTCTCAGAATTGTTTGTGTAGTAATCCTCTGAAATAACCTTATTTTTTTCTGAAGTTCGTCTGGTGAGTACCATGTTAGTCTCAAGTAAATGCATTTCTTTGTCTTCTTCATGCATATCTGCTTGATGCATATTTACGTAGCTCTGCATTCGCAAGGTTCCTACAGAGTTTGCCTTGGTTTGCATTCTTCTTCTCTTTATTTGTCTCTCCTCCATTCCTACTATCTTCTTCAGCTGCTCTCGCTGCCATTCTTCTCGTATACCTGGTTCTCTTGGTCTTCCACTTCTGCTTTCTTCTCGGAGTAGCTCTCGTTGATTCTTCTCTGGTTGTACATTTATGCTCTGTACCTTTCCTTCGCTCTTCTCCGTGGTTTCTTCTTTCCTTTGTGCGGTTTCTTCTTTCTTCTCCTCCGGTTTCTCAGCTTCTTCTTGTGATAGTTCTTGTTGTCTTTCATGTTCTTCACTTTCCGTTCTCATTTCCTGAGTGACTTCTTGTTTTCCCTCACTTCTCACTCCTCTCAATTCTTTCAGAATCATTTTACAATTTTCATCTATTTTGTTTATGATCTCTTCTTTCATCTCCTCCATCTTCTCCTGATATTTATTCATTTCTTCCTTTTGTTCTTGATGACCTCTCCTTATTTCCTCCATCATTTCTTTATGTCTTTCTTCCATTCTCTCCCTCATCTTTCTCTCCAAGTTTTCCATGAATCTCTGATCTCGTTCCTCTTGTTCTTGTTTCTCTCTCTTCCTCTCTTCTTCCTGCTTCTTCTCCTTCTCCTCTCGTTCCTGTCTCTCTTTATTCTTCTCTTCTTCCTGCTTCTTAGCCATTTCTTCCATCCGTTTCTTATTCATTTCCTCCATCATCTTCTTCAACGTTTCTTCCTGCTTTCTCATTTCTTCCTGTCTCTCTTTCTTAGCTTCGTCGTCGCGTCTTCTAGCTTCTTCTTCGCGCTTTCTAGCTTCTTCATCGCGCTTTCTGTTCTCTTCTAATCTCTCCTTTTTAGCTTCTTCATCGCGCTTTCTAGCTTCTTCATCGCGCTTTCTATTCTCTTCCCTCATTTCTTCTACCATTTCCCGTATGGCTTGCAACAGACTCCATGGTTCTTCTTTCTGTCTTCTTTCTTTTTCTTCCTGCTCTTTTAGATATTTCTCTTGTTTCTCTTCTTGGTCTTTCCGATACTGTTCTTGTTCTTCTCGTTGTTCCCTTTGATACTCCTCAAATTGAGCTTTCAAATGGCTTAACGTCGTCATATCGATATTCAATTAGTATTCTAAATTCTAAAAATCCTAATAAACTCTATGGTTTCCCTAAATTCTCCACAACTCAAGTTCTCCAACAATGTCTCTCCCACTACTCCAATCACCAATATATATATTCAGCAAATACACAGGCAGGCTAGACTACTTGGATCTGATTCAGCTCACGATGTTGACCCAATCACACTAGGAAATATGAGGTACTTGTTCATGTACTTATGACTCCAATTCTTAACTGAAAATAACTCAAATAACCTCTTACAATCTATCTCTTATATCTAAGTTACATCTAAATAAATTGACATATTAGCAATAATCTATCCTTCTTTCCTAGTTCTGACTGCTACCAACTATTTTCTGTCATCCTCTTCAGAGCAACCATCCATTTCTTCTTTCTCCTGTTCCATTATCTATACTGGGCATCTACTTGTTCTCACAGTCTAATATCTTGCTGTGTCAACTTCGATCCCATAAGATAATAACGCCTAACAGTCCAGTAAAGAAATTACCGTACAACATCTTCATTTCCATGTAATCCATCTGCTGTTACCATCAATAATTCCTCATCCATTAGTTTCTAAAATATCTCCTTCGTCTCACCCACTTCTCTTGAGTAAATTCTCCCGTTTTACTCTACTATTGCACCGAAGACCCGTCATTCGACTATCATCTCTGTCATCTTCTTACTAGGTTTCCCGATGTTTTCCTCATTCTTATTGTTACATATGGGAATCGACCTCTTCACAGTTCTGTGTCGTATTCTTTCTCTTGACTTCCCACGACGACTTTCTCTTGAATTTTCATAAACATGAGTATCTCAAAAAGAAATTCTGTTTGGTTTGCAACCAACAGTTCCCATGGCGTTTTCCTCCATTCGCATCACGTTGGGCGCCATTTTCTATGGCGACCAACGGTTCTTGACCACGGTGTCTTTCTCGAATCGTCACACGTATGGGCGACATTTTCTACTTGCGCCGTTCCCGCGTCCAGGCAAGGACACAAGAGATCCAGACTAGCTCTAACTTCAATAAATCGGGTGACTGAGTTCTACGGGTGTGAGTTCCGCAACGGAAAAACGACCAGGTCAAACAACGGTATTCCCTAACTAACGCAGAAAGACGTCTCTTACTCGTATTTAGCTAGGTACCATTCTCATTAATTCTTAAGAAATTCGTCGTCGATCATTACTACTACAATCTTACAACTAAACCTTACGCTAAGAACACAGAGAAAGAGTTTTTAGGTTTCACCATTCAAAATTTATTTAAATATTAAATCAAATATTCAAGCAATTAGTTCAAAATTTTGCTAATGAAGTAACCTTAGTATTGACTGACTCATCGTCGACCTAGTAATCCATATCCGTCGATAACGTTGGAAAAATTACGTCTTTTCACTTCACCCTAAGTGATTGAATGTCTTCTCGGCTTACATAGCTTCCTTTCTTAGTACAGTATTCATTCATCTCCGAAATCATCAATTAATATTGTAAATGACATGACACATGTGGGAAGATTCTTAAAAATAGAATGCCCTATCCTTCTCTTTCAATTCACCTAGCGAGTCGGGTGATGATTAAATAAATTAAATTGGATACAGCTACTAGTATTTACAAGTGCCTTCTTGGCAAGAAAATAAAACATGAAAATTATTTACATTAAAAATATAGGATGCATCCACAGAAAAGAAAAGAAAACTCCTATCAACTATTATTTATAGTCCTTCTAGTTGTATTATTTTGAGAAATAAAGAAACACATGTGGACCTTCTGAGCCATTTTTCAGTCAAGAAATGGAGTTCTATTTGTTTAAGTCAACCGTCCTTGGACATCGCATCAGATTATGTTAACTAACACTCGATATTTATTCTAAAAACTATCACAGTACTTAAAATTCAACTGACTGATTGACTGTCCGTAGTTTTAAGACTATCAATGAGGATAATCTAAACTCTTCTTGCGTTGTTCTGACAAGTACACACATATAAGGTTTACGTCTTAAATATTGTTCTCTGCCTATTTAGTTGCTTTTTTTAGACACTCATATTTCCTTATGTTACACATCATGAGCTAAGCTACGTCCATTGTAAGTCGTAATCATCCAATAAGTAACATCTTCACAAGATTTAATTCATGAATTTAAGGTAATATGACCTTATCTTATTGACATAAACTACGTGCGTACGAAATGGCAAGAAACGTCATCACTCTGGTTCTACAAGGTTATAATAACACATGCTACCAATGGAGAATCTACTTAGTCGGATGACAATATCTCCAGCTAAAAGAAATTGATTCTCCTTCGAAACCCTAGGTCACCAGCGATCGGCCTATAGATTGAAATTCATACAGAAGTGTAATTATTCAGTGAGTTCTCGAGATCTTCCTAATCGAATCAGTGAAGGCTCCAAACTATCCAGAGTAAACATTTGCTTCTCCAAGTAACTTAATATGGATAAAAGAAACATTGCACTCGACGTCCTGAGATCATGTCCTGAGCTAGATAAAATGCGTAGGCTTAAAATCATTGCGTGGAATTGGCGAGAAATCAGTGATCTTCTCCATTATAACATTTGAAGTCACGAGACCTTATTTCATGCAACTATGACTCTCTCTCGAAGAAACAATAACTACAACCATTATACATCATCAACAACTCTATATCATATCCATGACGCGATAATTATTATTCTTATTTCATATAACCACACTATCACTTCATCACGTAACTCATTACCTCAACTTGCACATGAACGTGCCGCGACATTACTAAAATGCCTACTTTATTTACTACAGTCATAGTACCAAACTTAACGTAACTTGGAATAGTCTACTGCCATTCCTTCATAACACAAATCCTATGCATGATCTCGTACAATTTGACGTTGCTTAAGTTTATGACACGCAGATATAAATACCTACTTCATTCTTACACATCACTGATAATAATAATAATAATAATCTTAGCGATCTCTTCACGCATGTCTCTGGAAAACATTACGAACGAACATCACTTGGTGACCACGCCTACAAATGGAATTGACGTTTCGTACAGATGAGTACCTACTTCCAATCAATTTAGCTAGATGTTTGTTTACGCATTGTGTTCGCACCAATAAATATTACTAAGCAAAATAAAGAAAACAATATCTTCTTACTTACGAAAACGACTTGGACATTGGACTTAACTTTGCTCAAGATGGTCTCGGCGTTTCCTCCTCTCCGGTCATCTGAGACTATGAGCTGGTCATCTGGTTCCTCCACCAGTGGTTGGGTACATCGTGGCTTCTCATCATCGCTCACTGGTCATCCGGGATAGCCAACATCGTCTCGCCTCGTCAGGATCCAAGCAGCATCGCCTTGCTTCCTTACAGACCCATGATGAAGACTCGTGCGTATGGAACAGAACAATGATAGAATGTTTGACTCATTGCTGACATTTTTTCAAGTACTATAGCTCTTGCGTTGCTCAGATTGTACAGGTTTTTACTGGAAAACAGTTAGATCACTAAATAGTCCAGAATTGTCTAAGACTTATATTCAGTATATTCTGATTCGAAAATAAATTTCTTTCCGCCGTCTTTTATCAGCCTAAATGCATTTAATTTACTGGTCCGTAAGTGTCTTTCAATGTTAACCGGTGTCGGGCAAATTTCATCAAGGGCTTGCGTCACTGCGTGACGTAGTTCCACAGTAGTATATCTTATCTCTTATTGTTTCTTGTATTAAATCTCTCGCGCGGCGTTTAAATCTTGATCTCTGCCAAATAGAGTGTAGTCGGGAACTAATCTTCGTTTCCAAATCTCCAATATATCGCTCCGCTGAATAATTCCTTTAAAATGAGTTTTTCGTCCTGTTAATACACCGAAGTCAGATTAGATAGTAAAAGATGAGCATCTTTTTTCTTGAATAATGGTTTCAAATAATATCCATCTGTCATTTTTTTCTGCGCCTTCTAAACGCGGCTATTACTGTAACCGACTGACGAGAAGACTTATAATTTGGCCCGTACTGACGTTAAATGTATTTTATTCGAGATTTTGACCGCAGAGACTCCATCTTTGTTGCTCTAGCTCTTATAAAGAATTGTGAAACGGCACAATAATAAACACATATTTCCCAGTATGATCCATTTCATGGTATTAATAAAGTAATTACGGCCATGTCTGTTGATTTGGTTTCCTCAAAAACTAGACTATACTCTGCAATTCACGTGTTCTTCTCAATGTCTCCCAGTTCATAGCTAACTAAACTTTCCGTGTAGATTGGTACGTTGAAATCGATATACTATATGCGAACTTTTTCTTGAGTCCGCTTTTTACGGGGTGAGGAGTAAGGAGGGAGTGCTGCCAGTTCCGGTTATACTGCCAACTGGATGGAAATGAAATCTGAATTGAATCGATAATATGATGAAGAGATACAGTTAATTTATGAAATAGCCAGATGGTCTCCACCTTCTAACTGAGATTAACTTGCACCTTGGTATACTTCATATGTGTTTGTGCTGCTTGAAGCTCCCGCGCGCCATTTTGTGCGTACGAACGCCTCAACTGTAACATAATGGTACAATAACATTTAGCAAGAACTTTGGATACTCATATGGCAGAGTCAAGGTTTTTTGAAAATGTCTGGCATCCTGAATTTGGGTGATCAAGTGTCGGTACTTCCTAAAGGCAGATTATCTGAACGTATGAAGTGTGATGAAATTTGGTGCTTATTTGATAATAATATGTAATTTTTTTCATTTATAACATAACTGAAATGTGACACAATATCCAGTCATCACCACCATGGGAGTGTATCGTATTGATGAGATAACAGGTTACTCTTTTGCGTAGTGTATGGGATGTTTACGGGTAAGCACTTAGTTGTTTCTGTGTTGTGGTTATTATCCTAGTGTAATTTTTTAAAAGTTTCATTTGTTGAAGTTAATGTTGGGGAAAGTTATAATCCTGATCGTGGTATGTTCTGATTTTGTTACCATTGAAGTTTGTTTAACTTATTTCATTCTCGGTTTCTGCTTAACTTTAATGTTATTCTTGATCTTCTTTAAAAAGATTTCTTTAGCCATAAATGGGACAATTGGGTGGAATTAACTGTGTAATTACCCTGGATTTGGTGATTCCAAAGTTATTTCTTCTCAGCATTATCAAATGCAAAAATTAAAGGTAATTTCTGAGGTTATTATTGAAAGCAATTTTATGTGAGTGAAACCAGAAACCTTTACCATTGCTTTCTATATTTTCTGTGGGCTTATATACCCTGCTTTTGGGATAATTACTGTTCTGTGGGTATTCTTAAATTTTAATTATATTCTTAGGGCTTAGAATTTCTTAGTCTTAATTCCTTTCTTTGGTTTACTCGTGTTTTGTGTAAGTCTTGTTGCTGTTGACAGGTTGGACTTTGATTTTGGAAGGTTGAACTGACATTCATCACATGGAGTTACCTTCTATGCTAACTGGTTGTTTTCCTGGGTGAAGTTATTTTAATTTTTCCATTTTCCTAAGATGAATTAATTATTTAATTCATTTTCTAATTTGTCCTTCCATTTCGTTTTATTATTATTATTATTATTATTATTATTATTATTATTATTATGATTATGATTATTATTATTATTACTGTTTGAGTTCTGCTTTCCTTCTTGTTTCATAACTTCTAAACACAATTTCGCTAATAGATTTGTAGGGGAACCCATTTTAGAATTTTAATCATTTCTTTATTCTCCAGCTGTTTTCATAAGAAAGGCCTTAAAAACCTCAGAAACCCTTGGGACAATAAAATTGTGTTGTATCAATTCTTTAAGCAAATCATCATCTGTTTGCAAGTCTGCAAGTTGTCAAGTCTGAAACGCTTTCAGTAGAACTTGTTCCATTCATTAAATTGTTTTCATGACTTGTCTTAGGTAAGCTTGGTATTCCTTAGTGTTGATTGCAATCTTAAATTAAATTTTTGATCCCTCCCTCTTTTACACGATTATTCCCTTTTCGGGGGCCTTTTCTAGTGCGTCTTGTCTTGTTTCAGATGATTTTCATACTGTAGCATGGTAAGTAGTTTATTTACACTGACTGACAGAGCAAATGCAACACCAAGAAGGAGTGGTTCGAAAGGGATGAAAGTTGGGGAAAAAACAGAGACGGCACGGACGAATAATTGATGTTTATTTCAAACCGATATGCAGGTTACACAATGCGCACGGCATCGACTCAGTAGGATGTAGGACCACCGCGAGCGGCGATGCACGCAGAAACACGTCGAGGTACAGAGTCAATAAGAGTGCGGATGGTGTGCTGAGGGATGGTTCTCCATTCTCTGTCAACCATTTGCCACAGTTGGTCGTCCGTACGAGGCTGGGGCAGAGTTTGCAAACGACGTCCAATGAGATCCCACATGTGTTCGATTGGTGAGAGATCCGGAGAGTACGCTGGCCAAGGAAGCATCTGTACACCTCGTAGAGCCTGTTGGGAGATGCGAGCAGTGTGTGGGCGGGCATTATCCTGCTGAAACAGAGCATTGGGCAGCCCCTGAAGGTACGGGAGTGCCACCGGCTGCAGCACATGCTGCACGTAGCGGTGGGCATTTAACGTGCCTTGAATACGCACTAGAGGTGATATGGAATCATACGCAATAGTGCCCCAAACCATGATGCCGCGTTGTCTAGCGGTAGGGCGCTGCACAGTTACTGCCAATTTTGACCTTTCTCCACGCCAACGCCACACTCGTCTGCGGTGACTATCACTGACAGAACAGAAGCGTGACTCATCGGAGAACACGAGGTTCCGACATTCCCTCATCCAAGTCGCTCTAGCCCGGCACCATGCCAGGCGTGCACGTCCATGCTGTGGAGTCAATGGTAGTCTTCTGAGCGGACGCCGGGAGTGCAGGCCTCCTTCAACCAATCGACGGGAAATTGTTCTGGTCGATATTGGAACAGCCAGGGTGTCTTGCACATGCTGAAGAATGGCGATTGACGTGGCGTGCGGGGCTGCCACCGCTTGGCGGCGGATGCGCCGATCCTCGCGTGCTGACGTCACTCGGGCTGCGCCTGGACTCCTCGCACGTGCCACATGTCCCTGCGCCAAACATCTTCGCCACAGGCGCTGCACCGTGGACACATCCCTATGGGTATCGGCTGCGATTTGACGAAGCGACCAACCTGTCCTTCTCAGCGCGATCACCATACCCCTCGTAAAGTCGTCTGTCTGCTGGAAATGCCTCCGTTGACGGCGGCCTGGCATTCTTAGCTATACACGTGTCTTGTGGCACACGACAACACGTTCTACAATGACTGTCGGCTGAGAAATCACGGTACGAAGTGGGCCATTCGCCAACGCCGTGTCCCATTTATCGTTCGCTACGTGCGCAGCACAGCGGCGCATTTCACATCATGAACATACTTCAGTGACGTCAGTCTACCCTGCAACTGGCATAAAGTTCTGACCACTCCTTCTTGGTGTTGCATTTGCTCTGTCAGTCAGTGTATTTCTTTTGTTGTTGTTGTTTGCAATAGCCAACCCTGTGGTGTAGGCATAGCGTGCCTGCCTCTTACCTGGAGGCCCCGGGTTCAATTCCCGGCCAGGTCAGTGATTTTTACCTGGACCTGAGGGCTGGTTCGAGGTCCACTCAGCCTACGTGATTAGAATTGAGAAGCTATCTGACGGTGAGATGGCGGCCCTGGTTCAGAAAGCCAAGAATAACAGCCAAGAGGATTCGTCATGCTGATACCACAACACATCATCTACAGGCCTTCGGGCTGAGCAGCAGTCGCGTGGTAGGCCAAGGCCTTTCAAGGGCTGTACTGCTATGGGGTTTTGTTGTTTTCAGTTAACTCTTCATGGGCGGAAACATGTATATACATGCTCTACATTTCTTTTTCTCCGTGCGGAAACATATATGTATGATTCGTTCGAATTTCGCAGCTTTGGTGGCCAGCGAGGTACACAAATGTGCCCATCGATGGCAGAGGTTGTTCCTTCAACTCTACTGATCAGGGAGATCCTCTGAGTATCTTGCAATACTTTTCTCCTGGTAGTAAGTGTTACATAATACACACGTTGCATAACGCAGTTTTTATTACTTATTTTTGTGGGTTTGTGGCAAAATGGCATCACAAAAACAGATTAGCGATACTGATAGTCAGTAACGGATGATACAGAGAAGGAAGTGTCGGATTTTAATGTATGTGACTCTGAAGTCAGAAATTCTTTTTCCAGCTCATCTGAGAGCAACACTGACAGCGGCCGAATGGATGTGACAGACCCGGAACTACGACTGTCGTAGTACTGATGAAGGGGGTAATGTTGCCGTCAAACTTTGATACTGAAACACACCCTATGTAATATTTATTTATGTTATTTGTGCGGAGTGTGGGTTTAAATCCATGAGTATTCTTTGACTAATGTTTTACGAACAAAAGTACAAAATGAAACTGAAACTTCATTGTGAGTAGATTTCTGCGCGTATATTACACAATATTACACTAATGCGTACTGAGTGGAATAGCCGCGAGTTTGATCCCTGTCGTCGGCTTTCCGTAATTTCCCATTTTAACTTCCAGAAAATGCCGGAGCCGTCAATCATTTCGTCTACATTAGCCTCTCAAGTGAGGAAGGGTATCCGACCGTATAAACGCGTCTCACCTCATCTCCGACCCGATTGAGGAAATCAACTAACGGGTAGACATTTAGGGGAAGAATGTGTGGTGTTCGTGGATCACAGAGATTACTTTAAAACTCTAAAATAAAGGTTATATTTCTTCTCACATATTAACAAACGACAAGATTTCAGGTAGTTTTGTACAAGAATTGAAAAAGCAGTAAAACCTAGAAAACGTTAGTTCGAGCTTCCAGCTCCCTACATCACTACTCTTGCAGATAGACAAGGAGAGAAGTATCTTTTTGCATGATATTTAAAACTCAATTATCAAGAACGGTTACGGCCTTCCAGAGGCACCACTCAATATATTTTACTTTGGAAGAAAAGAGCCTCAGTGCTGTACACTTCTACGCTCTCAAACCCTTAGAGCCTACTCAAGGCAACCATTAACTTTTACAATTCGGATAAGAGCGTCTTTGCTCGCTAACTTCTACACTTTCAGGCCTCTCTAGACACAACCTACAATTTACAAGACCATACAAATGACCTTTCACACAGGGGTGTTGCACCCTTGTGGAGCTGTTCTGGTGTTCACTTGAAGTTCACTGTTGCCACGGCTGCTCGTAAGAAAATATACTCACCGAAATTTTGCAGACTCTTCTCATTGGTGATCGGTCATCGATTCATGGATACATACGGGAAAGTCTAACCAAGGATAACCATCTACCGAAATAAAACACCTTGACACAGACTGATTCATGAAAATAGTGTACAAATTTTATTAATCCTAATCAAAAAGAAAAATAAGAAAAATGTAATTCTCCAATACCAATGAATAGAATTTAAATCAGAATCAAAAGCTATAGCTATAACAACATTATTGTGACCATGACTATCAATTGTCAGAATAAAATTGTATATCACATTGTTAATTGAATTTCAAAATAAATAATTTGTTTATGGCTTAGTAACTGTGGGAAGTTATCAATTAATTTCGAAACATGTTTCCCAAGCTCATTAAATATCTGTGTTGAATGTACACACTTGCAATGGTAATATAATAATAATAATAATAATAATAATAATAATAATAATAACAATAATAATAATAATTTTTAACCAAATGAAATGCATCAAAGACGCTTACAATCATCTAATAAAACTTGATCACATCAATAAGTAAATCTCCTAGAAGTTACGTTACAAAAAAATATGTTGACATTACAATTAATTGAAGTTATAATTAATTTCTAAAACGCATAATTTGCTGCTTCCAAATGATTAGAAACAAACTCTACCACGGTCATATCACACTAATAAACATTCACAGGATAATTGAGTCATTACTCCTTTGATAATTACCTTTAGTTATTACTTACATTATTTTAACCAACATTTGTTTTCAATACCACCATAACAATTTTTTATAGAAAAAATCATCACTGTCTAAAATAAAGAGAAGTCCGTTACATAATGATTTTTTTGCAATTTTCAGTTATTTACTTGCTAGATGTTACTGAACTGCCAAAAAAGTATGTTTTGGTCAATTAACATAAAGTTTCAATTATTCATATAAATTAAATTTACAAAAATTCTGGTTCAGTAACTCACTCAAATGTTCTGTTGCTGTTGTTGTTGTTGTTGTTGTTGCTGAATCTAAAACATTTCTTCTGTATTGTACGCGTGTCCTATCCTTATTTAACATGAACTAAGCTAGGAATAATAACTTTCTCACTTAAGAAAACCACAAAAAACAAAGTAATATTTATAAATGGAGACACAGTCAAATGAACAGCCTATTAGCTAAATTCACATAAAAAAAATCACATTACTGAAAACAATCACATCCTATCGCTAACTTATTCACAAATATATACAAAGAGGTTATTTCCAGATGGAACTGTCCAAATTTTTTGTCAGGTTATATAAACTGAATGATGACGATATTCGTTGATTTCAGTGTCCATTCAGTATAAATCACTAAACTCGCCATCAACCATGATTATGAATATGTCAATCTTGTGACTCCTCGTCCTGGCAAAATGTAAAATTAATTTATGTACTCAACAACTTGTGAAACCTATAACACAAATGTTTGCGATGAAAAAATTAACAATAATAATTCCAAATTACAGAAGAGATGCTTGTAGATGGATCTGCAAAGAAAACAACCAAAGATAAAATAAAGAGGTTTCAGGACAGGGTGAAGCCAAAACGACTGTACAGAATTTCTGAAGAAGAGAGGAAGGCAAGATCTGAAAGAATGAAAAAGTACTGGGAGGACAGGAAAACATGACTCACTAACCGTTGATAGATCTATCGTACCCCAAAGAGGGTGAAACGGACTAGAATAATAATAATAAAGCAACATCATGCCAAAACGGAAACTGTCCTTAGCAATCTTAATAAATCAGTTGGGTGTTTCTAACTTGGATACAACATTATTGTGGCAATCATGTCTCTATATCTGTCACCGATGTTGCATCACTGTTGGCCTTCAGTTTCATCACTAGGTCCTTACTATTTCTCAGTTCAATCAATAGGTTCATTAATACAGCGCCTTCTTGTTCAACAATATTTATTCCCTCGGCTTCACAATGCCGGTATCAAATTATTGTCAGCTGCATCACTGGTCTTATTTCTCCGCCAGCCCTCGGGCTAGTATATAAATTCCTCTATTTTTCCATGAGAAAACTTCCACCTACTGCAATATATTCCTTAATCTGGACCTCGTTAAAAATATAAATGACTCATACTGTTACTCAACATCATGTTTTATAACAATAAAATAATTCCTACTATAGGTTATAACTTTTATAATACACCAATTGTTTATTTCAGATTTTGCTTCTAAAAAGTAAAAATTCCTACAATAACATTTATGACATCATGACCGTAGATCAGTAAATTTCTAGTTGAATCCTATTGCATATATATAACTCAATGCTGGCTCGGTTCACTGCTTACTCAAAAAATTAATTAATCATGAAAGTTAATCCAGTAGTTCTCCACTCAGTTAATTTATAAAATATGTGCTTATGGCACCACACCAAAATTTTACATGATCATCAAAAAATATTTTGTTAAAAATGAAGCCATGTTTTCCAGTGTTGACTTAGTTAAATGTAACAAAGTCTTTTCAGTCTGTCAAACACACAGCAAATACAATATAAATTAAAACACTATAAACATATCTGTAAAACACACACTAACATACAAAGAATGACATGTTTCGTTCTACAAGAACATCCTCTGATTCTATCAAATCAGTTAGGATGAGGTACTTGTTGTATCAACTTGAACAATCTGGAGTGTACCAGTACAAAACAGTAGTGTGGATTCTCGGTCATTCATGTATTCATGGCAATGAACGAGCTGATTCTGCGGCTAAGGTAGCGTCGTAATCAACTTACTATAGCACTTCCTCCCCTCAACTTCCTTCCTGTAATCCAAGACGCCGCTTATCTTTCGCAGCATGACGAATGACAGCGTTCTACTCATACGAAAGTAGAAAGTTAGTGGATGTAATTAATTACTCCAGCTTTTTAAATACTACAGTTCCTGTGTGAAATGGATGAGAAAGTATACATCAAGAAGGAAACAGTCTGGCTGGAAGGAACACCAAGTACATCATTTGACAAACATGAACGTGCATCAGAAATAATACATATGAAAGAAGAAATCAAATCAGAGTTGGCAGAGCCAGAACAAACACAGCATTTGGTAGATGTGGACGATGAAATGAACCCATGCTCCGAAGAAGGAGAAGAAGAGGAAGAATATGAAAACAATGTCAAGAATGTTGCAGATTTA
This sequence comes from Anabrus simplex, assembly GCF_040414725.1. Taxonomy (NCBI): domain Eukaryota; kingdom Metazoa; phylum Arthropoda; class Insecta; order Orthoptera; family Tettigoniidae; genus Anabrus; species Anabrus simplex. The sequence continues at coordinate 103,146,217 of NC_090276.1, read as the reverse complement.
ATAAAGGATCCCATTTATTCATGTGATAGTTGCTGCAAGTCATTCAAAACGAGAAGAATCTTAAAACGCCATATCCTAACTGATTTGATACAATCTGAGGATGTTCTTGTAGAAAGAAACATGTCATTCTTTGTATGTTAGTGTGTGTTTTACAGATATGTTTATAGTGTTTTAATTTACATTGTATTTGCTGTGTGTTTGACAGACTGAAAAGCCTTTGTTACATTTACATCAAAAAATAAGCTGAACTGACAACATACTCCTAATAATAATAATAATAATAATAATAATAATAATAATATATACATGCCTATACAACACAAAGAAAAATCCCTAAATAATTTGACTGCACTCTCATACCATACTACATACTAACTAAACATTATCACTAAAGACTCGCATAACTGAAATTACATTAACAGCAATGATATGTTTTAGATTCTATAAAATCATGAGATGTACTCACATTTTTGCAACTAAGTCCAGCCCGTAGTCAGTCGGACTTCCGTTGTAGATGAATTTAGAACTTCATCTTTAGAAGATTACACTTTTTCATTTTTCTTGAGGTATTCAACATTGCTTACTCTAAATTTATATTTAACGCAGGGTTGCACCACTTGATTATATACACTTAACACACGTATTTACACCGCAATATTACGCATTTACGTTGGAGTATTGATCCGCTTATATCCGCATTCACTATCCTATGTTGTGTTGCGAATTATTCCTATTGGTGATAGTTATTTGTGTCGGATGTCAGCTCTCTCTGCGCACATACAAATTCTACCATTCCAAGCCTTCCCTCGAGTCTCGACAAGCAGCCCCCTGCAGTTTCCGCTCCTAGGGCTTTCATCCATCCTTGAAATACCACTCCCGACTGTCTTCCAAAGATCCACTTATAACAATAAAATGCTTACAACAACCATCCCTCAGCTGGTCTGGTACAAATGTGAAAAGGAAAGTGTTCTTTTGAACTAGATTTGTTCCTCGCCTGTAGGAATGTCTGTCGCTACTTCTGTACTGCAACGATGAAATGATTATTAAAATCATAAAAATCTCCAGTTGACATAATTACTTGCTGTTCCACAAATTCAATTTTTATATAGTTTAATTCCCTGATATAATATAAACGATACTGTCTTAGATGCAGCACATTAGGTTTTAATACCTTGTAAAAAATACACTCTATTTTACCGTACTCATTCACTTTACTGAGCGATTTTTAATTCACGTCTTCCCGACGGTAACTCTGGCTAAAACCTGACTTGCGAGGATCACGCTCTCTCCTGACTTGCTTGCGTTGTGGCAGAGGGATATTCACGTAGCAGAGGGAAATTCCTGACTTGAAGAGAGTCCTTCAATCGCAATAAATGTTCTGTTGACTAATTGTCCCTCTTGATTAATTATAGAAAGTGCATTCCAGACCATTTTTACTGGTGTGATTACCAAATTGTTCGTAAAATTTTATATAACACTGACGGCGTGGGTTGCACTAAAGCACTGATACTCGTAACTGTGTTATGGCGGCAACTGCTCACACCTGGTATTGTCTCACAGCTTAGTGCGTAATTAATTATTTGGTATTTAATTAATATAATTACTTGCTCGTAATTATTTCTGGTAAACTCTAGTATTCTGCTCTTATGAAGTCTCCATTAATTATTAGTAGAGATCACAGATGAGTTGAATTTTCTGTCCCGCTTCTTTCAAAATGTGGGAATGGCGAATTTTGATTGGTTGAGAGGTATTCTCTCGTGACATTTTCAGACGGGCCCGTCACAAATAAAGGGTTTTTGGGTAACTTCTTCTCTGTATTCTGTCTCACTTACACCGAAATATCCTTGTTCAACACAGTGGAACTTTCCACTGTTACTACATAGAACCCCTACTCCTATTTTGACATCATCACCGGGTGTTCCTAGCTTACTTTGCAGAGATAACTTTTGTCATGAGAACAAACGTGGCTTCAACAGAAATTCATATAATTTCTTATTCTCTTATAGAGGTCTTATGAATATACCATAATTATACAATTTAAATCCAATGTATGAGCACCTTACCTCTGGTTTTGAATAAAATTGATTTAATTTGCCGACAGGCTTAACATGATGGGTGCAGTATCTAGTACCCATTCTACTGGGCCTTTATGGAAATCAACAGGTTCAATTACTGGCCCCAAAAACAAAATGTATGTTGGCGGATACTTGCGCTCCTTTAAATCAAGAGGTTAAAAACCTACTTGGGCTTGTTGCCCTACGATGCAGAGGCTAATCCTAAACTACTGAGGTGACTGGGTGGACAAGTTGAGTAACAATTTACAAGCGAAAACAGTTACAAAATCATAGTCACCTCAAGATTAATGAAAGGGGAATTCGAGAGGGTAACACACTCTCTATCTCCGGTTTTCGGTTTAAGTACTTTTGACTTACTTGAAGTTTTACATGAGAAGGAAGAAAGTTTACATTTTAGGAAATTGACTGTTACATAGTTAAAGATTGGAACTTTACCCTCGAGTTAGCTTGCGGAAATAAGTACTGAAAACGGTGGCCATTACCTTAGCTGTTATTCTGCCTGCCGATAGGTGAGCCCTCGCCTCCTTTCTTAACACACACTCACTCAGTAACGCAATGATCAATACGACAAGTTAGCTCGAAACGGCGTCAGCTATTATACCTGAGAGGAAGGTTTGAGAAACCTCTGGACTAAAACCAGACACACCCTCTCACTTTATTGGCAGAGAAAAGAAGCATTTGATTGGCTGAAAAATAAATACACAAAATTTCTGATTGGCCAGACTCCAAAGCTGGTGGGATGAGTAAGAAGTGTTGCAAAGCTTGAAGTGTCAAAAGCAAGGAAATTCAACTCAGTTCAGAAAACCTGTAAATGCAAAATTTCTTTAAATTTCTAGTTTTTCCACTTTGCACCAGAGTGCCTGACATCAGTTCGTTAATAGAGACTTCCAAACTTCTTGAAATAGTTGTTGCAAACTGTGATACACCAAAGAAATCAAAAGACATCCAGTCAGTTTAGGAAACCTTAAAATATATAATTACTCTTATCACTTTAGTAGTGACATATGTTGATCAACGTCCCAACTTCTTGAACAGGTTATTTCAATTTTTATGTGATAGATAGCGTTCTTGAAGGCGCTTCATTTAAATGCATGTGGTTGAGGTGTACACTTAAAATTAACGATTGTCATATCATATCTTGGAGTGTGCCTTGTGCCATTCTTCCATTGAAAAAATGATGAGACGATATTTGTTTTGTATTCAGACCACATTATCAAGAACTAGAAATTGAAACAGGATAGGGCCTTATTACTCGAAGAGCAGAACTCTTTGGAAGTAATTGAAAGCTATTTGGAAACTGATCAACAGTATTGTTGCAGTCGTTTAGAAATTTACAAAGCTTATAGTTTTATGATTTTTAAGAGGTATTTCCCATCATATTCTATGGTGCATAAGAATTTCGGTATATAAAATGTTTTATTTGGTACAGAAGCATTATATGACAAAATAATAAGAGAATAGTGCAGTGTTAGTAATATGAGGAGGACGAAACATTTCACTTTTTGAGCCTTAGGCTAATGATTTTGATGGAAGGATCCTGTGATAAGCCCGAGATATCCTGAATGTTTTGCCCTCTCGATCTGTTGGTTGTTCCATAAGGATTTCAGGTTTTTTGGATTACTTCCTTCTTGTTGAGGTGAAAGCTGTAATCGTTGCTTAGAGGTAGATTCTGAATGCAGTCTGCAGTCAGCACTGTGTGACCACATACCAATGCTATATTTTGTAGATAAGTTCACCTTCATGGAGCCCCTCAGACAGTCAGGTAAGTATCTACCCTGTGTAGATGTTTAAGAGCAGAGGGTATAACATTTACACAGTCCGACTCCTTGCATTATTTCTACAGGAGTTGATGTCTGACCATCCATTTTCATGGCAGCCTTTTTGCCCCAGTAATAATCCAGATGACTCTCTCATCTGTTCTCGAGCACCTCATGCTTTTTTCTTTACAGTTGGCTTTACGTCGCACTGACAAATGCCGAGGTGAGGGTTAGTAGTGGGAAGGAAGTGACCATGGTCTTCATTAAGGTACAGCCCCAGCATATGCAGGTGTGAAAATGGGAAAAGTTAGAAAATCTTGTTCGGGGCCGCTTATGGCGGGGTTCAAACACACAGCTTACAGCTGTGTGGCTCCAACTGCATGGCCAGCTTCTCATTTTACTATGCGAATAACGATACAAGTATTTGCCTTAGTCCACAAAATAAGCATACACATTGTGACTGACATCTGTGATTCTTTGGAAAAGCACTTGGATCACAAACCAGGCCTCTCATTTTCCAAGATTGTTACCGACAGCAAAATTTGATTCGCCGTTGTTCTTGCCGTTCTGGTGGACTCCACTGAGGATGAGTTTGAGGAATACCTTCTGGGCAGGTTCTGGCATATTCTGAGAGTTACGAAGTATACACCAGCCAGTCTTTTGGTATTCAACTTTTATTATAGATCTTATTATTCAGTATGGCTATGTATACTTGTGCCATTTTCATCATACCTACTGGTGTCCAGCTCCATGGCTAAATGGTTAGCGTGCTGGCCTTCGGTCACTGGGGTCCCGGGTTCGATTCCCGGCAGGGTTGGGAATTTTAACCATCATTGGTTAATTTCCCTGGCACGGGGGCTGGTTGTGTGTGTGTTGTCTCCATCATCATTTCATCCTCATCACGACATGCAGCTTGCATACGGGTGTCAAATCAAAAGACCTGCACCTGGCGAGCCGAACCCATCCTGGAATTTGGCATTAAAAGCCATACGCCATTTCATACCTACTGGTATTTCATCTGGACTTGTACCTCTCTTTGACAAGGTATTTACATGTTTGACCACCTCTACTCCGATCTCTGATCCTTCAACAGAGTGTATTTCATATTGTCTAGGACGTTAGTTGTCCTTGAAATATGCTTGGGCATATTTGTCCCTTAACTTCATTTTGATGAGTTTAGTTTTTACGGCTAATTAAACTTCATCTTTAATCGTGTCTCAGAATATTTTCAATTTACATCCATCCTGAACCGTTCCGTGTACTATACATTGAAAACATAACTCATCCCAGCTTTTTTGCTTCTCTTACCTTCTTTCTTATATGTTAATTTATATATATTAGATTTGCAAGCTTCATGCACAATTGTGTTGGCTTGAATTTGCTATGTGGTGTTCCTTGAAGCCTTGCGGTTGCGATCAAACTGGGTTTCCTTTCCTTTGTGGAAATCAGTATAAAGATATATCAGCTAGAGCACGCAGCCAAACGTGAAGGGTTTAGTCTGAGAAGAATAGGGTCCTGCAAACCATTGGTATTTTGTTATCTTTGGCTAACTATTAGCTCCCAAATATACGACATTAGTTACATTGCTTTAACAAAGGTCTTGATTTATGAATTGAGTTGACCATTGTTCTGTTGATAGAATGTTTAATGGCAGTTAACTACATTGAAACATTACCGAGCCCGATAGCTGCAGCCGGTGTCAAGTATTCAGGAGATAGTGGGTTCGAAGCCACTGTCGGCAGCCTTGAAGATGGTTTTGAGTGTTTTCCTATTTTCACGCCAGGCAAATGCTGGGGCTATACCTTAATTAAGGTCACGGCTGCCTCCTTCCCACTCTTAATGAATGCCCGTTCCGTCGTCACCTCAAGACCTATCTGTGTAGGTGCGACGGTAAGCATTTGTAAAAAAATTGAAACATTTTACCTTTCTTAGAACAGTTGAGGAAGAAAAATAGTGTGTGCCTTTCTTTCATCAAAGGAAGAGATATCAATGTAAGAATTGGGTATAAAATCAAAACTGTGTGTGTTGAATTAAAACATATAACAACGTAGCCTGTACCTGTCGTGTCTTAAAAATCATGATAGATAGTTTTAAGCTTTCTGAACATATTCCTTTAAAACCAGACCAAACCTATTGCCTGACTGCCCTGGTAGGCATTTTCATGAAAAGCGACCGCAACTCAGCCTGAAGGATTGCAGCTTACGAGGTGTCTTGTGCTCAGCATGACAAATATTCTCAGCTGTTACTCTTGGCTTTTTAGTTCAGGGATGCTGTCAGTTGTCACTGGTCTTGGAATGGAATCGGGGAGACTGCAGGGTATGAGTTGGATTTGTTACCTCAGCATGGACTCTTTTAGAATCTGAATTAAAATGTTAAAAATGTAAGTTAATATTAATAAAGCCTGCAGATTCCTTAGAGTCGTAGGAAAGTCCAACGGCAGATCAAAAGTATTTTACAAGTGACTATTCTCATTTTGGTTCCGTATTGAAGTTGACGTATGTCTCAAGTATTATTACAATATTATAAGTCCACCTGTTCAATACAATACAATATGATCCACTATTTCATATGGTCAAATGTTTTTTATACATAATACATAAAAGTCAAAGGTACATGTTTCACCCTCCTTAGGGGCATCATCAGCCTATATCAATCTTAAAAAATAATAATAATACATATACTTATAAACTATAGGTTAAAATGTTGAAAAATGGTTTCGTAAAACATTATACAATAACATCTAAAACAACGATAATGCACCAAAGTATGTTAAAAGAGAGTGAAATTAACAGTTTGAAGATTAAAACGTGATTAAACATGAGATTTTGAGAGTCTAAAACTAAAATGGATCCATATTTTTATAATATCATTAAGACTGTGAAAGCCTTGAGTATAAAAACAATCATCAAAGGGGGATGTTTCTTCAATTCCCAAGTTGAATCCAAGGTGGTAAAATCACTATCAGTTATTTAAAATGGAAGTGTGAATGTAATAAACAAGTTTAAAATGTATATGATTGGGATATCTGAAAGTCAAGAAGAAAATGGAACTTCTGTAGAGGCGATGCTTGTGATAAAACGTATGTTTAATCACGTTTTAATCTTCAAACTGTTAATTTCACTCTCTTTTAACATACTTTGGTGCATTATCGTTGTTTTAGATGTTATTGTATAATGTTTTACGAAACCATTTTTCAACATTTTAACCTATAGTTTATAAGTATATGTATTATTATTATTTTTTAAGATTGATATAGGCTGATGATGCCCCTAAGGAGGGTGAAACATGTACCTTTGACTTTTATGTATTATGTATAAAAAACATTTGACCATATGAAATAGTGGATCATATTGTATTGTATTGAACAGGTGGACTTATAATATTGTAATAATACTTGAGACATAGATCAAAAGTAGACGAAACTTGGAATGAGAATGTACAGGTCATCAACCTTCTTCAGTGTATGTGTGCTCAGAGTCATCGGTGTGAACACAATTAATGGCAAGGAACAAACAACTGATGAATCATTAGGAACATGAACTCACCTGTGAGAATACATGTGGAGATTGTCTTTCCAAGTTTTTCTTTGTTTATTTCTCCTTCTTCCTGCGCCATCCTCTCATAATCTTTATGCTACCATGTTCCTGTCTCTTTATAATCTGTCACATTATTTGTCTCTTAATTTCCATTTTCATATATTCACACTGGGGGATGAATTATTACATTTTTGTTATTTAACATACACAAATCATCATTATAGACCGTTATGCCTTTCATTGTTCAGTCTGAAAGCGTCTGTCACTTTACTAAACATCGCCACAACCCTCTTTTGCAACTGATGCTGTGGCCTCATGAAGTTCTATAACTCTTATCTTGAAATCTTGAGAAACTGAATCTAACCATTGTCCTCTTTGTCTGCCTCTACTTCTCAATCAGTCAATACTGATCTGCATTTAGGGCACTCACCCAGGTGGCAGATTACCTATCTGTTGTTTTCCTAGCCTTCTCTTAAAAGATGTCAAAGAACTTTGAAATTTATTTAACATCTCCCTTGGTAAGTTATTTCAATCCCTAACTCCCCTTGCTATGAATGAATATTTCCCCAATTTGTCCTCTTGAATTCCAACTTTATCTTCATATTGTGATCTTCCCCACTTTTAAAGACGCCATTCAAACTTATTCATGTACTAATATCATTCCACGCCATCTCTCCACTGACAGCTCGGAACATACCACGTAACAAGTAATATATCTCATTGAAGACCGTATTGGACATCAGATTATCAACATTAAAATAAGAATAATACCTCGTAGTTAAGCAGCTTGGCTCCTTTCTTCCAAATCTCCCCAGCCCAAACTTTGCAACATTTTTGTATGGCTACTCTTTTGTCGGAAATCACCTAGAAAAAATCTTATTTTCTTTGGATTTTTTCCAGTTCTTTTGCTATTTTGCTTTACGTCGCACCGACATAGATAGGTCTTATGGCAACGATAGGATAGGAAAGGCCTAGGAGTTGGAAGGAAGCGGCCGTGGCCTTAATTAAGGTACAGCCCCAGCATTTGCCTGGTGTGAAAATGGGAAACCACGGAAAACCATCTTCAGGGCTGCCAATAGTTGGATTCGAACCTACCTCTACCGGATGCACGCTCACAGCCGCGCGCCTCTACGCGCATGGCCAACTCGCCTGGTTTTTCCAGTTCTTGAATCAAGTATTCCTGATGACGGTCCCATACACTGGAACCATACTCTAGTTTGTGCCTTACCAGAGACTTATATGGCATCTCCTTTACATCCTTACTACAACCCCTAAATACCCTCATAACAATATGCAGAGATCTGTACCCTTTATTTACAATCCCCAATGAAGATCTTTCCTTATATTAACATCTAGAGTCTTAAAGGAAGTAGATGAATATTGTTACTTAGGTAGTAAAGTAACTAATGATGGCAGAAGTAAGGAGGACATAAAATGTAGACTAGCACAAGCAAGGAAGAGCTTTCTTAAGAAAAGAAATTTGCTCACTTCAAATATTGATATCGGAATTAGAAAGATGTTTTTGAAGACTTTTGTGTGGAGTGTGGCATTGTATGGAAATGAAACATGGAAGATAACTAGCTCATAAAGAAAGAGAATAGAAGCTTTTGAAATGTGGTGTTACAGAAGAATGCTGAAGGTGAGATGGATAGATCGAATCACGAATGAAGAGGTACTGAATCGAATTGGTGAGACGAGATCGATTTGGCTAAATTTGACGAGAAGAAGAGATAGAATGATAGGACACATCTTAAGACAACCAGGACTTGTTCAGTTGGTTTTTGAAGGAAGTGTAGGTGGTAAGAACGGTAGGGGTAGACCAAGGTATGAATATGACAAGCAGATTAGAGCAGATGTAGGATGCAATAGTTACGTAGAAATGAAAAGGTTAGCACAGGGTAGGGTGGCATGGAGGGCTGCATCAAACCAGTTTATGGACTGATGACTCAAACTACACAACTTGCAATGATCCTGAAAAGGAACTTTCACCCCATCAACGCAGTAATTGAAACTAAGAGGACTTCTCCTCACAACCTGACTTTTAACCCCGTTTATCATCACACCATTGCCTACTCTTCATCTCACAACATTATCGAGGTCACGTTGCAGTTGCTCACATTCTTGTAACTTATTTATTATACTATACAGAGTAACATCATCCGCAAACACCTTACCTCTGATTCCACTTGTTTACTCATATTATTTATATATATATAAGAAAACATTAAGGTCCAATAATACTGCCTTGAGGAATTTCCCTCTTAATTATTACAGGGTCAGATAAAGCTCTGCTTACTCTAATTCTCTGAGATCTATTTTCTAGAAGTTTAGCAACCCATTCACTCTTTTGTGTAGTCCAGTTGCACTTATTTTTGGCAGTAGTCTCCCATGATCCACCTCATCAGATGCTTTCGACAGGTCAATCGCGATACAGTCCATTTGATCTTCTGTATCCGACATATCTGCAATATCTTGCTGGAATCCTACAAGTTGAGCTTCAGTGGAATAACCTTTCCTAAAACCGAACTGCCTTCTATCGAACCAGTTATTAATTTTGCAAACAAGTCTAATATAATCAGAAAGAATGACTTCTCAATACATACATGCAACGCATGTCAAACTTCCTGGCCTGGAATTTTCAGCTTTATGTTTATCACCCTTTCCTTTATATACAGGGGCTACTATAGCAACTCTTCATTCATTTGGTATTGTTCCTTCAACCAGATATGGCACTATAGCCCTACCCATTGTCTTTAGTATATCCCCACAAATTTTATCAATTCAAGCTGCTTTTCTAGTTTTCAACTCTTGTATCTTATTGTTAATGTCAGTTATAATATGTAATTTTTAATACTTCTTTTGTCATTAGTCATCCCCTCTATCTGGACATTATCCTTGTAACCAACAATCTTTACATACTGCTGACTGAGTACTTCTGCCTTTTCAAGATCCTCACATACACATTCCCCTTGTACATTAATGATTCCTGCAGTGTCCTTGGAACCTGTTTGTGCCTTAAAGTATCTATACATACCCTTCCATTTTTCACTAAAATTTGTATGACTGCCAATTATTCTTGCCATCATGTTATCCTTAGCTGACTTCTTCGCTAGATTCAATTTCCTAGTAAGTTCCTTCAATATCTCCTTTCTTCCACAGCCATTTCTAACTCTATTTCTTTCCAGTCTGCACCTCCTCCTTAGTCTCTATATTTCTCTATTAGAATCAGGTGGGTCTTTACCATTTCTTACCACCTTTAAATGTACAAAACTGTTTTCACATTCCTCAATGATTGCTGTAAATCCATCCCAGAGTCTGTTTACATTTTTATTTACCGTTTTCCACCAATCATAATTTTTTTTTTAAACTGCCTCATGCCTGCTTTATCAGAAATATGGTACTGCCTAATACTCCTACGTTTAACTATGACAAAAACAGCTTCATGATCACTAAAGCCATCTATTACTTCGGTTTCTCTATGGAGCTCATCTGGTTTTACCAGCACCGCGTCCAGGATATTTTTCCCTTTTCTTTTTACGTGAGAGCACTGGCTATTTGTTGACTCTTTCGACAGAATATCTAGGTCGCTATGTCTGAAGGACAGTCATTCCCGTATGTCTCTTCAATAAGTGTTTAATAATGGCTACGTTAGAGGAGATTAGCAAGTTGTTGGGGGAGAACAGTAGGAAGTTAAGCGAAGACATTAGGCAGGTACAAGAAAACATTAGGCAGGCACAGGAAAAGACTGATGAAAACATTATGCAGGTGCAGGAAGGAATTGAAGAGGAGAATAGGCAGTCAGAAGAGGAACTGTTAGAACACATAAGAACCTTGAAACTAGAGTAGTGCAACGCCGGTAGGGACGAGCTATCCCAACAGCTTGCGCAAGGTCAAGAGCAGGTGGCCCAACTGAAGGGAGAGATAATGGATACTAAGGCTGACTTTATGGTCATCGTAAAAAGCTTCAATGGGGTACGAAACGAGGTAGGCACACTCAAAGACGGTATGACGCAATTCAAAGAGGAGGTCAACGTTTCGATTGCCGAAGTCTCCAACAATTTTAAGTATAGAATATCAAGTTTTAAGACGGAGATGTCGGTCGTAGAGACTATCCAAGAGAAGACAGAAAGTCAGATAAACAGGGTCAAAGAATAGATGACAGCTGAGATCAAGAAGGAAGTCCAGGAAGTGAGACAGTTTGCGGAGGAAGAAGTCGGCCGTGTGAAGACAGAGATCAGAGTCTCAGGAAGGAAGTTAACGGCAGGATCGCTCAAAACCAGGACGATAGTAGCCAGAATGGCATGGAGCTAGGAGAAAGGATCACGTCATGGGGTGAACGACAGCAGAAGGCCGAGATCAGAATAGATAGCAACGCCTGCCAGATAACGGACCTTAAGCGTGATTAATACTAGACCTCCAGAGGGTGATGATACAGTTGAGGTCCATGACTAACATAAAATCTATGTCATACCAGCAATGTTACCTGGGACCGGAACCTTTAAATGAAGCCAGTGAGCTAGGACAACCGCCAGATGACACAGCGCACGATAGTCAGAGTATGCCCAGTAACATAGAGGGAGCGCACATGAGCAGAAATGCACATATGTCAACGCCCATAATTAATATTATTCAGACAGGGGACGACATGCCCAGGAAATTTGACGGATTAGAAGCAGTGATGCCCAAGGATTTCTTGCGTCAGCTGGAAGACTACACGCACGACCACAGAGTACCTCGCGAAAATCAGCTCAGGACCGTGGAGAAGCTACTGGACGGACACAGCTTAACTTGGTTTCGTTACTCGTTCAGTAACTACGAGGAATTTAAGCAAGTGTTCCTGCGGAAGTATTGGAACCCACAAACGCAGCAAGCTAGAAGATTGGAGCTATATTCCAGAAAGTACTCGGCAAATTATCCATCTAAGTACTCTGAGTTCTTTGCGGTACAGCTGCAACAACTCAAAGAATTAGATAATGCACCCACGGAGGAGGAATGGGTTAGCGCGATAGAGAAGCAGATGTCAGTCGAAATTCAAAGGATCATGATCGCTTCGAATATCAAGACGCTAGTGGATGCTGACGCCGTTCTGAGACAGTTAGACCAGACGACTCACGCATACCAGCACAGGAACGTTAGACATCACGACCATCAGGTGAACTTAATTAACGCCACCGTGGAAGAGGTAAAACAACGCGGAAGAGACCATGGGACCAACACGTTCGTTAGACAGGAAGGGACGTGGCAGCCAAGGCCGGAGTACCGCTACAACGAAGGGAACCACTACAGTAGGCAACCCGCTAGATTCGAGCGATGGAACACAGGAAATCAGTGATGGCAGGATAGGAGACCAGCAAGACGAGAAGAAAATTCAAGTCCCTAAAGAAACGGAAGAGTGTTCACTTACCGCACGAGAGCTGCGGGCCGAGAATGGAACCATCCGCTCCGTAACTTCAGGGACGAAATCGAGGAGATACGAAGAGAATCCGAGAAATACTCGGATGAATTGGCCAGGAAGGAACGTGAAAAGGAACAATGGAAGGAGGCAAATTTGGAGAGAGCGGCACAATAAGGATTTGAGGGAGCCGAGAGTGAGGCTCTTCAACGTGAAAAACAGAGGAATGGATGGCGCCAGTGTAACAGTTCACAACGCTGCTAATGTAAAGCTGTATTATAAACCTGACAGCGTAGTAGAAGAAGGAGACGATGAAGAAGCGGACGAAGAAACTAGAGCGGGGGTCAACGCTTGTGGACCAGAGACAAGTAAACAAGGAAGTACATGAGTGTGAGGCATGTGAGGACGACGAGAGGGTACGACTATTGTGTAAGCGGGCACTGCAAGTAAATGCACGTCTCAAGGAAGAACGCCTAGCTGAGGAATTCAAGCGGAAGCAAAAATCGCACGGGAGGAGACAGGAATCATGCCCAGTTGAATATGAGATAGCACGGAGATGAAAAAATCATTCCACGAAATTTTGCCGAAGTCAGGAGGATATGAGCCCTTATGGAAGTGCTCATTTAATTAATCAGGCATTTATTCGTATGCGCAGAAAATATTTCATTTTATTAAGTGCTAGTAACTGGCAGGAAACATCTACATTCAGCAGCACATGTCGCAATTTCTGCAGGGATCGTGGAGCTCGAGTTTGTTTGCTTGCCAGCTAAGTTTGATAGGTGGAATTTCGACATGACCCACACAAAGCCGAACAAGGGAACAATAGACTTCCAACGGACAACATTTCGGATGCCCGGGCAAGAGGCTAGGCTCACTTATAAGAGATGTTTGAATTAAGCGTCAGGTACGCGATGTGTTGAGCCAATGAAACGATAGAGCCACCTTCGGTATGGCGAGGCAATGGTCTAGGGAAGAGAAGGCCCCAATCGAGGATACGACGGCAGCTTCGAGGACGCGTTAATAAAAAACGATGACCTCGTCAGTTAGTTACCCTATTATTCGGCGATATTCTGTGCAGGTAACATCGTAAGAAGTAGTTTCTATTTACGCGAGTGATCGTGTGGGGACTCATATAAGATTTTGTTGGAAGACGCTCAGTCTGCATTTGATATACTCAAGTTTTCTAATACCGGGAGAATGGCATTTGTCACAAAGGGAGAGAACAGTTCCATTTAATCATTTCAAAACGCATAGTAGCCTGAGTAGTATAACTGGAGAATTCGGTGGCCGCCACCGGCCCTCCGCAGAGGCCTCCTCCCGCGGGAAATTTGAATTTTGGCGCGAGATTTGAATTTGTAAACAAAGCCACGTGCTTTCTGACAGCTGTCGTCCGCCTTCTTTAAACAACAAAGCATCGCTAACCTCAGTGCTGCCATCTTGATGGGCCTAAAACTCAGTGCTGCCATCTTTACGGTAGCGGGCGGGATATTTGAATCCTAGCTCGAGATTTGAATTTGTAAACAAAGGCACATTATTTTTGGACAGCCACGTGCTTTTTGACAGCTGTGAACCGCCATCTTGCATCGCTAACCTCAGTGCTGCCATCTTAACGGTACAAAACCTAAACAACAACGCATCGCTAACCTCAGGCGCGGTGGTGGTGGGGAATTTAAAATCCACGTGCTTTTTTTGACAGTTGTCGTCCGCCATCTTGCATCGCTAACGTTAGTGCTGCCCTCTTTACGGCACTAAACGTTATCGTGGTGGTGGGTATTTTAAAATCCACGTGCTTTTTGACAGCTGTCATCCGCCATCTTACATCGCAAACCTCAGTGCTGCCCTCTTTACGGCGCTACCTTTGAAATGTGGAGGCGGTAATTTCCACGTGCTTTTGACAGCTGACAGCGGCCATCTTTAATCAACAGAGCATCGTGCTGCCATCTTTATGTACATACCTTTGAAATGCGGTGGTGGGCAATTTAAAAATTATACGTGCTTTTGTGACAGCTGTCATCCGCCATCTTTAATCAACAGATCACCGTGCTGCTATCTTTACGGAACTAAACCTTACGAGCGGCTAATTTGAAAAATTGCATTTGCTTTTCTGACAGCTCTCATCCACCATCTTGCATCGCAAACCTCAGTGCTGCTATCTTTAGCTACTACCTTTGAAATGTGGTGGCGGTAATTTCTACGTACTTTACAAACCCACGTGCTTTTTGACACCGGCCATCTTTAATCTGCTATCTTTATTGTAGTAGTGGGCAAGTTAAAAGAATTCCACGTGGAGCTGCGACCATCCTTAATCAACAAAGGATCGTGCTGCTATCTTTAGCTACATACCTTTAACATGTGGTGGCGGCAATTTGAAATTCTATGTGCTTTTTGACAAGCTGCCATCTTTATTCAACAGAGCACCGTGCTGCTATCTTTATCTACATACCTTTGAAATGTGGTGGTGGGTAATTTGAAAAATTCCGTCAACTATTATCATTAAACAGTAAAACGTTAGTGCATACGTGAACCTAACCTCTCATCTACCATCTTGAAGGAGACTATCCTTAGTTTACTACAAGATGACCTTCCCGACGCTAATTAGCGCTTAGAGGTTACTACACAAGATGGCGGCGGCTGTTACAGCCTCCTCCTCCTCTACCTCTTCTACCTCCTCTGTCAAGGCATAGCTTTATCGAGCATGCATCGCCAAGGCGTGAGTGTGCAACGATAACATCCTTGTGTATGTTTAGACTTGCGGATTACAAAAGAAACATAACAAGACTAAAATCGAACACTGTACTCGATATTGTTAACTTCAACATGTGATTAGAACATTGATTGATATGTTGAGAACACTAAATAAGTGATCAAGACTAGAATCGAACTCTGTACTCGATACAACACGTGCTTAGAACATGCCAAGGAATACCTTTGTTCTAAGAAGGTCAGATCGCAAAATAGTGATTAAGACTAGAATAGAACACTGTACTCGATGTCGTTATCTTCAACATGTGATTAGAACATTGATTGGTGTGTTCAGGTCACTAAATAAGTGATCAAGACTAGAATCGAACACGATACAACATGTGTTTAGAACATGTCGGGGGATACCTTTGTTCTAAGAAGATCAGATTACAAAAGAAACATAACAAGACTAGAATCGAACATGATGTGTTCAGAACACGATACAACATGTTTGGGGATACCTTTGTTCTAAGAGAAAAAATAATAAGACTAGAATTCTGAACAGCTTGCGCAAGATAGCGACTGTTATTACCTCCTTTTCTCCTTCCTGCTCTGTTAAGGCATAGCTTTATCGAACATACAACGCGGTCTATGCATAAGGCAGTGCACATATCGCGTAGCCAACTCGCTCAGTAAACGATATAGCAAAAGTACAACTTCAATGATTTACCTAGTGCAAAAATCAAAAACTATAAAAACAAACTGTACACATGCGTAGCCAACTCGCTCAGTAAACGATATAGCAAAAGTACAATTTCAATGATTTGCCTAGTACGAAAATAAAAGCTACGAAAACACACTGTACACATACTGCGTAGCCAACTCGCTCAGTAAACGATATAGCAAAAGTACAATTTCAATGATTTGCCTAGTACGAAAATAAAAGCTACGAAAACACACTGTACACATACTGCGTAGCCAACTCGCTCAGTAAACGATATAGCAAAGGTACAACTTCAGTGATTTGCCTAGTGCAAAAATCAAAAGACTACGGAAACACACTGCACATACTGCGTAGCCAACTCGCTCAGTAAACGATATAGCAAAAGTACAACTTCAATGATTTGCCTCGTCTTGTACAAAAATCAAAATCTACTAAAAAACCTTACCGCGTAGCCAACTTGCTTGGTTACACATACCGCACAGCTAACAAGCTCAGTAATTGCAAATACACAGGTAATCGACCAGAACACCGATATACGCATACACGTCACTCTTTTTCGAAACACACGGACAAGAATGTTGCGAGAAACTACACCTGACATACTCACATGTAAAAAAAAAGGGAGGAGGAAAAAGAATAAATCATAAATTTTTTGTATGCTTGTTGTCTCCTCCAAGTTGTAAGACCAAATGGAAGCAGTACTGTGAGTTTCTGCTACGGCTTGCGAAATGTGAACGGATGTGACATGTTATCTCAGCAAAAATACACATACCTTGTTCCTGCATACTCGCAAGTCAGACACTTACAGAAATAAAATTATGGATACTGTGATTAAAATCCCGGTCCTAGCATCAGGAATGGCATCCGGCTGTAAAACAGATCCTTATGTTTCTTCTAATTACACGTTGTCAGGAAGACTGACGATCGCACAGGAAAGGGCTAGGAGTGGCCAGCTACCGCCCTCGCGTCTGCTATTTTTAGGGCTGCTAACAGTGGGGGGTTCAAACCCGCTATCTCTATATCTTATTCATAAGTTAGAAGTAACGGACATGAAAGAAGTAGTGAGAATGATTGCTGGTACAAGATGTTGATGGTGATTTATCTGCCACCTGGGTGAGTGCCCTAAATGCAGATCAGTATTGATTGATTGAGAAGTAGAGGCAGACAAAGAGGACAAGGGTTAGATACAGTTTCTCAAGATTTAAGGATAAGAAGCCACAGCATTAGTTGCAAAAGAGGGTTGTGGCGATGTTTAGTACAGTGACAGACGCTTTCAGACTGAAAACTGAAAGGCATAATGGTCTATAATGATGATTTGTGTATGTTAAATAACAAAAATGTAATCGCCCAGTGTAAACATATGAAAATGGAAATGAAGTGACAAATAATGTGACAGATTGTAAAGAGACAGGAACATGATAGCAGGATGGCTCAGGAAGAAGGAGAAATAAACAAAGAAAAACTTGGAAAGACAATCTCCACATGTATTCTCACAGGTGAGTTCATGTTCCTAGTGATTCATCAGTTGTTTGTTCCTTGCCATTAATTGTGTTCACACCGATGACTCTGAGCAGACATACACTGAAGAAGGTTAATGACAGGCACATCTCATTCCAAGTTTCGTCTACTTTTGATCTGCTGTTGGATTTTCCTACGACCCTAAGGAATCTGCAGGCTTTATTAATATTAACTTACATTTTTAACATTTTACTTCAGATTCTAAAAGAGTCCATGCTGAGGTAACAAATCCAACTCATACCCTGCAGTCTCCCAGATTCCATTCCAAGACCAGTGACAACTGACAGCATCCCTGAACTAAAAAGCCAAGAGTAACAGCTGAAAATATTTGTCATGCTGAGCACAAGATACCTCGTCAGCTGCAATCCTTCAGGCTGAGTTGCGGTCGCTTGTCATGAAAATGTCCACCAGGGCTGTTCGGTAATCCGTTATATGTAAACTTCATTTAATCACAAAATATGTAAACATTGGAAAGGAGGGGGACAATCTGCAGCATTGGATCACTCCTTTTTGGATTGCTGCTTCTTTTGGAAGCCCTCGATTCTTAAGACTGCAGACTGATTTTTGTACAGATTGTAAATAACTCTTCTTTCTCGGTATCTGATCCCCATCACCTTCAGAATCTTAAATAGCTTGGTCCAATCAACATTACCGAATGCCTTTTCTCGATCTACGAATGCCATGTGCATGTGCTTGTCCTTCTTGATTCGATCCTCTAAGATCAGACGTAAAGTCTGGATTGCTTCATGTGTTCCTACATTTCTTCTGAAGCCAAATTGATCTTCTCCCAACTCAGCTTCAACTTGTCTTTCCATTCTTCTGTAAATAATACATGTTCAAATTTTGCAGGCATGAGATACTAAACTAATGGTGAGGTAGTTTTCACACCTGTCAGCACCGGCTTTCTTGGGAATAGGTATAACAACATTCTGACGAAAATCGGATGGGACTTCTCCTGTCTCATTCACCTTACACACTAAACGGAATAACCTTGCCATGCTGGTTTCTCCTAAGGCAGTCAGTAATTCAGAGGGAATGCCATCAATTCCAGGTGTTTTGTTCCTATTTAGGTCTCTCACAGCTCTGTCGAACTCTGACCTCGAAATAGGGTCTCCCATTTCATCAGCATCAACTGGCTCTTCTTGTTCCAGAACTAAATTCTCTACATCTTTACCTTGATACAACTGTTGGATATGTTCCTGCCATCTTTCTGCTTTGTCTTCTTTCCCTAGAAGAGGCTTTCCATCTGAGCTCTTAATATTCATACACGTAGATTTCCTTTCTCCAAAGGTTTCCTTGATTTTCCTCTATGCAGCATCTACCTTTCCTAAAAACCATACAACCTTCGACATCCTTGCACTTTTAAGATATTACTAAAATATGAAATTTGTAACATGTAATCCTTGCACTTCTCCTTCAGCCATTCTTCCGTAGCTACCTTCACTTTCCATCCATTTCATTCTTTAATCACCTGTATTCTTTTCTTTTCTGCCCTCTTCATTTCTAGCATTCTTGTATTTTCATCGTTCATCAATCCGGTCTACTATCTCCTGAGTTATCCCCTGATTCCTAGTTTATCTTTTCTTTTTTCCTAACATTTCCTCAGCATTTTTTCATGACTATCCACTCTTCATCTATTGTGTTTCCTTCAGCCTTTTCCTTTAGCCCTTGTGCAACATGTTCCTTGAAACAATCCCTCACACTCTTTTCTTTCAACTTGTCTAAATCCCATCTTTTTCATTCTTTCCTTTCTTCAATATCTTCAGCTTCAGATGGCATTTCATGACCAACAAGTTGTGGTCAGAGTCCACGTCTGCTCCTGGGAAAGTTTAGCAATGCGACACCTGGTTTCTGAATCTCTGCATAATAGTAATGGAGTATATCTGATACCTTCCAATGTCTCCAGGTCTTGTCCACCTATACATCCATCGTTTGTGGTGTTTGAACCAAGTATTGGTAAGGAATAAATTATGATCAGTACAGAATTCAGCCAGGCGACTTCCTCTTTCTTTCCTTTGTCCCAATCCGAATTCACCTACTGTATTACCTTCTCTTCCTTCGCCTACCACTGCATTCCAGTCTCCCATCACAATTAGATTCTCGTCACCTTTTACATATTGTATTAAATCTTGTATCTCTTCATATATTCTTTGGACTTCCTTATCATCCGCTGAGCTAGTAGGCATATAGACCTGCATTATTATGGTGGGCATTGGCTAGGTGTCTATCTTGATGACAATAATTCTTTCACTCTGCTGGTTGTAGTAGCTTACCCGCTGCCCTATTTTCTTATTCATTATTAAACTAACTCCTGCATTTCCCCTGTTTGATTTTGTGTTGATAATTCGGTAGTCACCTGACCAAAAATCCTGTTCTTCCTGCCAACGTACTTCACTTATACCAACTACATCTAACTTTAGTCTATCCATCTCCCTTTTCACATTCTCTAATCTACCATAACGATTCAAACTTCTAACATTCCACTCTCTGACTCACAGAATGTCAGTATCCATCTTCCTGATGATCGCCCCCTCTCTTGTAGTTCCCACCCAGAATTCGGAATGGGTGACTAGTTTACCTCCAGAATATTTTACCCGGGAGGAAACCATCATCAGTACTTCATTCATACAGAGAGAGCTGCATTTCCTCGGGAGTTAATTATGGCTGTAGCTTTGCGTTGCTTTCAGCCATGCAGCAGTATCAACACAGCTAATCCATGTTGAGTATTATTGCAAGGCCATACCAGTCAATCATCTAGACTGCTGCCCTTGCAACTTCTGAAAAGCTGCTACCCCCCTTTAGATGAACCATTCCTTAGTCTGGTCTCTCAACAGATACCCATCTCATATGGTTGCACCAGCAGCTCGGCTATCTCCTTCATTGGGACATGCAAGCCTCCCCACCGCAGCAAGGTCACATGGTTCGCAGGGTGGAATCCCATACTCCCCCAGTATTGCAAACACCTTTTCCTTCAGTTCTCTCTCACATGCTTTCTCCAGATCTTCGAAACATAACTGTCTATTCCTCTCATAGCATTTTTCAGTTAGGTGGTGCATACTGATAATCTGATCCTGATCTCTGTGGTCTAAGACCACATTGCTTTTCATCCAACTTCTTCTCAACCACTGATTGCACCCTGCCTTCCAAGATGCCTGTGAATATCCTGCCTGGTGTACTGATCAATGTGATACCTCGATGGTTGTTACAATCCTTCCTGTTCCCTTGCTGACAGATAGGTGCAATTACTGCCTTTGTCCAATCTGAAGGTACCTTACCAAACCTCCATGCTAACCCTATTACTCTATGAAGCAATGTCACCCCAGCCTTTCCACTACATTTCACAATTACAGGTCAAATTTTATCTATTCCAGCTGCTTTATAATACTGGAGTTTATTCGACATCCTTTCCACTTTAAGCATAATTTCACCAGCATAATATTTCTCTTCCTCATGAGTTGGTTGTTCGCTAGTTCACCGGGAAGATTTCCTTCTTACGGTGAGAAGATTTTCAAAGTAATCCTTTTAAATGTTCAGTGATTCCTAAGATCTATTATCAGTTCACCTGAATTACCCAAAACTCTATGCATTTCATTTTTCCCTCTTTTCATAAGATTCTTTATTACTGTCCAGAAAGGTTCCCCTGCTGCTTGACCTAGCCTCTCGAGGTTATTACCAAAATCTTCCCAATTCTTTTTGGATTCAACAACTACTTGTTTCACTCTGTTTCCTTTATCTACATACATTTCCCTATCTGTGCTACTCCTTGTTTGGGGCCATTTCTGATATGCCTTATTTTTACATTTAAAAGGTGCTCTCATTTCATCATTCCACCAAGATGTTTTCTTTTTCCTATCTTTACAGACACTTGTTTCTAGGATTTCTCTTCCTTTTTGTACAACAGCATCCCTGTATGCCCCCATTCTCTTTCTGTATCCTGATCCTGCATACTGTTTACTGTTCAAAAATTCTCACTAATCATATCCTTTTCACTTCCTGGAGCTTTTCTACACTTCTTCGTTTGCAGGCAAATTTCACTTTATCCTAGGCCTAGAGATACTTAGTTCACTATAGATCAGATAGTGGTCTGTATCATCCGAAAACCTCTGGACAACTCATTCATTCCTAACATATTTCCTGTATTTGGAGTCGATTAAGATATAGTCTACTGTGGATCTGGTACCCTTAGCCTCTCAGGTATAGCAGTGAATAGCATTATGCTTGAAGAATGTACACTCTTGCTCAGAAATTAAGGATAATGGTGAAACTACGCTAAGGTGGGCAGTTTGCGGTTTTAAATCACCTCGGGGTATGACCATGTGGTGCATTTGACCTGCGGTCGTCGCACGGTGGCGCTGGCAACAGTCCAAATATGCAGAGGTGTGTTGGTGCATGTCGGAGTATGATGCAGCGAGTAAGTGCGCAGATGTTTTCAGATGTGCTAATGGTGACTGTGTGGTGAAAATTGCTCAACGAACACATATTGATGACGTTATGAGGGGTAGAATAAAAGGGCGACTGGAGGCTGATCAAACACAGCAGGTCGTAGCATGGGCCCTCCGTGTTCCACAAAGTGTGATCTCAAGATTATGGTAACGATTCCATCAGACAGGAAACGTGGCCAGGCGCTGCAGTACGGGACGTCCGCATTGTACAACACCACAGGAAGACCAATATCTCACCACTAGTGCCCGCAGACGGCCATGGAGTACTGCTGGTAGCCTTGCTCGGGACCTTGCCACAGCCGTTGGAACACTTGTCTCCAGACATGCAGTGTAAAGATGATTGAACAGACATGGTTTATTCGCCCGGAGACCTGCAAGGTGCATTCCACTGACCCCTGTTCACAGGAGAGCCCGTAAAGCCTGGTGTCAAGAACACAGTATATGGTCATTGGAACAGTGATCCCAGGTTATGTTCACGCACGAGTCCAGGAATAGTCTGAACAGTGATTCTCGCTGGGTTCTCATCTGGCGTGAACCAGGAACCAGATACCAACCCCGTAATGTCCTTGAAAGGGACCTGTATGTAGGTAGTAGTTTGATGGTGTGGGGTGGGATTATAATTGGTGCACGTATACCCCTGCATGTCTTTGACAGAGGAACTGTAACAGGTCAGGTGTATCGGGACGTCATTTGCACCAGTATGTCCGCCTTTTCAGGGTTGCAGTGGATCCCACCTTCCTCCTGATGGATGATAACGCACGGCCCCACCGAGCTGCCATCGTGAAGGAGTACCGTGAAACAGAAGATATCCGGTGAATGGAGTGGCCTGCCTGTTATCCAGATCTAAACCCCATCGAGAACGTCTGAGATGCTTTCGGTCGACCTATTGCTGCATGTCTTCAAACCCCTAGGACACTTCAGGAGCTCCGAGAGGCATTGGTGCAAGAATGGGAGGCTATACCCAGCAGCTGCTCAACCACCTGATCCAGAATATGCCAACTCGTTGTACGGCCTGTGTACGTGTGCATGGTGATCATATCCCATATTGATGTTGGGGTACATGCACAGGAAATAGTGGTATTTTGTAGGACATGTGTTTTGTGGCGGTTTTCTCAACTTATCACCAATACCATGGACTTACAGATATGTTTCGTTTGTGTTCACTATGTGCCTATGCTATTAGCACCAGTTTTGTGTAGTGCCATGTTGTGTGGCTCCACAATATGAAATTATCCTTAATTTATGAGCATGAGTGTATTTGTAACCGCCAAACCCATACTAGCACAGAAGTCCAGCAAACACACCCCATTCCTATTAGCTTCCATATCTTCCCCATATTTATCAATCACCCTATTGTGTCCTTCAGTTCAATTTCCAACTCTCACATTGAAATTGCCTATTAGCTCTATCCTATCCTTGCTGTTTACCCAGACTGTGATGTCAGTCAATGCTTCATAAAACTTTTCAACTTCATCCTCATCTGCACCCTCACATGGTGAATACACTGATACTGTTCTCATTGTAATTCCTCCAGATGCCAAATCTACCCACATCACTTGCTTGTTTACATTCTTAAGAGAAACTATGTTGATTTGCAACAATACTCCTGATGAACAACCCTGCCCCACACTTTGTCCTTCCCTTTTTTAACACCCATCAAGTACAATTTATAATGTCGTACCTCATCCTCGTTATGTCCCCTTACGTTTACTACTTCCGCATCCATTTTTCTGATTCAGCCAATTCTACTTTCTTTCTTCCATAAGCCCCATTAATATTGATAGCTCCCCATCAAATTCAATGTTGTTTATCATGTTGTTTCCAAGGAGTCCCTCACCTGTCAAACTGGTAAATTTTGTGAAGCAGAATTGTACCCTACTTACACATAGTCCAATTGAAGATCTCTCCTCTAAAGGGTTAGAGATGATTGGTGGATTGTATAATCTTAGCCGCCTGAGCACAAGGAGGGCCATGAATCTGAATATGTCCGAGATGCTCAATCCCAGTCTGTTGCAACTGGAATCCCGACAGTCAGGACCACGTACTAGGCCACTTGGCCGATGCCCATGGTTCACAATTTAGGACGTGACTGCAGTAACCCCCACAACAAACAATTTTTCTTAGGTATGAAAATTATTTTGTAAGCAATTACTTGATTTTTAATGTATATTTATCCAAGTCACATCTTTATTGCACATTTCTTAATTTAGTATCCATATTTCTTACAGCCTTTAGCAGAAATTAAGGACGAAATATCTGTGGAAGGACATGCAGTTGGTGAACTGGTGCCATGTTTCAAAGAAGATGACAAGTAAGTACAGTCCCTCACCCTCTGCAATATGTTAGCTAGCGCCCTCTGTGGACAAGTTGTCTCTGGGTCCAAGCATCATGTGTTCATCTTCCGGTGATTTACAGTCCCAAGTTCTTGGGTTCGATCCGAGTAGTGTATGCTAGTCACCACACAGAATTAAATTTACTTAGCTCTAGTGCCTGATTAATAGAATTCTGCTTTTGTAGCTAGTTATCAGGATAATAATCATGTCCCAGACACCACTCATTAGCTGCGCCAGTATGATGGAAAAAAATCAATATTATCCCATTTCTGTTCTATGATGTCCATGTTTTAGCAGTCCCTTTCTTTGTCTTGTCATGTTTCAGAGCCATAGAATACAATGGCTCAGAAGATAACATAGTAGATCTGTTCTTGAGCAGAGAATTTTTAAGGCTGTTTATGGAAGAATGGTTCATGTTTGTGGGATACTGTAGTCACGTCCTAGTTCTTGAACCATGTGCAATGGCTGAGTGGCCTAGTAAGTGGTCCCAAAAGTTGGGATACCAGTCGCTATTGAATTGGAGTGGGCATCTCGGACATATTGTGAGTCATGGCCCTCCTTGTGCTCAGGCGGCTAGGACTATACAATCCACCAGTGGTCCATAACCCGTTAGAGGGGAGATCCTCACTTGGACTATGCGCAAGTAGGGTAGCATCCTGCTTCATGAATCTACCGAGCTCAGAACGTTTTAAGCAGGCCTCGGACCTATGGGAGTAATGGAATCCCACTCTCATACCTGCCAACTTTCCCGATTCAGGCGGGAGACTCCCGATTTTCGACAGTTTTTTCCCGCCTCCCGAATATTCTATCTTTTCTCCCGATTTTTTGGTGAACTTCAAACATTTGTTTTCAAATCCCTCCATTTCAGCTTTTTTACGTCAGTGGCCGGAAGTCCTTCGCTCAATGGCCGCTTTCAAACGAAATATCGAAGTTTATTAATGCGAGAAATATGCGCGAATGTGCGATGTTTATTGAAACCTGTATATCGCGACGCGCATATCGATTGTCAATCTCTCGTTCTCGCGTGCTATGTTCGTGTTCGTTCACGTCAGTCTAGTCGATTCCATCCTCTTTGGTCGATTCTAGAGACTAGTCGCTTTCTTAGTAATATAGTGACATAATTTCAATGATAACGACGGGTGACTTCTAGAGATTTTAGAAGCCATTTGGAGACAATTCTGACTAATTTTAATTTATCTCAATATAAATAAAATGTTTTGTCTGTACATTGCTCAGAATTTAAAAAGAATGATATTTCCGTACCGGTCGTGGCCATATTAACGAGGATAAATAAGTTTTAATTTTCCGTAATTTCTGTCTGTCTGTCTGTCTGTCTGTCTGTCTGTCTGTCTGTCTGTCTGTCTGTCTGTCTGTACGTGCGCAGGCTCATCACGAGAAAACGGCTGAAGAGAATTTAATGAAAATCGGTATATAACGTCGGGGAATAAGTTGCTACAATCTAGGCCATAAATAATGTTATTCGCGCTGAGTGAAATGGTAGTTTAGGGGAAGGCCTAAAATTTAATTCTCAAATATTTATGTTATTATTGGCCCTAATGATAAATACTACATAACTAAAGTTATATATTATTACATTTCCTATCATTTATGTCTTATACATTTTTACTGTACCGGCTGTAATAACAGAGATATTCATGAATTTAGATTTTTATTTTATTATTATTATTATTATTATTATTATTATTATTATTTTGCTAAGTCCATATCAGAGCCGATGTACGAGAAAATGGGTGAACAGAATTGTATGTAAAGTCAGGGAATAAGGAACTACAGTCTATGCTATAAATAATTTTATTCACTCTGTTCGAAATGGTAGTTTAGGAGAAGGTGCCAAATTTTTTTTAAAATTACCTATCTTAGTGGTCATATTGGAAAATACTACATAACGAAAGTTACAGAGAATGCAATTTCCGATTATTTGTCTTATTCAGTTTTGCAAGAGACACTTCTCATGATTGATTCGTATAACTTACACTTTTCAGGTACATTTTTTGCCCCTTGTTAAGGGCATCATCAACCTTTAGGTAACCTTAAGTTCATATGTCTGAAACATTATCTATTCATACATGGATTAATGTGTAACATACTTTTCATTGTAATCCATATATGAATAGATAATGTTTCAGACATTTGACCTTAAGGTTACCTACAGGCTGATGATGCCGTTAACAAGGGGCGAAACATGTCCCTGAGAAGTGTATATAGTATTATGTAGATTTCATCCACGAAGCACGTGGCTTGTATTGAATAGGTGGTAATAATAGAATAAATTATTTTTGTGATAATTTGCTTGTTCAGTTTTACTGTTCTGACTACAATAATATTGGTGGTGATGGTGATTAAATTTTGAAGATTATAATAATGAAGAAAGTCATGAAGGAACGATCGCTTGAATAATACCACAAGAGGAAGTCATGAAAGAAAGGACGACTCACTTTACATTAGATGCTCTAACATCACAGATTCAGAAGAAAACTAAATGTGAAGGCCTCCAATATAGAAAGCTCATAAAATTGATCAACAATATCATTACATTGACCATTGTTTGTTGTGATGTGCTTTGTGTATTCTGCTGCCATTTATCTACGATAGACGGGATTACTGCTGGGTTTCAAGTATAACAGCCTGCCTGAATACTGGCGGGAAGAAGCTGGGGAGTGGGGAGTTAGATCTCTCTTCTTTAGCATGCCATTCTTCTGGTTCATAAATTTTCTAATACTACTGGTACGTTACACACTGGATCATCATAGTATTCCAGCTATTCGATCCCTACTCGGAGGTAGTGATTTGAATGAGCAGTGTGCTGCACACTTAAACAGAATAATTACACAAGAGTGTTTGCGGCTGTCTGCAGCCTGGTCATTCTAGCTCTGAAACTTTGAACTGTTAGATTGACACTGTAGTACCTTTCGCAAAAATTGAGAAAATGTACTGTTTTCATTTTATCGAATATTTCGTATGAAATCATAGCTTTTAATCACGACATTCATACTGGCGTCGTTGTAATGAGATGTTGACTTCAGTTGGGAAAACTATAAGGACAGTCTTCCTGAGAATTCCGTAGTGAAGCACGGGTACATCAGCTAGTTATTTGTTCCAAATAGCATTGTGCTTCACATAATTGCGCGGGTGCTTGATGCAATATATTAATCTATGCATTTGCTAAGTAATAGCATCTAAGTGCATGACTGATTCACACATCTGGAGCATGAGTTCATACTATTTTCGGTAGGCTTATCAGAGACCGATCATCCCACTCACGCACTTCCTGTGAGGGAATAGAGATGTGTAATTTTTAGCCTTGTAGCCTCGTATAGCAACAGTCGGGCTTTGAGACAATAAGTGTTATAAATATATCATAGTACTGTGTTGCGCAAGACATGTAGAATAAGCAATTTTGACCAATTGTATCTCCTGATTTTTCCTGATTTAAAAATCAAAATCTCCTGATTTATTGTTTTGTAAAGTTGGCAGGTATGCACTCCCATTTGACAGGCGAGGGACTCCTTGGAAACAACTTGGCGAACGAAATGGAATGCGATGGGGAGCTATCAATATTAATGGGGCTTATGGAAGAAAGAAAGTAGAACTGGCTTAGTCAGCAAAGAGGATGCATCTGGATGTGCTAGGAGTAAGTGATATTCGGGTAAGAGGAGATAATGAGGAAGAGATAGGAGATTATAAAGTGTACTTGATGGGTGTTAAAAAGGGAAGGGCAGAGTATGGGGTAGGGCTCTGTAACAGAAAAACCATTGCACGCAACATAGTTTTTGTTAGACACGTAAATGAGCGAATGATGTGGGTAGATTTGTCAGTTGGAGGAATTAAGACTAGAATTGTGCACCATGTGAGGGTGCAGATGAGGATGAAGTTGACAAGTTTTATGAAGCATTGAGTGACATCGTGGTCAGGGTCAACAGCAAGGATAGAATAGTGCTATGGGCGATTTTAATGCGAGAGTTGGGGATAGAACTGAAGGATACGAAAGGGTGATTGGTAAATGTGGGGAAAATATGGAAGCTAATAGAAATGGGAAGCATTTGCTGGACTTGTGTGCTAGTATGGGTTTAGCTGTTACAAATACATTCTTAAAGCATAAGGCTATTCACCATTACATATGGGAGGCTAGGGGTACCAGATCCATAATAGACTATATCTTAACAGACTTTGAATTCAGCAAATCTGTTAGGAATGTACAAGTTTTCCGGGGATTTTTCGATGTTACAGACCACTATCTGATCTGTAGTGAACTATGTATCTCTAGGCCTAGGGTGGAGAAAGTGCAATCTGTCTGCAAACGAATAAGGGTAGAAAATCTCCAGGATGAGCAAATTAGACAGAAGTACTTGGATATGATTGGTGAACAGTTTCGAACAGTAGACAGTAAGCAGGTTCAGGGTATAGAAAGTGAATGGGTGGCATACAGGGATGCTGTAGTAGAAACAGCAAGGGAATGCCTAGGAACAACAGTGTGTAAAGATGGGAAAAGGCGAACATCTTTGTGGAATGATGAAGTGAGAGCAGCTTGTAAACGTAAAAAGAAGGCTTATCAGAAATGGCTCCAAACAAGGACCGAGGTAGACAGCGATTTGTATGTAGATTAAAGATACAGAGCAAAACAAATAGTTGTTGATTCCAAGAAGAAGTCATGGGAATATTTTGGTAAGAACCTGGAAAGGCTAGGTCAAGCAGCAGGGAAACCTTTCCGGACAGTAGTAAAGAATCTTAGGAAGGAAGGGAAAAGGGAAATTAACAGTGTTTTGAGTGATTCAGGTGAACTCATAGTAGATTCCAGGGAATCACTGGAGAGGTGGAGGGAATATTTTGAATATCTTCCGAATGTAAAAGGAAATCGTCCTGGTGGTGTTGTGAACAGCCATGCTCATGGGGAGGAGGAAAATGATGGTGAAATTATGCTTGAGGAAGTGGAAAGGATGGTAAATAAACTCCATTGTCATAAGGCAGCAGGAATAGATGAAATTAGACCTGAAATGGTGAAGTATAGTGGGAAGGCAGGGATGAAATGGCTTCATAGAGTAATAAAATTAGCATGGAGTGTTGGTAAGGTACCTTCAGATTGGGCAAAAGCAGTAATTGCACCTATCTATAAGCAAGGGAACAGGAAGGATTGCAACAACTATTGAGGTATCTCATTGATTAGTATACCAGGCAAAGTATTCACTGGCATCTTGGAAGGGAGGGTGCGATCAGTTGTTGAGAGGAAGTTGGATGAATACCAGTATGGCTTCAGATCACAGAGAGGCTGTCAGGATCAGATTTTCAGTATGCGCCAGGTAATTGAAAAATGCTACGAGAAGACTAGGCTGTTGTGTTTATGTTTCGTAGATCTAGAGAAAGCATATGACAGGGTACCGAGGGAAAAGATGTTTGCCATACTGGGGAACTACGGAATTAAAGGTAGATTATTAAAATCAATCAAAGGCATTTATGTTGACAATTGGGCTTCAGTGAGAATTGATGGTAGAATGAGTTCTTGGTTCAGGGTACTTACAGGAGTCAGACAAGGCTGTAATCTTTCACCTTTGCTGTTTGTAGTTTACGTGGATCATCTGCTGAAAGGTATAAAATGGCAGGGAGGGATTCAGTTAGGTGGAAATGTAGTAAGCAGTCTGGCCTATGCTGACGCCTTGGTCTTAATGGCAGATTGTGCCGAAAGCCTGCAGTCTAATATCTTGGAAATTGAAAATATGTGCAATGAGTATGTTATGCAAATTAGCCTCTCGAAGACTAAATTAATGCCCGTAGGTAAGAACTTCAACAGAATTGAATGTCAGATTGGTGATACAAAGCTAGAACAGGTTGATAATTTCAAGTGTGTAGGTTGTGTGTTCTCCCAGGATGGTAATATAGTAAGATTGAATGAAGGTGTCGTAAAGCTAATGCAGTGAGCTTGCAGTTGCTATCAAGAAGGAAGTCAGCTCCCATACAAAACTATCTTTACATCGGTCTCTTTTCAGACCAACTTTGCTTTACGGGAGCGAAAGCTGGGTGAACTCAGGATATCTTATTCACAAGTTAGAAGTAACAGACATAAAAGTAGCAAGAATGATTGGTGGTACAAACATGTGGGAACAATGGCAGGAGGGTACTCAGAATGAGGAGATAAAGGCTAATTTAGGAATGAACTCGATGGATAAAGCTGTACGCATTAATGGCTTCGGTGGTGGGGTCATGTGAGGCGAATGGAGGAGGAATGGTTACCTAGGAGAATAATGGGCTCTGCTATGGAGGGTAAGAGAAGTAGAGGGAGACCAAGACGACGATGGTTAGACTCGGTTTCTAATGATTTGAAGATAAGAGGTATGGAACTATATGAGGCCACAACACTAGTTGCGAATTGAGGATTGTGGCGACGTTTAGTAAATTCACTGAGGCTTGCAGACTGAACGCTGAATGCATAACAGTCTATAATGATGTATGTATGTATGTATGTATGTATGTATGTATGTATGTATGTGTGAATGATATCAAAAAGGTGTCTGGATTCTCCTCCCATTTTTCAAGGTCTCATTAAATGCAATTACTTGCCCAATTTCCAATACTCAAATTGGTTTCCACACACAAAATCTGAAAATCTAACTATCTCTGTTCAGCTTAAACCAAATATTGTGTTATCCTGTGGCAGGAACTTCAGCACTGATCAGTAGAGTCTCATATGTTGTATTACCTCATCTTAAATTTTTTATTTTTCACACAGAAAGAAAGTAGAACTGGCTGAGTCAGAAAGAGGATGCATCTGGATGTGCTAGGAGTAAATGATATTCGGGTAAGGGGAGATAACGAGGAAGAGATAGGAGATTATAAAGTCTACTTGACGGGTCTTAGAAAGGGAAGGGCAGAGTCTGGGGTAGGGCTCTTTATCAGGAATACTATTACACGCAACATAGTTTCTGTTAGGCACGTAAATGAGCGAATGATGTGGGTAGATTTGTCAGTTGGAGGAATTAGGACTAGAATTGTCTCCGTGTATTCACCATGTGAAGGTGCAGATGAGGATAAAGTTGACAAGTTTTATGAAGCATTGAGTGACATCGTGGTCAGGATCAACAGCAAGGATAGAATAGTGCTAACGGGCAATTTCAATGTGAGAGTTGGGAATAGAACTGGAGGATATGAAAGGGTGATTGATAAATGTGGGGAAGATATGGAAGCTGTTGGGAATGGGAAGCATTAGCTGGACTTGTGTGCTAGTATGGGTTTAGCTGCTACGAATATATTCTTCAAACATAAGGCTATTCACCGCTACCCATGGTAGGCTAGGGGTACCAGATCCATAATAGACTATATCTTAACCGACTTCAAATTCAGGAAATCTGTTAGGAATGTACGAGTTTTCGGGGGATTTTTCGATGATACATACCATAACTTCATGTCTTTGGAGTGTACAGACCGGGAAAGGGTAGCGCTGCCGCTGACTCAGAATTATTTGATAAGATAATCAGCTATGTTGGAAATGATATGAAAGGAATGTGATAGTAGCAGGTGATCTCAATTTACCAAATGTCAATTGTGAAGGTAATGCAAACGACAGGAAGCATGAACAACAAATGGCAAATAGGTTAATATGGGAAGGGCAACTGATTCAGAAAGTGATGGAACCAACTAGAGGGAAGAATATTTTGGATGTGATGGTGATAAAACCAGATGAGCTCTGTAGAGAAACCGAAGTAATAGATGGTATTAGTGATCATGAAGCTGTTTTCGTCGTAGTTAAAAATAAATGTGAAAGAAAGGAAGGTATTAAAATTAGGACTGTTAGGCAGTACCATATGGCTGACAAAACAGGCATGAGGGAATTTTTAAAAAGTAACTATGTTCATTGGAAAAAGGTAAATAAAAATGTAAACAGACTCAGGGGTGGGTTTAAAGCAATTGTTGAGGAATGTGAAAATTGGTTTGTACCTTTAAAGGTGGTAAAGAATGGTAAAGATCCACTAAATTATAACAGAGATTATAAGGAGGTGCAGGTTGGAACGGAATAGAGTTAGACATGTTATGGAAGTAAGGAGAAACTTAAGGAACTTACTAGGAAATTTAATCTAGCGAAGAAGTCAGCTAGGTATAACATGAATGCAAGCATAATAGGGAACATGCATGATCCGGGGTTTTAATTAAAAATATGCTAATCTGATTCAAAATTTCATGCAGAATTCAAAAATGTGATCAGAATGTACAAATAATAACTCCAAACGTGATAAAAATCTACGAAAATGTCACGTCACGCAAGCACGCGATCTCATTGGTCTGACGTCATCGTACAGGTTGACTGAATTAGCAGACGAAGTAACACATAGTGTGCTGTGAGAAGCAGGATACACTTCGCGTATTTCTACTTTACGTTAGTGTCTAGTATGGTTAAATTCGAGGTCTATACATTGGATAATAATCTGAGTGGTATATTTTAGACTTAAAATGAATCCTGCGCAGACAGTGAGGCAGAAAACTTATAAATGGTGTAGAGTTCCGATGTGCAATAGCACATCGCATACCGTACCAAACAAATTGTTTATAAATGTTCCAAAGACGCTAAAACGAGGGAGAAATGGATTTTGGCGAGCCGGAGAAATGCTGGTGATATATCGGAAAAGTCTACAGTTTATTTATTTATTTTTTTTTTTTTTTTGAAGATTTTAACGTAAGATGAATTTGTTTGAATTTTCAAATCACTTTTCCATGTCAGCTGTTCTAGTGGTAAAACTTTAAATTTTAATGTATGATGCTTTATTTAAATGCTTCAATTACATCTTGGAATATGAAAGTAAAAAACAGTGCATTAAATAATGCTGATTATTAAAGTATTCTCCAAACCTAACCTATGTTTTGGGTGATCCATGTCAAGATAATAAATCAAAGGGGTTATGGACCATTTTGACAGCTCTAATTCTACCAATATATCTTGGCATGGGACAGTTATGTATGTCTTTATTGAAGAGCTTAATTGGTAAAGAAATTTAGGCTATATCTAAATACTCTATAATGTAACAAAGAATAGGCGTGTACATCATGAAAGGAAACAACGTGAATTTAACAAATGTATAACTCTACACAAAACCAACGCTTGTCTGTTGGGGTCTTATAAGTTAACAATGCTCAATTATAATAATTATCATAATATTCATGAAATAAATAACATAATTGCACACAGGTGAAAATAGTGATGTAGGTGTTTAAAATATTATCCAACTTAGCCTAAGTTTTAGGTTATACAAGCCAAGTCAATAAACCGAAGGGTAAAAATTCCGCGCGAGTTGGCCGTGCGGTTAGGAGCGCGCAGCTGTGAGCTCGCATCCGGGAGATAGTGGGTTTTGAACCCCACTGCCGGCAGCCCTGAAGATGGTTTTCCGTGGTTTCCCATTTTCACACCAGGCAAGTGCTGAGGCTGTACCTAAGGCCACGGCCGCTTTGTTCCCATTCCTAGGCCTTTCCTCCCATCGTCGCCATAAGACCTATATGTGACGGTGTGACGTAAAGCAAAAAAAAAAAAAGTAAAAGTCACAGCACCCAAAGACATTCCTGTATTGAACGACTAAAATGTCACCGGGACACTTTTCTTTCCTGATATGCTCAGCTTGTTAAAAGCCAAATGTAATTAACGTTATTGGCTTCACGCCCCGCTAACTACTTCTACGATTTTCGGAGACGCCGATGTGCAGGAATTTAGTCCTGCAGGAGTTCTTTTACGTGCCAGTAAATCTACCGACACAAGGTTGACGTATTTGAGCACCTTCAACTACCACCGGACTGAACCAGGATCGAACCTGCCAAGTTGGGGTCAGAAGGCCAGCACCTCAACAGTCTGAACCACTCAGCCCGACTTGTGAAAACTAGATGAAGTCATATTTATCTTTATCATGTTTAACTTTTTCCCTCCACAAAGATATTTAATTCTCTTTCATGGGCCCTGGAAGTGGGTAGGCCAGTTGTCCCAACCATAAATATATATTTTTTTGGGAATGATAGATTATAGCCCTATAGTACTATGACCTTTCTTTCCTTCTTTCTTTCTTTTCTTTCTTTCTTTCTTTCTTTCTTTCTTAATCAGTGTATCCTTCAGGGTTGGTTTTCTCTCGGACTCAGCGAGGGATTTCACCTCTACCACTTCAAGGGCAGTGTCCTGGAACGTGAGACTTTGGGTATGGTGATGAAACTGGTAAGGAGGGCCATTACCTCGCCCAGCGGCCTCACCTGTTATTCTCAACAGGGGCCTTGTTGGAGGATGGGAGGATCGGAAGGGATAGACAAGGAAGAGGGAAGGAAACGGCCGTGGCCTTAGGTGCCTGGAGGAGAAGTAGGAAAATACGAAAAACCACTTCGAGGATGGCTGAGGTGGGATTCGAAACCCTTCTACTCAGTTGACCTCCCGAGGCTGAGTAGACCCCGTTCCAGTCCTCGTACTATTTGTTTTCAACTTTCATGGCAGAGCCGGGAATCGAAACCGGGCCTCCGGGAGTGGCACACATTAACCACTACATCACAGAAGCGGACTAGTACTATAATGCTACCTATATGTTTATATTAGTGCTGAAATCCGATTTCTTACTTTACTAATGCTGAAAGCCCGAAAATGTAATGTTATTCTTTAATAGGGGAATCAGTCTAGAAGGAAATGTTGAAAGTGATGTGATATCTATCCAGGTTCGTTGTTATCCTAATACTATGGGTTACAGTACATTGCACGTATATAAAAGACGCCACTTACAAACTTGCTTGTTATCCGCGAATTTCTGCGGCCACAAAAGTCACATTTTTCAAGAATGATGACATCTACACATGGTAGATTGTCTGACTGTGCTGTTTCGAACCTTTCTTCTGTCATTTCGAAGTTATTCGCAATCGTGAATAATAAACAATCGGCTTTTAGCAACGGCTGATGCACAACGGCTGGTAGAGCTCCATGCGGTACTGGATCGTGACGTCACAGCGCGCCGCTTACGTCAGAGGCCGTTTCACTCGCCTTGCGGAAAGGCACTATTAAATATTTTTTTAATGGTAGAAAACAAGGCAACATACCACAATGTAATACGTTTACGTACTATTTCATTGGTGTACTTTTCAAAAAAAATATTTTTGAAAATAATGCATGTTCCCAATTGGTGGTCATACAAATTTTATTGAAAAATGGAAGAGAATGTATAGGCACTTTAAGGCAGAAACTGGTTCAAAGAAGGACATTCCAGGAATCATTAATGAACAAGGGAAGTGTGTATGCGAGGATCTTCAAAAGGCAGAAGTATTCAGTCAGGAGTAGGTAAAGATTGTTGGTTGCAAGGAAAATGTCGAGATAGAGGAGGAGACTAAGGCCAAAGAAGTATTGAAATTTACCTATGATGACAATGACATTTACAATAAGATACAAAACTTGAAAACTAGAAAAGCAGCTGGAATTGATAAGATTTCTGGGGATATACTAAAGGCAATGGGTTGGGATATAATACCATATCTGAAATACTTGATTATTTTTGGTTGAAGGAGCTATAACAAATGAATGAAGAGTTGCTATAGTATCCCCTGTGTATAAAGGAAAGGGTGATAGACATAAAGCTGAAAATTACAGGCCAGTCAGTTTGACATGCATTGCATGTAAGCTTTGGGAAAGCATTCTTTCTGATTATATTAGACATGTTTGCAAAATTAATAACTGGTTTAACAGAAGGCAGTTTGGGTTTAGGAAAGGTTATTCCACTGAAGTGCAGCTTGTAGGAATTCAGCAAGATATAGCAGATATCCTGGATTCAGGAGGCCAAATGGACTGTATTACGATTGACCTATCTAAGGCATTTGATAGGGTAGATCATGGAAGACTACTGGTAAAAATGAGTGCTATTGGACTAGTAAAAAGTGTGTCTGAATGGGTGGCTATATTTCTAGAAAATAGAACTCAGAGAATTAGGGTAGATGAAGCTTTATCTGGCCCTGTAATAACTAAGAGGGGAATTCCTCAAGGCAATATTATTGGACCTTTATGTTTTCTTATACAGTCAATGATATGTGTAAAGAAGTGGAATCAGAGATAAGGCTGTTTGCAGATGATATTATTCTCTACAGAGTAATAAATAAATTGCAAGATTGTGAGCGGCTGCAGGGTGACCTCTATAGTGTTGTAAGATGGACAGTGGGCAATGGTATGATGATAAATGGGGTTAAAAGTCAGGTTGTGAGTTTCACAAATATGAAACGTCCTCTCAGTTTTAATTACTGAGTTGATGGCGTTAAAGTTCCTTTTGGGTATCATTGTAAGTACCTAGTTCTTAATACAGTAGAACCTCGATAATTCGAAATTGGTTAATTCAAAATTCTGCCTAATTCGAAGAAGCTCTCGTTCCCGGAAACATGAGATACAGTTTTGCATGTTACCGGTATTTCAAAATTTTAATTCGAAATACGGTACGGATAATTCATAATTCGACATACAATGTCGGCCCCATTACCGAAATTCAGACTTTTAATTTGAAACTGCCTTTACATTTTAAAACAGTAGTATGTTACAGTGTAATTTCAACTCGAAATTTATCCACTCCGCGTCATAATAGAATGTGCTTTCCGCACTTACACTCACTTCGGTGGGTCTACAGTGCGCTTCATGATTGCTAAGTTGAATGAATCAGAATTCTTTTGTATTCAACCTTTTAAGGAACGCCGTAATATCACGCAACAGGCAGTGTGCGGGAAAATAGAAACCGCAAACACTGGCAATGCCGACAGTTGACGAAAAAACGTGGCTCATATAATAAATTTGTAGGCACCGAACAATATTGTCATTGCCGGTGTTACTGCATTGCTTTATTTTAATGCGAGCCCAAACGGTCTTATGGTTTTAAAGGAGAAATTGCCTGCCGGGAAATCGTACAAGGGTGAGGGATGGGGGTCATAGTAGTGCGTTGCAATTCACATGGAAGCGAGAAACTTTATCTCCTCGTCATAGGAAATTTCGATAAGCTACATTGTTTTAAGGGCGTCGGGCACTTTCCATGCCAGTACAAAGCATCTAAAAATGCAAACAGTACAGAAATCCAATAAATAATGCATTTGCGCAGAGGAACTGGCATAATTTATCCTCATCTTTGAATTGTGCAATTTTTTTCTTTCGTTGCGTGAGGTAATGTTTGTCAGTGATTTATCCAAGTGCATTATTTGAACATTGTAAATGCACCTTGTTGGATACATTTTGGATATAGTATTTTCCATGGCATTTGAAAGGTTTAAAGTGTTAATCGAGGTGATTGCATGTATTAATGGGTCTTAGAACACTTTGTGATGCAGCAAGTGTTTACATTTCTGAAGTACAAGAGAAGTGCCATGGCGGGAAGTCGTACAAAGATAGTCATAGGAAAGTTCGATTTTAAGGGCATCGGGTACTTTCTGTGTAAATACAAGGCATCTAAAATGCATACAGTATAGTAATCCAATTAATAACGCACTTGCACATGGGAGCCAGCATAGATTTCTCCTCGTCTTTGAATCATGCTTTTTTTTCTTTCTTTCGATGCGTGAGGTTATGTTTACCAGTGAGATATCCTAGTGCATTATTTGAATACTGTAAATGCACCTTCTTGGATACATTTTGGAAATAGTTCTTTTTTTATGGCATTTGAAAGGTATAAACTGTGAATCAAGGTTAACTGCATGCAGTAACGGGCCTTAGAATATTTGTAATGCGGCAAGGGTTGGTACTTCTGAATTGCAAATTGGCGGTTAATTCGAAATCACGTTATTCGAAGTCCGATTCTTGAGTCCCAACGACTTCGAATTAACGAGGTTTTACTGTATAAGAAATGACCTTCATTGGGGTAATCACATAAATATGATTGTTAATAAAGGGTACAGATCTCTGCACATGGTTATGAGGGTATTTAGGTGTTGTAGTAAGGATGTAAAGGAGAGGGCATATAAGTCTCTGGTAAGACCCCAACTAGAGTATGGTTCCAGTGTATGGGACCCTCACCAGGATTACCTGATTGAAGAACTGGAAAAAATCCAAAGAAAAGCAGCTGGATTTGTTCTGGGTGATTTCCGGCAAAAGAGTAGCATTACAAAAATGTTGCAAATTTTGGGCTGGGAAGACTTGGAAGAAAGGAGACGAGCTGCTCGATTAAGTGGTATGTAAAGTAAACTTTCAAGATTAAAATTATTGTGTCCACCTATTCAATACAAATATATATTTTTTTGTGTTAAATTCTACATGAATGAAACACACCAGTTAGGGACATGTTTCGCACTAGTTATGGGCATCTTCAGCGTATATTAATCCTAAGGTCAAGAATTAAAACTATAAACATTGGAACTTATAGTAAACTAACTTCATACTAAATACAATTGCCTTATGCTATTTACACAGTTTACAATATGTACAGTATGTACAATAAGTGCATTACCTTGCCACAATTTATGAACAATGAATTACATTTTTGACAATGACTAGACATTCAATTGCGGGTTGGATTGATCATAACTTGAATTGGGGCTTCTCAAATAGTATTGACTAGAATTTATCACTGCATGAGTTGGTGTTTCTTCGGTTGATATGGTCGCCTGAGTCTTAAGAAATTTTAACAATACCGGAACCTTGGTTAAAATCGTTCATGTTAGAGGTTGAAACAGTTTGAATATTCCTTTAGAAAGAAGCATGGTTATGTTTTAAGGTTGAAGAGTGTAAGTAGGATACATATTGTTGATTTCAATCATTGTTTATAGGAATAAAAATATTCCGTCATTCTTGTAGATAAACTTCCCATTGATGCTTATTCAATCTGGGAGGAATGTGAGTTGTCTGTAACTGGATAAGAGAAAAAACGGGGAATTAGAATGATGAATGTGGGACCCGATACAGTAATACTGAACTTACTTGTCTTACAAGTAACTTTGATATCTATGCCTTACTTGTCTTGTCGAACGTTAGCTGGGACCAATTGTTCCGGTCGTGTCTAAACAGCTAAGCTTGCTCCTAGTGTAATATCGATGCTGATGTAATAGACAAGAAAAATGTTCCACCGATCAATACATTTATTGTGAATGAATTATTGCACTAGTACCGGTTTCGGCCTATGTTGGCCATCATCAGCTGTAAATTTGTGTGCTAGCTGATGAATGTATTGATCGGTGGAATTTTTTTCTTGTCTATTACATTGAATCCAATCAATACGGAATATGAAACTGATAAATAATAATATCGATGCTGAAGCGGAGGGGTGGAGCTTGGTGGGGAAAGGGGGCACGAGATTCAAATTGTGGGTCTGCATTGTTGCTTGAGAGGCGTTACTTGAATTGGATTGAGCGGGCCTGGCATTAGGTGTGGCTATTGGAGCGCATGCATTCTGTGATTTAAACATACTGTTATTGTTACAAAGGCAGATAAAGGAGGTTCCACAGTCCTACTAGACAAACAGTTTTACACCAAAAGACAGAAGAATCTTTAATAATACAAGTTATTCGATCGTTAACTAAGCTCCCACTGTAAGAATTCAGCAAAATTTAAAAACTTTAGTAAAAAGTTCTAATTTTCTTTTCAACGAGCAAGAGCAACAAAGACTTTTCAACATGAACCCCAGTATCCCTACCGCCAGAGCTTTACCTAAGATTCATAAGAAGGACACCCCAGTGCGTCCCATTATAAATTGCAGGAATAGCCCTACCTATAAAGTATCGAACTTCATTCATAGGTTTTTAAGAGAACATTATATTTTCAACAATAAATCTCCCGTAAAAAATTCAATTAGTTTCTGCAAAATATTGAAGAAATTTGAAATGCAACCCAACCATATTTTATGTTCTTTCGATGTCACAAACATGTTTCCAAGCATTCCTACTAAAGAAACCATTAAAATTATCCATCACAACATCAATAAACACAGCGGCCTTAGTAAAATGGAAATTGAAGAATTCATAAAGATATTTAATTTCGTTTTAAACAATAATTACTTCTCATTTAATGGTAAATATTAACAGCAGAAAGGCCTAGCAATGGGCGACCCTCTATCTGGCATTCTAGCAGATATCTACATGGACTATATAGAACATACAAAAATTTCACAAATAAAGGGCATTAATTTGAAGCTAAGATTTGTTGACGATACTTTCGTGATCATCAATAAGGACATTACTAACAGTCACGATATATT
The DNA here is from genome assembly GCF_040414725.1 of Anabrus simplex. Taxonomy (NCBI): domain Eukaryota; kingdom Metazoa; phylum Arthropoda; class Insecta; order Orthoptera; family Tettigoniidae; genus Anabrus; species Anabrus simplex. Next base: position 103,105,601 of record NC_090276.1, on the reverse strand, counting down.
AGTCTCACTGAACGAAATAGATCCTAACGTCAAATTCACCAAAGAAGATGAGGTCAACAATTCCTTAGATTTTTTAGACTTAACAATTACACGCTTGAATAACACTTTTGAATTTCAAATTTTTAGGAAACCTACTCATTCATCCATAACTATTAAAGATTCGTCCTTACATCCTAAGACCCAAAAACTAGCTGCTTATCATAGCCTAATATATAGGACACTAAAAATTCCCCTTTCGCCAAAAGTTTGGAAACAGAACTAAATTATATAAGATAGTTGGCTCAGCACAATGGCTTTAAAGTAAATGTGATCAATCGGTTAATTGATAAGATCAAAATCAAGTTATCGTCCAACTTAGTCCCAGAGAAATCAAAGACAAACAGCTACACCACCCTTACGTATAATAGCCCAGCTATCCATCAGATCACTAATATTTTTAAAAGGTGGTGGTGATTATTGTTTTAAGAGGAAGTACAACTAGGCAACCATCCTCTATATAACACTAATCAGAGGAAAAATATGGAAGGGATCCGACACTTCGAAAAGTGAAGGTATCGGCCAAAGGAAGGCAAGGGCCACGAAGAGCGTGAAAACGAAAGACTCCCTAGCCCTTGTAAACCTAATAACGTCGGGGTCAGAAAAGAACAAGAGTTGACCAAGGGAGGTCGGACAGGTTAGATTAAAGTGAGGAGCCTGGCACAAGTAAGTGGAAGCAATGGCAGGACTCAGCTGAGGGCCCCGTGGTCGCCAGCCCAAAGTTCAGAGCCTCTGAGGCCCCTTTTAGTCGCCTCTTACGACAGGCAGGGGATTAATATTTTTAAAAAACACAGCGTTAACATAGCCTTCAAGACAATAAATAATAATCAGTATATATTCCTCAACCTCAGAAGAGTCAATAATAACAACAACATTTAGTCAGGGTCAGGTGTTTATAGGTTAAGATGTGCCCAATGTGAGTTCACATTTTTGGACAAACCGGGAGGAGCTTTTACACGAGGTATCTGGAACATTACAATGTTTCCAAGCATACTAAGTATTCGGCCATGAGCCAGCATATGACTGAAACAGGCCATAAGTTCACCTCTATAGAAAATGATTTGACGGTCATTAAAAACCTAAGCAAAGGGAAATTATTGAACGAAATGGAAAACTTCTACATTTATTTGGATCAATCGTATAACAAAAATAATAATCTTAACGATGCCATCGATAACAAAAATCCGTTATATGAAACAACTCCGAGGTTAATCCAGACCGTAAATCAGAATAAAGTTCCCAGTATGTTTAAATCACAGAACGCATGCGCTCCAATAGCCACACCTAATGCCAGGCCCGCCCAATCCAATTTAAGTAACACCTCTCAAGCAACAATACAGACACACAATTTGAATCTCACACCCCCTTCCCCACCAGGCTCCACCCCTCCGCTTCAGCATTGATATTACACTAGGTGCAAGCTTAGCCGTTTAGACACGATGGGACAATTGGTCCCAGCTAACGTTCGACAAGACAAGTAAGTTCATACGATAAACACTCACTCTACAGTATTACCGCATTGGGTTCCACATTCATCATTCCAATTCCCCGTTTTTTCTCTTATCCAGTTACAGACAACTCATATTCCTGCCAGATTGAATATGCACCAATGGGAAGTTTATCTACAAAAATGACGGAATATTTTTATTCCGATAAACAATGATTGAAATCAACAATATGTATCCTACTTACACTCTTCATCCTTAAAACATAACCATGCTTCTTTCTAAAGGAATATTCAAACTGTTTCAAACTCTAACATGAACGACTTTAACCAAGGTTCCGGTATTGTTAAAATTTCTTACGACTCAGGCGACCATATCAGCTGAAGAAACCCCAACTCACGCAGTGATAAATTCTAGTCAATACATTTTGAGAAACCCCTATTCATGCTTGATCAATCCAATCCACAATTGGAAGTCTAGTCATAAAATAAGTTAATTCAAATTTCATTGGTCATAATACGAATAGAATTCAGAATAAGGTCAATGAGATTTGGATAAGAAATGAAATTAAAGCAGTGTACAAAAAGAAAGCCCTCTTAAATTTACAGTTATATAGGGTTCATTTATTTTTTAGCCCAAATGTTGTCTCCGTTTGAATGGATTTCATTTCCAACTACATGTGGACTATAAATTGAATATTAACGATTTTAACCAAGATTCCGGTGTTGTAAAAATTCTTATGATTCAGGCGACTATAACAGCTGAAGAAACCCCAACTCATGCAGTGATAATTTCTAGTCAATACTATTTGAAAATCCCCAATTCAAGTTATGATCAATCCACTCCGCAATTGAAGGTCTGGTCATTGTCAAAAATGTAATTCATTGTTCATAAATTCTGACAAGGTTATTGCACTTATTGTACATACTGTACATATTGTAAACTGTGTAAATAGCATAAGACTATATGTTCCAATGTTTATAATTTTAATTCTTGACCTTAGGATTAATATACGCTGAAGATGCCCATAACTAGGGCGAAACATGTCCCTAACTGGTGTGTTTCATTCATGTAGAATTTAACACTAAAAATATATATGTTTGTATTGAATAGGTGGACACAATAATTTTAATCTTGAAAGAGTTTACTTATTGTATCTTCAGTACGGAACAAAATGAGATTAGTTTCTTGTAAGTGATATGTTCCGAGCTGTCAATGGAGAGATGCATGGGAGGACATCAGTAGACAAATAAGTTTGAGTAGTGTCCTTAAAATTGGGAAAGATCACAATATGAAGGTAGGGTTGGAATTCAAGAGTACAATTAGGGGCAAATATTTGTTTATAGGAAGGGGAGTTAGGGATGGGAATAACTTACCAAGGGAAATGCACAATAATTTTCCAGTTTCTTTGTGATCATTTAAGGAAAGGCTAGGAAAACAACAGATAGTGAGTCTGCCACCTGTGCGACTGCCCTAAATGCAGATCAGTTGTGATTGATTGATTGATTGATTGATTGATTGATTGATTGATTGATTGATTGATTGATTGATTGATTGATTGATTGATTGATTGATTGATTGATTGATTGATTGATTGATTGACTCAGCACTATCTGATCTGTAGTGAACTAGGTATCTCTAGGCCTAGGGTAGAGAAAGTGTAATCTGTCTGCAAACGGATAAGGGTAGAAAATCTCCAGGATGAAGAAATTAGAAGTACATGGATATGATTAGTGAGAAATTTCGAACAACAGACAGTCAGCAGGTTCAGGTTATAGAAAGTGAATGGGTGCCATACACGGATGCTGTAGTAGAAATAGCAAGGGAATGCCTAGGAACAACTGTGTGTAAAGATGGGAAAAGGCGAACATCTTTGTGGAATGATGAAGTGAGAGTAGCTTGTAAACATTAAAAGAAGGCTTATCAGAAATGGCTCCAAACAAGGGCCCAGGCAGATTTGTACGTAGATGAAAGAAACAGCGAAACAAATAGTTGTTGAATCCAAAAAGAAGTTGTGGGAAGATTTTGGTAATAACATGGAAAGGCTAGATCAAGCAGTAGGGAAACCTTTCTGGACAGTAATAAAGAATCATAGGAAGGGAGAGAAAAAGGAAATGAACAGTGTTTAGAGTGATTCAGGTGAAGTCATAATAGATCCCAGGGAATCACTGTAGACGTGGAGGGAATATTTTGAACATCTTCTCAACATAAAAGGAAATCATCCTGTTGGTGTTGCAAACAGCCAAGCTCATGGGGAGGCGGAAAATGATGTTGGTGAAATTACGCTTGAGGAAGTAGAAAGGATGGTAAATAAACTCCGTTTCATAAAGCAGCAGGAATAGATGAAATGAGACCTGAAATGGTGAATTATAAGGCCGATGACCTTGGATGTTAGGCACCTCAAAACAACAAGCATCATCATCAGGGATGGTGAAGTATAGTGGGAAGGCAGGGATGAAATGGCTTCATAGAGTAGTAAAATTAGCATGGAGTGGTGGTAAGGTACCTTCAGATTGGACAAAAGCAGTAATTGCACCTATTTATAAGCAAGGGAACAGGAAGGTTTGCATCAACTATTGAGGTATCTCATTGATTAGTATACCAGGCAAAGTATTCACTGGCATCTTGGAAGGGAGGGTGCGATCAGTCGTTGAGAGGAAATTGGATGAAAACCAGGGTGGTTTCAGACCACAGAGAGGCTGACAGGATCAGATTTTCAATAATAATAATAATAATAATAATAATAATAATAATAATAATAATTGTATGGCCTCAGCTACCGTGTGCAGACATTTCGATTTGACGCCATCTGGCTGTCTGCTCGTCAATTTCGACGTTCCGTTTTACTCTAGGTCCGCTAGATGGCAGACAGGGTAAACCGGATCTCTCTTGGGCGTCTATGGCTGAGATTTAATTAATTTTGTTGGGTAAATACCAAATGTATCACCAGAGATCTTTTACATGCCGACATCGTACGACATGGAGTGTCGAATGGACTTTTTTCTGCCCTTCAAAAATCCGACTACCTTTGCCAGGTTTGAACTCGCTATCTTGGATTCGGAGGCCGACACTCTACCACGGATCCACAGAGGCAGCTAGATTTTCAGTATGCACCAGGTAATTGAAAAATGCTACGAGAGGAATAGGTAGTTGTGTTTATGTTTCGTATGTCTAGAGTAAGCATATGACAGGGTACCGAGGGAAAAGATGTTTGCTATACTGGGGGACTATGGAATTAGAGGCAGTTTATTAAAATGAATCAAAGGTACTTATGTTGACAATTGGGCTTCAGTGAGAATTGATGGTAGAATGAGTTCTTGGTTCAGGGTACATACAAGGGTTATACAAGGCTGTAATCTTTCACCTTTGCTGTTTGTAGTTTACATGGATCATCTGCTGAAAGGTATAAAATGGCAGGGAGGGATTCAGTTAGGTGGAAATGTAGTAACCGGTCTGGGCTATGCTGACGATTTGGTCTTAATGGCAGATTGTGCCGAAAGCCTGCAGTCTGATATCTTGGAACTTGAAAATAGGTGCAATGTGTATGTTATGCAAATTAGCCTCTCGAAGACTAAATTGATGTTGGTAGGTAAGAAATTCAACAGAATTGAATGTCAGATTGGTGATACAAAGCTAGAATAGGTCGATAATTTCAAGTATTTAGGTTGTGTTTTCTTCCAGTATGGCAATATTGTAAGTATGATTGAATCAAGGTGTCCTAAAGCTAATGCAGTGAGTTTGCAGTTGCGATTAACAGTATTCTGAATGAAGGAAGTCAGCTCCCAGACGAAACTATCTTTACATCGGTCTGTTTTCAGACGATCTTTGCTTTATGGGAGCGAAAGCTCTTTTTCATAAGTTAGAAGTAACAGGCATGAAAGTAGCGAGAATGTTTGCTTGTACAAAGAGGTGGCAACAATGGCAGGAGGGTACTCGGAATGAGGAGATAAAGGCTAATTTAGGAATTTACTCTATGAATGAAGCCGTATGCATAAACCGGTTTTGGTGGTGGGGTCATGTGAGGCAAATGGAGGAGGATAGGTTACCTAGGAGGATAACGGACTCTGTCATGGAGGGTAACAGAAGTAGTTGTAGACCAAAACGGCAATGGTTACACTCGGTTTCTAATGATTTAAAGATAAGAGGTATATACTAAATGAGGCCACAACACTAGTTGCAAATCGAGGATTGTGGCGACGTTTAGTAAATTCGCAGAGGCTTGCAGACTGAACGTTCAAAGGCATAACAGTCTTTAATGATAATATATGTATGTGTGTATGTACACATTCACCTCATTAATAAGAGTATTCCTTGTTTATTGTGGACATTAAACAGTGCCCTCTGATGTATAACTTGCGCTCTATCAGTTCTTTCACAATTTGGTCTTGATATCAAGATTTGGTTCCTGCAGGATCGAGTGATCACTGGCAATCTGGGACTTCACTCACTAAGTTGTCACAATATCTCAAAAATCAACAGAGTGATAATTTTAGATTTGATCATAAGTGACAGGTGCGAAGTATCTTCATAAATTGATCCTCTTAGGAATAAAAGAAAGAAAGAAAAATCAAAACAAAATTTGGAGGATGATTCAGAGCAACAGGTTGAGACTGCCAGGTTGTTAACTTTTTAATTAGCTGGTATATTCAGCTCTCTGGCCTCGACTTCTTCACTGATGTGACCTGTAGTTTACCATGCACCTTCATGTATAAAATTTCAAAGAGGTAGATCATGGAGATAAGTTCAATAATTATCATACAGTAAGCAGAAATCGCCATGGAGTGGAAGTCTATAAACATTTTACCCTGGAAAGGTACATGTTACCCAATGGATTCGACTGGATCAGACAGAAATATTCCTGAGCTGAACCTGAGTCTCATGAGCCAAGCAAATAAATGAGGCAATTATATCAATAAGAACAACAAGAATTAAAATAATTAATGAAAAATTCAAAGACAGCAATAATATTGAAGGGCATTACATCAGCTTCTCCCAGGAGTTCTGTGTAGCCAAGACCAAACCATCATTCTCATCAAAATACATTACATGACATTCTACGCTCAGTGTATTCTGTTTATGAGGATTGTTTGACAGATTTGAACCAATTAAATGTGTACTTATTCCTTTTCTACTGGCTTAATGCGTTGTCAGGATGTAAACAACTCTTTTTCACTTTTTGTCCACAAACACAGTACAGGTCCTACCAAAAGGTCAAGGACACCTGCATAATACTTAAATATGCTTCCTGTTATTAAATGTTTGCTCTCAGGAATATGACTTTTTGAAAAGAATTGGAACGTATTTAAGGGAACATCTGTAGATGTTTTCATTAATATATCACTCTTTGTTTTGAGGTTATTTGTTTGTTTCTAATATTCGAAATAAAATAGCTATTTTGTAATAATTGTGGAGATCTGGACAGTAAAATATGGGGATTATATGAATAAATTTTCCTATGTGTGTAGTATATTTATAATTGTAACAGAGAAACAGATTGTGGTTCAATTGAAAATTATCCCCTGCATTAAAGCTCTCGATGAAATGTGAGAAAGAGGTCATTAAACAAACCTTGGTTGGACTGCGGACCATGTAAGCTTCTTTGCTAAGTTCGCTTGGGATTTACACTAATGATTTCATATTGTTTACATCTGTTTTCTGAACATTTATTATGCGATTTATGTTTAGCATGAATTGCAGTAGATGTGTATGTAAACAACACACACCCATTAATTGCACAAAATTAAATGATATTGCTGACATAGGATTACTTGCATTTGTCAGTGTAGGCCTTATACTTACTGAAGTCTTGTAGTGCATTAATATTATTGTTTGATTTTCTTTCTTCTTTTGTGGATTTTTCGTATCTAGGATACTGCATGATTTGAAGCAGTTTATTTCTTAAAATCATCTGGAAAATTGAACAGAATATGCTAGATTATAAGGGTCTCCTGACCACATTTCCCAACAAAGTGAGCAGTAAGTTATTGATATGTGCATTGGCTCCTATAAGAAGTCATCAGAACTGAATAACCAAGTATTGCCTATTGTTTCTAGCACCTTTCTAAGGTAAACTGTTATAATGTTCTCATTTTGAAACCCATAAAATTAGACAATAATAACCAGATCTTCTCCTACTGAAGATTTACTTAAAGTGCACAGTGGTTAAGTGTAAGAGAGGGCCTTGAGCCCTAACTTTGCCACCAATAAAGGCACTATCTATCTATCTATCTATCTATCTATCTATCTATCTATCACAGATGGGAAGCATTTTTTCACTGTAAAATTGATCATAATTTATCAAACTTCATTGATAAATTGGTCTTCGTACTAACTTAAAAGTCAGTTATAATAAGTAGCCTGTATTAAATTTTAAAGTTAGTATATTGTAATATTAATACCGGCATGACCATTCCTGAATCCACATTTATGCTGTTCCCCTGATGTTTCTCTTTTTTGGGAATGAATAAAATTCTAGGTGTGTGACTGTGTTTTGAATTTACTACTGCATCAAGCAGAGCAGCTCTAAGCTTCATTCAGATGCTTCAGTGTAAACCCACAGCACCCTTGTGTAGTTAGTATAGCCACCACAAGTTGAGAATCCACAGTCCCTATAGATTACACTTTGTTCTCTCAGCACTGAGAAGAGTGATCGGCATACGATCAAGTCAAAAGCCTGCTTCAACACAATAAATTCCAAAGTAGTTTAGTACTCCTCAGCTGGCTTAATTGTAGAGTGGTTTTTATGTTTATACTCGCGTATATTCATGGATTATCTGCTTGTACTTTCTTTACATTGTCCTGTAGAATCCTGTATCGTGTAATGCGAGCATAAAATTTTTTTGTAGTCATCGGCTATACCATAATGCTGTTCGAGTATTCTACCTTTGGTAGAGATATTTTACAATATGAAAAGAAATATTTCAGTGCCTGTATTGGGGCATGTTGTGTATTGTATATTAGTTTGTTCTCTTTCTCCAGATTGATATTTGGTTTTTTGTATTGCAGTGTGCAGAACGTTGCAGTATTATGGAGTGGTGCAGTGGATTCATCTAATGAATACTGCATGCTAACGAAAACGGAGAGTGATGTTATGTGCCGTTCGCTAACTAATTCAGGAGAACAACCAAACCATTATAATGAATGTGCTAGGTTGTCGGGGGGAACTAATTCCAGAAAACGCATGGTTAATCACTCCAGAAAACAGTCTGTATATTGCAATGAATGTGGTAAATCATACAGTTCAAAATTTAAACTTAAAGATCATTTAGAAACTCATTCTAGTGAACGCCAGTACGTTCATTGCAATGAATGTGGTAAATCCTTAAGTTCAAAATTTAAACTTAAATATCATCTGCAGACCCATGCTAACGATCGCCGATACAAATGTACTCAATGTGGTAGATCGTTCTCCTTGAAATCCTACCTTAAGGATCATATGCTGATTCATAGTGCAAATCGGCCTTATAAGTGTAATGAGTGTAGTTCTTCGTTTTCTTTGAAATCTCGGTTAAACACACACTTGTTAATTCACAGTGCAAACAGAGGGATTAACTGCAAAGAATGTGGAGTGAAACTTTCGAATAAATACTGTCTTAGAAAGCACATGCGTATTCATTCCGGAGAGAGGCCACATGTCTGTAGCATATGTGGGAGTAGTTTCCTTCGGAAATGGTATCTTCAACAGCACATCTCATCTCACTTTAATCTGCGTCCGTACATATGTACTCAATGTGGTAGTAGCTTCTCTATGAAGCCGGCTCTGAATACTCATATGTTATTGCATTCTGAAGAACGTAAACATCAATGTTGTCTGTGCGGTAAGAGCTTCTTACGTATTTATGGCCTTAGGTATCACATGACAACACACAGAGATGATAGAACATACCAATGTAATGAATGTGGAATGTGGTTCGCTCTTAAGGCCACTCTGAAGAGTCACATTTTAACACACACCGACAATCGACCGTACTCCTGTAATGAGTGCGGTAATTCTTTCTTGATGAAAAACACTCTTAAGCAGCATTTGCTAACTCACTCTGCAGATAGACCACACCGGTGTGATGAATGTTTTAAAACGTTTAAGAACCGGAGTTCTTTAAAAAGACATATGAGTACACACGCTGTAGAAGGTTTTCACCAGGAAGTGAATGTACTTGTGTATAAAATCTAACAGTAAACATAACTGGTTAAACCTCACATGAGGAGGATCAAAGAGCTTTCCATAAACAGAAAAATGACTGTATTTTGCTGAATGACATGATATGTTTTCTCATCATTTCTTTTGGTACGAGTGCTACTTTACTGTCGGAAAATGCACTTAGTTAGCGTTGTGTCCAGTACCACATGGGGCCCTGTTGTATTGTGTGTAATTGTCCCTAAGGGGTCATTTTCTCAAACATGCTTGTTTAGTTACTTTAGAATTGTCCAATTTCTGACATATCTTATAGGTTTTTCTACTGACTATGGAAGTGTTTAACGTAACATTATCCAGCTGACATTGCTCTGCTGCTGGAGAATTTCTGTGACATCATATATCATTGATGTTAATTTGCATAAATGTATTTGTAGTCTCTCCCTTCAATTCTTTTCAAATTGTTTCGAAAAAGACTTATTAGTCGCTCCATGTACATCAATGAAGTAAGAATGTATAAAATATAATGGATCTTATGACTTATTGTGCTTTACTAATATGTTAAGTCTGCGTGTAGCATTACAATTTAGATTTTAGGGTCGGAGTTTATATAATCTCAATGCAGAAATATTTTTATTTGTACTTCGTCTGGTAATTGCGGAAGTAGGAGTGTGTGATCAGTTCGGTTATCTGTGGTTGAGATTTTGATTTTCATAGCCTTTTTTGTATTAAATGATTTTTCTATAGTTTTTGTACAGTTATATATTTATTATCAACATTGATATTCTTGAGATTTTTGGAGTTGTCACACAGATGCTCAGTAGAGGCTGTGTGTCCCTTGTACATAGTTATGGTTTTGTATACTTTGTACATGGTGTGCAAATTGTAACTTGTTAGGCCTCCATGTGGCATTACAGTTTTGTTTTAAGCATCTGAGTTCATGTAATCCCAATGCCAGAAATGTATTTTTATTTGTATTTTATCTAGTGGCTTATTTTGAAATGTGCTATTTGTTCTGAATACTGCTTCAAATTCGTCCTTTTGTAAATATGGATGCTATTTTGTAACCGAAAAACAATGTTAGGTTTAAGCTCCACCCAATCAATAAACATCACTTTACAAATGAACAATTTAATTTAAAACATATTAAGTGTATTTAGGGCCATGTTTTTCTCTGTTGGAGATTTCATCAGTCACTAAATCACGTGGTAGATTACAACCCAAAATTCAGAATTTGAAAAAATGGAAGAGACCAATGCCTTCTGAAGGACATTTTTGAGAAACACAAAAGATATCAATGTTTAAACATTATTTACTAAAATAGACCTCACTTCTTGCAAAAGTTTTGTCGTCTTCAATGTTAAAGAATGAAATGTAACTTGATATGTGACAAGCCTGCCATAACGTCTTGTATGGAATCAATGTTGATTGTTGCTGTCCAGATTTAAAACGGAAGTACCAAGCTCGATAGCTGCAGTCACTTAAGTGCGGTCAGTATCCAGTATTCTGGAGATAGTAGGTTCGAACCCCACTGTCGGCAGCCCTGAAGATGGTTTTCCTTGGTTTCTCATTTTTACACCAGGCAAATGCTGGGGCTGTACTTTAATTAAGGCCACGGGTGCTTCCTTCCCACTCCTACCTTTCTCCTGTCCCATCGTCACCATAAGACCTATCTCTGTTGGTGCGACGTAAAGCAACAAGCAAAAAAATAAAACAGATGTTCCTTTTGAACTGTTGAGAAAGCATTGGAGAAAAAATATACACACATTTAATGAGGTAGTTTAAGACTTCTTGCGAACAATCTTTCTGCAGAGTTTAATATGAACGACCATACTTGAACAATGTTGCAAGCATTGATGGAATCTGGTATTTTCAGTGAGTTGACTGGGGAAATCGAATTCTGGCCTCACAAAAGGGATGGTTCTGAATCCATATCAGAACATTTAAAGGCATTAGCTTCTAGAATTTACTTTCAAATTGAGCTATTCTGGTAGAAGAAATCAGTGCTGCATGACCACCATATTTATGGCTTAATTATGAGATCGCCTGTCATGGCAAAGACCAGTGCTGCATGACCACCATATTTATGGCTTAATTATTAAGAATATTCCTTTTTGAAAAAGACAAGGTCTGGAAAGAAAGAGATATGGGTTTAAAACCGTCGGATATCTAAGAAAGGAGATTCCGTCATGAATGTATGACGTAAAAGCTCGAAACTCCCTATAGCTTGTTTAGACTGAGTCTTGCCTCACTACTGTGCGTGTTGTAGTTGTGTGTTCCTTCACCCAGCAGAACTCGGCTAATGGCAGAAAGGGGTGGAACAGTGCTATTGGTGGGGGAAGGGATGATTGCTTGGCCTGTAGTAGGGGCAGGAGTGCAGGAAGTTTGATTTAGAGGAGGTGACTTCAAATTATTAATTTTCCGTGATGATAGGCGCGATGGTATTTGTTCACAAAACGGACGTTTGTTCTCCTGTACGTTATTTAAATTTTTGTTTGCGTTAATACTCTGGTCCCAAACTATATAAATATTTTCATAATTGCTCACCAGGTTCCCTTCGCTTACTTTTTTTTAAATGGTCAAGTATTTATGTGAGTATATTGGTGAACATTGTCCCACATATGGACACTCATTGCAGAATACATCTTGTGTCTGTTGGCATTGACGTGTTTGAGGTATCTGGTTTGAAAACTCCTACCTGTCTGTCCCACGTACCTAACGAACCATTGATCGCAGTTAAGTTTATAGATTCCTGAATATAAGAAATCCTCTTTATTGTGATTAAAACTATTATGGTTATAAAATATATGACCATTATTGTTTTTAGTTGAAAATGCGTCTTGACAGAGTTGTCTCGTAAATTATTTTGTGATTTGAAATATCCCCTGGTTTAGTAAAAGTGAAATTTGCATATGTTGAACTCTTGGGATTCTCTGGTGTTTATCTTACCTTGTTCTTCCTTTTTTACTTATAATTTTATTGATGGTATTAACACTGAAGCCATTCATAATAGCTTTCTTCTGTATGTATCATAATTCTTTTTCTATTTCTGTGCGAGGTAAAGGTAAATTGAAGGCTCAATAAACCATACTGAAGTTAGCTGCTCTCTTATGGCTCCCCGGATGTAAACAATCATTTTAAATGGTCGCAGCATTAAATGTATCCTTTCTGTGTACTTTATACCAGAATGTGCTCGGTTCCCTTTTAACGGTTACATCCAGGAAATTCAAAGTATTGTCCTTCTCATATTCAAGTGTGAATTTTATTCTTTCATCTAATTAATTTAAAAACTGTTAGATATTGTTACTATTGTTATAACACTTACCTATTATTACAAAGGTATTGTCCTCAAATCATGTCTAAAATCGAAACCAGGAATATGTCTTAATATTTTGCAGTGATCTAGATGGTCTAAATAAATATTGGCTAATATACGCAGCGTAGGATCTCCCATTGGTAAACCCTCTTGACTATAAAAAATTTTTGAATGAAAAGTAGTTGTTTTTGTGACGAACTCTAGAATTTTCATGAACTGATCATTCTCTAACTTCCCGACGTGACCTTGAGTGGTTAAATTCGTTCTAATAATGTCTATTATCTTATTGACCGGGATTATTTTCATACATACTAGCCTGCCAGTGGTTGCTATATGAGCAAAATTCTCACGGTCCTTGAAAATCTTCTGCTTTTGTACAGAATGTAGTTTCGAACTTGAGCCCTGATGTACCTTCGCACTGCAGTTTTGGGAGAGGGACGGATGCACTGGAACATATATCTGTGTCCTTGAGAAGGGACAGGGAGGGAGGAACTATCAGCGACCGTCAACAGTAAGCATTTTGCTTCACACGCTACCAGTCACTTTGGTGCTAATTTCTGTGTATGTGATAGTTTTGCTATTGTTGGACAATGTTCCATAGCTGAAACTGTTCTTTGCAACTTATTGTATTAATGTGTTGTGTAATTAGCGCCTGACGATGGCTTCAAGTCATAAAATTTTAGCTTGGTTTGATGAAATTCCTAGTGATCAACTCGAGGGCGAGGACTATGAAAGTGAACAGGAAACGGATACCGAACAGCGAGCCGAACTTCTACCCCGCAGACATGTGAAAGTCCTATGTATGCAATACACAGAGGAAATTCAAGTCCAAGGACCACGATTGAGAAAGGTGCAAGAAACCGGTCCCTTAAATTAAACCTTAAAGGACTGATGCTACTTGTGAATGATAGCAGAGAAGTACTCAAATTCACAATTTATTCAAACAAAACATCAAGAAAAGGAGGGGAAAATGTATTTAATATTATGACCATACACGAATTGCATTTATAATTAAGCATGAACACATTGCTTACAAAATAAATTGTATTGAAATTGTCTCATGATACATCTGAATAATCAACCTCAACAGATGGGGAGACTAACAATCAGTCTCTATATAAATGCTGTGGTCGACATGCGCGCATTCTACTGGGATATAACAGTCTCCCACGCTTGTATTGTAGAAGAGAATCGGTGAAAATTTCAGTAACATAGTCCTTAAGGTACTGCGGCGGACGGCGTTTCCTATCTGGTCGGCAGGTTAGGTTTGGGGGGTGGAGGTCCGTTTTCTTCTCACTCAAGTCTTCGACTTCGCATGTCTTCTTCCGCCTCAAGTCCTTGATATCCCCCAGGGATTGTTTCATTCATCCTGTCAGTGAAGATGGAAGGTTGTTTATATTCAGGACGTTCTTCTTGTTGACTTGGGGCTAGAAATATGTCTTTTGAGGCTATAACCATCATCTAGCTGAATCTGGTAATGTAAATGACCAAACTTTCCAATGACTAATCCATACTTCCATGACATTTTATTCCTTTCATATAATTTCACTTGGACTCTGTCTCCCACGCTTAGATTGCGATGTCCATGAGTCTCCTCTTGATTTCTTTCCTGTTTGATTGGTCGAATAACGTCTAGTTTGATCCGTAATGGTCTGTTCAGGTACAATTCAGCTGGTGATTTTTCACAATCTAGAGGGGTGGCATGATATTTCAGAAGGTACTTTTGCACTTTTCTGGATATAGATAAGGGCTCATTCGACATGGCTGTTAGTCGACGTTTTAGCGTCTGGACGTTTCATTCTGCTATTCCGTTAGTTGCCGGATGTCCAGGAGCTATGAATTTTTCGAATATTCCGCGTTCTCTACAGAAGGATTTGAATAGATCACTTACAAATATTGTAGCGTTATCAGAGGCTATCGCTATTGGGAATCCATGAAATGAAAATATTTCTCTTAATAGCTCAATTGTATTAGCAGATGTCGGAACTTCTCGGATTACTTTGATTTCTGCCCACCTGAATTTTGCATCAACAATTAGAAGGAAGTAGAAACCTTGAAATGGACCTGCATAATCAATGTGGACGCAGCTCCAGTTTTCTGCAGGGACGTGCCTTCGCTGGAGAGGATCGAATGTGAGCACAGGCCTGACAAGATTTTACCATTTTCTCAATATCCTTATCGATATTTTTCCAGTAGCAACACCGCCTTGCTAACTGTTTCATTTTTGTAATCCCTACATGTGTGTACTATGTAATTCCTTCAGGACTAATGGCTGGAGCTTTGAAGGAATGACGACTCTTTGACCTTTGAATAAGATTCCATCATCTAGCGTGAATTCATTATCTATGGATTCAGATGACATGAGCTCTGCTTAGATTTTTTATAACAATTTATTCTTTTCTGTTGAAATTCGAATTCTGTCAGGATTTAATTCCGTGATTGCCATTTCAGCGATGGAGTTTATGAACTTCTTCATTGAACACCATGTCATTTGAAATGTGCGACTGATTGTTCGCTGCTCTTCACAAGCAGTCAACGTTGGTATGTTCTCAACCTTTCCTATACTCAACTTCATAGCCAAACCCCGAAAGGAATGATGCATATCTTAGCAATCTAGCAGAAGTCGTAGCTGGTAATCTTGAATTCTGATGGAAGATTCTGGTAAGTGGGCTATTGTCTGTTATCAACTTAAACTTGCGTCCAAATAGATACATATAAAAATAGTTGACGGCGAACATAATTGCTAGAGCCTCACGATCCAGTTGGCTGTAGTTACGTTCAGCTGAAGACAAGGACCTTGAAGCAAATACGATAGGCTTTTCAACAGGACTCCAGCAATTTCTGTTGGACTGGCGTCACAAGCTAGAACCTGTGGTAGATCTGCATTATAAGGTGTCAGCACTCGATCACTTGCAATCGCCTCCTTCAATCTGCCAAATCCTGTTTCACATGAACTAGTCCAATGAAACCTCTTATTCTTGCGGAGAAGCTGCCTCAAAGGGTAGGTCATAGTTGAAGTATTTGGAATGAATCTTGAATAATATATTATCATTCCAAGAAATCTTCGAACAACGTCTGTATTGACCGGACGAGGCATTCCAAGTTTTGCTTTAACTTTCGCTGGTGACTTCATGATTTTGTTATATTCAGTAACATGGCCCAGATATTCGGTGCCGGTTTCAAAGAAAGCACAATTCCTTTGATTTAGATGTAAGTCGAATTCTTTGAGCCTTTGGAGGCGGGCAAATAGGTTTTGTTGACATTCTCTTTTCGTAAATCCATGGATAATAATGTCATCAAAATATGAATGAGTTTTTGATAGTCCCGATAAAACTTTTATCTATGATTCTATTAAATTCGGACGGAGCTGTTTTTATCCCAAAGGAAAGACTATGCATGCGATATGTACCTCGATGTGTTGATATGGTTTGGATCTTGCTGCTCTCTTCATCAACTTGGAGTTGAAGATATCCTTTATATATATCAAGGCGGCAAAACTACCTCGAGTTTCTCAAGCCATTTAAAATGTCATCCACTTTCCAAATTGGGTAGTTTGCTGCTACTAATTTGTCAGTAACTCCTACCTTGTACTCAACGCAATTCGAACTCCGCCATCGGACTTTGGAATTACTACTAGTGGCGAACCCCAATCACTGTAATAGATTTTTGAGATTATCCCACCTGTTTCTAAATCGGCTAATTGTTTTTCTACCTTCTCTCGTAAGGCATATGGAACGTCACGTTCTTTATGAAATACTGGCTTGGCATCCTTACGGAGCTGGAGAGACACTTTAAAATTTGGCACGCACCCCATCTTTTCTTCAAAAATTTCTGGAAATCTCTTGATTATCTCAGTAATACTACTGACTGACTGGATATCGATATGGCTAGTATTTGACTCCGCTTCATGGTCAATTTCTTGAAGATTAATACCAAGGTGACGGATCCATACACGCCCCAGAAGTGGCTCGAAGTCGTCTGGTACTACATACAACTCTTCAGATGAAGTTCTATTCTGATAAGAAACAGTAACGTTAACTTGGCCATCAGGTAAAAACACATTCTAGTATAAGAACGAAATGCAACCTCAGATTTCTCGAGTTGTACAGGTAAGTCAAGAGCTTTGAAAGTAGAACGTGATAGCAAGGTAAAACCCGCCCCAGAATCTACTTCAAATCTCTGGGGTATTACTTCCATAAGAACACTAGCGTAAAATTTCTTCGCATGTGGATAACCGTTATATTGAAAAATGTCTATTATATGGCTAACGCCAAATGTTTGAGTAATATCTTCTTCCTGAAGAAAATGAGAGTCGATTTTGGAATTCCTTCTCGTTGCTAACAAAGTACGTATGACCGAGTTTTCCACATGAAATGCATTTCAGATTGTTAAAATCAGTCCTACAGTCCTTCGCCAGATGATTGTCTCTACCACACCGTAAACACATATTTTGAATTCCCAATTCCTTGTAGTCAATTTTTGATCTGGACTTGTCTGCTGGTATTGCTTGGCTTTCATCATCGTGAGATGCGTCCTGCCTTGATTTGTGATTGATTTTTTTTACAGAATCATTATAAGTACCCTTGTATACAGCTGATGGTGATAGTTCCTTGCTGTCTAACTTACATGCTTCAAGAGCGATAGATTTTGTTATAATTTCGTTGAATTCTTGAACATTTGCTTGGAGTATTTGTTCACGAATTGAACTGTCATAAATTCCCCTGATGAATTGTGCTCTTAGAAATACATCAACAATGCTTACCTTACATTCACATGCAGAATTGAAGTAGCAGTCAATTGTAGCTCGCCTAAATGTAGCCACATGGTCAGCAATAGGTTGGTTTTCAAGCTGGTGAGTGGATTAAAACTGTGCTGGGCTACAAGAACATTCTACTTAGGACAAAGGTGTTTTCTAGGGTGGTGGTGGTAGTGATTATTGTTTTCAGAGGAAGTACAACTAGGCAACCATCCTCTATATAACACTAATCAGAGGGGAAAATGGAAGGGAACCGACACTTCGAAAAAATGAAGATATCGGACAAAGAAAGCCAAGGGCCACGAAGGGCGTGAAAATGAAATACTCCCTAGCCCTCGCAAACCTAATAGCGTCGGAGTCGGAAAAGAACGAGAGTGACCAAGGGAGGTCGGATAGGATAGATGAAAGTGAGGAGCCGGGCACTAGTAAGTGGAAGCAACGCTAGGACTCAGCTGAGGGCTCCCTGGTCGCCAACCCACGCTCAAAATTTCAGAGCCCCTGGGGCTCCTTTTAGTCGCCTCTTACGACAGGCAGGGGATACCGTGGGTGTTATTCTACTGCCCCCACCCACAGAGGGGTGTTTTCTAGGGTATCAGTTGAATTGTCATAATCGAAATCACTAGGTGTTTCGGTGCCACGAGTGCAGATAATGTGTTATAACTCGTAGATCCAATCGAATATTAAGTTTCATGTGAGCTGCGTATTTCTTGTTTGCGAACACATTTTTCAGTTGTAGATAGTTTTCAAAGCGTTGCCTGTAATTTCGAAAGTTCTCTGCTTGTGAGTTGAAACATTCGAAGGTTGGAATTAGAAATGTAATCGAATTAATAATAGGTTGAGTAGATTGAACTGTTGCATGACTTCCCAGTTGATCTAGGAGTGCCTATTGATTGGCATTCTTGTCGCAAAATATTGCTTAAACTAGTCTGCATCCATGTAGGAATGTTTGAGTTATGTCTCACACAAAATTAATTGAATGTTAGGAATATGATATTTACGTGCTTGAGGCTATACAGGTAACACGACATTCGTATTTCCGTTCATTCACTAATCGCAGAACATATTTTCATTCACACACAATATTATAATTTCCCTCTGAAGTTTGACAGTTATCCTCGTCGCCAGTTGTTAAGACCATACACGAATTTAATTTCTAATTAAGCATGAACACATTGCTTACAAAAATAATTGTATTGAAATTGTCTCATGATACATCTGAATAATCAACCTCAACAGATGGGGAGACTAAGAATAAAAGAGTCTCTATATAAATGCTGTGGTCAACATGAGTGCATTCTACTGGGATATAAAATTTAACATGGAATTAACCAGATCAACGAAGAATAATAAAAGTTTTATACATAAATGCAAATTCAAATGGGTAGAACTGCCGCCGACACTCGAGGGAAATGTGCGACTACATTCCGTAATTGATTATGCCAGGAGGTGCACACATCACGCTTCCCACCAGATTTTTGTTCAAATTCATAGCACGAAACTTATTTGGTCAATGCAAGTAAGCATCGTTTGTCAAACAAAATTTTAAAAAAACACCCTCGCAGTACAAGCCTACACAAAATTCGACGTATCAGAATGGCAACAATCCTCTCCCCAAGAAAAAAATCAAGGAGCAAGAGGGTAAAAGTACCTAAGCACCCATAGGGTAAACAGGGGGATGAGGACCAAAAGCATGCGCAAGACATGTCGTAATGAAACAACAGATAGTGACCAAAAGGCGATAACGTATGGTCGACACAGGTACGGGCTCAAAGGAAGAAGGAGACGAATCTCAAAGGGAACAAATGAAATGAAAAGAAAAGTAAACATTCAATAAAATACAAACATAAATACGACGTCTGTTGTCCCCCATTCATTCAATCACAGCATGCGCGAGACCTTTCACTCCAACACGATAAGCTATACATGGCAGCAATATCGCCACGACACAACCAATATAGTGACCTCCCGCAGTCACGGGATAACGGGCGCAGACACATCACAGGCCACGAGCACGGCAATAAGCATATCCATCGGGCCATATAATAAACCATGCATACGTTGCCAGCATATCACGGGCTCCGACACGGATCGCGAGTTATTTCACACGGTCAATTCAACGCAGACAAAAGGTACAAAAGTAAAGGTGCAGGCCCATATCGTTAACAGGAATAATACCCTCGAAGCATCACAAACATCCATCCCATTCAAACGACGGTGGAAACAGTACGTAGCAGAAATATAAGACAAGAGAAAAAATATTAAACAAGGAGTACACGTATCTGGAGATATAAAACAATCGGTTAGAAAAATCAAAGGGTCTTTTGCATTCATTTGAAACTTTCAAAACGTTCTGATCCGCCACAAAGGCTGATTCATTCCGCAAGGGATCGATATTGATATTTCTCGTCATAAAAGCAAAAACTCAGTCAAGGAATAGCAAAATGCTATTCTTCCGGTTGGAAGCTTGACCTTCACTGACTAAGGCCTCCTGACGAGTACATCGGGAAACACTTAACTCACGTAGTGTGAGCTGCTTAGAAACGTGTCAGGTAAAAGGGTTCGTAAACGAACCAGAACGACACACTACCGGCACAGGGCCATCACCAAATGGCACATTAGTCTGAGACAGAAGAACGTGCTGATGGAACCGTCCAAGAGAACGTTCAAATATGGAAAGGTAAGGTGAGGAAGTGGGGCAGACACTCACCAAGCTCACGTACTTGTCTCCTTGTGTTTAGTGCATTGCGAAAGAATCAAACACTATTCTAGATACAGTTATAACAATTTGGGTTTTATTACTATTTGTAATTTTCTTTTTAATCTTATGTTCTTTATAATTTTGAGATTTTTGTGTGTTCATTTAGTGTGTTAATACATTTGTTGGTATTTATAATGTAAACACTTCACATCACTCGCGTTACTAGCGACCACTGGCGGAATGGTTGAGTAATGGTGCGGTTGAAGCTTGAAACATTCTAAACGTTTACAAAAAAACTACCGGATTTCTTGTTACTGACTTATTGCGGAACTTATAGTTGTTGGAAAGAATCCTGTGTATAAACATCGAGATTTTATACGTGGGGCTGTTCTTGCAGATCCAACAGGTAGTCCTACTTTATGGATTTTAGGCAACGCTCTTTCCGTAGGTAACGTGGGGTTCATATTTATCATCTTCTGTATTTCGTCTTCATTGAGCATGAACGTAGAATTTTTCAATAAAGATTTTAAACATTTTGTATCATAGCTGTGGGGTCTTTATTGACTCTAGAAAATGACTCGTTAGAGAAAAACCTTTCTGTTTTTCAATGTAATCTTTCCTATCCAATATGACCGTACAATTGCCAAGATCCCTGTTACATTTAACATTGTCAAACGGAATATTGGTTTCAAGCTGACTAACTAACTGAGGGATTCATTTCTTTATTTCGTACCTACGATCGTCTTGAGAATCTACAGGGAGAGATTCTGCTTCGGCGATAGTTGTCTTTGTTAAACCTTGGCCAATTAGCTTTAGGTCCTCTATTAAGGGTGTCTAATTCTTGGTCTGGGAAGTGGATTCTAGAAAGGTTCTTCACTGAATTGACTGAACTTAACCTGTCCTGTACCGTTAAATGATTTACTCCGGATTTTCAATTAATATTATTGTGAAGAACCCCCATATCATAATTCGCCCTCCTCAAATTATCAATATGGCCTGTTTCTTATTTAAGATGCATTCCATTTTATTTGCCACATGACATTGGAATGAATTCCATTCTAGAGGGACGAGCAATAGGGGGCGTCAAGGTGAGCTAAATACAATGTTTCATTTAAAAAGGATTTCCTTCTGTAAAGAAATTTTATCTCTTTTACGAACCATAAGTGCTTGACCTTGTTTGGATCGAGAAGTGAAACTGAGTTGATATAATGTTTCTTTGGGAAGGTACTACGAATTTGGGAATTACTTTACTTACTAGACATTCCTTCGAAAATGCTATGTCTTTTTAAATATTTACTAATCAGACTTTGAGAATGATTAACTTATTTAAGTCTTTCTTAGTCTGGTTGGCTTCATTAGTACAATTTAGGAACTTCATCTTATAGATCCGTATTGATACAGTTAAAACTAAGAAACAATGTTAGGTTTTGGTCCCCCCAGTCAATACACATCACTTTACAGGTGAACTATTTAATTAAGAAACATATCAAATATATTTAGGGATATATTTCTTCTCTATGTGAGACTTCATCAGCAATAAAATCACGTGGTATACGATGAAGTTCATCCTCAATGAAGAAGAAATTCAGAAGATGACAAATATGAACCCCAGGTTACCTACGGCAAGAGCGTTGCTTAAAATCCATAAAGTGGGACTACCTCTTAGACCTATCATTAACTCCAAGAACAGCCCAACATATAAAATCTCAAAATTTATACACAGGTTCCCTTCCAACAATTATAAGTTCCACAAGAAGTCAATAATAAGAAATCTGGTAAATTTGTGTAAAAGTTTAGACATTTTGAAGCTTTAGCCCCATCATTAATTACTTTCATTTGATATAACTAATGTGTATGCCAATATTCCGGTCAATAAAACAATAGATATTATTAGAATCAAGGTCGTCCAGGGATATTAGAGATTGATCAATTCATGACAATTCTAGAGTTCGTCACAAAAACAACATTTTTATGTTCAACAGCACTATTTATATTCAAGAGAGTTTACCTCGGGTGTATTAGCCAGTATTTATTTAGACCCCCTAGAGAAACGCAAAATAATAGGACATATTTCTTGTTTGGATTTTTGGACACGATTCGTGGACGATATCTTTGTAATAATAGATAAGTGTTATAACAATATCTTACAGTTTGTAAATTCATTAGATAAATGAAATGAAATGGCGTATGGCTTTTAGTGCCGGGAGTGTCCGTGGACATGTTCGGCTCGCCAGGTGCAGGTCTTTTGACTTGACACCCATAGGTGACCTGCGCGTCGTGATGAGGATGAAATTATGATGAAGACGACACATACACCCAGTGCCAGCTAAATTAACCAATGATGGCTAAAATTCCCGACCCTGCCGGGAATCGAACCCGGGACCCCTGTGACCAAAGGCCAGCACGCTAACCATTTAGCCATGGAGCCGGACATTCATTAGATGAAAGGATAAAATTCACACTTGAAAATGAGAAAGACAATGCTTTGATTTCTTGGATGTAACCGTTAAGAGGGAACCTGGCAAGTTCTCTTTTAAATTATACAGAAAGGGTACGTATACTCCTGTGACCATTTAATATGATTCTTTACATCCTGGGAGTCATAAAAGGGCTGCTGTTTCAGTTTGGTTTATCGAGCCTTCAATTTACCTTTATCTCATACAGAAATAGGAAAAGAATTACGATACATACAGAAGATAGCTATTACGAATGAGTTCAGCGTTAATATCAACAATAAAATTTTAAGTAAAGTAAAAAGAAAGAAAAACATAAGACTAACACCAGAGAATCCCAACAGTTCAAAATACGCGAATTTCACTTTTTCTAACAGGGATTTTTCAAATAAAAAAATTATTTAAGAAACACGACAGTTAGGTGTCATTTTCGACTAAGAATAATAATGGCCATAGAATTTACAACCATAAGAGTGTTAATCACAATAAAGAGGATTTCTTGAATTCAGGAATCTATAAACTTAACCTCTTAAGCGGGAAGCTCGGTACACACTTGCTCACTCCCAGGTGGGGTGCATTTTCCCTGATTGAAGGAAATAATTAATTACTTGATTAAAAACAATCTTAGTCTACAATGAACTATTGAAGTGCCCTAAGAGAAATATTTACTTTAATATAATGTATTTAATTGTTAAGAAATCCTATTATTTTCATTTTTCAATACTTTGTGCAAGGACGTACTAAGTGCTTGCACACTGTGATATCGAGATTATTTCTTCCTAATTGCAAATATCTGTTTTTTCTTTTATACAATATATTTTACCTGAATATTTTAGGCAGTTTACGAACAATATCCATGTGGAGATAAATGTTTCTGTATATGTAAATTTTAGATTTACAAAGTTTACATGTACATAAAAGATTTACAATGGAATGAAATATAACATTCACAAAATTTTCTGTTATGTTGATTAACGCTTTTGAGGGTTCACGTTTATACACCTACAATTCATAAGTGACACACACAGACCATATTACTCTACACTACAGGTAATATTTACAGTCTGCACCGTGTTATGACTTTTACAGCTGTTTATTATGATACACACAGAAATAGATCATGTTATATAAACTGTCTCGGCTTCGCGTACTTTGTATGATTCCATTCCGAAACGCCATCGTTTTCTTGGTATGTATTAATGGATGGTTCACATCAATTGACACTTTGCCATCAGGGGTATGAGCTTCCGAAAATTTTGCCAATAGATGGTCAATTACTGGATTTATCTTCTACATTTTGTGAGGAATTTGTCCTTTATTCGCCTCATTCTCAGAGATATGTAAAACTCTGTGGAGGAAAATATAATAATAATAATAACAAAATATAATAATAATAATAATAATAATAAAACATCTTAAATGAATTTGGAGTTGATTTCAAACTGCTGGCATTAATTAGAGCCACCCTGACTGATACAAAATCCAAGGTGAAGTTCCACGGATGTCTCTCGCATTCCTTTGACATCAAAACAGGAGTCCGACAAGGTGATGGGCTATCCCCGATACTATCCAACTGTGTTCTTGAGAAGATCATTAGAACCTGGCGGGTGAGATTACAGGAAACCAACTACAGTGCATTGAGAATAGGAACCAAATCCAAGGGGATCGCAACAGACTGCTTAGCATTTGCCGATGATATTGCTGTTCTCTCAAACGACATAGCAACCGCTAGAGCTCAAGTTGAAATTTTAAAGGAAATTGCCTAACAAACTGGTTTGCAGATATCGTTTGAGAAAACGGAAGTAATGACTAACATCAAAGAGGCTCCACCAAAACTCCATACGAAATACGGGGACATCACCCGAGTAGACAAATTCAAATACCTGGGTGAGATAATCATGAAAAATGGACTGGACAAAGAAGCGCTTCAGGAGCGAGTACGCAAACTGGAAATAGCCTACCAAACATCCCGCAAAATCTACAACAAAAAATGCCTTTCCCAAAACACCAAGATACGTCACTATGAAACAGTTCTGAAGCCAGTAGTTCTATAAGCAGCCGAAACCCTGTCTCTAAATGCCAACAAAGGACTCCTTGAAGAAGTGGAGAAAAAAGAACGCAAAATTGTGAGAGGAATCTTGGGATCAAAGTACAGAAATGGAATCCATCAAAAGAGATCCAACGAGGAAGTCTACAGCAAAATAGAGAAAATTACCGACACAATCAGAAAAAGACGGGCACGGTTTTACGATCATCTGAAAAGAATGGACGGAAGAAAGTTAACTAAAGAAATCTTTCACTTTTTTGATTCAAACCCCAAAACTACAATTCCCTGGTTTAGAAATACCAAAGAAGACCTGCAAATGCTACATATCTCAGCTGAAGACGCCCTTAACAGAGATCTCTTCCGCAAGAAAATATTGACGAACGGGCTAAACCGAGACGAGCAACCGAAGAGAAGACACGGTACCCCTTGGACAGAGGAGCGCAAGCAGGCCCACTCACAAAGAATGAGGGAAATTTGGGCTCTAAAGAAGGCCAAGTTCAGTGTCAAATGCAACAAGACTTAACGTGGTCCTTGATGGCCCAGCGAATTATATAATAATAATAATAATAATAATAATAATAATAATAATAATAATAATAATAATAATAATAATATTGTATTCGTATAATGTATTCGTTTACGGCCATTAGAGACCACGTTAGATAACAATTACATGTTTCTGGAAGCCTTCCTCACAGCCCAGAACTTCAGCATCCTCTCTCTGGCAGCCTGTCTTCGTTCTTCCGTCCACCCACGGTTAAGTTTTAGTTCGTCATGGAATCCCTGAAATCTGTCGATCACTGACCTAAACTTTGTTCGGTTTGAGATGTCTTCTGAATTTAGTCCCACCTGTCTGAGATCCTTTCTCACCTCCCTGAACCATTTGTCCGACACTTTAGGTCTGCTGTCTAGTATTGTGAAAATCCTTTTCGTTAGTCTCTTCTCATCCATTCTAAATAAATGCCCATAGAATTTAAGTCTCCGTTTTCTCATGGACTCAGTTAGCCTTTCATTGTCTCGGTAAAATTCTTCCCTTCCTTGCAGCCTATACTGTCCATCCACAATCTTTGGACCCATTATTTTGCGAAGGATCTTTCTTTCAAATTTCTCAGCTTCTCTCAGTCCCGCTTTTCCTGTCATTTGGAGGCATTCACTAGCATACAGACATTCCGTTTTAATCACTGTATTGTAGTGCCTTAGTTTAGCTCGCCTTGTATATAGGATATGTCCTACGAAAAGCCGCAGCCATTTTCTCCCGTCTGGTGTTGTTTGCTTCTCTTTCATTTGCTTTCAATTGCACTATGTCACCCAAATACTTAAAGCTATCAACTCTTTCTATTTTACCGTGTTCTGTCTTCAGGTACCGAGGGGCTGTTTTGATGTTTGTTATAATAATAATAATAATAATAATAATAATAATAATAATAATAATAATAATAATGTTATTGGCTTTACGCCCCACTAACTACTTTTACGACTTTCAGAAACGCAGAGGTGCCAAAATTTAGTCCCGCAGGAGTTATTTTGCATGCCAGTAAATCTACTGACAAGAGGCTGACGTAATTGAGCACTTTCAAATACCACCGGTCTGAGCCAGAAACGAACCTACCAGTTGAGGTTAGAAGGCCCGCCAGCATTTCAACCGTCTGGGCCACTCAGCCCGGCGAGAAAAAGAAAATCTTCTGTGTTATCAGCTCATAGAAAATAGGCGTAGTGAACAATTTATTGTGAGAAATAGTGTCCTAATTTAGGTTTCAGTACAATCCCCTGCGGCAACACTGTGGCCATACGAATCTTTATTTCGTCCTTATTTGTTCTGATGCGGTCTTGATCTCGACTCCTTCGCGTCATCTTACTAAACTGGGTTTTATATGCGATTTCTTGCTGGGCTTCATTTGTCTGTTCAGCTATGTTCTCGCATATCTCGTCATAAAAATTTAAAATATTTTGCTCGATTTTATTTTCCCTAAAAACTCTCCCTTTACATCACGATGCAATTTTGTATCAATGCGGGACCTTCTTTGTCCATTATCAGTATAAGTTGACGAAGAACTAGCACTGGTTGGATTGTAATCAGTATTATTGCCGTCACTGTCATGATCCCTACTTGAACTGGAATCGAACACGTGTTGACTTTTTCGCTACAGCTGAATATTCTTATCAGCTGGGCACGAACCCTGTACATTCAAGCCTGTAGTACTTATTCTAAGTAAGTTCCTGTCAGTTACGAATTCCCCTTCGGCAGAACTTATTTCACTATGATCACAATTCCCCCCACTGAATTCCAACATTAATTTTATCATGACCAGTAAATTATCTTCCTCTAACGGTGGGAGCCGGTAATTCCTTTTATACATGTTAGCGCAAAAAATTCAGATAAAGAATCGAGTAAAACCCTGTTCTCTGCATCGTGGACGGAAATCATGAAATGAGCCTGTATTACGGATGCGTACGATAATATATGTTGTGTAAGTCACGGTATAAACACACTCCAGTCGTGAAGGAAGAACTCAAGACTGGGGATAATAAATCAGGTCGCAATTCTAAAATGTCATCAGAGTATGTGTCATAATCTCCAGAAATCCCTTCTACAGCAATATTCTTGCAACCAAAGGACGATTAAGCAATGAGCTAAAGCTTCAGCGCGAAGCTATTAAGCTTTACGTCGTTCTTGCCCGGACGTAAGTTGCGTTCTTTATGATGCAGCTCGTGGATGACACACTGGTATTGGGAGATCATAGGCGATCTCGCAGCATCGCCCACCGAACGGGTTAAGTGCGATCAGTGCTTAGTCGCGTACGTCGAACAAACAGGTAGGAGTTTTCAAAACAGATATCTCGAACACTTCAATGCCAAGAGACACAAGAAATATTCTGCAATGGGTGTTCTTATAGGGGATAACGGTCACCAATATACTGACATAAATAAAGACTTGACCATTTTAAAAAGTAAGCAAAGGGAACCTGATGAGAAATTACGAAAATATTTATATAGGTTTGGGCCAGAGTATTAACGCAAACAAAGATTTAAATGACTTACAAGAGAACAAAAATCCGTTATATGAAGAAATACCACCGCTTCTAACATCACGAAAAATTAATAATTTGAAGTCACCTCCTCAAATTCAAACTTGTGCTCCCTCCCGCTCCTACTAGAGCCCGAGCTATTTCCCCTTCCCCCATTACTAGCACTGTCTCCACCTTTTCCGCCACTAGCCGAGTTCTGCTGGGCGAAAGGAAGCACAACTAGCGTGGCGAGAAGCAAGTCAGAGAGAGACTCAGTCTACACCATCTATAGGGAGTTTCATTAATGTTGATATCCCTTTCTTTCCAAAACCTTGTCTTTTTCAAAGAGGAATAATCTTAAGATTTAAGCCACGAATCTGGTGGTCATACCATACGACAGGCGGTCTCATAAGGCTTCAGATTTCTTCTACCAGAATAGCTCAATTTGAAAGTAAATTCTACAAGTGAATACTTTTAAATATTCTGATACGCATTTAGTACCATTCGTTCTCCGAGGCCAGATTTCGAACCCCCAATCCATGTGCCGCACCAAATGCTCTTTAGCTTCATCTCTCTTCTTCTTCTCCTTCTTCTTCTTCGTTTTGCCCCATGACTGAGGCGTCGTGACTATCATAATACTCAGCCCTCTAGCCGATGAACTATACTCCGCCATTCCTCCCTATCTAAAGCTTTCAATGTGGTTGCCCTGAGAGAACTCTCTAGGGGGCCGTTCACCATGTCAATCCATCGCGTTGGTACTCTTCCTCGTTGTCCGGTTCCCTGGAATTTGCCCTCAACAATCAGCTTTTTGAAGTCTACCATCTCGGCGCATTATTCGTCCAAAGTAGCGTACAATCCGCTGAGAGACCTTACACGATAGACGAACTTTTATCTCAAGTTGGTTCAGGATTGATGTGTTCGTGTGATGAGCTGTCCAAGGAATACATAACATTTTCCTCCAGCACCACATTTCAAAGATTTCTGTCCATTCACGATCACGTTTGAGGATGGTCCACGTCTCTGCGCCATATAAGAAGACTGAGAAGACTAGAGATTCAACGAGCTTCTTTTTGTATTGATGGTGATGTTATTATCTTTCCAGATCTTCCGCAGGCGGATCGTTGCTACCTTTGCTATTTCAATTCTTCACTTTATTTCATCTTTGGAACCACCTGAATTGGATAGTAAGGAGCCTAGATATACGTAATGATGTACAACTTCACACCCTCCAGTCAGTTTGATACGTGGACTGTTGTTGTTCTTACGATCAACAATCATGACTTTGGTTTTCTGTCGATTTAGGCGTAATCCACTTTCTAGGCTTGCTTCCTCTACTCTCTTGATCAGCTCTGTCAACTTCTCTTCAGATGATGCTATCAAGGTTGTGTCATCAGCAAATCTCAAGATGTTGATCTTGCATCCCCTAATGGAAAACCCTTTGTCCCAGCCATCTAATGCAGTTCTGATTGCGTATTCACCATAGAGATTGAAAAGTAACGGTGACAGGATACATCCCTGACGAAGTCCAGCCCTTGTACGAAACTGCTGAGACTGTTTGTTTTGAATCTTCACAGTGGCTATATTTTCCTTATACAAGGACTTGTGGAGATCAATCAAATGGAGTGGCAAACCCATGTCAGCCAAAATTTTCCAAAGATGGTTCCATTTGACAGTATCGAACGCTTTTTGGTAATCAATAAAGCACAGGTATACCGGAACATTGAATTCTCTAGCCTTTTCTAGGATTTATCTTAGGCTTAATATCTGTTCTCAAGTGGCTTTTCCTTTCATGAATCCAGTCTGGACTTCAGGAATTTGATACTCTAGGAATGCCCGGAGTCTCTTGTGCACGATATTAAGTATAACTTTACTAGCATGTGAAATCAAAGCAATTAAGCGTTAATTTCCACATTGTTTCCTCGATCGTTTCTTATGGATTGGGACAAAGATTGACTGTACCCATTCCTCGGGCCATCTTCTAGAATTCCATACTGCTTGACAGATTTTCAACAGCATTTCAATTCCAGCATCTTCTGTAGCTTTCAAGACTTCTGCACTTATTCCATCAGGTCCACACGCTTTTCCAGTTCTCAGCATTTTCGAATCCCTTTCTACTTCATCTCATAGGATGTCAGGTTCAGGATCTGACTGTTTGTCTATCTTCACTTGGTCTTGCGCATTACATTGTTCACTGTACAGATCCTGGCAGTACAATCTCCATGTTTCCAGAACATCCTCTATATCCACAACATCATCACCCTGTGAGTTCTGTATATTTCAGGAATATGGCTTGAATTCTCGAGTGATTATTCTAATTTATTGTCAAAAAGATCCTTGCTGTGGTTTTGATTTGCACGGTCTGTTACTAAGGAATTTATTCTTATCTCTTCTACAAGAAGGCTGAATCCTTCTATCAAGATCAGACGTTTGCTCTCTTTTTCTTTAGTGTTAATGCCAGGTTTTTAAGGCACCTTATTTCTTCTACAAGCTGAAGGGTCAAGTCAGAGATCCACTGTTGCCTTCTAGTATCTGGTAGTCGAGATTCATTCAAGGAGTTCTCTATCCAGTGTATAGTCACATTTCACAGCCCTTCTGCAGTTGTTACTGGGTCCTGTAGTATGGAGGCTCTTCGCACCAATGATTCCTTGAATTACGACATATTAACTACTTGTGGTATCCTGTGTGATTTTTTAACTGCTGTTTGAAGTTTTATTCTCATTTCTGTTCTAAGAAACTGATGATCACTGCCACATACTGCACCTGGACAGCTTTTGGTGTCCATTACAGAAGACCTCCATCTTGAACTGATCAAGATGTAGTCAATCTGATTTTTATATTGAGCATCGGCCGAAGTCCATGTGTGCATGTGCCGTATGTGATGCTTGAAGACTGTATTAGTTATAGTGAACCTGTTTTGAATTGCAAACTCAAGAAGCCTCTTCCCCCGTCCATTTCTTTCTCCACCGAGCTCGATAGCTGAAGTCGCTTAAGTGCGGCCAGTATCCAGTATTCGGGAGATAGTGGGTTCGAACCCCACTGTCGGCAGCCCTGAAGATGGGTTTCCGTGGTTTCCCATTTTAACACCAGTCAAATGCTGGGGCTGTACCTTAATTAAGGCCACGGCCGCTTCCTTCCCACTCCTAGCCCTTCCCTGTCCTATCATCGCCATAAGACCTATCTGTGTCCGTGCGACGTAAAAAGACTAGCAAAAAAATTCTTTCTCCAATTCCGTATCTTCCTATCGATGTTCTGACATGCTCATCGTGTTGTGTTGAACCAATTTTGGCATTGAATTCTCCCATAACAATAGTTATTTCTCTGCTTGGAAAAGCTGAAACAGTAGCATCAAGATCTTGATAGAAGCAGTCGATTATTTCATCAGACGCACCCGCTGTTGGGGCATAAACCTGAATGATGTTGATTGAAAGTGGCTTGCATTTGAGACTTAGTGTTACAGTGTAATGCGATCATTAACAGGTTTATATCCTTTCACTAGGCATTCGGTTTATCACTGATCACAATTGCGACCCCGTTACTGCTTTTTTCTTCATTTCCAGAAAAGTGGACCCAATGATTACCACTTTTAAAATGGCCATTGTTTTTTCAGTGAGTTTCACCTAGCCCAGCCACTCCTGTATTATACATTTCCAACTCTTGTATTATCAGGAGAAGTTTTCCTGAAGATAAAAGTCCTCTCACATTCCAAGTAGCCACATTCTGCTTTGTTGTTCCAGTCGCAAATTTCTCATAGACAGCCTGGTTGCCTACATCCACATGCCCAGTAGCACATTTCACAGTTTTGAAGCCTAGAACCGTAAAAGCGCCGGTTGTCAGCCGGGTCGCATGACGAATTAGAACCATTTAAAGAAGCTATCATGATAGTGTTCATGGGAATGTGGCGGCCTCTAGTATCAATATATGTGTATAAACTCATATATGTGTTTTAAACTCCTTGAACTTTGTTAGGGTTTCGAAGACTTTTATATATTGATGTTCTGTGCTTGTAATATTATCTTTATTCTCTCTGATTATTATTCATGTTTTTACTTTCGTCCCCACGATAGTTGGAGTGTTAATTAAACACATTAATACACCATCTCTGTTCTATTATTCAAGTACATAATCATCATCAATAACTACATTGGTGACCCCGACGTGATATTAAAATACGGCGCAATTTCACATGGAAATTCATAATTGCAGATGTGCAATCACCGATTATTGGAGCCGACTTCATTCACCATTACAACCTTATCGTAGATATAAAGAACAGGCGACTCATTGACCCATTAACATCAGCAGAGACACCTGGCACATTGATTAAAGTCTCGGGCATAGAAACAGTTTATCTAATGCCACCAGATCAAAAACATGCTGACATTCTAAAGAAATTTCCCAACTTGCTCCATGAAAACGTCCATTTCGACATCCCAGATACCTCTGTTTATCATACCATTGTCACAGAAGGACATCCTGTAGCAGCAAAGGCACGACGACTACCACCAGATAAACTCAAAGCAGCTAAAGCAGAGTTCCAACAAATGATCGATATGAAAATCTGCCAGCCATCAAAGAGCGCCTGGGCAAGTCCCCTCCATTTAGTTCCCAAGAAAGACGGATCCTGGAGACCTTGCGGAGACTACCGTGCTCTCAACATCACCAAGCCTGACAGGTATCCTATTCCTAACCTTCAAGATTTTAACAGCCAACTACATGGAAAACGAATGTTGTTGTTGTTTGAGTCATCAGTCCATAGACTGGTTTGATGCAGCTCTCCATGCCAGCCTATCCGGTGCTAACCTTTTCATTTCTACGTAACTATTGCATCCTACATCTGCTCTAATCTGCTTGTCATATTCATACCTTGGTCTACCCCTACCGTTCTTACCACCTACACTTCCTTCAAAAACTAACTGAACAAGTCCTGGGTGTCTTAAGATGTGTCCTATCATTCTATCTCTTCTTCTCGTCAAATTTAGCCAAATCGATCTCCTCTCACCAATTCGATTCAGTATCTCTTCATTCGTGATTCGATCTATCCATCTCACCTTCAGCATTATTCTGTAACACCACATTTCAAAAGCTTCTATCCTCTTTCTTTCTGAGCTAGTTATCGTCCATGTTTCACTTCCATACATTGCCACGCTCCACACGAAAGTCTTCAAAAACATCTTTCTAATTTCGATATCAATGTTTGAAGTGAGCAAATTCCTTTTCTTAAGAAAGCTCTTCCTTGCTTGTGCTAGTCTGCATTTTATGTCCTCCTTACTTCTGCCATCGTTAGTTATTTTACTACCCAAGTAACAATATTCATCTACTTTCTTTAAGACTTCGTTTCCTAATCTAATATTTCCTACATCACCTGCCTTCGTTCGACTGCACTCCATTACTTTTGTTTTGGACTTATTTATTTTCATCTTGTACTCCTTACCCAAGACTTCGTCCATACCATTCAGCAACTTCTCGAGATCTTCTGCAGTTTCAGATAAAATAACAATATCATCGGCAAATCTCAAGGTTTTGATTTCCTCTCCTTGGACTGTGATTCCCTTTCCAAATTTATCTTTGATTTCCCTTACTGCCTGTTCTATGTAAACATTGAAAAGGAGAGGGGACAAACTGCAGCCTTGCCTCACTCCTTTCTGGATTGCTGCTTCTTTTTCAAAGATTCTTATCACTGCTGACTGATTTTTATACAGATTGTAGATAATTCTTCGTTCTCGGTATCTGATCCCTATCATCTTCAGAATCATAAAAAGCTTGGTCCAATCAACATTATCGAATGCCTTTTCTAGATCTACGAATGCCATGTACGTGGGCTTGTCCTTCTTGATTCGATCCTCTAAGATCAGACGTAAAGTTAGGATTGCTTCACGTGTTCCTACATTTCTTCTGAAGCCAAATTGATCTTCTCCCAACTCAGCTTCCACTTGTTTTTCCATTCTTCTGTAAATAATACGTGTTAAAATTTTGCAGGCATGAGATACTAAACTAATGGTGCGGTAGTTTTCACACCTGTCAGCACCGGCTTTCTTGGGAATAGGTATAACAACATTCTGCCGAAAATCGGATGGGACTTCTCCTGTCTCAAACATCTTGCACACTAAATGAAATAACCTTGCCATGCTGGTTTCTCCTAAGGCAGTTGGTAATTCAGAGGGAATATCATCAATTCCAGGTGCCTTATTCCTATTTAGGTCACTCACAGCTCTTCATGTTCCAGAACCAAATTATCTACATCTTTACCTTGATACAACTGTTGGATATGCTCCTGCCATCTTTCTGCTTTGTCTTCTTTCCCTAGAAGTGGCTTTCCATCTGCGCTATTAATATTCATGCACCTAGATTTCCTTTCTCCAAAGGTTTCCTTGATTTTCCTGTATGCAGCATCTACCTATCCCAGGACCATACAGCCTTCGACATCCTTGCACTTCTCCTTCAGCCATTCTTCCTTAGCTGCCTTGCACTTTCTATCCACTTGATTCTGTAGTCGCCTGTATTCTTTTCTGTCCTCTTCATTTCTAGCATTCTTGTATTTTCGTCGTTCATCAATCAGGTCTAGTATCTCCTGAGTTATCCACTGATTCTTAGTTGAACTTTTCTTCCTTCCTAACATTTCTTCAGCAGCCCTACTGACTTCATTTTTCATGACTCTCCACTCTTCCTCTATAGTGTTTCCTTCAGCCTTTTCACTTAGTCCTTGTGCAACATGTTCCTTGAAACAATCCCTCACACTCTTTTCTTTCAACTTGTCTAGATCCCATCTTTTTGCATTCTTTCCTTTCTTCAATTTCTTCAACTTCAGATCGCATTTCGTGACCAACAAGTTGTGGTCAGAGTCCACGTCTGCTCCTGGAAAAGTTTTGCAATCCAACATCTGGTTTCTGAATCTCTGCCTAATCATAATGAAGTCTATTTGATACCTTCCAGTGTCTCCAGGTCTTGTCCACGTATACAACTGTCGTTTGTGGTGTTTGAACCAAGTATTGGCAAGGACTAAATTCTGATCAGTGCAGAATTCAACCAGCCGACTTCCTCTTTCGTTCCTTTGTCCCAATCCAAATTCTCCTACTGTACTACCTTCTCTTCCTTGGCCTACCACTGCATTCCAGTCTCCCATCACAATTAGATTCTCATCACCTTTTACATATTGTATTAAATCTTCTATCTCCTCATATATTCTTTCAAATTCTTCATCATCCGCTGAACTAGTAGGCATATAGACCTGCACTATTGTGGTTGGCATTGGTTTGGTGTCTATCTTGACGATAATAATTCTTTCACTATGCTGGTCGTAGTAGGTTATCCGCTGCCATATTTTCTTATTCATTATTAAACCAACTCCTGCATTTCCCCTGTTTGATTTCGTGTTGATTATTCGATAGTCGCCTGACCAAAAATCCTGATCTTCCTGCCAACGTACTTCACTTATACCAACTACATCTAACTTTAGCCTATCCATCTCCCTTTTCAGATTCTTTAACCTACCACAACGATTCAAACTTCTAACATTCCACGCTCCGACTCGCAGAATGTCAGTATCCATCTTCCTGATGATCGCCCCCTCTCGTGTAGTCCCCACCCGGAGATCCGAATGGGGGACTAGTTTACCTCCGGAATATTTTACCCGGGAGGAAGCCATCATCAGTACATCATTCATACAGAGAGAGCTGCATGTCCTCGGGAGGTAGTTACGGCTGTAGTTTCCCGTTGCTTTCAGCCGTGTAGCAGTATCAACACATCTAAGCCATGTTGAGTATTATTACAAGGCCGTATCAGTCAATCATCTAGACTGCCGCCCTTGCAACTACCGAAAGGATGCTACCCCCCTTTCGATGAACCATTCGTTAGTCTGGTCTCTCAACAGATACCCATCCGATATGGTTGCACCTGCGGCTCGGCTATCTGCATCATTGGGACACGCAAGCCTCCCCACCGCGAATATTTTCAAAAATAGATCTGATCAGAGCTTATCATCACATCCCTGTACATCCGGACGATGTACCTAAGACAGCAGTGATAACTCCATTTGGTTTGTTCGAATTTTTGCGCACCCCATTTGGACTCCGTAATGCGGCTCAAACTTTTCAAAGATATATCGACAGTATACTCAGAGACCTCGATTTCGTGTACTGTTATATAGATGACATCCTAGTGGCATCACAAGATGAAGAAGAGCACAAGAAGCATCTTCAAATGCTTTTCGAACGACTCAGTATGTTCAACATCAGAATCAATTTGAACAAGTGCATTTTCAGTTCAACAGAAGTACCTTTCCTGGGATATGTAATATCTGCAGAAGGAATCAGACCACTACCAGAGCGAGTACAAACCATTGTTGACTATCCGCTACCCACAATAGTAAAAGAACTGCGCCGGTTTCTTGGCCTCATTAACTTTTACCGAAGAGCACTGCCAAATTCAGCCAGTAAACAAGCAGAGCTTTTGAACCTTCTCCACGGGACTAAGAAAAATGACAACAGAAAAATTAATTGGACAGAAAACCTTCGACAAGCCTTTATTGACCTAAAAAATAGCTTGGCCGATTCAGCACTTCCAGCTCATCCATCTTCAAATTTACCACTAATTTTAATGGTAGATGCCTCAGATTATGCTATTGGTGCATCCTTGCAACAAATCAAGGAAAATAATCTGCAACCATTAGCATTCTTCTCCAAGAAACTGACAAATGCAGAGAGGAATTACTCGACCTACGCCAGAGAACTCCTCGCTGCCTACTCAACTGTGAAGCACTTTCAGTACATGCTTGAAGGACGTGATTTTCCGATTTACACCGACCACAAGCCACTTACCTTCATGTTCAAGCAACGTTCAGACAAAGCTTCTCCACGTCAGATCCGACACATTAGTTTCATCGGACATTTCACCACAGACATACGTTACACTACTGGAAAGGAGAACATCGCAGCTGATGTTTGTTCACGAATTGCTTCAATCACTATACGTCTAACTGTTACCATGGAAGAAATAGCAGAAAGCCAACTATGTGACGAAGAACTTCCACACATTAAGAATACGTCACTTGCACTTCGAACAATAATGTTGCCCAATGGTAAAGAACTCATTTGCGACATGACTGAAGATATGATTCGCCCATATGTACCTCAACAACTACGACAAGCAATTTTCAACTCGCTACACAATCTAGCCCACCCTGGTATTCAAGCAACCATTAATTTAGTAAAAAAGCACTTCATTTGGCCATCACTAATAAAGGACGTAAAGACCTGGACATCAGCATGTATTCCTTGCCAACGAAGTAAAGTCTGGAGACACACCAACAGTGCAGTGGGACAGTATCCTCCAACGGCAGCAAGATTCAGTCACATTAACGTGGACATAGTTGGACCCTTACCTCCATCAAAAGGATATCGCTATTTACTAACAATTATTGATCGTTTCTCCCGATGGCCAGAAGCAGTTCCATTAGCTGGCATCACAGCAGAAGCAGTTTCATTCGCCATAGTCTCAACATGGATATCTCGTTTTGGCGTGCCTCATATTATAACTACTGATCGCGGAAGGCAGTTTGATTGTCAACTTTTCAAATGCCTTACAAGCACACTGGGCATCGTCCACTTTAAAACGACGGCATATCATCCGGCAGCAAATGGAAAAATTGAACGCTGGCACCGTCAATTAAAATCAGCTTTGAAGGCACAGATGTCTGATGATTGGGTTTCTAAGCTTCCCTTGGTCTTGTTAGGACTTCGTTCCTACTTAATTCCGCAAGTCAACACCTCGCCAGTGGAAATGACTTACGGCTCAACAATTAGGCTACGGTACCAGGAGTATTTCTCAACGAACAGAAACTAGTAACTGACATCCCAACCTTCGTTTTCAAATTGAAGGAACAGTTGAGGAACCTAAGACCAGTCCCAACAGAACATCACGACCGCAAAAAGATCTTTATTCACCCACGGCTGATGACGAGCAAGTTGGTTTTCGTTCGACACGATGCGGTCAGAACACCTCATAAATCACCATATGACGGGCCATATCCAGTCCTGTCTCGCAGTGACAAACACTTCGAGGTGGAGATGCCAACAGGGAAACAAACTATTAGCATTGGCAGATTGAACCCTGCCTTCCTTCTGGCAGACCAATCATCGGACAACAAGAAAGACATATCTGGAGAAACTACTCTGGACATTCCGTCGAGTTCCATTCCAAAGACTGTCAATCTTCAGAAGAAGACAGGCAGCACTCAATCCAATACACCCGCACCACGGATCACCAGATCAGGTCGAAGGGTCACCTTCCCTTGAAAATACATGGACGCTGTCACTGCGGAGGGAGTGTGTGGCGGCCTCTAGTATCAATATATGTGTATAAACTCATATATGTGTTATAAACTCCTTGAACTTTGTTAGGGTTTCGAAGACTTTTATATATTGATGTTCTGTGCTTGTAATATTATCTTTATTCTCTCTGATTATTATTCATGTTTTTACTTTCGTCCCCACGATAGTTGGAGTGTTAATTAAACACATTAATACACCATCTCTGTTCTATTATTCAAGTACATAATCATCATCAATAACTACAGGAATAATAGTGTAGTGAGGTCCCTGTCTCTTCCATACCGCAGTACTACAACCGAAAAACCAGTCATTCTGGTGACGCTTGAGGCTCCCCACTCTTGACCCATCTCGAGCATGAATTGCTCTGTGCATGAAGTGGATACTGATGGCGCTGCTGCCCGACATCAGGTTTTCAGTGGATTCCAGTGGCACTTCCTCCACTGAGGGACCACTGCCCTTCCTCAAAGAGCTCATCCGCCCAAAGCCGTTGGCTCCCTGAGGGTGTCAGGTTATTTCTCGCCGCCTAACACTCAACTTGGAGTCGCTGGCTGTACGGTCTACTCCATATCGTCAAAAATACGTCTATTGTAATGGTGTCAACAGGTGTAGACTCTAGTTCCTTGGCAACGTCGATAAGAGCATGCATAGTTTCCGTCTTTGTCATAGTTTCCAAGGCATTGATGGCAGATAGAACAAAATTGTCGACACTTAGGGCAATGCAAATATAGTAAATAATTATATCGAGTGTCTCTCTCAATAATGTAGTTTATGGATTGAGGGCAAAACGAGATGACTATCGCCTATGGCGTAAAAACGCAATAGACTTACGTTAAAAATCAATATCAAATGATCACAAATTCACTAGACAACACAGACACACACACACACACAGTAAATATATGTCACAGTGTCATAAATACTGCCAGGAAG
The DNA here is from genome assembly GCF_040414725.1 of Anabrus simplex. Taxonomy (NCBI): domain Eukaryota; kingdom Metazoa; phylum Arthropoda; class Insecta; order Orthoptera; family Tettigoniidae; genus Anabrus; species Anabrus simplex. Next base: position 103,066,459 of record NC_090276.1, on the reverse strand, counting down.
CCGTTAACAAAGCACAGTTCCCTTTATATATAGATATTTGAAGCTCTTACACCACACTAGATCTTGCATTTGGCAGCCATCGCTCTAGCTGTCCTATTATTCTATGTCCTACAGGCGATAACGTATGTTGTTTGTTCCAATATTGTAACTTTCGTGGAGTTGACATTTACTGCTTCCCTAACTTGACAGATGGCACCACCATGCCTCTTCGATATTCCAAGACATTTTTCTCCCGTACCTATTTTTTGCATTTATTAGGGGAGGGGCTTTTAACAAAAAGATGGTGAGTCAGTCTTACGAAATTTTATTATGTGGTACAAATGGTTTTTGAAAGAAATGCCTTGTCTGTCCTGACTTTATGCTCAGGATCACGGAATCTGACCCAGGTATTTGTTATTTTACCTTTTTCTTTCGTTGCTACTTGGTTTAATGTCTTTGTAATCCCGTTTGTGTTATTTCTCATTTTATCGTTGTAATGTTACATTATCGGTATTCCTTCCGCATTATTATCATTGTACCGGGAGATACACCTCATCCCCGTGCATTTAAATGAAGCGCCTAGAATAACGCTATCTGTCATATAAAAATTGAAACATCTAGTACAAGAACTTGGGAAGTTGATCAGAAGATGTCACTACTAAAATAATGATAGGGTAATATGTTATTTTAAAGTTTCTTAAACTGGCTGGATTTCTTTGTTTTGGTGTATCACTTGTTGCACCAACTCTTTCTGGAAATTCGAACTTTTCTCCATAGATGGCTCTATTAAAGAAGTGAGGTCATGCATTTGGTGTAAAGTGGACTATTTCGAGATTTGAAGAAATTTTGTGTTTACAAGTTTTCTGAACTGTATTGACTTTTATTATTTTTGATAATTCAAGGTTTCCAACACTTTTTACTCATCCCGCCAGCGTTGGTTTCTGACCAATCAGAAATTTCATGTATTTATTTTTCAGCCAATCAAACGTTCCTTGTACCTATTGTATCCGCCAATAAAAATACCCCTGTATTGCTTGACTGTAGTAAATACAACGTTTACTATCTTGTCAAATGTAGGTTGTGCCTAGAGAGGCTAAAAATTGTGAAGTATTGTGCAGATGTAATAGTTAATGGTTGCCTTGAGTAGGCCGTAGGAGTTCGGGAGCGCTGTCTCCTTGGTAGAATTTGTAGAGCATGTAAGCTCTTTTGTGGTAATGTAATAGGTATTTGTGTACTATTGTGTTCTGCATTTGTAAGGCCGTAATTTGTAACCGTCGGAGCACAGTGCTCTTGAAATTTGTGTTTTGGGAGATATCTCTCCGTATCTAACTAAACGCAACACTTGCGATGTTGGGACTTTGTAAATTATGAGCTTGAAGCTCAAGATTGTAAATTGCCAATTCTTGGTTTCTCTATTTTGTACCAAAATTGCTATGTTCCTGAACCCTTGTTCTTTCAGCAAGTGAAGTGTTTTGTTGAAATTTAGTATCTGAAAAGAATATAACATTTATTTTAAAATTTTAAGTTCATCTTTGACTATCGTAGATAGACCCATTCCAGGCCGCACCTTCTTTCACCTGTGCGTTCCACAGATAACTCTGGAACAAGTGGTAGCGGAGCGTGGTTGAATGGGTTTAGATAAAGCCCCTTTTGACGGGTAAACGTACAATTCGCTACGAGCTCTAAGAATTCTCTCGGTTGCTGGAAATTTTCCAAATTACTAAAATTTTGTTAACATGTCTAGTCCTCGCGGAGTCCTAGCTCCCGGGTACTTACGGAAGGAGGAATTGATCTATGTGCTCCTCATTAGAAAGTTTCAATCTGGAGGCACGCTTGTGGCAAATACTGCCAAACTTAAAGAATCATTAGAACTTCCTATTTGCATCCCCGTTTTGGGGGAGAAAGAAATTGATGAGGCTCTATCCACTATCACAGACAATACCACCGAACTAGCGTCTGTAGTTAGTTTTTTGAAGTGAGTGATCCAACTGCCAACCAACTTAAAAGAGTACAGGCTAGGCTGTTTCATTTCTACAACAGGGCAAGGGACCTATTGTCTCTGAAATTAAAGGATGGTCATACTAAGGAGGCTAGCAATTTGGTTGAACATCTGTCAGATTTGTCTAATAGATTTAGTCAATTGTTGACCGGGGCCGCTACTCCTAAGGCCGACCAAGTTCCTTTGGTAAATCTATCTACGGAAGAGGATGCTAGTAAATCTATTGAGAATAGGAAATCCGTTGCCACTCAACAGACATCTGCTCCATCGGGAACTGATTCTGGTCATCCTAGAAGGATTCCACCTTTCTTTTTGACTAATACTGTGATTGATCCTTCACAAACTCCTATGCCGTCACCTATTATGCCACCCGGTTTCAGTAGTTTGCCTCACCCATTGGCTATGTTGCTTAAGAGCATTTGCAAGTTTACAGTAAATTTGACTGATGAGGCCATTGCTTTGTTAAGATATTAAGTGTAATTTCAAGACAATGCGCTAGTGTTTGCTCTCTCTCATTCCCAAATACTTCATCTTCATTCTGTAGGCGTACTTTCGGGCAAAACAGTTAAAACTATAGCTCACTGATATTCTATAGAAGACTTCCACTCCCACCTCCTGGCAAACTGTATTGTGGCTAGAAACATGTCATCGTTAATCCAAAAAATCTATTTTAGAGTACAGCGGTTGGACGAAAAAGTTGCAGACTTTATTCAAGGTATTCACTCTTCACTTCCCTGAAGACCAAGTTGTTGAACTTATCTCTCCGCTCTATAGGTCGTATCTATGTTTTGCATCTCGACCTCAAACTTTGTCGGAATTAGAGACAATGGCTGTGTCAGCCGAAGGAGTAAGGTACGCTAACACATTACTGGTCGCTGAGGAGCCCCCTCCGTCTTCTAACAGTTCACGGCCACCACCTCGCTGAAACTTCCCAACTCGCAAATGTTATGCATGTGGATCAACGCAACAAGTGCCCCTTGACAAAATCGGGCGGAAGTAGGAACGGAGCTGGTCCCTCTCAAGGTTGCGTTAAATGTGGCTTTTTACTCACCTTGGTAAGAATTGCACAAATATCAACAGCACACCATCTTACTCAACTTCTGGTGCTACCTCCGCTAACCCCGATAACAGGAAGTGACTACTGTTCAACTTCCCGAAGCTCAGCCCTGTTAAAACAAGGAAAATTTCTCTTAAGAGTGTAAATTCTTCTAATTTATCATTCGAAGGCTCCAGAGAATGCCTAAGAATTGCGACAGTGAGCCCTGCATTCGTGCCATTTCTGAAAATTGAAGTAAACAACGAACCTGTCACGCCTCTATTACTGTAGACTCTGGAAGTGTGAACTCCGTTATTTCTGAAGAATGGTGTTCTAAATTGAAAACCTGTAATACATTTTTCAGGCTATTGTCCCTCTTCTGTTATACGTGTTTCGGCTAACTCATCTCCATTAGAAATTTTAGGTTTCATTTGGGCTAAAGTTCGTTTTTCAAAATTGACCTGGAAAGTGAAATTGTTTGTCGCTAAACAATTGTCTTTTCCTGTAAAATTGGGGGCCGATTTTATTACTGATACTGATCTTGTGCTCGACTTTCAAAGCAAGGCGTGCACCTTCAAATTTGCTAGTAACTGTAATATTCTCCTTTTGAAATGTAATTCTGTGTCATGTTCATCTACTGTATATCGCCTACCCGGAGTGAGATGTCGTTAGATCTTAGGCATCTAACCGAGAAGCAGGCTGAAAAAAATTAGAAGGTTGTATCAGTCCTTTCCTGATGTATTCTCAGATAAACTTTGAGTTACTGACCTTATCGAATATAAGATTGAGTTAACTGATTCTATTCCAGTTAGGTTTACGCCTTATAGGCTGTCCCCACCTAAAGTAAAGGCCCTTAAGGATCAGATGTTAAAGGATGGTATAATTCGACCTTCTAAGTCGGCGAATTCATCGCCCATTTTTCTTGTGCCGAAACCCCAAGGTGGCCTCAGGCCTGTGATTGATTACAGGGCTTTGAACCGTAAGGAGGTGTAACAATCTGTACTCCTTCCTGCTCTTCACTCTTGTTTTCCATGGTCTCGAAAAGCAAATTTTTATCATCATCCTTGATCTTAATCAGGCATATAACGAATAAATATCTAGCAGAAGAATCGAAATATCTAAGGGCCTTCGCCATGGATTGGAACTTGTACGAATAAAACCGCGTGCATTTCGTACTCCACACGGTGGCAGTTGGTCTTATTAGACTGCTAGATAGGGTCTTCTCGGACATCAAATTCGAATATCTGTATCACTACCTGGATGATGTCGTCTTGTTTTCTGAGACCTTTGAAGAACACACAGATCATGTAAAGGAAGTACTCAATCGCCTACGTAAGGCTGGGTTGACTGTTAAATTATCTAAGGTAGTTTTTGCTAAACCGTCTATGTCGTTCTTAGGGCATATTGTGTCACCCGATGGTGTTTCCATTGACCATTCTAGAACACAGGCTATCAGTGATTTCAAACTTCCAAAGGACATCAAAGGCATTGCCCATTTCATAGGCATGCTGAATTACTTCAGGAAATTTATTCCTAACTTCGCTAACAGAGCTGCGCCCCTGAAATTTCTGCGTAGGTTAAGCGTCAAATTTGAATGGGGGCCGTCGCAGCAAGTCGCTTTGGAAGATCTGAAATTCATTGTCGAAACAGACGACTCGTCATCTGCTACTGCCGCTGTCCTTCAGAAAATGGAACTCGGAAGACGACCCATCGCTTATACTTCTAGGACCTTATTGGCTCAAGAAGCCAAGTATTCTATCTATGAACTTCAGGGTTTGATAGTATTGTTAGCCCTAGAAAAGTTTCGCCTTTATCTGAAAAGTCAAATTTCAATTACAAATGGATAACCAAGCCTTAAGCTGGGCGTTAGCGAGGCCTCGTCGTACTGGACGTATCGCCCGTTGGGCCGTCAGGATTTCTGCATTCCAGTTTCATGTGAGGCACATTAGAGGATCAGAAAATGTAGTTGTTGATGGACTAAGCCGCATATTTTCAAATGAAGTGGAGACGACTGAACAGGGAGATAGTTCTTCTCTTCCCATGCTCATAACTACGGGTATTAATGGTACTCCCACTGATGCCTCTGTATTATTTCGGGATATTGAGAATTATCAACGTGAAGATCAGTGCTGACTCCTATAATTGAAACCTTTTCTTCTGGGGAACATGTCCTTTATGTATTGGAGGACCGGGGTTTTGTGTTGCCCTTCGAGGCACCATCAGAAGATGAAAGTAGTGGTCCCAGCTGTGCTTGTGCACATGATCTTCGAATACTATCATGTGACCCCATTAGGGGCGCATTTAGGCATCTTCAAAACTCGGGAAAAGATCCGAGAGATGTTTATTTGGAAGTGTATGGACGGTGAAATTAAAGAAATGGTGAAAACTTGGTGAATCCTGCTTGCTTAGTAAGCCCACCTCGTCCACTAAATTGGGGCTATTGTCATCGCATCAAGCATCTCGCCCCATTGAGCGACTATATATAGACAACGTCGGACATTTCCCCCAATCAAAGGGGAATAGATATGAATACCTTCTGGTGTCCGTAGACGGCTTCACTAGATTCTCATGGTTGTTTCATACTAGGCTGGCCGCCGCTCAGTCTACCATTTCTTTATTCAATACAATTTTGCTTCTTTTGGTCTTTGTTGGTACGTATTTTCTGATAATGCTAAGGCGTTTCCATCTAACTTATTCCGAAAATTATGCTTTGATTTGTCCATATCACGTGTAACAACCTCCGCTTATTACCCTCAGCCGTCCCTGGCTGAGCGGTTCAATCGTAATCTTCGATGAGCTTTAATTGCTTTTTCATCATGAAGATTATTCCAGGTGGGATTCTTCCCTGCATTGGTTAGCGTTTGCTCTAAATTCGGTTGATAATGAGTCCCAAAGTTCACTCCGGCATCTCGCATGTTTAAGTTTGTTCCCAACACATCGCTTAATGACATATTACCAGAGACAATAGGCCCAGATAATATTAGAGATCTATGGAAGAAGGCTAAGAGTAATCTTAAAGCTTCTCATGAAAAAGCTAGAGAAAGGTATGGTTGTGGACGGAAGCCCACCAATTTAAAAGTCGAAGATCAGACAATGGTTAGAAATTTTGTACCTGCGGGCAAGCTTGCCCCCAGATTTTATGGGCCTTGTTTTATTTTAGATTTCTTAACCCCGGTCACTGTATTGGTCAGCAACAGAGCCACGGAGAGGATATTTAGAGTTCACCTTTCTCAGGCGAAACCAATATAAAGTCGTTGGACCAGTATATAGGCCACTCAATCTTGGCAGGAATAAAAGGGTTATAATCCTTACACTTATCGTCCGGTATCTTAAAATCGATCAGACAAAGAATGTTTGTAATATTGAGGCCTTCGGCCCCGATCATAAGAAATTCATATTTGTAAGTAAACTTTTACAACCTTCCCCTCCAATCAGGGTTCCAGTTTGATCATAGCCTGGTGGCCATTACCTAGCCCCCGTCTCCAAATCCCGGCCTACTGACACACACACTCTCTCAATGCCGCCCGCCTCTTTACCACCTACAAAATATAGTACTCTCAACACCATCAAACAATCCCTGTCGCCGAGTTTATTATTGCTTCAATACCCTCTCAGGCGTTGGCGGCCATGTCTCAACATCTGGCGAGCGATACGGAGTGGGGTATAGGCCCACTCCACTCTAGTCATGTCTCCTTCTGAAGAGCACTCCGGAGTTCCACCTGTCCGGCAATGGCTGATGTGCGGTAACTATACTGAGCCGTATCCTCCCGGCCCATAATAATAATTGGAATATTATTTGACCATATATGTGAATTTTATTCATAAAAAGTTACAGTACAATATGTTAAAGCATCGTATCCCAAGATAGTTAATACCGGATGTTGAGCAAGACTGTAAGTCGCTGGATGTTGCTTCATATTTCCGTATGACCGTGAGAAAGTAAGCGTACCCACGCGCGGGCAAGGATCGACACGTGTATTACATGCTGACCAAGCAAGATATTTCAGCCAATGGGAACTTAAGGATTTGGCAAACCTGGAGGCTACACCGCGCCAAATATTAATTCCAGGATGACCAACGTGTTCTGTGGATAAAGTCAGTTTCTGTAGACAATCGGTTTTCCACAGTTTCTGAAGTTAGATATATTTGGAAATGTATTATAGAAATTGGTGGAAGAGATTTGCTAATGTTTGAGCTGTGTTTTATAAATATATCACAATAAGTATTGTATCATCATACATGACGAACTCTCTGATTGGTGGTTGGTTCAGATACCCGGGAACCCCAACAATATTAGCGTCACCGAAGCCTCCTCAGTAACCCAAGCTCTGGAGAGCGTCACTCTGTAGCAAAAGTTTGAGCAGTACGGTTGTACTAACTCTGTGACTGGTGATTGTAATTAACGTGGCGTTATTCCAGAAATAGTAACTGGTTCTCATTGATACTTCTAATTGTGCAGTCGTAATATTTACTGTACTTGTGTAAATGAAGTAGTACAATTTTGACAAAGTTTACTTTTAATCGATAAAGACGGTGTAGTGACCGCTGAATAACAAGTGTGGTGGAAACGTGCTAGGGTTTCACTATTTCGCGACGGGCGCGTATTCGCGTGGAACTTCCGTACCGAACCGTGGGCTGCTTTTTAAACTATTTTTTACCCTTTTAGTGAAGTGTGTTATATATATGTGAATCAGTGTGTTAGCTGATCTGGTAAAAGAAAGGGTATCTCGGCTCGCAGCATTAAGCAGTGAAGAGGTTATCAATAATAGTCTTCTGTGTTCCAGTGAATTGTTTTCCAGCAAGATGATGGATACACCTGCAGAGGAAGGAAGTGCATTCCCACATGTTAAGGATGTGATTAACATGGTGTAGATCCCAAAAATTAGTGGGGATGTAAGCTGCTATCCTGGTACCCCGAGAGTCATAAAGTAAGACGCACGTATTATATATGGCATGATATGTAAGTTATGTTAAGGTACTAGGGCAGTGTAGATAGAATTTTCAGTTTCATTTAAAGTAAGCCTGATGGCATGTATTTGTTTAATTTGGTTACTAGGGTAGATTCGGATACGAGATTAATGCATGTTTATTTTATTTTCATTTTGCTTTATGATTAGATGTTTGGGAAAATGAGGGATTGATAGGATCAGTTATTGTTGTAAATATAGTACTTAGCGTAGGATATTCCGAGTTTTCCTTAAATATATGCTAGAAGGGCTAGATCGACAGGTTCATTTTTATATTACGTCAAACACGTATCAGTTCATTTTATTTCGGTTATTCAGAGAGACAGGTATAGCTATTTTGCATGATGCATGGTTTTTCAGAAGCTGCCAGAAGGAGCTGCAGAACGTCGTTGTTAAATTAAGATCTTTGAAGTTAAGTTGGATTCTGTTTGCCTGATGGTTTGCCAAGGACTCGAACAGCGTCCCGTTATGTGGAAAGGCCAGTAGGATTCATGAGGAATGATGAGATAATAATTGCATGCTTAATTATAATGTATTGGTGCAGGCTGATGGTAAGCCTGATAAGATAGAGTATTATGCAGATGTGTGTGCCTGCTTAGTGTCTTCTGAGTATATTGTGATCAGAATGGACAGTGTTAATTCCAGACTATTGAGTCTGATGTTGTTAAATGGCCCAAGCATGCTAAGAAGCAATTAATATACGGGAGTTTCCGTGTAGTTGATGATGGGCGTTATCTCATGGCAAGCTGACTCCTGGCCTATGTTATCGGCATGTGTGAAAGAGACAGTATTTCCTTGTGGCGGCCTCGGGAGACAAAATTCAATCTTTAGCGTAGTGGAGTTCAATATTTCTTTACAGCTCGTAATCTACCCGGAAGTACATGACGGATGACCGCGCTGTTGAGCGCTCAAACGCAGCAGAAGGAGGCAATGTTGGCCATTGCTTTCTTCATGACATCAAGGATTATTTATATGTTTTTCTCTTACAGGATGGTTTTACCTTATTATTTTGTGATTGTATACCTTGTCTCGTTGTTTTTAAAGGGAACAGCCCGAGTGCTGATGTATCGTTGGTTTATCTAGTTCTGTCTAGATCTTTTGTAGTGAACCGGGATTCACATTAGAAGCAGTGTAGCATTTAAGACTTTACTCGATATCCGATGTATATATATGTTTAGTTTGATTATTTGAATTATTGTAAATATAGTGTAGGATTTGCCCCTAGTATTTTGCATACCTTACATAGCGTCCGGTGCGTCTTAATTATTTTTCTTTCCGTCGTAAATTTTCTTATACTGTAACTTTGATTTTACGGAAATAGTTTGATGACTCTCGGGAGTAACTTAATTTTGAAACCGTATCGTTGGGATGCGATAGTGTGAAACTCCATACCGAAATACCTCATGGCAGTGTTTGCATACACTTGTTGCCATACAACATAAACATTGGACTATGAGAAGATACTCAGTCTTGATTTATATAAATGTTCTTTGTTGAACTTGTTCTTTTTAATGTCAAATTTGTACAATTATTCCATTAACGTTTTTAATTTCGATTTATTTTATTACTTTGAGTTCATTTTTACAAGTTTTAATTTTTCTTGATTCAATTTATTTTCGAGTGATTTGATCGGGGATATTTGTTAATAAATCCATCTTACCCCCTATGATTGTTTCTCATTCGTGTTATACCTCCATTTCCTGTCATTGATTGATATTTTAGTGTAGAACTTCGACTTTTATCCTGACCCAATCGACAACCAACCCACACTCTGCCCAACCCTGAGTTAGTCGGATGTTCATACAGGAATGGAGGCATCGTCCTAGAGGGTATTTTCCCCTGGGTACGGTACAATACCGCCAACCAATTTTGGAACTGTACTTCTACATCTCGTCTGCGGCGACCCTCACCATGACTACTCCTCTCATAGTAGCGGGAGAGGTGTATCTGAGGGTACTTGGGGGGTCCGGAGGACAACATTATGGTATCGGCGGCGACGGCCGATCCTGCCGTCATACTTGAACTAGGCACCATGTACTTAGACTATTGCGGGAAAACTTCAAGGTGGGCTTCGAAATATTTGCCTCTAAAATGAGCTTTCAGCAAGAAATTTCTCATCTGTGAAATTCCAACATTAATTTTTCTTTCTGTTTTCAAATTCCTACTGTGTCATCTCAGGGAAAAACCTTTGGGGGTGAGGTCTGTACCGGGAGGTAAACCTCATCCCCGTACACTTAAATGAAGCGCCTTGAAAAAGGCTATCTGTCAAATAAAAATTGAAACATCTAGTACAAGAAGTTTGGAAGTTGATCAGAAGATGTCACTACTGAATGATAGAGCAATAGGCCTATGTGATTTTGAAGTTTCCTAAAGTCACTGGATTTCTTTGTTTTTGTTTTGGTGTATCACTGGTTGCACCAACTTTTTCAAGAAATTTGAACTTTTCTTCATAGATGGCTCTATTAAAGAACTGAGGTCATGCACTCTGGTGCAAAGTGGAATATTTCGTGATTTGAAGAAATTGTGTGTTTATAACTTTTCTGAACCGAATTGACTTTTCTTACTTTTGGTACTTCAAGGTTTGCAACACTTCTTACTCATCCCGCCAGCGTTGGTTTCTGAACAATCAAATTTCATGTATTTATTTTTCAGCCAATCAAAGGTATCTTGTACCTAATTTATCCGCCAATAACAATGAGAGGGTCTGTCCGGTTTTCGTCCAGAGTCTTCTCGAACCCTCCTCTCGGGTATAAGAGCTGATGCTTTTTCGACTTTACTTGTCTTTCTGATCGTTGTCTTACTGAGTGTGTGTGTTAAGACAGGAGGCGGGGGCCTCAATCTTCGGCAGGCAGAACATCAGCTAAGGTAATGGCCAACAGTTTTTCCATCTAAGTAGTTATCTCCGCAAGCTGATCCGAGCGGAAGGTTCCAATCTTTAACCATGTAACCGTCAATTTCCTCAAATGTAAACTTTCCTCTTTCTCATGTAAAACTTCATGTAAGTCCTAAGGACTTAAACTGTAAATCAGGGATAGAGAGTGCGTTTCCCTCTCGAATTTCCTTTCAATTAATCTTGAGGTGGTGTAACTGTTTTTCTCCTGTAAATCATAAATTAACTTGTCCTTGTAGTCACCTCAGTAGTGTGGGATTAGCCTCTGCATCGTCGGGCTCAAGCCCAAATAGGGTTTTAACCTTTATTTCTAGGTGCGCAAGTGTACGCCTCCATATTTTTTGAGTTTGGACCAGTTATTTAACCCCTTCTTTTCACGAAGGCCCGGTAGTATGGGCAATCGATACCCCTGTATTGCTTCTTAAATACAACGGTTACTATCTTGTCAAATGTAGGTTGTGCCTAGAGAGGCTAAAAATTGTGAAGTATAGTGCAGATGTAATAGTTAATGGTTGCCTTGAGTAGGCCGTAGGAGTTCGGGAGCGCTGTCTCCTTGGTAGAATTTGTAGAGCATGTAAGCTCTTTTGTGGTAATGTAATAGGTATTTGTGTACTATTGTGTGCTGCCTTTGGAACTCCGTAATTTGTAACCGTTGGAGCAAAGTGCTCTTGAAAATTGTGTTTTGGGAGATATCTCTCCGTATCTAACTAAACGCAACACTTGCGATGTTGGGACTTTGTAAATTATGAGCTTGAAGCTCAAGATTGTAAATTGCCAATTCTTGGTTTCTCTATTTTGTACCAAAATTGCTATGTTCCTGAACCCTTGTTCTTTCACCAAGTGAAGCGTTTTGTTGAAATTTAACCTTTATTTTAAAATTTTAAATTCATCTTTGACTATCGTAGATAGACCCATTCCAGCCCGCACCATCTTTCTGCTCTGCGTTCCACAGATAACCCCGGAAAAATTATTATTGAATGTATGGATACTGTTACGTAAGGACAAGAAGGTACCACAGACCCATTTTGTGTGTATGGGTGCATGCCATTGTCTGTCTGCCTTGGTTGTATATTCGAAACCTCTATCTATGTCTCCTTCCTCGACGTCTCATCTTGGGCTCCTTATGTTATTTGTACATATAACACTATCTTGGGTCAATTTTTTCGCCACTGGAGCTGATATGAATGTGTCCAATAGCGTGAATGTTCTGTGATTTTCTGCGATGGCGTGTCAGCCTTGTCTTATATTTACGACCACCCTGAAACTTGGGTCTAATATATCACATCGGTTCCATATGGTGTGAGAGTACATGCATGTGATGCTGCGATTCCATTGCAGTGTGTCTCTGTTTTGCTATTATGATACTTTGGACATTTGGTCTGTGTGTGCGTACGTATGTATGAATTAATGGTATGAATGCGGGATTTGTACTATCTTTATTTCTCGTTTTTCCTTACGGGAGTTATTTTCTTTTTTCGTGTTTGGGTGGGCATATTGCTTGTTTTATACCGCATCTTAGGCTGATTCTGCCATTTCTATTTGTAGTTTGGGATCTCATTCTATTCTACCGGGAAGTGATTGTGGGGCCAGAGCATGGGAAGGATCTCAGATTGTGTTCGGTTTCTTATTGGAGCAGGTACAGAGATGGATTGTATCGCAGGGCGAATAATAGATGGTAAAATGTTTTTGATTGTATTTATTAAAAATATTCGTTAAAATCACCCTGCAGTTGAAATTTCAAACTCAAGTTTCCAGCTATTTCCACCATAGAGCTCTCAGTTATCACTAGAATTGATATAATACACCGATACAAGTCTTCATGCACAGTTCTATTCTCATGTTAGTTTACGGTGTTGGATGTGTGACTTCGAATATCACAGTCCATTCTACCGTATGATTTGTAAGTCAGGTAAATGGAGTAAGGACTTACTGAGCCATTCCCTGAAGGCCTCAATATACATAATATGGTAATCTTAGCAACGCATCAATTATTCGCATGCAAGAAGCAGGGTACGAACTCTGAAGTTCCGTTATAGGCAAGTTGGGAACGGTATGGAATGGAATTGTCCAGAGGGTAGCTCTTCAGTTTGAATTCGAAGCGAGTCGTTGCCATGGTTACTAGGCACGCTACCCGCGTTCAAACTTTCAAATTTTACTGATTTCGTGTGGGAGTGGCTAGTTTCAAACGAACGGAGCTCTACACCAAGGTGCCAGGATGACCAACTTCGAATTCGCAGTAATGCATCTCGAGATTTTCAGCGATCATTTCCCCACTAAGCTAGAATTCCACAGTTCCAAACTAAATATCACCTGCAGTTATAACTATCACTCACTCTTGGATCCTAATAATGTCTTCTTGAGTCTCTATTTAATAATTTCATTTGAACGAAAAGTCGTTGACAAGGAGAAAGCCGGTCAACCGTCACCCGGTCGCTATTAGCCGTGGGTGCGCCTCGTGATACAATGGAGGTAGGCAGTTTACTTAAGGAACCCTGGTGGGGAAAGCGTCCTCACTCTTCTGAACTTGGTGGTGCGAGTAACACGTCTGCGAACGGGAGTATTTCTTTGTATTAACAAAGGACCGTTATACGCTTGTGTGCGTTTATATTTAACCTTATATTCATCTCGAGCAAGACAATTTAATGTTCTAAATTATTATTTGCCGTGTTCATAGACCACGAGCTGGTCACGCGAAGATTTCACTTATAAAGTCAAATTAATTAGAGCTCGAGCGCTGCGCGAGAGATTGATGAACACCCGAACTGTGACCGGTATCTCACAGCGGTTAGTGAACGGGTTACATGTGTATCGTGGGCGTCTCGTACATTCTTAGCCGCTACATAAACTTATGTCGATTGGGTTTGAACCCCTAAACTGATGACACATATTTCGGACTAACATCTATGTGTAGCCTGAGCCAATTACAGCCTAACATCAGGATCGGCATTGTGTAAAGTGTACACGTTAAGCGGTGAAGAAGTTGGTGCTAATCTACTTGTATTCTGCAGAAACTCAGGAGACAATCATGGACGAACGTGGTATCAACGCCTGGACCTGCCCACGCATGTGTAGCACTGGAATTATGAGCAGCTAAACAGCCTAGACATGTGGCTGTGGAATCATGGATGAATGACTGACTACGAAAGAAAGTACCTAAATGCAATATTAAATGGCATGATATCAGTGTAGGAAAAGTACATTCAGGTTAGGGAAATTAGCTACTATTTATTCATGTTAAATATCAGCTATTATAGCTGTAGTTTGGTTTGTTTCTTGTAACGGTAAATGTTTGGCAAAGGGGGTGTGGATGCTTTACACCTATGCCACTTGTACATATTTATTTTAGTTAAAAGGGTAGAGGGTCACGCCTTAGAATTATTTTGTCTGTTTGTGTTTATTTTTGCTAGGGTGTATTTTTTGTTATTTCACGCTTGCTGTAGTTATTTGGGGAAGAGAGTCATTGATATGAACCACGGCCACCCGCCATCACCGTTCGGTAATTCATGTAATTAGCAGCATAATGTTAGTCAGGTATCTCTAGGCATGCTGTATTAATATTATTTCAGCTGTCTCGGGAATTAGTGTGGCTGGCTGGCTTCAGTAGAGGAGAAAGTTTGATTGGTACCTTTAAAAGTACCGTATGAAAGATCACAATATGAAGATAAAGTTGGAATTCAAAAGGACAAATTGGGGCAAATATTCTTTTATAGGAAGGGGAATTAGGAACTGGAATAACTTATCAAGGGCGATGTTGAATAAATTTCCAATTTCTTTGAAATCATTTAAGAGAAGACTAGGGAAACAACAGATAGTGAATCTGCCACCTGGGTGACTGCCCTAAATGCAGATCAGCATTAATTGATTGACATTTCATGTTGCCCAAACACATGGCTGCAAAGGTGTCAATTGAATATCAGAAATCTTCCTCTTATATGGAGTGGGGAATGAAGTTTTGGTATAGTTAGATGAGACATGCATCACCACAAACCAGTACTTGCATTTCACTTGTGAAAGCTTGCTCAGTTCATGACATTGTTTCGATTCCCTGTCAGCAAATCAAAAAATTTAAGAAAATAGATTTCCATTTCCAGAGGTGTACATGGCCCTGAGGTTCACTCAGCCTGCAAGAAAAATGAGTACCAGATTAATTCCAGTGGGCAATAGCAGCTGGAGGTAGAGCTACCATTCCTCCACTACAAGTGCCGATACTGAAAGCATTTACCTTCCACCCCTTCAAGAGACCGTATGGAGATGAATTTGCCCTTTCGGCCTGCTTCATTTGCTCAGATGGTTAGGCGCTGGACTTCTGACCTCAATTAGTGGTACTAGAAGGTGCTGAAATATGCCATAGTGGCATCGGTCAATTTACTGGCAGAGAAAAACTCCTGCGGGAGAAAATTCTGGCACCTCTTAAAAGTAGTCAGTGGAATGAAACATCATTAAAATTGTTCCTAACATTTCTTTAGCAGTAGGAAGTCTCAGTTCATTCCTGCTTCTGGAGTTATTTCTTTAACAATAGGAAGTCTCAGTTGATTGCTGCTTTTGGAGTTATTTCTTTATCAATATGAAGTCTCAGTCCATTGATACTTCTAGAGTTATTTCTTTATCAATATGAAGTCTCAGTCCATTGATACTGTTAGAGTTATTTCTTTATCAATATGAAGTCTCAGTCCATTGATACTGTTAGAGTTATTTCTTTAGCAATATGAAGTCTCAGTCCATTGCTCCTTCTAGAGTTATTTCTTTAGCAATAGGAATTCTCAGTCCATTGATACTTCTAGAGTTATTTCTTTAACAATAGGAAGTCTCAGTTGATTGCTCCTTCTGGAGTTATTTCTTTAGCAATAGGAAGTCTCAGTTGATTGCTCCTTCTGGAGTTATTTCTTTAGCAATAAAAAGTCTCCTTTTACTGATACTTCTGGATTATTTCGTTAGGAAAAGGAAGCACAATGGACTACATTCTTGATCTGCGTGAAGTGATTAGCAGAGAAAATGAATACCAGATGCCTCTGTGCATAGCCTTATTTTGAAAAGGCATTTGATTCAATTAGACATTCAGCTATCTTACAAGCCTTCGATGAGCAGGGAGTTGAGGTGGTTTATATCAGAGTTCTCAACAACATCTACAAGTTCTCTTCAGCCTTTGTTAATGTCGGTAAAGCAACTCCAGAATTCCCTATCGGAAGAGGTGTTAAACAACGTGATCCCATCGCTCCAAAGCTATTCTCAGCTGTTTTGGAGATGGCAATGTCGAAGTTAAATTAGGAAGGAAAGGGTATACGGATCAATGGCAGAAGGCTTAACAACTTGAGATTTGCTGATGACATTGCATTATTGGCAAACATTAGTTACTGATCTTGCCATGGAATGTGAGCTATCTTCAGAACAAATATGCCAGTAAATCTGAAACCGAGCTCGATAGCTGCAGTCGCTTAAGTGCGGCCAGTATCCAGTAATCGGGAGATCGTGGGTTCGAGCCCCACTGTCGGCAGCCCTGAAGATGGTTTTCCGTGGTTTCCCATTTTCACACCAGGCAAATGCCGGGGCTGTACCTTAATTAAGGCCACGGCCGCATCCTTCCACTCCCTAGGCATTTCCCATCCCATCGTCGCCATAAGACCTGTCTGTGTCGGTGCGACGTAAAACAAATAGCAGAGAGTAAATCTGAAGAAAATAGTTTATGATCAGTGCATTCTACCTGTGAGACCTGGACACTGAACGAATTGACGAGAGAGAAAATTAGGACAGCGCAGGGAGGCATGGGAAGGTCAATGCTGGACTTTACAAGGAAAGATAAGAAGAGAGCAGACGACATCAGATCAATCACTAAACTTAATGACATTCTTGAGAGAATAGCCACCTTCAAATGGCAATGGGATGGACATATTGCTCGAAGGGAAGATGAGAGATGGACGAAGCTAGAATTAGAATGGAGTCTAAGAGATCATCAAAGGCCTAGAGGACGACCGCCAGACAGATGGGATAAAGACATCAAGAGAATAGCTGGTGTTACCTGGCAGAGAACTGCTCGAGACCATTCTACCTGGAGAGTTCTGTTAAGGACCTACCTAAATTCACGACTTAAAGAGGCCACATCATGTAATGATAGAATTGGCTGATGATGATTATGATGATGAGGAAGTCTCAGTTGATTGCTCCTTCTAGAGTTATTCCTTCAGCAGGAGTTGAGGAGAAGTACGGTAAAGCAAGCATGAACAAGGGGAACAACATTTTCTTAAATCTTAGGGATTGTCTGCAGCTACAATATTCGGATCCTTTCTTTCATTAGTGATGAGAAAGTTGTGTTCTAACCTTCTGACTGTCAGAATTGGATTCACAATCAAAGACAGATCTCGGTTGTGGTATATTGTCTCTTTACTATAACCAGTGGTCAAAAACAAGGAAATTGTTCTGAAACATTACCGTAATTTAAAAGACTACCGAACGTAGCATGTTTTATAAGCTGATTACAATACAAACCTAGCACACGAGGGCGAAACGCAGGCAACCAAGAATGAGTTAGCTGGAAAATTTATAATGTCCAATAACGGACCATTATATTGGTATTATAAATTTACTCATTCAGGACAAATATTTTAGGTTCACTATGGAAATCAACATATACATCATTTGATGGCCAGGCAGGCATCTAGCTCTCATAATGCATTGGCACTGCTGGTGGCTTCAAATAGCCTATGCAGTGGCCTCCACGGTATGCACTAGCCTTGCGTCTTGGGTGGTGTGCTAAGTCCCAACTGACGAGCCTAACTTAGCACACAAGGGCGAAACGCAGGCAACCAAGAATGAGTTAGCTGGAAAATTTATAATAATAATAATGTTTTAATGCAGCCACTGGCCATAAAACAAGAATACAATCATATATATACATCCATACCTGCTTAGTTCGGGCGGAAATCACTATCACTATCAGGCTTTCACAAATTCACTAATTGAGCACTTTCTCTCGGAGCATTCCTGTATATGATATCGCCCGCAGATTTGACCACAGAGCTTGCACACACACTGATCACTTGGGTCATGGAATTTCTTCTCTGAGCACAACTTAAAATGGAAACCATGGACCGCCATTCTTGTAGCGATGTGGCGCAGCTGGTAATTTGTGCCCATCCACCTTCTGTCCATCATGGCTTCGGTAGTGTAGAAGGAATCCCAAATTTCCATTTTCTTGGCTTTCAGATCTTGTAGAAGCTTCTCGTATGCCGCATTAACTGGCAGTATCAGCTCGTTCCGAAGGTCCTCTATCAGGTACGTTTCCCTCGTTAGCTCATATACCAACCGCGATCGGGTTGACTTTGATACTCCCAGGACCCTTTTGAGGTAGCGAGCTTTGATTTTCTCCAGTTCCTCCAGTTGTTTATAAGTAAGGTACTCTCCTGTGAGTTCGAGACCATATGTCAGCACCGGTATTACCTTTGCCTTAAATAGCTGCATAGCTGTCTCTACTGCAATAAGGGTAATATTCCCTATGTCGTTCATTGCTCTGATCGCAGCAACCATCCTGGATCTGATGTGTATTCGGAAGCAATGCCCACTTGTTTGCAGAGTTAGCCCTAGATATTCGAAATGATTTACTCTTCTTAGACGCGATCCTCTACACATTATTTGGTCAGCCTCCGCGAATTTACCGCCCTTCCTGAAAATCATCATTTCTGTTTTGTCCTCGTTTATCCAGATTTCATTTTCTTCTGCCCATTCCACGAGTAGGTCCATAGCTCGTTGCAGTTCATCGATATTCTCTGAAGCGATCGCCATGTCATCCGCGTAGATATACATTTTCGCATTGGTACTTTCTTTTATCTTTACCCCTACATCGCATGTGAAGGCGTTAAACAAGATTGGACTCAGTGGATCTCCTTGGAGAACCCCTATTTTCTGTGGTATCCACTCTGATACGCCTATCCCATCGTCCATTTGCACATAATTTTCCGCTAGTATATTTGATATAAGCGTCGTCATATTAGATCTTCCGGTCAATTTCTCCAGCTTCTTGACTAGGATCTCCCTGTTCACTAAATCGAAAGCCTTCGAGTAGTCTACAAATATCACGTAGAGTTTTCCTCCTGGTGTTTCCAACGTCCAATAACGGACCATTATATTGGTATTATAAATTTACTCATTCAGGACAAATATTTTAGGTTCCCTATGGGAATCAACATCTACATCATTTGATGGCCAGGCAGGCATCTATTTTTTGGAAATGTGACATAGCTCTCATAGTGCATTGGCACTGCTGATGGCTTCAAATAGCCTATGCAGTGGCCTCCACGGTATGCACTAGCCTTGCGTCTTGGGTGGTGTGCTAAGTCCCAACTGACGAGCCTAACTTAGCACACGAGGGCGAAATGCAGGCAACCAAGAATGAGTTAGCTCGAAAATTTATAATGTCCAATAACGGACCATTATATTGGTATTATAAATTTATTTTGTTAAAAATGAAGCCATGTTTTCCAGTGTTGACTTAGTTAAATGTAGCAAAGGCTTTTCAGTCTGTCAAACACATAGCAAATACAATGTAAATTAAAACACTAAAAGCATATCTGTAAAACACACACTAACATACAAAGAATGACATGTTTCGTTCTACAAGAACATCCTCAGATTCTATCAAATCACTTAAAATAAGCTTATATATGTACAGTATTGTTTACGTAGCGTAAACTTGTCAATGATAGAGAGATAAGTGATAACATGAAACAGTAATGACAAAAAAATGAATTATATACAATTATAATATAGTGAAAAACTTACTGTTTTCACCAAACACTATTTCAGGACTGTGGTCATGGAAAGTTTGTGGTGAGCCACGCTGTGCGTGGAGAGGGGAGGGCAGGACAGGGAGGGGCCTAGTAGATCGATGTGGATCTCTCCTATTGGATGATAAAATCGGGTAGACTATAGAGTGGAGAGGGGGGGGGGAGAGATGTAGGGTGGAGCGGCTGGAGCGCTGTGGAACTTTCTATCAACATTGGAGGGGGGGAGAGATGTTATTGACCTATTTCATGTTAATTGTACCTGTATGTAATATGGATGAATGTAATTATTATAATTTTTTATTATTTATAATAGGTGAATGAAGTACGGAACGGTATTATTATTATTATTATTATGAAAAAAGCAATTCACCTTCTGTCAACATTGGAGAGGGGAGAGAAGTTATTGACATTTTCCATGCGAATGTACCTTTATGTAATATGGATGAATGCAAATTAATAATTTTTAGTTGAATAAAGTAAGGGACGTTATTATTATTATTATTATTATTATTATTATTATTATTATTATTTACGATAGAAGCAATTTAAGGAGTAGGTGTTGTTAGATATTATGTGAGTAGAGCGAATAGGGGGGAATTATTTAAATGTGTATGCTCATTCAGGTTATTGGCATTAGTATTTTTTGCGACGTAAATTTCTATTGCTTCTTTTATATTCAAAGATTTACTTTTATTTTCGAAGTGTAAAATTTTTAGATCAGTGTTGATGTCTGTGAAATGGTGTGAACAGTCGTAGATGTGCTCCCCGAAGGCTGAATGCCGATTATATCTGATCGCGTTTTTGGGTTCTTTGTATCTTGTATGGAAATTACGTTTTGTTTGACCTATGTATGTGGCGTTGCAGTTAGGTTCTTGGCACTTGAGTTCATACACTCCTGACTTTGAGAAAGGGTCCTTTTTGTTTAAGTTGCACCTGCTGAAGTGTCTCTGTAGTGTGTTATTCGTTCGAAAAGCTACTTTTAAACCTTGTTTCTTGAAAATGTTAGCTACTTTGTATGTGTTATTGTTAACATAGTTGAGAACCACGTAGTTTTCTTTGTCGTGTGTGGTGCTTTCCCGGCGACTTTTCTTATGTTTATTTAAAAGTTTATCCACTGTGCCTGGAGGATGGTTGTTTTCTTTCGCGATTTGTTTAATTATTTGCATTTCTTCATTGAAATCTGTTGTGCTCATTGGTATGTGTTGATTGTGATGTATAAATAGTTTATTTTCTTGTTATTTTCTGGTTCCATTGTGAAGCTGATGGATTTGTGTAAAGAATTTAGAGTGTTTAATAAGTGGTCTGCATTAGTGACGTCATTATCATATATGCATATGACGTCATCCACAAATCTGCTCCAATGTAAGATTCCTTTTGAAAGCTGGCCCATTAAGAACATGTTTTCGAAGTTATTGAGAAAAATGTTTGCTATTATACCTGATAACGGTGAGCCCATGGCTAGCCCTTCTGTTTGGCAATAGATTTTGTCGTTAAATGCAAAGCTACAACACTACACCAAAATTGCTTTGCATTTAACGACAAAATCTATTGCCAAACAGAAGGGCTAGCCATGGGCTCACCGTTATCAGGTATAATAGCAAACATTTTTCTCAATAACTTCGAAAACATGTTCTTAATGGGCCAGCTTTCAAAAGGAATCTTACATTGGAGCAGATTTGTGGATGACGTCATATGCATATATGATAATGACGTCACTAATGCAGACCAGTTATTAAACACTCTAAATTCTTTACACAAATCCATCAGCTTCACAATGGAACCAGAAAATAACAAGAAAATAACCTATTTATACATCACAATCAACAGGAATAATGACAACCTATCTTACAAGGTATACAGAAAGCCCACTCAGACGTCACACACTATTGACAACAACTCGAACCACCCATACACACACAAAATAGCAGGACTGAATACAATGATACATAGAGCTTTTTCCATACCAATGAGCACAACAGATTTCAATGAAGAAATGCAAATAATTAAACAAATCGCGAAAGAAAACAACCATCCTCCAGGCACAGTGGATAAACTTTTAAATAAACATAAGAAAAGTCGCCGGGAAAGCACCACACACGACAAAGAAAACTACGTGGTTCTCAACTATGTTAACAATAACACATACAAAGTAGCTAACATTTTCAAGAAACAAGGTTTAAAAGTAGCTTTTCGAACGAATAACACACTACAGAGACACTTCAGCAGGTGCAACTTAAACAAAAAGGACCCTTTCTCAAAGTCAGGAGTGTATGAACTCAAGTGCCAAGAACCTAACTGCAACGCCACATACATAGGTCAAACAAAACGTAATTTCCATACAAGATACAAAGAACACAAAAACGCGATCAGATATAATCGGCATTCAGCCTTCGGGAAGCACATCTACGACTGTTCACACCATTTCACAGACATCAACACTGATCTAAAAATTTTACACTTCGAAAATAAAAGTAAATCTTTGAATATAAAAGAAGCAATAGAAATTTACGTCGCAAAAAATACTAATGCCAATAACCTGAATGAGCATACACATTTAAATAATTCCCCCCTATTCGCTCTACTCACATAATATCTAACAACACCTACTCCTTAAATTGCTTCTATCGTAAATAATAATAATAATAATAATAATAATAATAATAATAATAATAATAATAACGTCCCTTACTTTATTCAACTAAAAATTATTAATTTGCATTCATCCATATTACATAAAGGTACATTCGCATGGAAAATGTCAATAACTTCTCTCCCCTCTCCAATGTTGACAGAAGGTGAATTGCTTTTTTTCATAATAATAATAATAATAATACCGTTCCGTACTTCATTCACCTATTATAAATAATAAAAAATTATAATAATTACATTCATCCATATTACATACAGGTACAATTAACATGAAATAGGTCAACAACATCTCTCCCCCCCCCTCCAATGTTGATGGAAAGTTCCACAGCGCTCCAGCCGCTCCACCCTACATCTCTCCCCCCCCCCCTCACCACTCTATAGTCTACCCGATTTTATCATCCAATAGGAGAGATCCACATCGATCTACTAGGCCCCTCCCTGTCCTGCCCTCCCCTCTCCACGCACAGCGTGGCTCACCACAAACTTTCCATGACCACAGTCCTGAAATAGTGTTTGGTGAAAACAGTAAGTTTTTCACTATATTATAATTGTATATAATTTTTTTCGTCATTACTGTTTCATGTTATCACTTATCTCTCTATCATTGACAAGTTTACGCTACGTAAACAATACTGTACATATATAAGCTTATTTTACGTGATTTGATAGAATCTGAGGATGTTCTTGTAGAACGAAACATGTCATTCTTTGTATGTTAGTGTGTGTTTTACAGATATGCTTTTAGTGTTTTAATTTACATTGTATTTGCTATGTGTTTGACAGATGAAAAGCCTTTGCTACATTATAAATTTACTCATTCAGGACAAATATTTTAGGTTCCCTATGGGAATCAACATCTACATCATTTGATGGCCAGGCAGGCATCTATTTTTTGGAAATGAGACATAGCTCTCATAGTGCATTGGCACTGCTGGTGGCTTCAAATAGCCTATGCAGTGGCCTCCACAGTATGCACTAGCCTTGCATCTTGGGTGGTGTGCTAAGTCCCAACTGATGAGCCTAACTTAGCACATGAGGGCAAAACACAGGCAACCAGGAATGAGTTAGCTGGAAAATTTATACTGTCCAATAACGGACCATTATATTGGTATTATATACACCAATAGCAAAGAGTTCCGGCAGCATGGAATCTTATCTTATTTCACCATTTCCCTGTACCTAGACGTTATATTTGCAAAAAGTGGCTGGACATTGTGGGAATCCAAAAGTTGCGGCAGCTTTCTTCAAAGCAGCTGAGGAACCACACGATGTGTTTGAGACATTTTCGCTGCTCCAGCTATCTAGGACCTCTATCGAAGATACTGTCTCAGATAGAAGTAAGTAATTATTATCATTATTAATATTATTAATGGTCACAGTAACATGACCTATCAAATTTTTCTGTTGATTCATTTCAAATTGCTCTCTGGAGGTAATTATGGAAAATTCAACCGTGGCAGACAAGGTTGAACCTCGCTTCTCATAATGAAAGTCACTGTAATACCTGTCATACCTAGTCTAGCCTTACCTAGCAAGTTGAAATTTGTACATCTCTTAGAGGCAGAGTGTAGCTGAAATTCTAAACATTTGAATGTACCTTTTTTAAATTTTTGTCTCAGCATATAGGGATCTACTTTTGGAGTCAGTGAATATCAAATTTGCAATAACAGTAAGGGTTTCTTCATTCATTTCAATCAAACATGAACAGAGCAAAATCAGTCCTTTAATATCCCTCAATGCAGTCAAGTGCTTAACGAATTTTGGTGGACAACATGCTCAGTGTAATTTTATTCCTGTTATTCCTACCTTAAGAACTGTAGGAGGACCATAATAACTATAGATATATTTATAAATGAATGATGATTGCATTCACTGTAGTAGGGGAGAAAAAAATTCATATCTTAGTGATTTTTTCCCCCCATATAGATGTGCCTCGACATAAGTCTGGACTATTATAATCTATTATCTTTATAAGTCTGGATGTCGGTCAGGTCCTTCGGCTGCTATGAGTTCCGCTGCTGCTGCTCCCACTGCCTCCACTCCTCCTGTTACCGGTACTGCTGCTAGGCCTACTTCTACCACTGTTACTATCACTTGTAGTACTGGTGTTTCTACTACTACAGCCAATAGTGATACTGTTGAACCCTTACCAAAATAATTAATTCCTTTTCATTTCCTACAGGCATTGGCACGGCTTTCTTCAAAGTGTTAGAATCTCGAGTCAGAACTGTGAGGAGGCTAGTGATCAAAAAGTTTGGTCCCTCATTTTTAATGAAGTTTCTTTGTCTGCTAGACTTTATTACATCGAGCTCGATAGCTGCAGTCGCTTAAGTGCAGCCAGTATTCGGAAGATAATGGGTTCGAACCCCACTGTCGGCAGCCCTGAATACGGTTTTTCCGTGGTTTCCCATTTTCACACCAGGCAAATGCTGGGGCTGTACCTTAATTAAGGCCACGGAAGCTTCCTTCCCATTCCTAGGCCTTTCCTGTCCTATCATCGCCATAAGACATATCTGTGTCGGTGGGACGTAAAACAAATAGCAAAAAAAGACTTCATTACAATGTTACTTTGGATTAAATTGGTGGATACAAAGACTATGGGCACCTAGGATGTACCAACAGATTTACTGTCATGCCACCGAGCGAGTTGGCCGTGCGGTTAGGCGCGCGCAGCCCTTAGGTGAATCCTGGCATTGCTTCCACTTACTTGTGCCAGGCTCCTCACTTTCATCTATCAAAATCCCATCTACCTCGGTCACCACCTGTTCTTTTCTGACTTCTACTGTATTACGTATGGAAGCCCAGAGAGTCTTATTTTCATGCCCTTCATGGCCCTGGTCTTTCTTAGGCCAATACCTTCATTTTTTCGTAGTGTTGACCCCCTTCGATTTCTTCTCTCCGATTACTAATATATAGAGGATTGTTGCCTAGTTGTACTTCCTCTTGAAATAATAATCACCACCACCACTGTTAGTATGGCTCAGTTGGCTAAATAGCATCATTGGGTATTAGCCTCCACTACGTTTAGTTTTAGAAATATCTATGTAGTAGATACTGTAGGTCTTGGCAGGCAAATGTTCACTAGTCATGGGTTACATCTGAATGGTAGTGGAAAAGCAACTCTCTGTAGACAAATTGCTACAATTATCAACAGATATTTGCAAACTAATATGCACTTAAGAAAACCCATACCACTAAATTGGCATATACAGGGAAACTTGCCAGAAAACCCAGATCCTTAAATCAAGATCTATGTACAAATATCTGGGTTCCAGAGGCGTTCTCAACTCATGAGTCAAATGTTACCCAATTACAACAGTCAAGTTTTAGGGAGGAAGGGGGTCTGAGACTGCTCTTGGTAAACTGTCAGAATGTAGTAAATAAACAAATAAAATTCAGTACATTGATGGAATCTTATGAGACTGATGTGGTGATAGGAGTAGAATCATGGTTGAGAGAAGGGGTGGGTAATAGAGAAGTATTTCCAGAAGGGTACACAGTCTATCGTAGAGACCGAAGTGATAAAAAGGGTGGGGGGGGGTGTTTATCCTGGTGAAGGAAACTTATTGTTCACATGAATGGTTTACCGATGAAAAGGATGAAATATTAGGGATAAAATTAGTTTGTGATAATATGAAGGAGGTGGGAATTATAGGAACATATAGGCCTGAAAGGAAGGAAAGAGACATGGAAATATTTGAGAAAATAATAGATTATACTCATAAAAACAATAATAATAATATGGTAATAATTGGGGGAGATCTAAACTTGCCTGAAGTTGAATAGAATGGAGCTGCAAGTGAAGCCCATGAACAGAAACTGGCAAATAAGTTAATTTGGGAGGGAGGATTTACACAAGTAGTACAAGAACCGACTCGTCTCAACAACTTGCTAGATGTATTCTTGGTTAAACCATGGGAAATTGTTGATAAAACTGAGGTAATTGAAGGAATAGGTGACCATAAGGCTGTAATAATGGATGTAGGAAAAATGGTTAATAAGAGGACACAAGACAAGAAATTATACAGAAAAACTAAAGTTGATGAATTTGGGACTTACCTTAAATCACAATTCAGTTGTTGGATAAGTGAAGGGAGTAATGTGGATACACTTTGGGCTAAATTTAAAGGAATCATTTGGGAAGGAGAAAAGAGATTTGTACCTGTTAAGAAGGGTAAAATGACCTCAGACCCTGTTTATTATACAAGGGAAATAAGAAAATTAAAAAGAAAATGTAGAATAGTAAACAGGAAAATCAAAGTAGGTAGGGAGAATAGAGAAACTAGAAAACAGCTAATGAGGGAACTGAATAGAGTGAAAAAGGAAGCAAAAGAGAAATATATGAATGGCATACTTCAAGAGGGTACACAAAGGGAAATGGAAAAAAAGCTGTATTCAGATATTAGGAATCAAAAAGGAAAAGGAATCCAGATTCCTACAATGGTGGGAGAAGGGGGTGAACACTATTCAACAGATACTGAGAAAGCAAATCTATTTAGTAGGGTATTCAGAGATTCAGTAGAAGATTGTCAGGAGCTGGAAACAGTAACAGAAGATAGAGAGGGAGAGGCACATAGGGAAACAAGAAGCTTCTCATTCACAAATGAAGATATTTTCAGAGAAATCCAACTGCTTCAGCAAGGAAAAGCTGCAGGAAGTGATCAAATTACTGGGGAGGTATTAAAGTCAATGGGGTGGTACATAGTGCCTTATTTAAAATTTCTCTTTGACTATGTCATAAATAATAGTGAAATACCAAAAGAATGGAAGGAATCTATAATAATACCAATTTGTAAAGGAAAGGGTGATAAAAGGAAACCAGAGAACTACAGACCAATCAGCCTGACCAGTATAGTATGTAAAATACTGGAGAGTTTAATAGCAAAGTACATCAGAGGGATATGTGATGATAAAAATTGGTTCATGAGGAGCCAGTATGGATTTAGAAAGAAATTTTCTTGTGAGGCACAACTGGTGGGATTTCAGCAGGACATATCAGATCAGTTGGATTCAGGAGGCCAGTTAGATTGCATAGCCATATATCTTTCCAAAGCCTTTGATAGAGTGGAACATGGAATATTATTAAAGAAATTGGAGGGAATAGGATTGGACGTAAGGGTTATACGTTGGATAAGTACATTTCTAAATTCAAGGGTTCAGAAAGTCAAAGTAGGAAATAATATATCACAGGAAGAGAAAGTTTGGAAGGGAATTGCACAGGGTAGTATAATTGGTCCGTTAACTTTTCTTAATATACACAAATGATTTAGGGAACAATATAACATCAAAAATGAAATTGTATGCAGATGATATAATTGTTTATAGAGAAATAAATAACATTGAGGATTGTTCAGAATTACAAAGGGACCTTGAAAGTATCCAACAGTGGGTTGAAGAAAATAATATGAAGGTTAATGGAGGCAAATCAACTGTTACATCATTTACAAACAGGAGCTTTAAAACTGAATTTGAATATACTTTGGATGAGGTAGTTATCCCAAAAGATGGCAAGTGCAAATACTTAAGTATGAGATTTGAAAGTAATTTGCACTGGAAGGGTCATGTGGATGACATTGTTGGGAAAGCATGCAGATCGTTACATGTCATAATGAGGCTACTTAAAGGATGCAACAAAGAATTAAAAGAAAAAACTTACTTAAGTATGGTTCGTCGATTATTGGAATATGCAAACAGTGTTTGGGATCCTCACCAAGAATACCTAATAAAAGAAATAGATAGTGTGCAGAGGAAAGCAGCAAGATTTGTAACAGGGGATTTCAGGAGAAACAGTAGTGTATCAGGAATGTTAGAGGAACTTGGGTGGGAAACTTTAAGTAAGAGAAGGGAGAAAACTAGACTTATAGGATTATATAGAGCCCATACAGGAGAAGCAGCATGGGGAGAAATCCGTGAGAGGCTTCAGTTGGAAAATAATTATATTGGCAGAACTGACCACAAGTATAAAATTAGAAGGAATTTTAGCAGAAGTGACTGGGGTAAATTTTCATTCGTTGGGAAGGGCGTGAAGGAGTGGAACAGTTTACCAGGGGTAGTGTTTGATCCTTTTCCAAAATCTGTACAGGTATTCAAGAAGAGAATAAACAGCAACAGGGAAAATAAATGAAATGTTAGAGGGCATTCGACCAGTGCAGGCTATTGTAAATAAAAAATGTGTGTTAAAAAAATGAATTCCATCCCCTGGTCCATGGAGTTTGGACAGCCAAAGTAGGGGACTGCCTGTTAGGGTGAAGTACAGTGGGGACTTTGAGGGCCCCGGAACCGCTACGGTAGCTGTGAAGGCCCTTCAGGAACTCTGAAAAGTGGTGGCGAAAGGGGGCTCTGGTTAAGACGCAGCAGGTCGTTATGCTACTTAGGTTCCAAAATGGGTAAAAAAAAAAAAGAAAGTAAATAAGTGTAATGTAAATTTTAATCTTATATTATGTTTGTAAGTATAGGAGATATTATAAGTAGAATTTTGTAAACAATATAAATTTATTAAGGATGATCTGTTTGTTTAATAGAAAAAATTGTTAGCATAAATTGTATATTATTGTATTCTAGAAAAAAAATTTCTTCTCTTGTTAATTTAAAATTTAGTGCTTGACAATAATGTATTTTAGTGTACCATTTGCCACTGAGGTAGACACCTCATTTGCAAATAAAGAGATTTTGATTCGATTTATCGTAGTCGGTGCGATAAAACTGAATAAGACATAAATGATAGGAAATTGCATGCTTAATAATTTTTGTTATGTAGTTATTTTCGATAGGACCAACCATCTAGGGTGAATAAAATTATTTATAGCCTATATTGTAGTGGCATATTCCCCGACATAAAATACCAATTTTCATTGAATTCTGTTCAGCCATTTTCTTGAAACAGAAATTACGAAAATTTAACACCCGGATAGTACGAGTCCCTGTACACCTAGGTGATGAACACCATAGGTTTGCGTTGCCTGTAAATGGCGCCGCAATGTGAGAAACGCCATGGGTGTGTTTTACATGTGCGCATTACATTACCTGTGAGTAGTACCACCCGCGAGTCTACGCTACTTTTGATTAGTATCGCAACATGACAAATACCGTGGTTCTACTTTCCCAGCGATAAGTACCATTATGAGGGGCTGATGACCTGGTTTTTGGAACCCTTTAGACTACAAGCATCATCGATTCAGGATTGTGCTTTAGAAGTAGTCCCTTGGTCAGTAATACTACTGCTTAATGCTAGTTGCTGGGAATGAGGGGCATTACAGGTCAGATCAACTGATTGTTCTAAATTCATATCCATCCATCCATTCATTCTTCGTCATTGTGTTTTGAACCCTGGTCAGTAGATGATTTTGGACTTTTAAATTGTTATTATATTTTGTCTCATTTCATGCCATTAGGGGCCGATGACCTAGATGTTAGGCCCCTTTAAACAACAAGCATCATCATCTTAGGCAAGGAGATTTGTGGTGAAAGCGAGACATTTGGTGGCCTTGACATGTACTAGGAACTGTCCCGTCATTCGCCTTACTGCAGGTGAAAGGAAAACCATTCTCAGGACAGCCAGTGGTAGGGAAACAGGCTCTTTCTGTGTCCCAAATGCAGAGGTGTAGAGCCATGGCCACCCCTCCTCTATTCGGTTGGCCGGTCGGAGTGCAGTGTTGTCTGACCACGGATTAGCCTACTCTGCAACTACTGACACAGATTTCTGCCTTCGATATACAGTAGGTACAAATGGCACTGTATATGAAGTGAGTTTCCACTGCCTGTGACTGGCATTTTGACTAGGTCACAGCAAAGCCCCTTGCACACGGTAATGTCGCGGAAGGTAGCAGCACATTGTTCATAATACTGTACATAAATTAGCGACCAATTCCTTGAACGTAGATCTTAATGAGTTGAGCTATTTTGTGACGTGGCATGCGATTGTTTTGTGCTGGATCAGCTGCCACATTATTGTACGTAGATCCTGATGCTACATATTTCTTTCAATTTATTGGAACTCCTCCCCTGCGGATGGACTGAAAAGAAGCATTATTTGTACTTCCTGCATGTTGTAAGAGAGGAACAATCACAGAATCTATAATTGCTTTCTTGTCTTTGAAGCCCATAAACATATTCATGATTCTATCCTTTACCATGTAGCAGAGAAATTTGGATATATCTTACTGTCACATGAAATAGAACATTTTTAGGTACTGTAAATACAAGGAATGCATACAGTTTTGTAGCTTGACATTGTTTATTTTCTAAATGCAGATGACTGATTGAATGATATGTTGTGTTTTGATGCAGTATGTAGGAACAGAGTATGTGCTATCATGTCTTGGTTTCTTCAAACACTACTCTGCCAGAGACTTGCCATCCTCTAGCAGATTCAAAAGAAGTACAAATCTCAATATTCCTCAGTGTGTGGCCCTACATGCCTCATTTGACAGACTGAAAGATGTATCAGATAGTAAGTTTCTTGAGATAATACAAATGGTGTTGCCATAAGCTTTTGACGTGTCAGTGCAACGTTGGACTGCAAAAAGAGAGAAAAGTATTTATTATGTTGTAACTTGACAGTTCCAGTCCTTCTTTCATAAATGAATGATTTTGTGTTGTACTGTATTGCTTTCTGGCTGATGAATATTACTTCATGATTAACACTACTGAATGTAACTTAATGAAATTATGATATACTATGATCACAAAAAAATGTGTGGAAATTTCTACACAATTTTTATACCTGTAATACTGTGGAAAGTAGGTAGAATATAGCTCCATAAATCAAAAGATCATGTTTAATTTCAATTTACCTTTGAATCCTAGAAAGTCCCTCCTTAGCATATGAGTTTCCTTTAATCATTTTGGTTCCTGTGTATAGCTTTCTTTCCTACATTGTATTTATATTTCATTTCCTGCATAAGTGGCATATCTTGATACTATTGACTATTGAGGTTGGCTCAGAGTGTGTTAAATGGGACCGAGGTATGAAGTGGTGTTAGTATCTATTTCTGTCGTAGATCTTAATCACCGGGTGAGTTGGCTGTGCGCGTAGAGGCACGCGGCTGTGAGCTTGCATCCGGGAGATAGTAGGTTCGAATCCCACTATCGGCAGCCCTGAAAATGGTTTTCCGTGGTTTCCCATTTTCACACCAGGCAAATGCTGGGGCTGTACCTTAATTAAGGCCACGGCCGCTTTCTTCCAACTCCTAGGCCTTTCCTATCCTATCGTCGCCTAAGACCTATCTGTGTCGGTGCGACGTAAAGTCCCTAGCAAAAAAAAAAAAAAAAAAGAGTTCTTAATCAGAGATAAGGATTGCCAATCCCACTCACCTTCTGGTCACTCCCTCCCTCCCTTTGCTAGTTAGCTTCTTTTTTCCTCAGCAGAAAAAAGCAGCACAGGCCAGTCCAGTTAGTTCCTTCCTTCATGGCTTTGTGAATGAGTAAAAATAAAAAAGGTAAGAGAAAGAAAGGAAAGAAGAAAGATATGAAAGAAAAGAAATGAATATATTTAAGAGTGGGGGGAGGGAGGGTGAGAACCTGGGTATCCGACGCGCTAAATGATTTAAATCGCCCGCCCGGTAATTTTAGTTTTTCCTACGAGCGCTAACATGCAATTCCCGGCAGTCTTTGTGTACAGAAGTTAAAAATGACGTTGAGTGTCAACTCTTACATATTCTCTTTGGCAAGTGGAGTGCCTACTAGAGGTGTGACAGTCCAGAAAGAATGTGTCACTGCTCCAGCCACAGATGGAGCTGAGGAGCATGGCAGAGCACGCCCAGCGCGGTGACACACTGCCGGTTCAGTGACAAACCGGTACAAGCATAAATGGAGCTTAGGAACATAGCACAGTAGGCTTACGTAGCCAGGGGATGCACGATTTGCTCTGTTCTTCGATGATGTCATGATCACGCCTGTCTTATCTGATTCGATAATGGCACACTGGTGGTAGGTTGAAAGACTCAAAAATATTTTTTTATCTTCAATTAATAATTACATACCGTATATAATGTTATTTGTTTTACTCCCAATAACTACTATTACGGTTTTCGGAGACGCCGAGGTGCCGGAATTGAGTCCCGCAAGAGTTCTTTTACGTGTTTATAAATCTACCGACACAAGGCTGACGTATTTGAGCACCTTTAAATACCACCGGATTGAGCCAGGATCGAACCTGCCAAGTTGGAGTCAGAAGGCCAGCGCATCAACCGTTTGAGCCACTCAGCCTGGCACTGTAAATCTACTGACCGAGCAACTGGCTGTACGGTTTGGGTTATGTATCTGTCAACTTCTATTCTGGAGATAATGGGTTCGAACCCCACTATCGGAAGCCTTGAAAGTGGTTTTCCGTTGTTTCCCATTTTCACACGAGGCAAATGCTGGCCACGGTCACTTCCCACCCCTAGTTCTTTCCTATGCCGTCATCACTAGGCCGTGTCAGTGTGACGTAAATCAGATTGTAAAAAACAAAACGACGATTCGAGGCTGTCGAATTTGAGCACCTTCAAATCCACTGGACTGAGCCAGGATCGAATCTGCCAGCACTGTACCGACCAAGCTACTCCGCCCGGCACAATTTTATTTTAAGAAGTAAATTACAAGTAAGAATTACTTCTTTTTGTAACACGTAACTATTACAAGTAGATTTTGCTATGAATGTAATCGTTACAAGTAATCGGATTACTTTTACCCTATTACCTCCCAACTCGGAAAATGGAACCATTTTGTGTGCAATTCTTACCTAGGTTCTGACATGTGAATGACCTAGGCCTATAATATTGTTTAGAAATCGCCGAGAATCATTTTGAAACATCTGACGTTTTAAAAAGTATGAAGTGTTGTGAATTTAAAATGTTCATTGATCATATTCGCCAGATTAAATGTTTAGTTATAGTATCTAAAGTGACGACTATAATTTAACCAAGGTTCTTAAAACACTACTAAAGGTTGGGCCCAACGCGAGCCGAGCTGCTATTGGTTAACGAAATGACGTCACAGTAGGAGCAAAGCAGCCGAGCCCAGAGCGCGCAAATCAGTAGGAATCTCATAATATCAGCAAACATTACAGTTTCTCAGAACTAATTGCAGACCAGACATAAAGATTACTGCTGTTATAAGATTGAAAAAGAGTTCAGCATAGTAACTTTTCATTATTTCCATTACGAATAAGGCGTAAATGTAACGTGACGGCACACTGACCAACGCTTGAAATTTATTAACATTTCCATATTCCTCTATTTAGTTTGAGGAAGGTTACGCGATTTCAAATCTGTAAACATAAATATTTAGAGATATGAAATCTTTGTCATATTAAATATTTACAGCAGAAATTCCGTGATGGAACTACCGTATGTTAACATACGATATACTGACTCACTTCCGCAGGTATCGATTTAAAGCTTAACATATATTATAACAGCAGCAGAAGTAAGTTCATATTCGAAACCATGCATAGATAGTCCTGAAAAACCTACAACCTGTTTTCCAGTCTTTGACCGGGTCAGGGATGTAACGAATGGACCATATATAGGCTATTATAACAACGGGGTCGCCACTCCCAAAGTGATTTATTAATGACCGATAAATGCTATGAAATGATAATGGAGAGTGTTGCTGGAATGAAAGATGACAGGGAAAACCGGAGTACCTGGAGAAAAGCCTGTCCCGCCTCCGCTTTGACCACCACAAATCTCACATAGAGTGACCGGGATTTGAACCACGGTATCCAGTGGTGAGAAGCCGACACGCTGCCGTCTGAGCCATGGAGGCTCCGCTTAGATAGTCTTCTTTTTTAAAATTAAACAATACGAAAGAACAGGAAAAATACGTCATTAGAACACAGTCCTACCTGTGAGATTAGATGTCATGAAGTGGTTGCTTTTGAAGATGAAATCCACTGTCGTGCCTTTCGCCGATGAGCTGCTATGGATTTTTCAGTTCTTCGCATTGACCTGTCATATTTTCTTTCACGGTCGGCGATGTAGCCGGCGAGGTACCGAAATCCTTCTGCTGAACAATCAGGTGTCGCTGTAGATTGCGGAGAATTTTTTTTTTTTTTCTATTTGCTTTACGTCGCACCGACACAGATAGGTCTTATGGCGACGATGGGACAGGAAAGGAATGGGAAGGAAGAGTCCGTGGCCTTAATTAAGGTACAGCCCCAGCATTTTCCTGGTGTGAAAATGGGAAACCACGGAAAACCATCTTCAGGGCTGCCGACAGTGGGGTTCGAACCCACTATCTCCCGAATACTGGATACTGGCCGCACTTAAGCGACTGCAGCTATCGAGCTCGGTCGGTGAATCATTAATGGCACAGTTTTCTATCGCAATGATACTGTACAATGAACACATAAATTTCACTCCAGCTACTATTACACTGTTCACGCAACTAACGCAAAGAAAATAAGTGCACCTCACTGCACGAAACACAGCAACTCAACAGAGATCTCACAGAAACGAACTACGACACACACTACGCAAAATACAGTAGGCCACTATATAAACCAACAGCAATATACGGAAAGAAATTACGTATAATTATTACGTGGAAATCCTTTCTTTATAAGACAGACATATATAAACAACGAAATGAGATACACGTGCGGTTGTATGCTACACAGTCACGGTGCTCCTGTGATGACGTCACGAGCAGGACGAGGGAAAACTAACATCTACTGCGCAACCAATCTGGGCCACCCGTGTAATTTAACTATGTTAAGAAAAAACAACCGTTAATAATAATCACAATAATAAATAAGATATTATTATTATTATTATTATTATTATTATTATTATTATTATTATTATTATTATTATTATTATTATTATTATTATTATTTGTAGAAACGTTTTAGTGTTGAAGTGGATTACTGTGGATTTCTTTCGTTTACATGAAATAATGAACCCCGTACCGGTATGTCTCCAACCTGTTCATGTCACAACATCCCTAAGCCCGCTGTCACACAGAGCATCGAACGATCAACAGCAACCAACTGGCATCGAGTACTAACGACTAAATTCATTTACCTTGTCACACTGCTCATCGATCGAGAGGGATCGACTGCCCGGAAACAGCAGATACTCCCGCCCAGTACCGTTCAGGCTACAGACGTATTCATCTTCACGAGAGAAAAAGAATGTGTTGTGAAAGCGATAATTCCGGTGGAAATATGATTCTAACCTATGAATATATTAGGAGAAAGGAAAGAACCAGACGATCGCAGTGGACAAGGAGAATTCCAACAAAGTGTGCCTTCGTTGTGTAATGACGAAGAAAAATTCAGGAACTAGTACCGAATGTCCATCAATAATTACGGTATAAGAAATTAGAGGAAAAAATGAAGTCACTAATAAACATCAGACAAACAAATTACAGGAAAAGTATAAGTTCTGAGGAAAGGCTGACACTATCGTTAAATTCAATATTCACAACGATTTTGTTTTAGGTTTAAAGTCAGAAGTGATATTCACCTCCGAAACAACTACTGTATGTCCGTGGAAAAATATATCAAATAAAAGATTAGTGGCACTTACATTTCTTTGCATTATACAGGATTCTAATAAAGTATTGATAAAAAGGACTGAAAACTGTTATGTACATCAATTTGAATTCATAATTTGAAGGTGCTACAATCAACAATGGAAATATATTTATTTAGGCCTACAGGTTTCTGGACATTGGTGACTCATACAGATTTAGGATTGCTCACAATACATCAGTGGATTTGTTCCTATTATATGTGATGCCATTCATAGAGCACTACAGCCAGAATTCTTGACAGGGTGAAAATTCCAACAAAATCCTCACAACAGTGGCTCATTATACTTCAAATATAAGACTAATACCATTTATGTTTATTTGTTTTAATGATGCTGGAAAGTCAGGCTTCCTCTTCCATTCGTGAAAGTTGGTGGGGTGGGACATACATAGTTCTGAATGAATAAAATTCATAAACCCAAAAATCGCTAAATCACATGAACATTTTAATCATGCATTCAAACTGGTTACGTCACACCTTCAAGAATGGCCAAAAGAATAACAATCAGACAAATTTTATAATTATTAACAAATCATGACAAGCCAGTGATTATATAATTTAAAGAAGTAAACGTCAAACTATGTACACAGAAAAACTGCAACTATTTATTAGATCTTCCTACTTGAAAACAAACTCTACTCTGCGGCTTCTCTTTACAAAACCATCAATAACTTCATCATAGAAAGAAGACTGTAATCTAATTTTTGCAAGCAATCCTTTTTCAATCGACAACATAGCTGAGATACAGAGAACGAACGTACATATTCTCTGTTTTTCTCCCTGTGCTGTGTCTTTAAATCTGGCAGCGCCGGACAGGGCCTACCATTCTTAATAATGTCTGTTTTCTCTTGGATAGTCCTCCGAAAAAATAGATTTGATAACAAGCTGTCAATAATGCACGATTCGGAACCCATTGCAGCACGTCAAATCATTCAGAATAGATGATCAGGAACTTACAGTACACTACTCACTAACACATCACACTAGATCTGTAGCTCTCAGACCAGAGCTTCCAACTGCACATTACAAACATGACAGCTTGCAACCGGCCTTGGAGAGAAGAAACCTGCGCGCGCATACACTTCTCGCTGTGTCGACAGCTCCGCTGAAGCTCCTAAGATACGAGCAAGCCTCGCTGAACTCGCCAAGATAAATGCAACATGCGATTTGTATAATGCAGATCTATTACAGATACGGTACATATTGTAATTTTTTTAACTCGCCTTCTTTAGAAAAATATTGCGCTTGCGCAGCAAGCGTAGCATGCTCGGAGAAATCGCCCCTAATCTTCGGGCATAATTACTGTCTTTTCAAATGATATTTTGAGATGTTTATAAGATGGAGGTTAACAGCTTTTTTTTTTAATACCACTTGGTGAGATCCCACCTACCAAAATAATAGACATATCAAGAAATGCTTCCAGTCAAAATTTACATTACCTAATGTAGAAATAGTGTGTCAAATTTCATTACAATCCTGTAAATAATTATGAAAGAAAGAAAAATGCACATATGCTCTGAATATTGTGAAAATGAGAAAAGCAATGGAGTTCCTTACACTGTTTCTGTCCCTCATGATCCTCTGCAAATCTCTTGTTGCCTCTCCTCTTCTTTGTTATTGTGCCATGTTCAGAATAGTATCATATTGCTTTCATGACAGAGATGTTGTTGAATTTCTGTAGGCCCTACTGTGTTTTGTGCAAAGAATCCATGTCCATATCCAAATTTTGCAGGAATGACCACCCTGTCTTAATTTATATCATTGAAGACTACAGCAGCTTTAAAAGCAGCTAATTTTACCAAATGGCTGTGAAGAAAGGTTGTCTATGGACATCTCTTCCAAAGTAAATTCTCTTTAGGGTTCTGTGTATTCAAATATGAGTACATTTCTTGAGGAGTTCAGGTGAGGCTAGTGCTCTGTACACTAGCTTAATAACTATAGGAAAAGCTTCTGGAATATTGTTCTAAGTAAGTAAGTTGGCAGTGTAATAGATATTTGTCACAAGTACATGTAAATTACACACAAGGTCTTGTTTATTACCCTCATCACTAAGCATAAAGTACTGTCTCTCCAAACTTTGCACTGGCAAGCTGATCTAATCGCTCACTTGGTAATAAAAAACCAATTAATATAAATCCTGCACTTCCATCCAAGTTGCTGGTAAACTCCTTGGTAAAGAGTAACAACTTTTTCTGCAAAAGTCTGATAGGACTCTCTTTCTTACCTCAATATTGATTTTGCCTTTCTGTTGATATGTAACTTCTTTACTGATATGAACACTACCAAGCCTATCTATCCATCCTGAAATACTTTCCTTATGAATCAGTTCAAGGAAAATGAAAACATTGCCTTCAATTTCACAAAAATGGAGAACCAAACACTGCAAACAATAATAGGTGCTAATAACAAGCACCTTGCCTTCTATTTTTAGAAGTGAAGAGTATGCCTTTCTAACAACTAAATACTATTGCCGTCTACAATAGTATGTTATTTAGGCCTGTTGCTCAGGTGGTAAATGATTTAATTTTGCTATATCTTACATTGCCTGTCAAAACTGTTTGTAAATACTGATTATATAAATTAATGTTTGACAGAGTAGGGTGTATGAGTCTTGTAAGACCTTGGATTGACTTACAGGGTAATTAATCTACTCAACCTTTTATTACAAGCATGTAACTGTCATATGAATATATTTTTATAAATATGTACATGTTCTGCCATCATATCCCCTTAATATCACATCACACAAAATGCAGTTTTTTATTTTGTAGATTAAAATCTACAAAACTTTGGTAGAAACACCTGTCAAAATAGTTACAAATGAATTTCTCACCTTTCTTTTTCGTTGTTTACATGGATCTACAGCACAGGAAATAAAATAGTCAGTCTACCTTGATTCCCTCTGTAGGCCTATATGTTATTAATAAATTATAAGTATGGTAACAGACATGAAAGTAGTGATTGCTGGTGCAAACAGGTACCAATGACAGGAGAGTACTTGGAATGAGGAGATAAAGGCTACGTAAAGGTATAAGGTGGCAGGGACGGATTCTGTCAGGTATAACTGTAGTAAGAATTTTGTCCTATGCGAACGACTTGGTCTATTGAAACTGTGCAATCTAATATCTTGCAACTTCGAAAAGGATGCAATGAATATGACATGAAAATTAGTCATTTCAAGACTAAAGTGATGGCAGTAGGTAAGACACCTAAAAGAGAACTGAATGTCAGGTTGAGAATACAAAACTGGAACAGGTAGATAATTTCAAATAGATATTTAGGATGTGTACTCTCCCAGGATGGCAGTATAGTAAGCAACATTAAATATAGATGCAGTAAACCCAATGCAATGAGCCTGCAGTTGCAATCAACAGTATTCTGTAGGAATGCAGTCAGCTCCTGGACAAAACTACTCGTGTCTTTAGATTGGTCTGGTTTCAGACCACCTGTGCTGTACAAACCTAGTGCAATGAGCTTGTAGTTGCGATCAACAGTATACCATAAGAAGGAAGTCAGCTCTTGGACAGCACTATCAATATGCCAGTCTGCTTTCAGACCACCTGTGCTGTACAACTGCTTACTACATACACACAGAAAGGACCTACTACATGTATTTCAAAATACTCCTTTCCTTGTAAACCATACATGTTCTACCACATAAAAAATACAAATTAAGATGTTGTAATAATGCTAATTGTTACCTTGTTTTGATGGTAGGTAGAGGGGAAAGAAGGTGCGGGGTGGTGAACAGGTCTCAAGCTACGAAAGTAAAATTAATTTAAAATTTAACAAGGTTATATTTTCTTTTCAAAATAAAGGAATAACAAGCATGGCAGGTACAGAGTAGCAAGTCAAAAGGGTAGTTACAATATTTACAGGATTTGGGCTTCGAGCCCTGACTTCTCAATGCTTGGGCAATCAGCCCAACCTTACTTCAAAATAAGTATTAACAGAGGGGCAGAAAACCCCATTCATGCTCAGGAGCACTTGCTCCAAATTACACCGAAAAGTCTCCACGAGGCATACAACTCTCAATTTTCGAAAAAGAGCCACTCGCTCTCAACTTTAAGCCTCTCAAAGGCCACACCAAACTCCACCTTCAAGTTGTCCTCTCTGGACATAGACACAGGGGTAAAATACCCAACCTACTGAGATCTATTAAGTGAGAAAAGATTAATTACTTGACCTCTAAAATAACAATTTGAGAGGAGGCGAACTGCACTCCTAATACACTTGTTTTTAAAACCTAATCTGGCTCTAGGCCACTAATGCAAGGGCTAATCCCATACTACAGAGGTGACTTTAGAAAAGAACAATTTGTTTTACGTGAACTAAGAATGGGTTGAGAAAAATAAGTTCACCTCAAAACAATATGATTGGGAACTCGAGAGGGTTAAGCACTCTCTATCCCGATATGCAGTTTAAAAGATGGAATAGATACAAGTTCCTTTACATTTTAAGGAAGGTTACATAATGGAAAAACTTCGGACCCGCCCCGAGAGTTAAACTGCTGAGCAAGCAAGAAAAGAAGTAATTAATCGGCCATTACCTGGTTGTTGACCGCTGCCGGAGAAAGAGGCGCTTCCCGCCCCCTGCTATGTACTTTACACACTGAAAGATGGAACAGAAGTGGCCCGGAGACCCTAAAATCAGCAGTTTATATTCTCTCGCGGAAGGTTCGAGGCGTTAGGGGAATGAAAACACCCTCCCACAAACTCTTTATTGGGTAGGATACAGCAACATATTCAAGTTGGGGGAAGATACATCCGATTGGTCAGAAATTAATAAAATAAATTCGGGATTGGCTAAATACAAAACAAGGGGAAAGAGAGGGGTATACAGCCAACTTAAACAATAACAGAAGGAAATTTAACAAGAAACAAACTTTTGAAATAAAAATTTCTCCAAAAAATAGTTCTTTCACTCCGCACTAGGGTGCACTATTGTTGATCTCCCGTAGTGTCCTCTAGAAGAGAAAGTTCACACTTCTTACTACAGGCAAAACAAAAATACGTCGAAAATGACACAGTTCAAAAACTCTAAAATTTCCAGGTAGTGACATCTTCTGAGAAACTTGAAAATTAATACCGTCAATAAAGTTCAGACTTCCTCCAGCAGAGGAGTTTCAACTGGCGCACATTTTAAATTAGCGGCGTGGAGGTGTACCGCCCGGTACAGACCTCCCCCCCCAAAAGTTCCTCCAGGGGTGACACATGAAATCTGTTTGAAACAAGGTCCAAGTTATGATGTGGATATGAAGATTGATTGCAGAAGCATTTATACGAGTTTCTTAATTTGGTTTGATTCAGTTTCAAAATTTTTGTTGTGACTTGGTGAAGTAAAGTCTTTATGTTTGTAGTAGTTGAATTCAGAAGATAAACTTTTAATACTTGAAAGTGAATAAAAATTTTGCAAGGTCCACCAAATATTGCTGTTGAATTCCCAAGTGTAGTAATTGCTAATAGTAACTGTCCATGTAGTTGATGTTGATAAAGTAGGATGGCCAGACCGGCCGTTGCAGCTTGCGT
Source organism: Anabrus simplex (assembly GCF_040414725.1). Lineage (NCBI taxonomy): Eukaryota > Metazoa > Arthropoda > Insecta > Orthoptera > Tettigoniidae > Anabrus > Anabrus simplex. Next base: position 103,025,118 of record NC_090276.1, on the reverse strand, counting down.
CCAAAGGCGGCCGCTCGGACCCCTCAAGTACCCTGAGATACCGCTCGCCCGCACTATGAGGGGAGCAGTGGTGTTGAAGCACGCCGCGCCCGCGGTGAACATATACAGGCTGCGGGCAAGTAGCAGGTCGTGCGCCGCACGTCAGCCTTGGCCGGGAGGAGAGCTCCGGCTCGCCGTGCACATGTCGTCCTCGCTGGGGTCGAGGGGGCCCTTCCTCTAGCCCAGTCGCGGCACGGCGCCGCGCGGCTGCGGGGGCACTGAAACATTAAAACTAGGCGGCAGAATTTGTTGGACCATCATCATTTTTTTGAGGGCACGGGCTTGTGGAGAGGTTGAGGGGCCAGCGGCGTGCAAATATCCATGGCATAAGTCAAGCCACTGTGTGTATTGACGCAGGAGACGGGAGCGTGGTAATGGCCGAGGTAAGGACAGGAAGGCAGTTTAACAATCGGGGAGGTTTACAGGAAATGCTTACATATAAAATAAAATAGAAGGAGCAGAATGCCTTAAGAGTGGAACTCAAAAAAAAATATAACCTTCATATTCCTTTCAAATTATATGAAGCAAGTTGACACAAAATTTACACTGGTTTCACCTGTGACAGGTGAACCCTAAATATCCTCTCGGTGGCTGGATTGCTTAATAACAACGTAACCGGGGTGAGGAAATCGAGAATTATACAAGGCCCATGAAATCTGGGGGCAAGCTTGCCCGCGGGAACAAAATTTTTGACCATAACCTGGTCACCTACCTTCAAAGGGGTGGGTCTCCGTCCACGATCATACCTTTCCCTAACCTTTTCATGAGACACTTTAAGATTGGCTTTAGCCTTCTTCCAAAGATCTTTAATGTTATCCGGATCTATTGTCTCGGGTAGAATGTCATTCAGAGACCAGAGGTTAGAGAGCGGCGAGTTGGGAACAAACTTGAACATCAAAGAAGCTGGAGTAAACTTGTGAGATTCATGAACCGCCGAATTCAAAGCAAAAGCTATCCAATGCAGGGACGTGTCCCACCTGGAATGATCTTCATGATGATAGGCAATAAGTGCTGACCTGAGATTACGGTTAACCCTTTCAGCCAGAGATGGTTGAGGGTAATAAGCAGAAGTAGTTACATGAGAGATTGATAAGTCAAAACAGAATTTACGAAATAAATTAGATGTAAAAGCCTTAGCATTATCAGATACAATATATTGACACGGACCAAAAGAAGCAAAAATAGAATTTAAGCAGGTAATGGTAGACTGAGCGGTAGCCAGCTTAGTCGGAAATAACCAAGAAAATCTGGTAAAACCATCTACGCACACAAAGATGAACTTGTTAGCATTACCCTTTGACTGGGGGAAGGGTCCTACATAATCGATATACAGACGTTCCATGGGGCGCGACGCTTGATGCGAAGACAAAAGGCCTACCTTGGTGGACATGGTGGGTTTACTGAGCAAACAAGATTTACAAGCTTTTACAAGTTCACGGATTTCACCGTCCATACCTTTCCAGATGAACATTTCACGAATCTTCTCACGAGTTTTAAAGATTCCAAGATGCCCTCCTAATGGGGTCTCATGATAATACTTGAAGATCATAGGTACAAGAACAGCTGGAACGACAACTTTCATCATCCTATCATGCCTCGATGGGCAACATAGAACACCATTCCTCAGAACATAAGGGACAACATGTTCCCCAGAAGAAAGGGTTTCCATTATCGGAGCCAGCGTCGGATCTTCACGTTGGTATTTCTCAATATCCCTAAAAAGCATGGGAGCATCTGTTAAGATGGCGTTAACACCAGATAGTATGGACTCGGGAGGTGGTGAACTGTCGACCGGTTCGTGGGTCTCGACGTCGTTATGAAACATACGGCTGAGTCCATCAGCAACAACATTTTCGGTACCTCTGATATGTCTAACATCAAACTGGAAGGCGGAAGTACGAATAGCCCAGCGGGCTATACGACCAGTACGACGCGGCCTACCTAAGACCCAGCTTAAGGCTTGATTATCTGTCTCCAGGTCGAATTTGACATGTTCCAGATAGAGACGGAACTTCTCTAAGGCAAATAAGACTCCCAACCCTTCGAGCTCATAGATAGAATACTTGGCTTCTTGAGCCGATATAGTCCTAGATGCATAGGCGATGGGTCGCCTCCCTAGTTCAGTATCTTGAAGAAGGACTGCAGCTACTGCTGACGACGACGCGTCGGTTTGGACGATGAATTTCTTCGAGAAATCAGGCATAGCAAGTACAGGGGCATTACAGAGAGCTAATTTAAGATCTTCAAAAGCGGCTTGTTGAGAAGGTCCCCCTCGAATTTGATGCCTTTCCTACGAAGAAGGTTCAAGGGCGCCGCTCTATTAGCAAAGTTAGGAATGAACTTCCTGAAGAAATTCACCATACCAATGAACCTGGCGATACCTTTAATGTCATTGGGAGGTTTAAAATCACGGATGGCCTGTGTTCTAGAATGATCGACTGCTACACCATCAGGTGACACAATATGCCCTAGGAATGACATAGAGGGCTTAGCAAAGGCAACCTTGGACAACTTAACAGTTAACCCAGCCTTACGAAGGCGATCGAGAACTTCTCGCAGATGATCTAGATGTTCTTCAAATGTCTCTGAAAATACGACGACATCATCCAAGTAGTGGTACAAGTACTCAAATTTGACGTCGGAGAAGACCCTATCTAGCAGTTTAGTGAGCACCGCTGCTCCAGTGGGGAGCCCGAAAGGCACGCGGTTGTATTCGTATAAATTCCAGTCCGTGGCAAACGCTGTAAGATGTTTAGATTCTTCGGCAAGGGGAATTTGATTATAGGCCTGATTCAAGTCCAAGATAGTAAAGAACTTGGCCTTACGAAACCATGAAAAACAAGAATGAAGGTCAGGAAGGGGCACAGATTGTAACACCACCTTCCGATTGAGAGCCCTATAATCAATGACAGGCCTGAAGCCTCCTTGGGGTTTCGGGACTAGAAAAATAGGCGAAGAATACGCCGACTTAGAGGGCCTAATAATACCATCCTTCAACATTTGATCGATGATTTCTTTCAATGCCTTCATTTTAGGTGGAGATAGCCTATATGGTGGAAAACGGACAGGAATCGAATCCGTGACCTCAATTTTGTATTCGATAAGGTCAGTAACACCAAGAGTATCAGAGAACACCTCTGGAAACGACTGATACAACTTACGAATACTATCAGCCTGCTCCTGAGGTAGATGTCTAAGGTCTAACAACATCTCATCCTGGGTAGGCGAAATAGATGAACATGATACAGAATTACACTTTAACAAGGGAATTTTACAATTGGACGCAAATTTGAACGTGCACGACTTACTCTGAAGATCGAGCACAAGACCAGTGCGAGAAATGAAGTCCGCTCCCAGTATGATGCGGCAAGACAAGTGCTTAGCCACAAACAGTTTGGTTTTCCATGTGAATTTAAAAATACGAATTTTGGCCTGTACAGAACCTAACATTTCTAATGGAGATGAATTAGCCGAAACATATTGAACAGGAGATGAGTCATAGTCAGGTAGTTTACAAACAGACTTCAATTTTGAATACCATTGGTCCGAAATAATTGAACAAACACTGCCTGAATCTAATAGAGCGGTTATAGGCTCGTTATTTAACTCAATCTTAAGAAAAGGAACAGGTGCGGGGGTATCCGCCGCAATCCTAAGACATTCTTTAGGGCATTCAAAAGATGAATTTGAAGACTGATCGTTCCCTGAATTCACGACCTTTTTGCCAGGGGCTGAGCCTTGGGAAGCAGAATTAGTCGACTCAGCCGAAGCCGCTAGTCACATTTTATTATTGGCATTGGTGGAATTTGCACCAGAAGTTGAGCAGGAGGGGGTGCTATTTGAGTTTGGGCAATTCTTGGCGATATGTGAGAAAGCCCCACATTTAAAACAGCTTTGTGATGAACCAGCCCCATTCCTTGTCCCACTCGACTTGATCAGTGGACACTTATTGCGAAGATGGTCAGGCGACCCGCAAGCATAACATTTACGGGGATTGGCTGGTCGGCGAGGTGGAGGCCGAGGATTACTAAAAGAAGGAGGGGGTTCTTTCGCGACACGCAAGGAATCGGCGTATCTCACTCCTTCCGCTGAGACGGCCAACGCTTCAAGTTCGGAGAAAGTTTGCGGGCACGCCGCGAAACACAAATATGACCTATAGGGTGGTGAAATTCCTTCTACAATAGCCTGTACAATCTGGTCTTCAGGAAAATGAAGAGCAAACACCCTAGTATAGAACTTAATATCTTGGATAAAGTCTGCCAAGTTTTCATCCAAGCGCTGTACACGGTAATAGTACTTCTGAATCAGAGATGACCTCGCGCGGGCAGGAATAAAATTTGCAAGCAAGTGTGCGTGAAAATCTTCAATAGATGACTGTTCAGCTATGGCTCTTACTATTTTGTCAGAAAGAATACCAATTGCATAAGGATAGATGATTTGCAAAATTTGACATGGAGAAAGAGAAAACACAAGGGCATGGTCCTGAAATTCAACTAGAAATCTTAAAAATGAAATTACGTCACTGGTGGTATTAACGGAAAACTTAGAGATACCTCTGAGCAACATTGCCAATGGATGAGGCAAGCTGCTAAACCCTGGTGACATAGTAGGTAAAGTTTTCAATGGCAAGGAAGTTAATTCCGAACGTATATTATTCAACGATGCACGGCGTTCAGACTCGTCCAATGGGGCAGAGGTTGTTTGAGCAGCGATGGTTTTCCTATTTACTTCTCCCTTAGGAGGCTCTTCCTCGCTACCTACATTCGCTGTGGTGGGTAGATCGCTTTTGAGAGGAACCTCCTCAGTTAACAATTGAGTGACCTTGCTAGATAATTCAGAAATATTTTCAAGCAGCGTACTAGCTTCCTTCTTCTGAACGTCATTCAGCTTTAGAGACAACAGATCGTTAACTCTATTTGAGAAATGATATAGCCTGGCTTGCACACGCTTAATTTGATTAGGAGAAGGATCATTTTCATCAAAAAAACTAACTACAGATGCTAGCCCAGTAATATTCTCGACGATCGTGGAAAGAGAGTCATCAATTTCTTTCTCTCCCAAGGTGGGGATGGAAATGGGCAAATCAAGGGACTCTCTAAGCTTGTTTGTGTCTACCGCAACCGTGCCTCCAGATTGCACATTTCTAATAGTTAATTCATAGATCAACTCCTCCTTGCGCAAATAGTTAAGATGGAGAACATCGCGAGGGCCGGGCATGATGACAGAACAATTTGAAAAACTCAAAAATTCCAGCAACTGAGAAAATGGTTAGAGTTCGGATCAAAACAATGTTTAGCCGTCAAAAGGGGCTAAAAGGAGACCCATTCAACCACGCTCTGCTACCACTTGTTACCTTGTTTTGATGGTAGGTAGAGGTGAAAGAAGGTGCGGGGTGGTGAACAGGTCTCAAGCTACGAAAGTAAAATTAATTTAAAATTTAACAAGGTTATATTTTCTTTACAAAATAAAGGAATAACAAGCATGGCAGGTACAGAATAGCAAGTCAAAAGGGTAGTTACAATATTTACAGGATTTGGGCTTCGAGCCCTGACTTCTCAATGCTTGGGCAATCAGCCCAACCTTACTTCAAAATAAGTATTAACAGAGGGGCAGAAAACCCCATTCATGCTCAGGAGCACTTGCTCCAAATTACACCGAAAAGTCTCCACGAGGCATACAACTCTCAATTTTCGAAAAAGAGCCACTCGCTCTCAACTTTAAGCCTCTCAAAGGCCACACCAAACTCCACCTTCAAGTTGTCCTCTCTGGACATAGACACAGGGGTAAAATACCCAACCTACTGAGGTCTATTAAGTGAGAAAAGAATAATTACTTGACCTCTAAAATAACAATTTGAGAGGAGGCGAACTGCACTCCTAATACACTTGTTTTTAAAACCTAATCTGGCTCTAGGCCACTAATGCAAGGGCTAATCCCATACTACAGAGGTGACTTTAGAAAAGAACAATTTGTTTTACGTGAACTAAGAATAGGTTGAGAAAAATAAGTTCACCTCAAAACAATATGATTGGGAACTCGAGAGGGTTAAGCACTTTCTATCCCGATATGCAGTTTAAAAGATGGAATAGATACAAGTTCCTTTACATTTTAAGGAAGGTTACATAATGGAAAAACTTCGGACCCGCCCCGAGAGTTAAACTGCTGAGCAAGCAAGAAAAGAAGTAATTAATCGGCCATTACCTGGTTGTTGACCGCTGCCGGAGAAAGAGGCGCTTCCCGCCCCCTGCTATGTACTTTACACACTGAAAGATGGAACAGAAGTGGCCCGGAGACCCTAAAATCAGCAGTTTATATTCTCTCGCGGAAGGTTCGAGGCGTTAGGGGAATGAAAACACCCTCCCACAAACTCTTTATTGGGTAGGATACAGCAACATATTCAAGTTGGGGGAAGATACATCCGATTGGTCAGAAATTAATAAAAGAAATTCGGGATTGGCTAAATACAAAACAAGGGGAAAGAGAGGGGTATACAGCCAACTTAAACAATAACAGAAGGAAATTTAACAAGAAACAAACTTTTGAAATAAAAATTTCTCCAAAAAATAGTTCTTTCACTCCGCACTAGGGTGCACTATTGTTGATCTCCCGTAGTGTCCTCTAGAAGAGAAAGTTCACACTTCTTACTACAGGCAAAACAAAAATACGTCGAAAATGACACAGTTCAAAAACTCTAAAATTTCCAGGTAGTGACATCTTCTGAGAAACTTGAAAATTAATACCGTCATTAAAGTTCAGACTTCCTCCAGCAGAGGAGTTTCAACTGGCGCACATTTTAAATTAGCGGCGTGGAGGTGTACCGCCCGGTACACTAATAATTAATAAAAATTGGAGTCAAGGTTACTTTCCCATCAGGTGCTAATACACATAACTCACTGAGGATTGCAATAAATATTGATAGATAAGTATAACAAAAACTGATTTAATTTTAAAAGTAGCACATTTCTCAAGAACACAAATTTTATTTGATTCTTTCCTGGTCTAACACCATATACAACAGTTCCTGAATTTTAATTTTGAAAACCCTTCGACCTAGTTCACTCATTCTTTCCATGTCACCATGAAGACACTAAAAATAACATTGATTATATTTTCTTTTCACTTTTCAGTATCTTTTCTAAATATTTACTTAACACATCACTGTCACTTTCACATTTCTGTTTCTTTTTTTTTTAACTTCTGGCAGAGCTGTTTGTAGAAGCAGAAGCCACTGGACTGGAAGTTGAAGTCCCTTCAGTTATTTCTGAACTGCAGGAGTTAGACCCCTCCAACACAAATTATTTCTGCTTTCTCCTCCTCTATTAAAGCTTGGTTAAAATGCTCTCATACACCAGGTGCCACTTCCATAGATGTGTTTGTTATGGAACTGAAAAAATGAACAACATATTAATGAATTTCTTCTAAATTGGAGCTACATTTTAGTCTGGACACAAGCCTTCTGTTTAAGAAATTGTTACTTTCAATAATTATTTTAGTAAGATGATTGTTACGTTAGATTATATTATATTATCTTCAGTTACATCTGATAAATTAATGAACAGACGGGTGGAACTTATAGCCTACAGACTGAATCTTCCTCTCACTCTTTCACAACTAGAACACTGGTCTCTAGTGTAGGCCTACTTTTAAAAATAAATATTACAGAATTGTACCTTCTTCCAGCAATGAAGAGTTCCAGACAGTTGAGGACATTGAAGTAGATGATTTTATGTTTTCTGTACAGCAGAATATGGGAGGAGAGGGAGGATGTTATCTCTCCAAGTTCGATATCCAGCCCTCAGAATTTGCCATGTTTTGGCACAACTTTTTCCTGAAACAATTAATCAGAATATTGTGACAAAGAAAATATACATGTAGTAGGCCTACTTATGGCATAGGCCTACACTTATTTGTCATTAAAGCGAACAATGGTATTAATTTCATTAGGTACGAGATGGAGGTTAGGAAAGCACTGCTTATGTTTTCCAAACATTTCTTCAATTAAGTTACAAGAATGAAATTACTACTTCTCCTAGTGTAACTTTTTTTACCAAGCTATTCCGTATAATATATTTTATCAATAATTAATCTAAGATAACACTAATCATAAGATAATCGTAATAAATCTAATAATTACTTACCCCTCCTCTGCAAACCATGTGACCTTGCCGCAGTGGGGAGGCTTGTTTGTCCCAATGACGCAGATAGCCGAGCCGCAGGTGCAACCATATTGGATGGGTATCTGTTGAGAGACCAGACTAACGAATGGTTCATCGAAAGGGGGGTAGCAGCCTTTCGGTAGTTGCAAGGGCGGCAGTCTAGATGATTGACTGATACGGCCTTGTAATAATACTCAACATGGCTTAGCTGTGTTGATACTGCTACACGCCTGAAAGCAACGAGAAACTACAGCCGTAACTACCTCCCGAGGACATGCAGCTCTCTCTGTATGAATGATGTACTGATGATGGCTTCCTCCCGGGTAAAATATTCCGGAGGTAAACTAGTCCCCCATTCGGATCTCCGGGTGGGGACTACACGAGAGGGGGTGATCATCAGGAAGATGGATACTGACATTCTGCGAGTCGGAGCGTGGAATGTTAAAAGTTTGATCGTTGCGGTAGGTTAGAGAATCTGAAAAGGGAGATGGATAGGCTAAAGTTAGATATAGTTGGTATAAGTGAAGTACGTTGGCAGGAAGAACAGGACTTTTGGTCAGGCAACTACCGAATTATCAACACGAAATCAAACAGGGGAAATCCAGGTGTTGGTTTAATAATGAATAAGAAAATAGGGCAGCGGGTAAGCTACTATGACCAGCATAGTGAAAGAATTATTGTCGTCAAGATAGACACCAAACGAATGCCCACCACAATAGTGCAGGTCTATATGCCTACTAGTTCAGCGGATGATGAAGAATTTGAAAGAATATATGAGGAGATAGAAGATTTAATACAATATGTAAAAGGTGATGAGAATCTAATTGTGTTGGGAGACTGGAATACAGTGGTAGGCCAAGGAAGAGAACGTAGTACAGTAGGAGAATTTGGATTGGGACAAAGGAACGAAAGAGGAAGTCGGCTGGTTGAATTCTGCACTGATCATAATTTAGTCCTTGCCAATACTTGGTTCAAACACCACAAACGACGGCTGTATACGTGGACGAGACCTGGAGACACTGGAAGGTATCAAATTGACTTCATTATGATTAGGCGGAGATTCAGAAACCAGGTGTTGGATTGCAAAACTTTCCCAGGAGCAGACGTGGACTCTGACCACAACTTGTTGGTCACGAAATGCGATCTGAAGTTGAAGAAATTGAAGAAAGGAAAGAATGCAAAAAGATGGGATCTAGACAAGTTGAAAGAAAAGAGTGTGAGGGATTGTTTCAAGGAACATGTTGCACAAGGACTAAATGAAAAGGCTGAAGGAAACACTATAGAGGAAGAGTGGACAGTCATGAAAAATGAAGTCAGTAGGGCTGCTGAAGAAATGTTAGGAAGGAAGAAAAGATCCACTAAGAATCAGTGGATAACTCAGGAGATACTAGACCTGATTGATGAACGACGAAAATACAAGAACGCTAGAAATGAAGAGGGCAGAAAAGAATACCGGCGATTAAAGAATCAAGTGGATGGAAAGTGCAAGGTAGCTAAGGAAGAATGGCTGAAGGAGAAGTGCAAGAATGTTAAAAATTAAATAACTGGAAAGGAGGTTCAACCTATTCAATACTCAAAAGAAAGAAACGTAGCAATCACATTTCTATTTAAATGGGACCGGTTTCGACCTTAGTCTAGGTCATCATCAGCCATAAAAACATATAAAATGTTTATGAATGTTGGAGGTCAGTTCTACACTCTGTTAGGCACAAAGACACGACATCACATTCTGTCCTGCACAAAGTCACAACACTACTAATCAACATACGAAGATCAAAAAGGCTTGAATTCGCAGACGAACAGATCTGTAGTAGAAAGCCGCCAGCTCCCAGTGACCAGCGCGGCACACTCAAGGTCACGCGCTGCGGCCAAACACCAAAGTAGAGTGGAGAACGTTTCGAAGGTCCAGAACCTGTCACGGCTGCGGGAAGCCAATTACGTATATAAAAATATACGACGCCAATTAGTACAACTGAATGAGCACCCGTACTCCAGATAAGTTCTTGGTAAACAGTTGACTTGAAAAAACAATTGTAGAGAGAAGAAAAAAATGTAGTAAAAAGCGCAATATCGGAAAACAAATGAAAACTTATATGCACAGTGCGCTATTTTTTAAGAAGAAAAAAATTTTAGGTTATGATTGAAGTAGTCGAAGTTGGCGCAAGACAAAAATTTGAAAGAGGAGAATAAATTAAACGAGGAAGAGTGATAGTGAAATAAGAGAAAGAATAAAAGAAATCGAAGTTAGATGGTAATGAGGAAAGATAAGATAGGGAAATGAAGGAGGGGTAGTTTAAGGTGGGTTAGGAGGGTGGGTTATTGGAGGTAGAAAATGTGGGTGGGAACTATGTAAGACATGGAAAATAGAATTGGGGTTTTGGAATTTGGAATTTTTGAGAAGAAGAATTAGGAAGTCAAAAAGGATATTGGGTTTTTCAGAAATGTCGTTTAAATTGAAATTAGGGTTGAAGTACTGGTCAAGGTGGATAAAGCAATTTTCAGTAATGTTTAAGAGGGGGCCTTTGTTAATGATTTTAAGTATGTTTATGTCATTGTCAATATTGGTGAAACTATGTTTGGAGTCTTGTATGTGCTGTCCTATGGCGGAGAATCTGTTGTATTTAATGGCGTTAACATGTTCAGAGTACCTGATATTGAAGTTGCGGCCAGTTTGTCCGACGTAGGAGGAACTGCAGTTGTTGCATTTAAATCTGTATACACCAGATTTAGAAAAGCATTAGACTTATTTAGAGATTTAGAGTTGTGTAAGATATCAAGACTTCTATTGTTAGTTCTAAAAGAAATTTTCATATTATGTTTTTTAAAGATATTAGTTATTTTATAAGCATCCTGAGTAAAAGTGAAGGTGGAAAAAGCAGTTGGTTTTATTGTGTCTTTAGATAAAGTGGTTTTTGGACGGTGTTTGAATTTGTTGATGATGCGGTTAATGAAGGAGTTGTTAAAGCCATTAAATTTAGCAATGTTGCGGATGGTGTTTAATTCATTATTTAAATCTTTTTTGGACATAGGGGTGTTAAAGGCACGAAAAATTAAGCTGTTATAAGTAGCACATTTCTGAAAAACCCAATATCCTTTTTGACTTCCTAATTCTTCTTCTCAAAAATTCCAAATTCCAAAACCCCAATTCTATTTTCCATGTCTTACATAGTTCCCACCCACATTTTCTTCCTCCAATAACCCACCCTCCTAACCCACCTTAAACTACCCCTCCTTCATTTCCCTATCTTATCTTTCCTCATTACCATCTAACTTAAATTTCTTTTATTCTTTCTCTTATTTCACTATCACTCTTCCTCGTTTAATTTATTCTCCTCTTTCAAATTTTTGTCTTGCGCCAACTTCGACTACTTCAATCATAACCTAAAAAATTTTTCTTCTTAAAAAATAGCGCACTGTGCATATAAGTTTTCATTTGTTTTCCGATATTGCGCTTTTTACTACATTTTTTTCTTCTCTCTACAATTGTTGTTTCAAGTCAACTGTTTACCAAGAACTTATCTGGAGTACGGGTGCTCATTCAGTTGTACTAATTGGCGTCGTATATTTTTATATACGTAATTGGCTTCCCGCAGCCGTGACAGGTTCTGGACCTTCGAAACGTTCTCCACTCTACTTTGGTGTTTGGCCGCAGCGCGTGACCTTGAGTGTGCCGCGCTGGTCACCGGGAGCTGGCGGCTTTCTACTACAGATCTGTTCGTCTGCGAATTCAAGCCTTTTTGATCTTCGTATGTTGATTAGTAGTGTTGTGACTTTGTGCAGGACAGAATGTGATGTCGTGTCTTTGTGCCTAACAGAGTGTAGAACTGACCTCCAAAATTCATAAACATTTTATATGTTTTTATGGCTGATGATGACCTAGACTAAGGACGAAACCGGTCCCATTTAAATAGAAATGTGATTGCTACGTTTCTTTCTTTTGAGTATTGAATAGGTTGAACCTCCTTTCTAGTTATTTAATTTTTATCATCAATAATTTCAATACGGAACAATGAAATTTTTATCTTTAAGTGCAAGAATGTCGAAGGCTGTATGGTCCTGGGAAAGGTAGATGCTGCATACAGGAAAATCGAGGAAACCTTTGGAGAAAGGAAATCTAGGTGCATGGATATTAAGAGCTCAGATGGAAAGCCACTTCTAGGGAAAGAAGACAAAGCAGAAAGATGGCAGGAACATATCCAACAGTTGTATCAAGGTAGAGATATAGATAATTTGGTCCTGGAACAAGAAGAGGCTGTTGATGCTGATGTAGTGGGAGACCCAATTTTGAGGTCAGAGTTTGACAGAGCTGTGAGTGACCTAAATAGGAACAAGGCACCTGGAATTGATGATATTCCCTCTGAATTACTGACTGCCTTAGGAGAAACCAGCATGGCAAGGTTATTTCATTTAGTGTGCAAGATGTATGAGACAGGAGAAGTCCCATCCGATTTTCGGCAGAATGTTGTTATACCTATTCCCAAGAAAGCCGGTGCTGACAGGTGTGAAAACTACCGCACCATTAGTTTAGTATCTCATGCCTGCAAAATTTTAACACATATTATTTACAGAAGAATGGAAAAACAAGTTGAAGCTGTTTTGGGAGAAGATCAGTTTGGCTTCAGAAGAGATGTAGGAACACGTGAAGCAATCCTGACTTTACGTCTGATCTTAGAGGATCGAATCAAGAAGGACAAGCCCACGTACATGGCATTCATAGATCTAGAAAAGGCATTTGATAATGTTGATTGGACCAAGCTATTTATGATTCTGAAGATGATAGGGATCAGATACCGAGAACGAAGAATTATCTACAATCTGTATAAAAATCAGTCTGCAGTGATAAGAATCGAGGGCTTTGAAAAAGAAGCAGCAATCCAGAAAGGAGTGAGGCAAGGCTGCAGTTTGCCCCCTCTCCTTTTCAATGTTTACACAGAACAGGCAGTAAAGGAAATCAAAGAGAAATTTGGAAAGGGAATCACAGTCCAAGGAGAGGAAATCAAAACCTTGAGATTTGCCGATGATATTGTTATTTTATCTGAGACTGCAGAAGATCTCGAGAAGTTGCTGATTGGTATGGATGAAGTCTTGGGTAAGGAGTACAAGATGAAAATAAATAAGTCCAAAACAATAGTAATGGAGTGCAGTCGAACAAAGGCAGGTGATGTAGGAAATATTAGATTAGGAAATGAAGTCTTAAAGGAAGTATTGTTACTTGGGTAGTAAAATAACTAACGATGGCAGAAGTAAAGAGGACATAAAATGCAGACTAGCACAAGCAAGGAAGAGCTTTCTTAAGAAAAGAAATTTGCTCACTTCAAACATTGATATAGGAATTAGAAAAATGTTTTTGAAGACTTCCGTGTGGAGCGTGGCATTGTATGGAAGTGAAACATGGACGATAACTAGCTCAGAAAGAAAGAGAATAGAAGCTTTTGAAATGTGGTGTTACAGAAGAATGCTGAAGGTGAGATGGATAGATCGAATCACGAATGAAGAGATACTGAATCGAATTGGTGAGAGGAGATCGATTTGGCTAAATTTGACGAGAAGAAGAGATAGAATGATAGGACACATCTTAAGACACCCAGGGCTTGTTCAGTTGGTTTTTGAAGGAAGTGTAGGTGGTAAGAACGGTAGGGGTAGACCAAGGTATGAATATGACAAGCAGATTAGAGCAGATGTAGGATGCAATAGTTACGTAAAAATGAAAAGGTTAGCACAGGCTAGGTTGGCATGGAGTGCTGCATCAAACCAGTCTATGGACTGATGACTCAAACAACAACACAATTACTTACCAGTTTTTGTCCCAATTCTCGACGCTATAGAATGCCATACAAAATTCACGGTCTCCCTATTACTATATCCATGGAGTTTAGGATTATACACCACTTTGTTTTCATACACAAAGCAAATTAATGTTTCGATCACTGCCTGCTCGATCTGTATCCGATGGCTGCTTATACTGCCTGCTCATTCCATATTCAAACGTGTAACACGACTTACAAACAATCTGCCGCTAGATCGCAGCACCAGACGTACCCAGTTATCGCGTGAATACAGCTAGATAAGCATACAAGCAAAATTTAAAATCTGAAAGGAACAGAAAAATTAAAGAATTGTAGGCATAAAGTGGTGCTCTAGGGAGTGCTAGCTTAAGGACTTTTCGAGAAAGAGATTTCGACGAACAAGAAAACCTGGAAACTTTGTCTGTATGGTACTTCCCTATATGACCAGGCAGAGGTTTCACGAATTTGGCCACCACAGTTTCTGACACAAGTTCCTGGTGCTTACTGTTACTGAAACCCTTTAAAATCTTGCATTGGCACAAAGAGGGTAGAACATAGTTTTTTATAGTCTGGAGCAGACCTGCAGATTTCTTGCAGTACGGTAGAGCCGCCTCAACAAATTTCTGTAGCCCCATAATTAGGCCAATAAATCGTTGCTGGGGATAGCGCAGTCCTCCTCTATCCGACTGTCTGATTAAGTTCATCAACGGGGAAACGTTACTCAAGCACGTGCTGCATTGTTTTTTCTTCGATTACACGCACTAAATAATCACACACTAATGCATGGGAAGCAGTTTCCAAAGTGACACGCACCGACTCAGGGGACTCACGAACATCTTTCAGCGGGCATCACTGGTTCTGTTTCGTCAAGTCCGCGAGAGGATACTGAGGCAGAAAATTTTGTATTTTGCTTATGGATAACGTTAGCAACATCGGTGGACATTAAAATACCGGATTTCAGAATTCTCTTTATAGAATTCTGAGTAGCCCGGGAGTCAGTCATGTCATTGCACCCTCCTCCCATTCTTATAGAACTAAACATGGCTTCAACTGGATCTCCTGAAGAAGCCCGTGTCATGGAATGAAATACCACGGCATTCTGGTTTCCCTTTCTCTGATTTGCAGAATACGCAGCAGAACACCATTTTCACTGTAAACAAATACAGTACTACCCTATTTCCCGCTATTTCATTCCGACAGTTCAGGAGCCGGTTGGTGCTGCCACCTTCGGTGGGTATTTGTAAACGGAGTGTTTCATTTAGTGCCATGTTAAAATGTTGTAATGAGCAGGCAGTATAAGCAGCCATCGGATGCAGATCGAGCAGGCAGTGGTTTCGATTTCATCAACAGATCACTATGTTGCGTCCGCCATTATCGAACGACTGCGACTACAGAGTTCTGCGACTGAAAAACCATCGCCCTCTACTATGATTGCGCTAATACGCCTTCCCAATACAGCAATATGGGCGATATGGGCCTAGTTCCCATTCCTACCACCGAGCGCTGCTTCGCTGGCATTGAAACACGATTGTTTATTACAGCACACGTTAAGTGTTTAGTATATTTCTGTTCAAATATATAGCCAATCACTCAAAAAACATATATAAATCACACCTTACACCTTAATAAAGAAATTCAATGAAGAACGTATCCCTGTGCAGCGGAAAAGCTGTACAAAATAATGTTAACGTTTGGTAGTAAATACTGTAGAGAATTATATTCACACAATTTTCTGTTGAAGTGTTTCGCGTTCTCGCGTTCAAATCTTTCAAAGCTCTCTGTTATTTATGTGACTATGTTATTTAAGAATACAGGAATAGTACCCTCGCAAATAACTTCGCTACTGGGCGAGTTGGCCGTGCGGTTAGGAACGCACAGCTGTGAGTTCGCATCCGGGAGATAGTGGGTTCGAACCCCACTGTCGGCAGTCCTGAAGGAGGTTTTCCGTGGTTTCCGATTTTCACACCAGACAAATGCTGGGGCTGTACCTTAATTAAGGGCACGGCCGCTTCCTTCCCATTCCTAGGCCTTTCCTGTCCCATCGCCGCCATAAAACCTATCTGCGTTGGTGCGACGTAGGCCTAAAGCAACTAGCAAAATGAAAAATAACTTCACTCAATAACTATGAATGTCCGATTTCAGAACAAGTGAAGTGAGGAAAATCACGCAACAGAGGCACTAAATAGTCACTCATAGATGCAAGAGGATTTTTATGCACAAATGGTTGTTCTTTCAGTAGAAAATCATGAATAACTTTCAAAATCCACAGTGGCAAATCAGATGGGTACTGCAGCCTGCTGTTTTAACCTCTTTTATAAATCAAGCCCATTAGCACTGTTGAACACCTTGGTCTTGTCAAAAGAATCAAGCATCTTGTCCGGATGCAACGTTGCTACATTTGTGCTACGGACACGTACCGTATGTCGAATCAATTTTTTGTCGATAACTTGTATTTGACAGTAGTACCTGCATTAAAATAGTGAATATATGTATACGAATGGTCTTTTAAATATTATAAGGCTGTTATTACTTCAGTCGCGAAAATATCTTTCGGGCGCAGCACATTCATTTTCTTAAACGTAGGCGGCTCGATGTTTTTGCATGTAAGAAAAAAAAACTGTTTCACAGTTTAATTGGATTGCATCTGATATAGTTTCTTGATAAAATCACCATTTATATCCTGGGAAACATCAAATATAGTTTTTTTTTGTGTGTGGGGGATTTCTTACTTTTCAGAATGTGCTATTTGTCAAAAGCAACCTTTATTTTGTAGTCACAGCAGAAATTATAAAACAGAAAAGGTTATTGACTAGGGTAATTCGATATCTACTTTCGCTTGCACGTCAATCATCTTGAGTAGTATTTATTCGCTCAACATGGAATGAAGTGTCTTGCTGTTGAAAGAAGGTGTCGAGTTTCTTGTCATATAACAACTGCTGTTTGATGGACTACCAACAAACACAATCTCTCTGCTTCATTTAGGCGCTGACTTTCTGCTAAGAGGCGCTCCTTGACTGAGTGTTATTCCAGTCTCGCAGTTTATATCTGCTACGTAGCGTGAAAGTGTGGATTTATTCGGTGCGCCAAACATATCGTTTCGGTGATCTTGAATTGAAATTCGACGAGAAATTCTGTTTTGAAGTAACATTTAGCCATTTATGACGTTACTCATTGAAAGTAAATTCATGAAACCAAATCCCACTTGGCGATCTGCTTTTCATCTTACATTAAGGCACACAGTAGTAAATAATATTATGAACATAAACATTAAAACGGGTCACGACCAAAGAAACAAGCCAAATAAGGAAAACACTGGCTCAAATTACACCAGCACTATTAGCAATGATCACTGAGTGTGTCTCGTCAAGCAGACTAATGCCAGCTTCTCAGCGCTCCTAGCGCCTGAACTTGTAACTACGCCGTGTTCGCTCGTTTACATGTGTGACTGGGCGAACGAGAAGGCGTATTAGCGCAGTCATAATAGAGGGCGGTGGAAAAACGAACACGTTTGTTTTCACAAACCAGTCGATCGTCATCGCTCGTAGTTGATCGCTGACGATCGATGCTGTGTGACTGATGCCAAATACAGTAGAGACAATACGCGACACTGAGCGAGATATCGAGGGACAGCTATTGGAGCTCACTCTAGCGGATAGACCTGAACGGTACTGATTCTGTCATAAGAGCACGTGTATTTTTGTGTGAAGTTTTTGGTGTTACTTATGCGTTTTCAGTGAGTTGACATAATGAAATAGTAGCGTGCGTCATTCCTTGACATCTCCTGTAAAGGTATGTGCTGTGTTTGGCTGCAGTAATTACGAAGTAGAGAAAAATGCGCGGTCGTTCTTCAGGTTCCCTCGTGACAAGAACATGTAAGTAATATTGTGTTTGCATATATATTCTTCCAGTGACAGAGATTTTTATAGTACTTCATAATCTTCTCACCTGCTCGACCCATGTTTTAACGGGCTTAAAATATAATACTCATATTTTATCGTATAGTGCAGCAGTTAACCTTCAATACCGATGTGTTGTTGTAGGTGTGATCTGTGGGTTTTGAAATGTCACAGAAGTGATTTGGATAAAGTGTACAAGAAAGAAGGGACGTTACGCTTGTATAAGAATTATAAGATCTGTTCAGATCATTTCCAGGCCAGCGACTTTAAAGATCTTACAGCCAAGGGTATGTTACATTTTTACTCTAATTGTACGTAAATATTCCACAAAGCATCACTATCGACAACATTTTCAAACTTTTCTTTCTTTTATCCCTCTTCTCAGATTAAAGCCGGGATTTTATAGATTTTCTTTCTGTTAGTAGGCTTCATGTTAAGAGGAAAATTGTCCAGCTTTTAAATGTTAATTCATTGCATCATATGTGTAAGGAATGTGCCGATAGTTTTATTGACAAATGTCTTAATGTGATGATACAATGTTTTTAAATGAGGAGAAAAAGACAAATCCAACCGTAAGATTTCAGGCAGGTATGCTAAAGCTAAAAAAGTAATGCTTAAATGAAAGATCAAGCCATTTCACAGCGGTCCATTTCACACCTTGTTTATATGTCTAATTTCAGTCTTTGAATAATAACCTTTTAAATAATTCTTCATTCATTTATCCAGATTTGCTTTAGCAACTTCGAAGTTAATATCTCAATACCACTCTCTTTCCAGACGTAATTTATTTATCCATTTCCGTATATACATTTCCATTGATATTTGAATTTAGCGCGATTTGTTCAGGTCAAGTCACTAGGAGCGCCACCGTCGAATTGTCTCCCATTTTAGCAAGGCGAAATCCGTAAGTGTCGTGTATTGTCTCTACTGTATTTGCTGATGCCACTGCCCTCTGTAGGTTTGTTTTCTTAGTCGGTTGATCGCAGTCGTTCGATCGAGCCTATGTGACAGCCCCCTAACGGTACGGGACGACGATGGCTGGATCACTGGACCGTCTGCGAATAGCAATAACAACACTTCCCTGTACAGCAAAGTGCGAGTCGCAGCGCAACACTGTCAAAGAAGCAGTGAACCGGTAGAGAAGAGACTCCTGGAGCAGGTTGTCACTGCTCCATTCCGAGAATAGGTGACGCGTACCGGTACACCAGTTCCGACACACTGCTAAGTGCCTACACTAGGGCTATGCCCGGGAGGTAAGTTAGAATGTAAGCTTATATGTTACATCATGTTACATTTTGCGCTTCCTACGTGTGTCAATGCCAACACCGTGTATGTACGTTGTACGCTAATATCACGCGGCATTCACGCATTCTTTTCGCTTATTGTTTTCATAACGGAAGTAACTTTGTGGTCGCAACTGATGCAGATTAGGTTTGAAAACATAATTAGAGTTTGCTACTTCTTCTGCACAAATATAAATCGAAGCGCTGTCATGTTTCATATCGCTCTTTTACGGAAGGTTTCCAGGTTGAACTGTGCGACATTGTAGAATGTTACGGTATTGCTTTTACCCTCCCACTGACTAAATGGTTTTCGAAGACACCGAGGTACAGGAATTTTTTCCCGTAGGACTTCTTCTGCGCGCCAGTAAATCTACCGTCGCAAGGCTGACCACCTGACTGAGCAGGATCGAATCTGCCAAGTTTGGGTAAGAAGACCACCGCCTGAACCGTCTGAGCCACTCAGCCCGGTAATAACATTGTAGTTTGAAGTTTGGAAGAAAGGTAGCTTCGGTGCAACGTAACTTTAATTCTAAGAGTGTTCATAATTTCTAAAATAGTACTTACATCAGTAACCAGAAATCTAAGAAAGAACTATTTATTAATGTACCGGTACGTGAATTAAATGTTCCTTTTGTCTCCTCACCACCGGGAATTAATCCAGTTATGAAATAATATGACAATGTGCCATCTCTCCACAAGGATACATTTTACTTCAGTGATGCCAACCAAATCGCCAGAATTGACACATTAAAACCAAGGTTAGATGTGTAGCCTAGATAATATAAGACACGAGTTAACGAAATTTCTCTGTCACGTCATTTATCGACTCGTGAATACCTGTAATAACTCGCTGCAAGCGGGAACTTGTCCTGAAATGTGAAAAATGACCCACTTCAGAAAATAAGACTGGCAAATGATGTTGGTGCTATTGGCCAATTAGCATTTAATCTGTACTCTCAAAAGCTTTAGAATTCGTAGTTCACAAGCAAATTACAAGTAGCTTATTTAATACAATCTCTTTGATATCTGGTAATACGGCCTTAGACCAAGACAGAGTACTTGCATTGGACTAACACGTGACGGATGGCATAAGGCAAGCTACGGAAAGCAAACAACTGATGGTTCTGGCATTATTGGACACCATTGATAGAGACATACTTATATATTATCTGCGCACTTTTTAGTGATAGATTTACACCCTAGTGCTGAAGTGGTCGACTTCGGTTATCTTCGAGATTCGTATTGGCAACCTTTGAAACACAAACTAAGAATCGCTTATCATCGCTGTGCGACATCTGGCGTACACTTTA
The DNA here is from genome assembly GCF_040414725.1 of Anabrus simplex. Classification (NCBI taxonomy): domain Eukaryota; kingdom Metazoa; phylum Arthropoda; class Insecta; order Orthoptera; family Tettigoniidae; genus Anabrus; species Anabrus simplex. The sequence goes on along the minus strand of NC_090276.1, from coordinate 103,004,648 downwards.
AGTACTCGTACTGTTGTTGTTTACACAGCAAAGCCAAACTATAGAATTCATGCTAGGAACACGTTTCGCAATGGGAAATGTTATATAGTATTATATATTGTGTGTGTGACACAGTTGTTTGCTTAAAATAATAAAGGTTTATAAAATTCATATCGATCGATCATATTATCGATTCAATTCAGATTTCATTTCCATTCCGTTGGCAGTATTAACGGAACCCTTCTTACTTCTCCAACGAGTACAATAATCTATCACTAAAAAGTGCGCAGATAATATAGTAAATTGAAAATGTTGAAGATCCACCTTTTCAATACAATGACAGTTTATTGATGTGGGTTAGATCACATGTCGTTTGTACAAGATTGTTACTAGTTTCGACGCGCAATGAGCGTTTCAATTTAGTGTAATCGTAGTTTAATACGGAACATAATGAAGATTCTAACTTTTAATGAGATAGCCTACCAGGCAAAGCGAAACGCCTACCACCACATGGGCCAGAAAAATAATATCGCCATATGGGGCAAATTAGAAGTAACAAGTAACTAATCTCATTTTGTTCCGTATTGAAGATAACAATAAGTAAAATTCTTTCAAGAATAAAATTTACTATGTCCACCTGTTCAATACAATTATATTCTGTAGTGATAAAATCGTACATGAATTACAAACACTAATTAGGAACATGTTTCGCCCTAGTTTTCGGCATCTTCAGGCTAATAATAATCTTAAGTTGAAGTCTTTAAAGCTATTAAACATTAGAACTTAAAACTAAATACAGTGGTCTTACGCTAAAATTGGTGTACAAAAAGTTGTGCTTTAGGTGGTATTAACATAGTTTACAACGTGTACATTAATTAAAACCCAGAATTTGTGACAAGGAAGCAATTAAAATTATCTTACAATGACTAGAAATTGTCCAAAGCATAAATTGGAACTTCCCCTTCTGTATGGATGAAAGCTTATGCAAATGTGTTCACAGTGACTAGAAATTGACCACAGTGTAAATTGAAACGTCTTCAACTGTATGGATGAAACATTAGGTTGAGGGTTTATACAGTTGTGTTCGTTCAGAGGTGGTTATGGTCACCTATGTCATAAGTATACTGTTACAAAACCAGAACCGTGGTATAATGCTGATCTTGTTGGGTTTGAATATTCCTTTAGAAAGAAGCATGGTTGGATGGTAATAATTTAGAGGTTAAAATGTGTATGTTGGAACATATTGTTAATATCATTCATTAGTCAGGTGCTCATCTGATAAAATGTTTCTTGGAATTTTGTGCCATTCTTGTCGGATTAATGTTCCCGTTAGTGTATTATTCAACCTTTGGGAGGATTTATGAGTATTGTCTGTAACAGAATAAGAGAAAAAAGGAATCTAGAATGATGAATGTAGATCCCACATAATAATTGTAAAGATGGAAGTAGTATACCCCATAAAAGTGGACGAACTTACTTGTCCAGTCAGATGTTAGCTGGATCCACTTGTTCCGGTTGTGTCTGAACGACTAACCTTGTTACTTCTAGTGAAGTATTGATGCGGTAACAGAGGGGTGGAGCGTAGAGGTGAAAGGGGAGTGAGTTTTAACTTGTGCTAGAGAGGCGTTACTCAAATTGGATTGGGCGGGCCCAGCATTAGGTGTGGCAATTGGAGCTCATGCGTGCTGTGACTGAAACGTACTGGGGACTTTATTCGGATTTACAGCCTGGATTAACCTTGGAGTTGCCTCATATAATGGATTTTTGTTGTCGATGACGTTAAGGTTATTATTTTTATTATAAGCTTGCTTCAAATAAATGTACAAATTTTCCGTCTCACTCAATAACTTCGGCAGAAGCCTAGTGTAGGCACTCCACTCACTCCGCATGCTGTACAGGAAAGCTCGGCGGCCGGTGATGCTCTTTTATTTTTACTTCACGGGATTGCCGATAGGAGTGTCCTTTACGATCTGCGAGCGATCTGCCAACTGTTGCCAACTAAGGAAAAATCCACCAAAAGCCAAGCCCGCGAAATTTGTTGTAGTATTACATTATATTGTATATATATGTTAGGTTACAACCACTAAATTACTTTTTTCTTGCCGTGCGGGCAGTATGCGCCGCGGCCATAGTTAAGAGCCTCTCGAAGGGAGTGCCACTGTTCTCATGACAGAGCTTGGCCTGGATTTAAAATGATAGGTTACAGCTACTTAATTACATTAGTTCCATTCCGGTGTTTTCATTCTGCGCGGGTTGGCAACGGAATCAGAGAGTTAGGAATTATGGGAATGACGTCATGTCGGCCAATGGCCGTGTTCGTAGCTGGCCGGCTAATGGTGGATGACGCGTGAGAACTTTCCTTCTGTTATAAAAGTAAACATACCTTTTTGGGCGGGCTGGGTGGGTCCCTGGCTATTGAAATGAACACATCTATCTTCCCAAAGGATTTTAAGATACGATTCTTATATATTTCTTCGCGAAGTTGTGTGTTATATACCGGAGTGCCTAGGGTAGGGCGCTACCATAACTTCCCCTTACCTAGGCTTCTAACGATTGTCAAATCTTTCCTTATTGAGGTGAATTTATGTCCCGACTATGACTTTCTAGTCATTGTAAGATAATTTTAATTGCTTCCTTGTCAAAAATTCTGAGTTTTAATCAATGTACACATTGTGAACTATGTTAATATCGCCTAAAGCACAACTTTTTATAAAAAAAGTTTAGCATAATACGATTGTATTTAGTTTTAAGTTCTAATGTTCTAGTAGGTTTAATGACTTGACCTTAAGATTATTATTAGGCTGAAGATGCCGAAAACTAGGGCAAAACATGTTCGTAATTAGTGTTTGTAATACATAGGCCAAGATATTAACTTCTTGAAGCAGTGTATTACGCATGATCTAACTCCAAACTTTTTGAATGGCACCATTAAAAACATTATTCTGCATCACATTCTGTCAAAACTCACCAAGAAACTAAAAAAATTTATCTAAGAAATGAAATCCAGTTATTACACAAGAAAAAATATTTTTAGAATAATAGAATTTATGGTACTCACCTTGAAGCAGGCAATTGAAACGTAGAAGATTTCACCTTATTTTCTTGACACAGCATAAGCCCAAAAGCCTATACAGTATGCTGTCTAAAGTAACTTTAAATGAGGAAGAATTTGCTATTCTATCGAAAGGTCCAAAAGACAACTGGCCAAACATAAACAAAATAAATAAAGCCACTAATTTAGTTATTGACTCTGAAGCTGCCATCAACAAAATGCCTCTAGGAAAGCACAACGAACTCAGATTCAAAGTAAAAAGAAACTTAGACAAAAAATATACCTCTGACAACATAAACAAAAGATAAGGTGATTTCTGAACATAAACAAATTCCCAAACTTAAAATGAAAATCAGTAATAATGACCTAATAATCAATAAAGCTGATAAAGACAATACCACAATTATAATGAATAAAACTATGTCTCAGAAAGTAAGGAATGCTTAACAACAGCACCTTTTCAATAATTAAGGCACAATCCAAGGAATTCAGCGACAGTTAAAACAAACACAAAAAATAACTCCTTTCTTTTTACGGACCACGAAAAATCTAAGCTTTTAAGTATGAACCCAGGTCTACCTACAGCTAAAGCCCTCCAAAAGATCCATAAGGCCTACATACCCATTCACCCTATTATTAACTATAGGTCTAGTCCTCTGTATGAAGCTTCTCAATTTGTCCAAAAATTGTCTGGCTAAAACCTATCACTTTCTTGCCAATAAATCCATTAAAAACACCACTGAACTAATTGAAAAACTGCAGATATTTGACTTACAACCTAACCACAGCCTTCACTGTTTTGACATAGTCAACATGTATCCATGCATAAAAACAGCAAAGCTCTTCCCCATGATTGATAGTAACTTAAAGAAATATTGTGCTTGTAGCAAACTTGAAATACAAGGTTTCATCTCCATTCTGAAATTAGTCATCAACAACAATTTTTTTACTTTTGACAAAACTAGTTATCAACAAGATGGATTAGCTATGGGAGCATCTGCCTCTAGAATCTTAGTGGAGATTTATGTAGATTATCTGGAGCACTCAAAAATCAACAACTTTCCTAACATTCTTCTATGGGCCAGATAGGTTTATGACACATTCGTAATTATGAATGAAGAAATTAATAACACGACCTCCACCCTTCAGGATTTTAACAGCATTGATACCCATTTTAAATTTCCACTTGAGTCTGAAACAAATAAAATAATCAGTTGTGTAGATCTGACCCCTCCACTTTGACTTGCGCAATTTTCAGGAAACCTACACAAACTGCAACTACCATTCATCGAGACTCCACACATCCCCAAGCACATAAACGTGCTACCTATAATAGTTTAGTCCACTGTGCCTTCACAATACCTATGTCAAAGAAAGATTTGAACAACAAAATACTATTCGGGCAATTGCCAAATTTAACAGTTTAAATAGGTCCTTTTAGAACAGATAATAAATTCAGACACCGACCTAAGACCACTCTTACTAAATATAAATCTAAAGCAGCCACTTCTTGCACTGTTACTTTCAACAAGGATGTCCACAAAATTACTAATCTTTTCAGAAAGCTTAACGTAAATTTTCTTTCAGAACAGGAATTCCAAAATTTTACACAATTCCCCATCAGTTAATATATCCAACAATTTTTCAAAGTCCAGAATCTACAGGTTCAAGTGCAACGAATGCAGTTCCCCATACATGGAGCAGACAGGCCACAGTTTTAAGATTAGGCATTCGGAGTATATCAACGCTATATAATATAATAGGTTTTCAGCAATAGGTCAAGACATTTCTGACTCCAACCACAGATTTACCGACATTGAACACGATTTAGAGATCCTTCAAATGGCCAATAAAGGGCCTCTCATGAATATAATTGAAAATTGTTTTATCCATTTTGATCAGTACTTTAATCCTAACTTCAACTTAAATGAAATTTCTGAGAAGTCTAACATTCTTTTTGATTTCCTAGTTAACTGGTTTTAAAATATCAGAATTCCAAACATGAACACAATCTTTCGAGCTATGCACACTGTGTATCTCCGTCAATTACCCCACTACCTCATCCTTCCGCTCACCTTAGCCCTAACCCCTGTTTTGGCTCCTCTTCCCCCCTCCCTTCCCGTAACTCTCCCTTACCCTCCACTACTCGGCCTCTATTATTTCACTCTTCAGTAGCCCAGCTCCACTCCTTTCAACAACTGCGCCAACACACTGCTCAAGGTGATTTTGCCACTTTTCACTCAACTTTCTTTTCATCTATGTAAATTTTATCACGCCTAATCTGGCTTTAAGTCTTTTCATCAGGTCTCCACGATTCTATATCGAACTGGGAATCATAACATTGGTTCAAATTAAGATCTTCACATGGCCGCATTGTTTGCTTCGGAACCACCTGAGTTAAGCCTGTTGAATGCCACAGCTTAAGAGAACATGATTTATTTTTCCCATGGATAACACATGTTTTGCAGTTTCTTTTTAACAAGAATTAAGGTACACCTTATGATCTATACGCCTCAAGCTGGCCTGTTTTCTTGTGTATCAAGACTTAACAACTGAGTTACCTTCTCAGATTTTATAGAATTTTATTTTATGGTCAGACGCGCCATACTCTCATCATCTTGTACCATAAAATTAACTTGTTACAATTTAACATTTGTCATTGTAGGTGCTGTCATGTGTTTTATATTGCTTTTGATTAGTTGTGATACGCTCAATTGATTCATTGGCTGATGATGACGTGCAATGAGCGTCGAAACTAGTGCCAATCTTATATAAAAGACGTGATCTAACTCATATCAATAAATTGTCATTGTATTGAAAAGGTGGATCCTTAACATTTTCAATTTACTGTAATCCCAGTTCAATAGGAACATAATGAAGTTTCTAACTTTGTATATAATTAAGGAGTTACATTTTCTCCAATTTACTCGAGTGGATCAGTTCTCATGCCTGTGGTCTCCTCAAAATTACTTTGAAGGGTCGACGCTTCGTGTAGGACAAGGACGTGCAGCAGACAGTGAATGAGAGGCAATGGGTGCATAACCATTCCTATTATAATGGTTATAGCGTCCGCCATGCTAACTGGCAGCCGGCCAAGCTCGTCACCCATCGCTCCATCCCCCGTTATGCTCGACCGCGCTAATCGCGAGCAACATTTAAGTGCTGGGCCAGCCCTTCTGTCTTCAATCCGTGGTCGCGCCGCATGCGTCGACAGAAATTACTCGACTATTAATTTGGAGTGCTCCATCTCGCGAGGTTCCTGCATACATCCAGCATCCGGACTGTTCTGGAAGGCCCAGAGCAGTTATATAAGGAGAGGAGTAACTTGGAGTGACAGTCAGTGAGAGTTAGTTAGAGAGTGAGTGAGTGAGCGAAGAGCACAATCAGTCAGCCTGATCGAGCGTCTGCCTGTTGGAGCCGAGGACTCGTTCCTGTTTTCCTGATGTCGTATGTGTGTGTCCCTTGAGGCTGGCTGCTGGAGGAGAACCTGGAGCGTTCTGCAGCAAAACGAAGGGAACACTGGGTGCCGACGAGTGCGGACTGCGAACAGGGATCGACGGATTGAGCGAACAGCGGATACTATCCCGATCTGCGAGACTGACGTGTAGGCTGTGGAACGTGACAGCGCTAACGAGTGTGACTGAGTGGCTGAGAGAGTGTACTGTAAATAAACGATGACTGTGTGTGTGTGTGTGTGTCATTGTAGATGGGACATGAGAAACTAAGAGTGAGAGCGAGAACCGTGTGAGTGCGTGCGTGCAAGTGTACTTGTGTAACTTATAATTTCGGCTATCATCTGTGTGTGTGTAAATCTGTAATTGTAGTGCTAAGGTAATAAATCTTAGAAATAGGATGCTACCAAATTCTCTACTCACTTATTCATTTATTTACCCTGCCAACACGTTACACTATACTGGCAGTGGATGATCATACCTGTGGTCTCCCCAAAAAGCCCTTGAAGATTCGATGCTTCCTGTCAGACAACAGCAAGCAGGCAGTGAATGAGGCAATAGGAGCGTCCTGAGCATATCCATTCCGGCACTGGCAGTGGATGATCATGCCTTTGGTCGCTTCAAAAAGACCTTCAAGGGACGATGCTTCATGTAGGGCAAGGACGTGCAGCAGGCAGTGAATGAGGAAATACGAGCGTCCGGTGCATAACCATTCCTGCACTAGCAGTGGACGATCATGCCTTTGGTTACCTCAAAAAGAACTTGAAGGGTCGACGCTTCCTATAGGAAAAGAACGAGCAGCAGGTAGTGAATGAGGCAATAGGAGCATAACCAGTACTGCACTGGCTGTGGATGATCATGCCTTTGTTCTCCTCAAAAGATTTTGAGGAGTCGACGCTTCCTGTAGGAAAAGGACGAGCAGCATACAGTGAATGAGGCAATAGGTGCATAACCAGTCCTGCACTGGCAGTGGATGATCATGCCTGTGGTCTCCTCAAAATATTGTGAAAAGTCTACTCTTCCTGTAGGAAAAGGACGAGCAGCAGGCAGTGAATGAGGCAATAGGTGCATAACCAGTCATGCACTGGCTGTGGATGATAATGCCTTTGGTCGCTTCAAAAAGACCTTGAAGTGTCAACTCTTCCTGTAGGAAAAGGACGAGCAGCAGGCAGTGAATGAGGCAATAGGTGCATAACCAGTCCTGCACTGGCTGTGGATGATCATGCCTTTGGTCTCCTAAAAAAGATTTTGAAGAGTCGACGCTACCTGTAGGAAAAAGACGTGCAGCACACAGTGAATGAGGCAATAGGAGAGTCCGGTGCATAACCATCCCTGCACTGGCAGTGGATGATCATGCCTGTGGTCTCCTCAAAAGATTGTGAAAAGTCGACTTCCTGTAGGAAAAGGACGAGCAGCAGGCTGTGAATGAGGCAATAGGAGCGTCTGGTGCAAGCCAATCTTGCACTGGCAATGGATGATCATGCCTGTGGTCTCCTAAAAAAGACCTTGAAGGGTCGATGCTTCCTGTAGGAAAAGGACGAGCAGCAGGCAGTGAATGAGGCTATAGGAGCGTCCGCTTCATAACCATTCCTGCACTGGCAGTGGATGATCATGCCTGTGGTCTTCTCAAAAGTCTTCGGAGGGTTGATGCTTTATGTAGGACAAGGATGGGCAGCAGGCAGTGAATGAGGCAAGAGGAGCCTCCGGTTCAAGCCATTCCCTCACCGGCAGTGGATGATCATGCCTTAGGTCTCCTCAAAAAAACCTTGAAGGTTCGACGCTATCCGTAGGACAAGGACGTGCTGCAGCCAGTGAATGAGGCAATAGGTGCGTGCGGTGCAACCCATTCCTGCACTGCCAGTGGATGATCATGCTTTAGGTCTCTTCAAAAAGCCCTTGAAGGGTTGACGTTTCCTGTAGGACAAGGACGTGCTGCAGGCAGTGCGTGAGGTATTAGGAGCGTCCGGTGCATAACCATTCCTGCACTGTCAGTAGACAATCATGCCTTTGGTTTCCTCAAAAAGACCTTGAAGGGTCGACGATTCCTGTAGGGCAATGACATGCAGCGGGCAGTGAATGAGGCAATAGGAGCGTCCGGTGCAAGCCATTCCTGCACTGCCAGTGGATGATCATGACTGTGGTCTCCTCAAAAAGACCTTGAAGGGTCGACGCTTCCTGTAGGACAAGGACGTGCTGCAGGCAGTGAATGAGGCAATAGGAGCGTCCTGAGCATATCCATTCCGGCACTGGCAGTGGATGATCATGCCTTTGGTCGCTTCAAAAAGACCTTCAAGGGACGATGCTTCATGTAGGGCAAGGACGTGCAGCAGGCAGTGAATGAGGAAATAGGAGCGTCCGGTGCATAACCATTCCTGCACTGGCAGTGGATGATCATGCCTTTGGTTTCCTCAAAAAGAACTTGAAGGGTCGACGCTTCCTATAGCAAAAGAACGAGCAGCAGATAGTGAATGAGGCAATAGGAGCATAACCAGTACTGCACTGGTTGTGGATGATCATGCCTTTGTTCTCCTCAAAAGATTTTGAGGAGTCGACGCTTCCTGTAGGAAAAGGACGAGCAGCACACAGTGAATGAGGCAATAGGTGCATAACCAGTCCTGCACTGGCAGTGGATGATCATGCCTGTGGTCTCCTCAAAAGATTCTGAAAAGTCTACTCTTCCTGTAGGAAAAGGACGAGCAGCAGGCAGTGAATGAGGCAATAGGTGCATAACCAGTCCTGCACTGGCTCTAGATGATCATGCCTTTGGTCTCCTAAAAAGATTTTGAAGAGTCGACGCTACCTGTAGGAAAAAGACGTGCAGCACACAGTGAATGAGGCAATAGGAGCGTCCGGTGCATAACCATTCCTGCACTGGCAGTGGATGATCATGCCTGTGGTCTCCTCAAAAGATTGTGAAAAGTCGACTTCCTGTAGGAAAAGGACGAGCAGCAGGCAGTGAATGAGGCAATAGGAGCGTCCGCTTCATAACCATTCCTGCACTGGAAGTGGATGATCATGCCTGTGGTCTCCTCAAAAGATTGTGAAAAGTCGACTTCCTGTAGGAAAAGGACGAGCAGCAGGCAGTGAATGAGGCAATAGGAGCGTCTGGTGCAAGCCAATCCTGCACTGGCAGTGGATGATCATGCCTGTGGTCTCCTAAAAAAGACCTTGAAGGGGCGACGCTTCCTGTTTGGCAAGGACGTGCAGCAGGCAGTGAGTGAGGCAATAGGATCATCAGGTGCAAGCCAAGCCTGCACTGCCAGTGGATGATCATGCCTGTGGTCTCCTAAAAAAGACCTTGAAGGATCGATGCTTCCTGTTCGACAAGGACGTGCAGCACATAGTGAATGAGGCAATAGGAGCATCCGGTTCATAACCATTCCTGCAGTGGCTGTGGACGATCATGCCTGTAATCTCCTCAAAAAGACCTTGAAGGTTCGATGCTTCCTGTAGGAAAAGGACGAGCAGCAGGCAGTGAATGAGGCAATAGGAGCGTCCGCTTCATAACCATTCCTGCACTGGCAGTGGATGATCATGCCTGTGGTCTTCTCAAAAGTCTTCGGAGGGTCGATGCTTTATGTAGGACAAGGATGGGCAGCAGGCAGTGAATGAGGCAAGAGGAGCCTCCGGTGCAAGCCATTCCCGCACTGGCAGTGGATGATCATGCCTTAGGTCTCCTCAAAAAAACCTTGAAGGTTCGACGCTACCCGTAGGACAAGGACGTGCTGCAGCCTGTGAATGAGGCAATAGGAGCGTGCGGCGCAACCCATTCCTGCACTGCCAGTGGATGATCATGCTTTAGGTCTCCTCAAAAAGCCCTTAAGGGTTGACGTTTCCTGTAGGACAAGGACGTGCTGCAGGCAGTGCGTGAGGTATTAGGAGCATCCGGTGCATAACCATTCCTGCACTGGCAGTAGACAATCATTCCTTTGGTTTCCTCAAAAAGACCTTGAAGGGTCGACGATTCCTGTAGGGCAATGACATGCAGCGGGCAGTGAATGAGGCAATAGGAGCGTCCGGTGCAAGCCATTCCTGCACTGCCAGTGGATGATCATGACTGTGGTCTCCTCAAAAAGACCTTGAAGGGTCGACGCTTCCTGTAGGACAAGGACGTGCTGCAGGCAGTGAATGAGGCAATAGGAGCGTCATGAGCATATCCATTCCGGCACTGGCAGTGGATGATCATGCCTTTGGTCGCTTCAAAAAGACCTTCAAAGGACGATGCTTCATGTAGGGCAAGGACGTGCAGCAGGCAGTGAATGAGGAAATAGGAGCGTCCGGTGCATAACCATTCCTGCACTGGCAGTGGACGATCATGCCTTTGTTTCCTCAAAAAGAACTTGAAGGGTCGACGCTTCGTATAGGAAAAGAATGAGCAGCAGGTAGTGAATGAGGCAATAGGAGCATAACCAGTACTGCACTGGCTGTGGATGATCATGCCTTTGTTCTCCTCAAAAGATTTTGAGGAGTCGACGCTTCCTGTAGGAAAAGGACGAGCAGCACACAGTGAATGAGGCAATAGGTGCATAACCAGTCCTGCACTGGCAGTGGATGATCATGGCTGTGGTCTCCTCAAAAGATTGTGAAAAGTCTACTCTTCCTGTAGGAAAAGGACGAGCAGCAGGCAGTGAATGAGGCAATAGGTGCATAACCAGTCCTGCACTGGCTGTGGATGATAATGCCTTTGGTCGCTTCAAAAAGACCTTGAAGTGTCAACTCTTCCTGTAGGAAAAGGACGAGCAGCAGGCAGTGAATGAGGCAATAGGTGCATATCCAGTCCTGCACTGGCTGTAGATGATCATGCCTTTGGCCTCCTAAAAAAGATTTTGAAGAGTCGACGCTACCTGTAGGAAAAAGACGTGCAGCACACAGTGAATGAGGCAATAGGAGCGTCCGGTGCATAACCATTTCTGCACTGGCAGTGGATGATCATGCCTGTGGTCTCCTAAAAAAGACCTTGAACGGCCGACGCTTCCTGTTTGGCAAGGACGTGCAGCAGGCAGTGAGTGAGGCAATAGGATCATCAGGTGCAAGCCAAGCCTGCACTGCCAGTGGATGATCATGCCTGTGGTCTCCTAAAAAAGACCTTGAAGAATCGATGCTTCCTGTTCGACAAGGACGTGCAGCACATAGTGAATGAGGCAATAGGAGCATCCGGTTCATAACCATTCCTGCAATGGCTGTGGACGATCATGCCTGTAATCTCCTCAAAAAGACCTTGAAGGTTCGATGCTTCCTGTAGGAAAAGGACGAGCAGCAGGCAGTGAATGAGGCAATAGGAGCGTCCGCTTCATAACCATTCCTGCACTGGCAGTGGATGATCATGCCTGTGGTCTCCTCAAAAGATTGTGAAAAGTCGACTTCCTGTAGGAAAAGGACGAGCAGCAGGCAGTGAATGAGGCAATAGGAGCGTCTGGTGCAAGCCAATCCTGCACTGGCAGTGGATGATCATGCCTGTGGTCTCCTAAAAAGATTGTGAAAAGTCGACTTCCTGTAGGAAAAGGATGAGCAGCAGGCAGTGAATGAGGCAATTGGATCATCAGGTGCAAGCCAAGCCTGCACTGCCAGTGGATGATCATGCCTGTGGTCTCCTAAAAAAGACCTTGAAGGATCGATGCTTCCTGTTCGACAAGGACGTGCAGCACATAGTGAATGAGGCAATAGGAGCATCCGGTTCATAACCATTCCTGCAATGGCTGTAGACGATCATGCCTGTAATCTCCTCAAAAAGACCTTGAAGGTTCGATGTTTCCTGTAGGAAAAGGACGAGCAGCAGGCAGTGAATGAGGCAATAGGAGCGTCCGCTTCATAACCATTCCTGCACTGGCAGTGGATGATCATGCCTGTGGTCTTCTCAAAAGTCTTCGGAGGGTCGATGCTTTATGTAGGACAAGGATGGGCAGCAGGCAGTGAATGAGGCAAGAGGAGCCTCCGGTGCAAGCCATTCCCGCACTGGCAGTGGATGATCATGCCTTAGGACTCCTCAAAAAAACCTTGAAGGTTCGACGCTATCCGTAGGACAAGGACGTGCTGCAGCCAGTGAATGAGGCAATAGGAGCGTGCGGCGCAACCCATTCCTGCACTGCCAGTGGATGATCATGCTTTAGGTCTCCTCAAAAAGCCCTTGAAGGGTTGACGCTTCCTGTAGGACAAGGACGTGCTGCAGGCAGTGCGTGAGGTATTATTAGCGTCCGGTGCATAACCATTTCTGCACTGGCAGTAGACAATCATTCCTTTGGTTTCCTCAAAAAGACCTTGAAGGGTCGACGGTTCCTGTAGAGCAATGACATGCAGTGTGCAGTGAATGAGGCAATAGGAGCGTCCGGTGCAAGCCATTCCTGCACTGCCAGTGGATGATCATGACTGTGGTCTCCTCAAAAAGACCTTAAAGGGTCGACGCTTCCTGTAGGACAAGGACGTGCTGCAGGCAGTGAATGAGGCAATAGGAGCGTCCTGAGCATATCCATTCCGGCCCTGGCAGTGGATGATCATGCCTTTGGTCGCTTCAAAAAGACCTTCAAGGGACGATGCTTCATGTAGGGCAAGGACATGCAGCAGGCAGTGAATGAGGCGATAGGAGCGTCCGGTGCATAACCATTCCTGCACTGGCAGTGGACGATCGTGCCTTTGGTTTCCTCAAAAAGAACTTGAAGGGTCGACGCTTCCTGTAGGAAAAGAACGAGCAGCAGGTAGTGAATGAGGCAATAGGAGCATAACCAGTACTGCGCTGGCTGTGGATGATCATGCCTGTGGTCTCCTCAAAAGATTGTGAAAAGCCTACTCTTCCTGTAGGAAAAGGACGAGCAGCAGGCAGTGAATGAGGCAATAGGTGCATAACCAGTCCTGCACTGGCTGTGGATGATAATGCCTTTGGTCGCTTCAAAAGGACCTTGAAGTGTCAACTCTTCCTGTAGGACAAGGACATGCTGCAGGCAGTGAATGAGGCAATAGGAGCGTCCTGAGCATATCCATTCCGGCACTGGCAGTGGATGATCATGCCTTTGGTCGCTTCAAAAAGACCTTCAAGGGACGATGCTTCATGTCGGGCAAGGACGTGCAGCAGGCAGTGAATGAGGCGATAGGAGCGTCCGGTGCATAACCATTCCTGCACTGGCAGTGGACGATCGTGCCTTTGGTTTCCTCAAAAAGAACTTGAAGGGTCGACGCTTCCTGTAGGAAAAGAACGAGCAGCAGGTAGTGAATGAGGCAATAGGAGCATAACCAGTATTGCACTGGCTGTGGATGATCATGCCTTTGTTCTCCTCAAAAGATTTTGAGGAGTCGACGCTTCCTGTAAGAAAGGGACGAGCAGCACACAGTGAATGAGGCAATAGGTGCATAACCAGTCCTGCACTGGCAGTGGATGATCATGCCTGTGGTCTCCTCAAAAGATTGTGAAAAGTCTACTCTTCCTGTAGGAAAAGGACGAGCAGCAGGCAGTGAATGAGGCAATAGGTGCATAACCAGTCCTGCACTGGCAGTGGATGATCATGCCTGTGGTCTCCTCAAAATATTGTGAAAAGCCTACTCTTCCTGTAGGAAAAGGACGAGCAGCAGGCAGTGATTGAGGCAATAGGTGCATAACCAGTCCTGCACTGGCTGTGGATGATCATGCCAGTGGTCTCAAAAAGCCCTTGAGGTTCAATGCTTCCTGTCGGACAACAACAAGCAGGCAGTGAATGAGGCAATAGGAGCGTCCGGTGCGTAACCATTCCTGCACTGCCAGTGGATGATCATGCCTGTGGTCTCCTCAAAAAGGACTTGAAGGGTCGATGTTTCCTGTAGGGCAAGGTCGTGCTGCAGGCGGTGGATGAGGTAATGGGAACATCCGGTGCATAACCATTCCCGCACTGGCAGTGGATGATCATGCCTGTGGTCTCCTCAAAAAGGACTTGAAGGGTCGATGTTTCCTGTAGGGCAAGGTCGTGCTGCAGGCAGTGGATGAGGCAATGGGAGCATCTGGTGCATAACCATTCCCGCACTGGCTGTGGATGATCATGCCTTTGGTCTCCTCAAAAAGCCCTTGAGGTTCGATGCTTCCTGTCGGACAACAACAAGCAGGCAATGAATGTGGCAATAGGAGCGTCCAGTGCGTAACCATTCCTGCACTGGCAGTGGATGATCATGCCTGTGGTCTCCTCAAAAGGATCTTGAAGGGTCAACGCTTCCCGTAGAACAAGGACGTGCTGCAGGTGGTGGATGAGGCAATGGGAGCGTCCGGTGCATAACAATTCCCGCACTGGTAGTGGATGATCATGCCTGTGGTCTCCTCAAAAAGGCCTTAAAGGGTCGACGTTTCCTGTAGGGCAAGGTCGTGCTGCAGGCGGTGAATGAGGCAATAGGAGCGTCCGGTGCGTAACCATTCCTGCACTGGCAGTGGATGATCATGCCTGTGGTCTCCTCAAAAGGATCTTGAAGGGTCAACGCTTCCCGTAGAACAAGGATGTGCTGCAGGCGGTGGATGAGGCAATGGGAACATCCGGTGCATAACCATTCCCGCACTGGCAGTGGAAGATCGTGCCTGTGGTCTCCTCAAAAAGGACTTGAAGGGTCGACGTTTCCTGTAGGACAAGGACGTGCTGCAGGTGGTGGATGAGGCAATAAGCGCCTAGCCTTTCCTGCACTGTAAGTGTATGATTTTGCCTGTGGTCTCCTCAAAAAGGACTTGAAGGGTCGACGTTTCCTGTAGGACAAGGACGTGCAACAGGCAGTGAATGAGGCAATAAGCGCCTAGCCTTTCCTGCACTGTTAGTGTATGATTTTGCCTGTGGTCTCCTCAAAAAACCTTGAAAGTTCGATGCTTTCTGTTGGACAAGGACGTGCAGCAGGACATGTTTTACCACACGGGGATCTTCATTCTCATGCCTCAGTGCTCATGGCTAATTTGCCTGGTTGGCACCCACTTCAGGACTGCATGGCCAACGAACGGAAATGTTTTGATCACCTCTTATATTCATTTCTCCCAGTCATTTTAGCCTCTTGGAATTTCATGACTTATTTCTGTACTTGCTGCGCCGTCATAATATTTTCCCTGTGTTTACACATAGTCCCCATTGAAAGGCAGCCCGTTTCCATGCATTTCCTAAAAGCTGGATCTCAATGCAGTCCTCCTCCTATAACTCCCGTTCTCCAAGTGTTCTTGCACCGGAAAGTACCCCTGTGTGCCATCTTCTGATGTGATTAGAAACAAGTATTTACATACGTCCAGTGGCTGTAGCTTTGTTTCTATGCTATATCTTATTTTATGACATAACTTCATAGCTTCCTTGACCTAGTAAAGAATGGCATTGATTCTCATTAAACTATGTATATTGTAATAGACAAAATTTACTCATTTGGAACAAATATTTCAGGGTTCCTATGGGAATCAACATATATATAGTACCAAGAAAAAAATGTCCTTAGCCGCAGATATTACCTTGAAGGGCATGGAATATTTCTAAGTGGGTTTTACGTATGCATGGCAGTTGGTAGAGAGAGGAGTATTATTTCATTGAATTGATAATTTTTGGAAAATCTGGTTTTATTCATTTGAAAGAAATTTATATTGCCTTTTACACAAGTTGAGGTGAAGCGTTGTAGCAGGCTGGAA
Organism: Anabrus simplex; assembly: GCF_040414725.1. Classification (NCBI taxonomy): domain Eukaryota; kingdom Metazoa; phylum Arthropoda; class Insecta; order Orthoptera; family Tettigoniidae; genus Anabrus; species Anabrus simplex. The sequence goes on along the minus strand of NC_090276.1, from coordinate 102,988,573 downwards.
CCTCCGGACTCCAGGATAATTACTGGGCTTGGTCTGGACAGGGGCCATGCCCGTCCTTGATGATAATTTCTCAATGTTACAGAATTTATGAATTTTCTGGAGGATCTGGAAGTTATCAAATTTGTAGCTGCACACGTTGCGGGGTTCGATCTCGCACAAGAATGCCAAGCGGTGAGGCGTGACTTGCACACAACTCCTCGTACGATATTCAACTCACATGCAGCACTGTCGAACTGCTTTAAATAGGCTACTACAGTGGGATACATCAAATGTTGATGAAATTGTCACTTGAAAAGAAAACAATTGAACTGAGCAACTGATCACATGTTGAATGTCAGCCAAATTGATACTAGGATATTTTACGTACAAATGTCAAGTTCGCGATGTAAGTCCGTTAATATTGATACGTCAGTCTGAAATATTCTATTAGGTCACTAACTTGTATTATCACTGTTCCTAACTGACTAGCTTCGTCATTTTTATGATTGGAACACAACTGTGAACATAGTGTTATAAGTTCAGGACATTTTAGCATGTTTGTTATAAATTAAACAAGGTTAATAGCACTCGGAGACTGTTCAATACCGCCTATAAATGATTATTAAAGTTTAACTGCACATGAAGAATGTTAACACTGTCTGTGAATAATTATTACGAAGTAGAAACTATATGTTTAAATACGGCACTGAAAAATTCTATGTTCTGTTGGAACTTCACGAGAAGAAAACACAAGTTCATGTTCCCACAGTTTGTAATGAAACCAAAAGTCCTAATATCGTACTTCCACTGGAGCCAAGTACTAGTTAGTCAGAGAATCGTTCCACCGACTGGACATATGTTCGGTCTGCCGTACTTTTAGGGCTCTTATTGTTGCTGTGTACATCAGTGGAGTTGAGCGGGCTTGCCTAGCCTTCACCTCGCGCCAAGTTTAACTCTCATATTTTGAACTTGCTTTCCCGTAGTGGTGTTTCCTGTACAATATCAAAAGTCCAACGATCTATCAAAATATATTCTTAAAATCATGATTATACATATACTAATAAATATCATTCATTCCCATGGAATATGTATTGTACTAACTATTTTATACTATATTGTTTGAGTCATCAGTCATAGACTGGTTTGATGCAGCCCTCTATGCCACCCTATCCTGTGCTAACCTTTTCATTTCTACGTAACTATTGCATCCTACATCTGCTCTAATCTGCTTGTCATATTCATACCTTGGTCTACCCCTACCGTTCTTACCACCTACACTTCCTTCAAAAACCAACTGAACATGTCCTGGGTGTCTTAAGACGTGTCCTAACATTCTATCTCTTCTTCTTGTCAAATTTAGCCTAATCGATCTTCTCTCGCCAGTTCGATTCAGTATCTCTTCATTCGTGATTCGATCTATCCATCTCACCTTCAGCATTCTTCTGTAACACCACATTTCAAAAGCTTCTATTCTCTTTCTTTCTGAGCTAGTTATCGTCCATGTTTCACTTCCATACAATGCCACGCTCCACACGAAAGTCTTCAAAAACATCTTTCTAGTTCCTATATCAATGTTTGAAGTGAGCAAATTCCTTTTCTTAAGAAAGCTCTTCCTTGCTTGTGCTAGTCTGCATTTTATGCCCTCCTTAGTTCTGCCATCGTTAGTTATTTTACTACCCAAGTAACAATATTCATCCACTTCCTTTAAGACTTCATTTCCTAGTCTAATATTTCCTGCATCATCTGCCTTCGTTCGACTTACTTATTTTCATCTTATACTCCTTACCCAGGACTTTGCCCAGACCATTCAGCAGCTTCTCGAGGTCCTCTGAAGTTTCAGATAAAATAACAATATCATTGGCAAATCTCAAGGTTTTGATTTCCTCTCCTTGGATTGTGATTCCCTTTCCAAATTCCTCTTTGATTTCCTTTACTACCTGTTCTATGTAAACCTTGAAAAGGAGGGGGACAAACTGCAGCCTTGCCTCACTCCTTTCTGGATTGCTGCTTCTTTTTCAAAGCCCTCAATTCTTATAACTGCAGACTGATTTTTATACAGATTGTAGATAATTCTTCATTGTCGGTATTTGATAACAATCACCTTCAGAATCTTACATAGCTTGGTCCAATCAACATTATCGAATGCCTTTTCTAGATCTACAAATGCCATGTAAGTGGACTTGTCCTTCTTTATTCGATCCAAATTGATCTTCTCCCAACTCAGCTTCAACTTGTTTTTCCATTCTTCTGTAAATAATATGTGTTAAAATTTTGCAGGCATGAGATACTAAACTAATGGTACGGTACTTTTCACACTTGTCAGCATCGGCTTTCTTGGGGATAGGTATAACAACATTCTGCCGAAAATCGGATGGGACTTCTCCTGTCTCGTATATTTTACACACTAAATGGAATAACCTTGCCATGCTGGTTTCTCCTAAGGCAGTCAGTAATTCAGAGGGAATGTCATCAATTCCAGGTGCCTTGTTCCTACTTAGGTCACTTACAGCTCTGTCGAGCTCTGACCTCAAAATTGGGTCTCCCCTTTCTTCAGCATCAACAGCCTCTTCTTGTTCCAGAACTAAATTATCTACATCTTTACCTTGATACAACTGTTGGATATGCTCCTGCCATCTTTCTGCTTTGTCTTCTTTCCCTAGAAGTGGCTTTCCATCTGAGCTCTTAATATTCATATACATAGATTTTCTTTCTCCAAAGGTTTCCTTGATTTTCCTGTATGCAGCACCTACCTTTCCTAGAACCGTACATCCTTCGACATCCTTGCACTTCTCCAACAGCCATTCTTCCTTAGATACCTTGCCCTTTCTATCCACTTGATTCTTTAATCGCCTGTATTCTTTTCTGCCCTATTCATTTCTAGCGTTCTTGTATTTTCTACCTTGCCCTTTCTATCCACTTGATTCTTTAATCGCCTGTATTCTTTTCTGCCCTATTCATTTCTAGCATTCTTGTATTTTCGTCGTTCATCAATCAGGTATAGTATCTCCTGAGTTATCCACTGATTCTTAATTGATCTTTTCTTCCTTCCTAACATTTCTTCAGCAGCCCTACTGACTTCATTTTTCATGACTGTCCACTCTTCCTCTATTGTGTTTCCTTCAGCCTTTTCATTCAGCCCTTGTGCAACATGTTCCTTGAAACAATCCTTTACACTCTTTTCTTTCAACTTGTCTAGATCCCATCTTTTTGCATTCATTCCTTTCTTCAATTTCTTCAACTTCATATGGCATTTCATGACCAACAAGTTGTGGTCAGAGTCCACGTCTGCTCCTGGGAAAGTTTTACAATCCAACACCTGGTTTCTGAATCTCTGCAGAATCATAATGAAGTCTATTTGATACCTTCCCGTGTCTCCAGGTCTCGTCCACGTATACAGCCGTCGTTTGTGGTGTTTGAACCAGGTATTGGCAAGGACTAAATTATGATCATTACAGGATTCAACCAGCCGACTTCCTCTTTCGTTCCTTTGTCCCAATCCAAATTCTCCTCTTGTATTACCTTCTCTTCCTTGGCCTACCACTGCATTCCAGTCTCCCATCACAATTAGGTACTCATCACCTTTTACATATTGTATTAAATCTTCTATCTCTTCATATATTCTTTCGATTTCTTCATCATCCGCTGAACTAGTAGGCATATAGACCTGCACTATTATGGTGGGCATTGATTTGGTGTCTATCTTGACAACAATAATTCTTGCACTATGCTGGTCGTAGTAGCTTACCTACTGCCCTATTTTCTTGTTCATTATTAAACCAACTCTTGCATTACCCCTGTTTGATTTTGTGCTGATAATTCAGTAGTCGCCTGACCAAAAATCCTGTTTGTGCTGCCAACGTACGTCACTTATACCAACTACATCTAACTTTAGTCTATCCATCAATCTTTTCAGATTCTCTAACCTACCACAATGATTCAAACTTCTAACATTCCACGCTCCGACTCGCAGAATGTCAGTATCCATCTTCCTGATGATCGTCCCCTCTCGTGTAGTCCCCACCCGGAGATCCGATTGGGGACTAGTCTACCTCCGGAATATTTTACCGGGGAGGAAGCCATCATCAGTACATCATTCATACAGAGAGAGCTGCATGTCCTCGGAAGTTAGGTACGGCTGTAGTTTCCCGTTGCTTTCAGCTGCGTAGCAGTATCGACGCAGCTAAGCCATGATGAGTGTTATTACAAGGCCATATCAGCCAGTCATCTAGACTGCCGCCCTTACAACTTCCGAAAGGCTGCTACCCCCCTTTGATGAACCATTCTTTAGTCTGGTCTCTCAACAGATACCCACCTGATATGGTTGCACCTGCGGCTCGGCTATCTGCTTCATTGGGACACGCAAGCCTCCCCACCGCGGCAAGGTCACATGGTTTGCTATATCAACATGTAATATATGGACATATTTGTATATTTACACATCTTTACTAATTTATATGAAGGTGCACTAATCTTTCTTCAAGTTCCCGTATAATGTAAATGCTGTTTACCATCGTCCAGCTGTTTAGAGTCTTTTGAAAGAATTTCATAGACTTATGTCTTATTTCCAATGAGAGGTTGTTAACGGATGCCGTTCCTGTGTAGTTGTGATTTTTTGCATTTTCTTTAATCTAAAGTGAGGAGTGTCTATACCATTTCTTCTTCTTGTATTGTATTCATGTTTCTTCGTCCTGAATTGGTAATCAGGTTTTCTTTGATGTCCGTTTTCATTAGTAAGTGTATATTGGAAGAAGGGTCATTATCCCTAATTCTTAGAAAATGGTCTACATGATTGCTTCTCTGAAATTCCCTGTATGCACCTGATTGTTTTCTTTTGCCATATAAAAATATCCTGAACCCCTATGGAATTTCCACACATCATGGTTCCGTACTGTAGATGTGGATGTGTAGGTGTCATAGTAAGCAGATACTTTTTGAGGTTCGCTAACACATTTCTTGATTTTTGGGACAGTTTCATACATAGTTGTGTGTATGAACATTCCATCTCAATTTTTAGTCCAAATGGAATCCTAACGTCTTCACTGATTTGTTGCTGTCCTCCCTAGTGGTATTGCTTAGATGAAGTAAAATTTCTTCAGTTTTGTTGCTGTTTAGACCAATTCATTTCCTTTTAACCATGTCAATGACTCCTGAAATCTCTCATTGTTTTGAGCAACTACATTTTCTTATTCTTTATCTGCTGTTATGGCGGTAATATCATCTGCATAGATCACAGACTTGCCTGATAAGTTCCTAGGAAAGTCATTAATATATACAAGAAAAAGTAATGGCCCGAGTGTTGATGGTCAGCTGTTACCTTTTGGCTTCTGTTTGCGAGGAAAGATTTAATTAATGATAGTTCAAGACCCTTAACTCTATGTGATACTATATCAGTAATTGTGTTAACACATTCTACAGCTGTAGTTTTTGATTTTCCTGCCCTGAAAAGGAAGGATTCAATTAAGCTTGTATTGTGAAACTTGTATTTTAATACAAGTGCTACGGGTTGGTAGCTTTCTTATAAACTGGAACTATGATTTAATCTCCAGACAGTCTGCAAATCCCTTTCCTTCAATACCGAGTTTATGAGTGTAGTTGGGGGAGCACTATTAAATCAATAATTTCTTTAAACATGGAGTTGGAGAAACTGTAACAGTGTTCTGTTTTAGAATTATTTAAGTTGTTTGGCAATTTTTTCTTTCTGTTTTTAAATATCACTCTGTGTAACTTCTTCCTGCTGTCAGTTAATTTACCTCGTTTGATGCTGCTGGTTACCTAACATATCCATGACTATAGGTTGACTGACTGCCAAGATTGGCAACATTTTGTATTGAGTTCTTGAAAAGTGACTCAAGACATCCTGTCCAATAGGTGCTGATTCTTTTCGTACCGTTCTGCCTTATTTATAACTGCCAAGGTGGCTTTGCACTTGATTTTAGAGTTTCCAATGAAGTTTTCATTAGTCCTAACTCTTGCTACTTTAATTTCCCTCCTGTATATTTGCTTTACGTTGTTGTACCTATCCTTATCTTCTGAACTACCTTTCTTAGATTTCTTATAACAGGGTGTCATTAGCTTTCTGATGGCTGAAAGATAGTAAACCCATGTTCACTTGTTCTATTCTTTGTCTTATTTACTATCTTACTTCTTTTGCGACAGCTTACATTCAGGTGAGAGCTTATTTAAACTACATATATAGTTTAAAATTTCATTCTGCCAGTTTGTTTTCATTAATTTCTACCTCAACCTTGTTATATTTCTCTCATTTAATGACTTAAAACTCTTAATTTGCTTGGTATTATATGCTCCCTTACTTGCAAATGGAAATTTAAGCCAGAGACCTTTATGACAAGTCAACAGCGGCTCTGTGACCCCATTCCTTAGATTGTTTTTATGGACATTAGTGATGTTATCTAGAAAGGCTTTATCCCTAGTACGCTGAACATTTATGACATAAAAGTTTTAGACCTTAAGGAGTCACACAATAGAAATGTTTGTGTCCTGTAGAATGTTTATTTCATATCCCCTATAAAGGTAATGTTGAAATTCTTGAATTAGGAGTATGATATAGAGAAATAATTATCAGTTTGATATTAGAGAGCTTGATACTGGCCACTTCAAATCATTCTTTGTAAAAAAAAGTTAGGGAATGAGCATGAGAGTCCTAAAGGATGACATTAAGAGCCCTCATTGTTCAAACAAACACAGCAGCTGTTTTAGGACACTGTTCATGAATAGCACATGGGGCTGGTGTCCCTTGTTGAAGAGTTGTACCACAATATCAGAAATGGTAGGAAACCATTGCTCACGTCAAATAAAAATACATCATAAAGAAGTTTTTGAACAGATGAATGTGAAGGATGCTCACTGTGGAAGTGACAAAGGGATAACAGCTGACACAGAAAATAGAAAATTATGATGATAATGCTTGTTGTTTAAAGAGGCCTAACATATAGGTCATTGGGCCTAGAAAGTTTAGAAATGTGGGGTTGTCAAAATATATTGGAAGTCAGATGGATAGTTCAGGTGGCAAATAAAGACATAGTAAATAAGGTTGATCAGAGGAGAACATATTCATGCCCACCAACTGAGCGCAGTATTTAAAAGGCTGGCCCAGCTGTTAATGGCACAGCAAACAACAACAAATTATTTTCACAATAATTTCTAAACTAAACAAGATATGGAAACAATATTTTGCATGTACCTTATAGATATCCTCTAGTATCTCTAGAGGGTCTGGTAGCTAATATCACACTTCCTGAGTGAATAGGAACACCGCACTTTCCACAAAAATAGCGTGTTTCACTAATAATTTCATTTTTGTAGCACACTTTGCATCTTGTTGAGGGGAACTGTACTTTATTTGGTGGTGTAAAATTCAAGAGAATGTGCTCTTTTCTCTTCCCATCTAACCTAAATGAGGAGGTGGACTTGGAGCTAACGAAGTGGAGGGTGCTGAGATGTCGGAGACTTGTATGTCGGGTTCAGTTTTTCCTGGAGCAAGTTCCCTACTAATACCTGCATGAAATTAAGGAATGTTATTGTTTTTTTTTGAGGATATCAGTTCTGAAGGAGCCCAAATGCATTAGGAAGTGAGCAGTACAGTAGAAAACCTATTTAGGCCACTTTACTGCTTTCCTCATGAAACGAGAGAGTGCCGAGTATCAACACCATGCATGTGTTGATGATATTAAAATTAAAAATTAAATAATTGAAGTTCAACCAATTCAATACATAAAAGAAAGAAATGTAGTAATTACATTCTTATTTAAATGGGACCGGTTTCGACTCTAGTCCAGGTCATCGTCAGCCGTAAAAACAAGTAGGCGAAATCACACAATGTTTATGAATATTGGAGAAATGGGTCAGATTCACACTCTGTCAGGCACAAAGTCACAACACTATCAAATAATATATGAGGATTATAAATAAACTTGAAGTCGCAGACGAATAGATTTGTAGAAGCAAACCGCCAGTTCCCGGTGATCAGCGCGGCACATTCAAGGTCATGCGCTGCGGTCTCGAACGCCAAAGTAGAGTGGAGAATGTCTTGAAGGTCCAATATTTGTCTCGGTTGCAGGATGTTAAGTACGTATATAAAAAATATACGACGCAAATCAGTATAATTGAATGAGAACTTGTGCTCCTGCTAAGTTCTTGGAAAACAGTTGACTTGAAAAAACAATTGTAAAGAGAAAAAAATGTAGTAAAAAGCGCAATATCGGAAAACAAATGAAAACTTATATGCACAGTGCGCTATTTTTTAAATTGAAAAAATTATTAGGACATGATTGGAGTAGTCGAAGTTGGCGCAAGACAAGAGTTAAAATTTGAAAGAGGAGAACCGAAATGAAGGTCGATTGGTTTTTTTTTTTTTTTTTATAAATAGAGAAGGTAGAATAAATTAACAGAGGAAGAGTGATAGTGATAAAAGAGAAAAAATAAAAGAGATTGAAGTTAGATGGTATTGAGGAAGGATAAGATAGGGAAAATGAAGGAGGGGTAGTTTAGGGTGGGTTAGGAGGGTGGGTTATTGGAGGTAGAAAATGTGGGTGGGAACTTTGTAAGGCATGGAAAATAGAATTGGGGTTTTGGAATTTGGAATTTTTGAGAAGAAGAATTAGGAAGTCAAAAAGGATATTGGGTTTTTCAGAAATGTCGTTTAAATTGAAATTAGGGTTGAAGTACTGGTCAAGGTGGATAAAGCAATTTTCAGTAATGTTTAAGAGGGGGCCTTTGTTAATGATTTTAAGTATATTCATGTCATTGTTAATACTGGTGAAACTATGCTTGGAGTCTTGTATGTGCTGTCCTATGGCAGAGAATCTGTTGTATTTAATGGCGTTGACATGTTCAGAGTACCTGATATTGAAGTTGCGGCCAGTTTGTCCGACGTAGGAGGAATTGCAGTTGTTGCATTTGAATCTGTATACACCAGATTTAGAAAAAGCATTAGACTTATTTAGAGATTTAGAGTTGTGTAAGATATCAAGATTTCTATTGTTAGTTCTAAAAGAAATTTTCATGTTATGTTTTTTAAAAATATTAGTTATTTTATAAGCATCCTGAGTGAAAGTGAAGGTGGAAAAAGCAGTTAGTATTATTGTGTCTTTAGATAAAGTGGTTTTTGGACGGTGTTTGAATTTGTTGATGATGCGGTTTATGAAGGAGTTGTTAAAGCCATTAAATTTAGCAATGTTGCGGATGGTGTTTAATTCATTATTTAAATCTTTTTTGGACATAGGGGTGTTGAAGGCACGAAAAATTAAGCTGTTATAAGTAGCACGTTTCTGAGCTTGGGGGTGCGAAGAATCTTGTCTTATTGTAGTTGCTGTTTGGGTTGGTTTTCTGAAAATTTTGTAAGATAAAGAGGAAGGATGTCTAGTAATAGTTAGGTCTAGAAAATTAAGAGTTTGGTTGTGTTCTGATTTGAGGGTGAATTTAATGTTAGAGTCTAAGTTGTTGAGATGAAGAAGTGTAGAGGCTGCGTTGGTTGATTCCTCATTTAATATTACTAATGTGTCGTCGACATATCTCGCCCAAAAGAGGATGTTGGAGAAATTATTATTATTATTAATTTTAGTGTTTTCTAAGAAGTCGAGGTAAATTTCAGCAAGAATGCCAGAAGCTGGTGAGCCCATAGCCAAGCCATCTTGTTGATAAATGGTGTTGTCAAAGGTAAAATAATTATTGTTGAGAACTAATTTTAAAATAGACATGAAGTCTTGAATTTCAAGTTTACTTAGGTTACTGAATTTGTTCAGGTTGTTGTTTATAATGGGGAATAATTTTGAAATTGGAATACTAGGGTACATGTTCACAATGTCAAAAGAATGGAGAGAAAAATTTGGTTGGATTTCAAAATTCTTTAATTTGTTGATTAGATCAGAAGTGTTTTTGATAGATTTGTTGGATAAAAATTGATAATTTTTTAGTAAAAATGTTTGGATAAATTTAGAAGTGTTGTATAGGGGACTGGGTCTGTAATTGATTATTGGACGGATGGGAATGTTAGTTTTGTGAATTTTAGGGAGTGCTTTGGCAGTGGGTAGTCCTGGGTTCATGTTTATTAATTTAGTTTTTTCTTGGTGAAGAAGAGTGTGAATCTGACCCATTTCTCCAATATTCATAAACATTGTGTGATTTCGCCTACTTGTTTTTACGGCTGACGATGACCTGGACTATGGTCGAAACCGGTCCCATTTAAATAAGAATGTAATTACTACATTTCTTTCTTTTATGTATTGAATTGGTTGAACTTCAATTATTTAATTTTTAATGTTAATATTTTCAATACGGAACAATGAAATTTTTATCTTTAAATGTGTTGATGATAGTCAGTGACAGATTTGTTTGTTTCTGCCGAGTGGATAGTAGTTACCATAGTCCCTCCAAGAAACAAGCAATATATCCTCGTCCCTCCTGAAAGTAATTTTGCCCCGTTTGAGAATTGCCTAGGGTTCCTTTAGATCTTTCAGTACACACATATTGTTCCACATACGGCAGTGTTCTGTTACCGTAATTGTTTTGTGAGTCCAATGCTATTGTAATAATTATTCATATATACTGTATACCCTGACCAAGATAATTTTCAAGCAGCTGAAAAACTGGGCTTTGTAAATTCGCACTACTTGAATCATATTTAATGAGTTTACAGATTTACCCCATGTTAGACTCACAAACCATCCTTGCTAAAATCCCATATTTTATTATTTTACCGGGGTTGTACATACGGAATCTTTGGCGCCCTCGTCCCTCATCCGGAACAATTTTCTGTTTGCAAATGTAAAGCTCTGTAAATCTGTCACATAGTTTCTGTAAAATGGGTCTAATTTTATATAATTTGCTCTTATCTGCTGCTGTCACTAAAATGGAGAAATGAGAGGATATTTTCGAAACAATTTCCTGACATGGTGTTTGAGAAAATAGGATCATCTGTGCAGTACATTCTGAGAAATTGTTTACTAATGATGCTGGTATTGAGCATCAAACCCAGGGATTGTCTCACTTCTGAAACTGTCACTAGATTCCAGGTTTGTGTAAAAGAATGTTTAGAGAAGGGACGTGGTGCAACACTGGCGCACAGGTTTTCAAGAAATTCAGCCTATCTTGGCTATCATCAGCTAGCAGTCATTAGACAAAATTACAAAGATGTTACGTTAGAGCATGCGGATGTCTAATGAAAAATGGAAGTAAAATATATTGCAGTATGTTGCATTAAAATATCTCTGATTAAAAGTGGTGATGGTTAAACTAAAACCTATTGATTGAGCATGGACATGAGTACATAAACACATTAAAATATATATGCCGCATCATAAGACACTAAAAAATATAGTACACTAAACACATTAAAACATGGTATATTTTAAAAAAAGTCTATTAAAATTTGAGTTCATGTTGCGTTGCATTCATTCTTCAATCATCTTGTAGTTCTTGTGTTGATTAAGTTGTATTAGGTGAATATCGAGAATGTTCTATGGCTGATATACTTTGTATTGGTATGTTATAAGAACTCTTGTCATTAAAATTTGAAAATTGAGTACTGTGCAATTCAACTGTTGATGTAGTCAGAAAAGATTTATATATACAGCAAGATAGGGTTTAATTTTAGAGCAGTTGGTACACAACCTCCGCAGCAACAACAATAAAAACCATATAACGTGCATAGACGAGAGAGTTGTCACCACCAACTGCTCTAAAATTAAACCCTATCTTGCTGTATATATAAATCTTACCTGACTACATCAACAGTTGAATTGTACAGTACTCAATTTTCAAATTTTAATGACAAGAGTTCTTATAACATACCAATACAAAGTATATCAGCCATAGAACATTCTCGATATTCACCTAATACAACTTAATCAACACAAGAACTACAAGAGGATTGAAGAATGAATGCAACGCAACATGAACTCAAATTTTAACAGACGTTTTTAAAATATACCACGTTTTAATGTACTATATTTTTTAGTGTCTTATGATGTGGCATATATATTTTAATGTGTTTATGTACTCATGTCCATGCTCAATCAATAGGTTTTAGTTTAACCATCACCACTTTTAATCAGAGATATTTTAACGCAACATACTGCAATATATTTTACTTCCATTTTGCATTAGACATCCGCATGCTCTAACGTAACATCTTTGTAATTTTGTCTAATGACTGTAAATTTGTGTGCTAGCTGATGATAGCCAAGATAGGCTGAAACCGGTACTAGTGCAATAATTCATTCACAATAAATGTATTGATCAGTGGAAAATTTTTCTTGTCTATTACATTGAATCCAATCAATACGGAATATGAAACTTATAAATAATATCCGGGCTAACTCGGATATGATCCAGAGCCTGGACACGCGCTACAAGAAATAACTCGGATATGGGCATGAATGTTTGATAGGTTGCATGTTGATTAAATCAGGACTCATTCTGTTCATTTTAAAGGAAAGTATATGAATTAGGAATTTGGTAGGGCAATGATGCAGATTAAAATAGGTGTAGGTTGTAATAGGGTGTTGCGACATCAAGCCGGTCTACAGACTAGAGGGGCCAGTGATAATATAGAATGTCTCACCACAGTTCAGTGGATGGGGTATTTTTTAAATAAAAGCCATGTCCCCATGATTTGGTTGTGTGGCTGTATTACTGAGAGCTTTCGTGGCTGGTCTATAAATTTATTACCCCAATAATAATTTAAAGATATGTATTGTAATACTAGGTTGATGCTTTCACGGTCTGTAATTGTAGATGTGGTAGTAAGCTTTTGGCATTGGCTGTGTTTGTTAGGGCTCCACGCCTTCTCTTTCTTTCCTTGACATAGCCTCAATGTTCATTCTGTGTTTTGTTTCTGTAGAAAGTCCGTGGATGTAATTCACAACTCCAGCTCAGTTCCTGTGTGACATGGACCAGAAAGTAGAGATCAAGGAGGAACTTGTAGGAGCAGTGAGTACATCATTTGTAAGTATCATTCTAGAATGCTTTATAGTGATTGGAACTTAATTCACATTTAACAACTCTACCTTATTGGAAGTAAACTCTCATAATATACAGTGCTGTAATTTGTGCTCATAGATGTTCAGTCTCCAGCCCTAAGGCTGGTTGGATCCTCAACAGCTCTGCCATCAGCTGTCATAGATGGCCTAGGCATCACTGAAGAGGCGTACTAGGGAAATGAGGAGTGAGGTAGTTTCCCGTTGCTTTCCTCACCGAGCCAGAAGTTGCTATTACATATCAGTCTGCCAAGCCCACTGAAATGCATGCATCAACCGACCCTATGAGCAACGTTTTCACACCATTCATTGCAGGGACTGGCTGCACAAGGAATGGCATTACTAGCATCGCTCATAGCTCAGTCACTTTCATATTGTCAAAGCCAAGGATAAGACAGAGACAGATCAATGAAAGTAAGAAAATTGCTCTAGCCCACACCAGAAGACATAGTGCACTGTAAACACTAGGTCCTGCCAGCAAAGGCATCATAGAGGGTTATTCTCAATAATTCATCACATTTTAATATCTAGCTGTAGTACCTGGTGTTGCTCAAATGTTTACCTTTAGCATTTGTTAATTATGAAGTTAATTGCTTTAGATTTCTTTATTGTGATGTTCATTGACATTTTACAAATATTTAAGTTGTATTAGGTTATTTTGTTTCATGTTAAACTTTGTCTTAGTGGCAGCCAGCATGTATAGTCCGGGTAGTAGGTGATCCTTTTAAGTAAGTGATAAACTGTATGCGTTCATGCATTGCGTTCTGGATGTTATGTAGATTGTTACCGTGTTTTGGTGGATCGCAGAGAGGTGAAAGAAGGTGCTGGGTTTGAATGGGTCTAACTACGATGTCAAAATTTGAATTAAAAGTTTAAATAAAGGTTATATTTCTTTCAAATAAACAAATTTAACAAATTTTCACTTGGTGAAATAACAATGAAATCTCAGGTACAGTGCCAATTCGCTCACAAGGGTGGAACACCCCAGAATAGAGAATTCAACAGTTTTGGGTTTCGAGCCCTCAGTTTACACATAGAGGTATAGAAATCTCCCAAATTCAAGAGCACTTGCTCCAAAAGTTACAATATTTAGCCTTCCACCTCACTAGAACATGCTCTCAATTTCTAACAGCCTACTCCAGATCTCTGGCCTCTCTCGGAGTGTCTACTACCCAACCTACTGGGCCTTCGTGGAGAAAGAATAACTCCTAACGGGGCTCTTGGCCCGGTGATACAAGCTACTGAGGTGTCACGAATAAAGGTTAATTTAATGCATTACGGAAAAGAAGAAAAGAAGGTAACGCACTCTATCCCCGAATTACAGTTAAAGATTTTATGAAATTTTTACATTAGCCGAACAAAATTTTACATTTTAGAAAAGGTTGGTTATGTAGTTAGAAATTCGGACCTTCTCTTCAGATAAATTTCTGGAGACACCAATAAAGATAGAATTTATGTGGCCATTAGCTGGCTGTTGTTCTGCCCGCTGAAGAATGAGGTGCCCCGCCTCCTGTCTTAACACACACTCTTATGCCTATTACTCACGGTAAAATATTTCTTAAAATTTGTTGTACAATTAATTTTATAAAGATTTGGTGAAAACAAGTTGTGTTGCTCATGGTAAAATTATTTTATAAAATCCGTGGAAGCATCAGGATGGCCATTTATGAACTCACTTCTGAACTGAGATGTATATATGCTGCCATCTATCGCTAAACTTTTAAACCAAGAATCAGCTGTTCATCTTAGAGTGTGTTTGAGAGTACGCCTCCAACAAACAAAGCAAAACTTGCTGCTTTAGCTGCAATTATATGTTGTACAGTGGTAAAAAAGAAAGAAAAGAAATGCCAGGAAATGGTGGACCAGGGATTGGATCAAATGAAGAGAAGAAGGTAGAGGATTGCTGTCCTTGGTCGAAAATTAGTTGAGGTTAGAAGACCAGCATTCATATAGGAATTTGGCGATTGTGTTTTCTGCCTCTCTTCTTGCACTTCTGTCATGGTAAAGTGGCGTTTTAAGTTCATACAAACAAGTCGTCCAGTAAAACACTAACAGCTTCCTTAGCCCACCCGGATCCTGCCATTTTAGAAAGAAGTGTTTGTTTACAATCTTCTCACAACATAGAGCGAGCGTTATCGTGATGTCAGCTTCGCTGATTGGTTCATTTCGTAAAATTAATTTTATGGAGTAGAATATGTCCTATTTTATGAAAAATTTTATCAAAGGTTTTACAAACCTTGAATTTGACCGTGAGCAACAGAAATTTTATAAAGTTAAATTATTGTACAAAAAATTTGACAGAAAAATTTGCCGTGAGCAACAGGCATTAGAAATTCGGCGATCAGATGACAAGGTAGCCACAGCAGCCGCAGTTTATATACACGAAAGGAAGGTTCGAGAGGATTCTGGACTAATCCGGATACACCCTCTCAATTTTATTGGCCAATTCAAAATTTTACACCCAAAAACCCAGAAGAAGCCTGTGATAAGCTGAAAAATAAGTACAGAAAATTAGTGATTGGTCACATTCAAAAACTGCGGAATGAGAGGGAAGTGTTTCAAACCTTGAAATATATATAAAATAAATGAAAGTTGATTTACTTGAAAAAACCTATAAACACAAAATTTCTTTCAATAACAAATAGTTCTTCCTTGCAGCAAAGTGCGTGACCTTAGTTTTTGTACTGCCATCTATGGAGAAAAGTTCAAACTTCTTGAAGTAAACAAACACAAGGCGAATAAATTCTGTCAGTTTAGGCAACTTCACAATAACACAATTACTCAGTACTTCAATGGTGACATCTTCTGATTAATGTCCCAACTTCTGTAGTAGCAATTTCACCTTTTGGTCGATAGAGGAGTTCATTAAGGCGCTTCTTTTGAATGAGCGGGATTGAGGTGTAACTGATTCCAGCTGTCATTGGGACTGTCACCAATCAGCCTACCAACTCCGATAACTGTGCAAAACTTTGTCATTTTAGACATTTTGTTTTTCATCCTTTCTCAGTCCACATGCCAATGATGGCTGGACTTCGACTTAACTAGCGTCCAGACTCCCAGAAAGATGGATCAGTCATATCAGGAATGAAGATCACGCCCTCATGTCATGGCCTCCACACTCTCCTGACCTCACCCCTTGCGAATTTTTCTTATGGGATTATGTAAAAGACTCAGTTTTTATGCCACCATTACTGGCTGATCTAACAAAACTGCAGGCCTGCATCATGAACACCTTTGGTCAAATTGACAGCGACATGCTACGTCGGGTGTGGGATGAACTTGACTATAGAGTTGATGTTTGTAGAGTCACTCATGGAGCATATCGAGCACTTGCAGACTCAAAAACACTTTGTGAGCTTTTCTGTCTATATAATTTTGTAATGTTATAACAAATAATAAACGAACAGGAATTGTTTGAAACCGCTCAAATCATTTGTGTGTATCCTGTATGGCACCGCATCCCTTCTGGCTGGGGCATCTGTATGTAGTTCTGTTTCGCATCCTTACTCGTATATGCTCAGAACTGGTTCCTCCAACAAGGCCTGTTTTATCTTCATGAAGGCTTTCTTCTCTTCTGCTCAAACTTAAAGTTGACTCCCGTAGGTGACATGCGCGTCGTGATGAGGATAAAATTATGATAGAGACGACACTTACACCCAGCCCCCATGCCAGAGAAATTAACCAATTATGGTTAAAATTCCTGACCCTGCCGAGAATCAAGCACGGGAGCCCTGTGACCAAAGGCCAGCGCGCCGGACACTGTTTCCAATGTTGAAATGAAGTAGTGCGTCAACCCTGTCCCCGCCTCACGTCTTTCCCAGTACAGTGATTACATAATATAATTATATCCAATGAAAATACAAACATATAAAAGAAATGAATTCATTTACACATTTTTTAAGTCACACAGTGATACTTTGGACATACGAGAAAGATTGTAACGCGACCAAGAACGGAATTTTCCAACAACTCTGAGTAAAAAGAAGCCTTACAAATTTATAACAGTTTTTCCTTACATACAATTTACAAAATATACATTTAATGTTAACCCAGTCAATACTTACAATACCACATTTTGTGGTTAAATAATTATAAAAGATAGAAAAGTTGTGAACATGTTTCGCCCTTCTTAATAGGCATCATCAGCACAATGGATAATCTAAAAACAAATAATTACAATTAAGAACATTTACAATTATTGGTCATATAGAATTGGAATGAGATGTTGTGATGTTAAAAGTTATTTTTGATATCATGATTAGAAAGTTTGACGCGAATGTTACAAACACAAGTTAAAACTATTCTAGTACATTTTTACAATATTGTCTAAAAAATATATATATTGGAGAGGTTTTTTAATCGGCATTCGTCTGGAATTGAAATGGATCCTCTTCTTTTAACTTTTGGTGAAAGTCAATATTATTGTCATGTTCACCACCAAGCAGATTTGAAGAATAAGATATGTATAAAACATATGTTCCTATTGTAGAAATTAGGTCAGGAATGAACAATTGATGTTTCTTCTGGAGTTAAATTGGTTGAAACACATTCAGGTGAGAATACGTTGAAAAGGAATATACGTTGAAAATTTATCCGATGTACAAGTTGGAATGGTTAACGCTATAACAGTATTCTTCCAGATTGTTGTGTAAATCTCAATGGTTAGAACTGCAGAGGAATATAAAAGAGCATTTAATGTGTATGTATCAATAATTCATGCGGTTGTACAGTGTTATGGGTTACGTAAAAATGGATACTTACTCGAATGCCGTGGAGTGTTTATCTTGTTCTGTTATTAGCGTTAGTCTGACTGGCGTTCCTGCTACGTGTATTGTATGGGTGTGGCGGAGGTGGGGGACGGGTTGAGGGAGGGAGCAATTGGACGTAGTAATATGTATTGGTATTGGTACGGGAGGGGTATTATTTGGAGGGGGAATTGTAGGTTTAGTATTCGGGGGGGTAAGTGGAGTTGTTGAATTGACAACTTTTAATGTATGCAGAATTTTCTTTTGATTTGGGATAACTGTTTTCAATAACTTAGGTATTAATGTGTATAAAGAACTCTTAATCGCCGTGTCGTCATTAAAGTTGCGATCTTTATTAAATGTTTTGTCCAGATAAATATAAATAATTTCTAATTCATTTAGTAGTTCTCCCTTGTTAGTATTCCTTATTATTGTCAGATCTTTTTCTGTTGAGGTAAAATGGTGGCCCGTTTCCTTCATGTGTGTACTCATAGCGGAATATTTGTTATGTTTGTCGGCATTGAAATGTTACATATATCTTGTAATAAAACTTCTTCCAGTCTGGCCAACGTATGAATAACTACACTGCGAATATGTCAACCTGTATCTGAATATTTGGTGGTATTATTATTATTATTATTATTATTTATTTTATTATAATTAAAAAATATGTTCTGTGTAGTATTGGTTGTTCTGTAAGCTACGTTCATATTATACTTGTTGAAGGTATTAATAATTGGTCGATAGTTTGGCTATTATATGTGAAAACGGCATGTTTATTTCTGTTCGGCCTATCTGGTTTGAGGTTAGTGGATAGCTTGTTTTTGATCCTATATATCAGACGGTTTATCATTTCAACTTTTATCCATTGGTTACCGCAAGATTTCTTATGTAATTTAATTCAGTTCTCAAATTTATGGGAGATAAGGGGATTCTTAAGGCTCGCTATATCAGCCTGTAAAAAGATGCCTGTTTTTGTGATCCAGGATATAATGAAGAATTATTTATTGTAATTGACGAGTGTGTAGGCTTTCTGTGAACTTGATATTCAAAGGAGTTATTAGATGGGGTAACTTTTATATCCAAAAATTTTAAAGAGCCTCCATCTTCATCTTCTTTTGTAAAATTTACATTGGGCTTGACCCTGTTTAATTTATCTAATATTTCATTACTACTGGTGACATTCTTGTCAATTATGACAAATGTGTCATCCACAAACCTTAACCACAAGCTAATTCCTTTTATGTTGGTTTTAATTTTTGTGTGACCGAGCTCGATAGCTGCAGTCGCTTAAGTGCGGCCAGTATCCAGTAATCGGGAGATCGTGGGTTCGAGCCCCACTGTCGGCAGCCCTGAAGATGGTTTTCCGTGGTTTCCCATTTTCACACCAGGCAAATGCCGGGGCTGTACCTTAATTAAAGCCACGGCCGCTTCCTTCGACTTCCTAGGCCTTTCCTATCCCATCGTCGCCACAAGACGTATCTCTGTCGGCGCGACGTAAAACAAATAGCAAAAAAAAAATTTTTGTGTGCTCAATCATATCCATATCGGCTAGGATACCCGAAATAGGGTCTCCCATCGCCAAGCCATTCTGTTTGTAAATTCTACCATTAAACGTGAAATAGTTATTATCTAATGCAAATTTTAATATAGTCATAAATTCTTCGATCTCCATTTACTGAGGTTACTGTATTTACTGATATTGTTGTATACGGTGTAATATTAATAGTGTCTTTAATCGGAATATTTGAAAACATGTTAACTACGTCGAAAGAGCACATTATATGATGGGATTGTAAGTTGAATTCGTTAAGGGTCTCGCAAAAATCAATTGAATTCTTTAATGGTTGCTTGTTATTAATTGTATAGTGTCGTTTGAGGAAGTTATGAAAGTATTTAGAAATTTTGTAGGTTGGATATCTTTCTTATGTATTTTGGGGAGGGCTCTAGCTTTAGGGAGGCTGGGATTCATGTTTGTGAGACTTTGTTGTTCCTGGTCATTAAAAAGAAATGTTGATTTTTTTAGCAATGACTTTATGTTTCGTTGTATTCTTGCTGTCGGGTCTTTGTTTACTATTGTGTAGTTGTTATCATTAAGAAAATCTTCTGGTTTTTGGATACATGCATGTCTGTCTAATAGAACTATTGAGCCTCCTTTATCAGCTTTGGTTACAATGATGTTGTTATTATCTATTTTTGTCTTCATGTTCTGTATTAATGTATGTTGTTCAGGGTCAAAATTAGTGTTCGGGTTTTCTGCTAACCTTGGGAGTTTTTTCTTTATATCAGTTCTTAAATCGTTTTGTACATCACAAGTTAATTTGGAAATGTTACTTTCTATTTCAGCTATGGTATTTATAATATCGACCTCTTTATTTTTGTTAGGCCAATTATATTTGGGACCTTTGTATAAGAGTTCTATCTCTTCATTTGAAAACTGTGTATTTGTCAAATTTGTTACTATAGCTGTGACAGAATGCATTGGATTTGTCTTCTGTTTGTCTGTATTTAGCCTAGAATGTTGAGATTGGGTTTTTTTTTAGCTGAATAAGTTTTTTGGCGAGTGTTGTCTGTTTTTTGTCCATTAGCTGTGTTAGTTTGTAGTTTACTTACTTCCATTCTAATGGGACTAATTCTTAGGATACTATTAAATGTGTTTTATGTAGTTGCAAGTTCAAATGGGCTTTCTTCTGGTATCTTATTTTAATTTCATTCCTCAACCAAATGTCATTTACTCTATTTTGTACCGTGTGTGCGGTTGTACTGTTCAAATTCTTCCTTTGCGTCAATCTTAAAAATTTTGGGATCAATTTCAATTTCAGGCAGTTTTTAAAAAAATAGTTATGTCCTTACTTAGTTTACATATTTTTGTTTTAAGATTAAGAAATTTGTTCATTTGGTATTTTGCCCGGTTGGCTACAAGTCATTAATCTCATTTTTTGTCCGTATTGACGACAGTGATTACATACAATTTACAAAATATACATTTAATGTTAACCTGGTCAGTACTTACAATACCACATTTTGTGGTTAGCGACTTATTCTCCGACTTTGCCTATCAAATTTAGTTAAGATAAGACCACTAATAACATAAATATTTGAGAATTAATTTAAGGCTTTCCCCTAAACTACCATTTCACTCACCTTAAATAAAAATGATTTATAGCGTAGATTGTAGGGGCTCACCCCCGACTTTACGTACTGATTTTCATTAAATTCTATTCAACCGTTTTATCGTGATGTGTGTACAGATAGACAGACCGACAGAAATTACGGAAAAGTAAAAAGTGCATTTCCTTGTTACTGTGGACACGACCGATGCAGAAATACCATTATTTTTAAATTCTGAGCAATGTACAGACAAAACTCTTATTTTATATGTACTGTATAGATGTATAAAACATCCCATTGTATGTTGTGTTAAAATTTGGATTTGATCAAATAACGTGTTTTTGGAGACGCAGAGGTACCGGAATGTTGTCCCGCAAGAGTTCAACACGAGGCTGAGATATTTGAGCAGCTTCCAATACCACTGCACTATCCAGGATCGAACCTGCCAAGGGGCAGAAGGCCTTTGAGCCGTTGTGAGAGTCTCTTTGTCTTTACAAAGACGGATTTGAAGTCGTGTGTTTTCGTCTAAGTTTTTAATAATAAATGTTACAGCATCTAAAGATCCATTAGTTCTATATTTCATGACTTGAGTGGAGTGTAATTAGAGTAACTACTAAGCTTAAACAATACCACTTCATTCTCGCACTCAGTGACGTCAGGCGCTTTAGCCAATAGCAGCGCTGCTCTCCGGAATGACCTATCTGACCTGTGAATTATTCTAGTTACGTTGGAAAACCCCATTTCCAAGAAATACATGGTTTGTAAACGACGGTTTTGTATACCTACGCGTTATGAAACTCTGAAACGGTGCTGGTGAAGAACGCAACAGCTGAGGGGCACTGCAACTTCCCTCTGTAGGTGGGGGTATTAGAATAACACCCACAGTACCCTCTTCCTGTCATAAGAGGCTACTGAAGGGCACCCCATGGGTTCTGAACTTGGGAGTCTGGGTTGGCGACCACGGAGCCCGTAGCTGAGTCCTAGCTTTATTTCCACTTACTTGTGCCTGGCTCCTCACTTTCATCTATCCCTCTTCTTCAAGTGCCATCTCCTTCTTTTTTTGGTAGTTGCTTTACGTTGCACCGACACAGATAGGTCTTATGTCGACGATGGGACAGGAAAGGGCTAGGAGTGGGAAGGAAGCGGCCGTGGCCTTAATTAAGGTACAGCCCCAGCATTTGCCTGGTGTGAAAATAGGAAACCATGGAAAACCATTTACAGGGCTGCCGACAGTGGGGTTCGAACCTACCATCTCCTGAATACTGGATACTGGCCGCACTTAAGCGACTGCAGCTATCGAGCTTGGTTCATCTCCTTTCAGAAGATCGGCTACCATCATCGAGATTCTTGCTTTGGATGTTGCTCAGTAGTGGAAGAGTTGAACCAAGTTTTCAAATTATCAATCAAAGGAATGCACCTTCTTCCTGGTCTTCTTTTGCCGTGTATCTTCCCCTGAATAACCAGCTGCAGTAGACAATATTCTCTTCTTTCATCTATCCTATCCAACCACATTGGGTCAACATTAGTTCTTTCCCGACCCCGACGGTATTACGTATGGAGGCCTATGGAGTCTTTCATTTTCACGCCCTTCGTGGCCCTTGTCTTTCCTTGGCCTATACCTTCATTTTTCGAAGTGTCGGATCCCTTCCATTTTTTTTGCTCTGATTAGTGTTATATAGAGGATGGTTGTCTAGTTGTACTTCCTCTTAAAATAATAATCACCACAACCACCACCAGACTGCAACTGAAAAACGGTTATATTCTTGTAACTGTTTCATTCAACAACGGTTGTGTTCCCGAAACGGTTGCGATCTATCTGTCCCAGCTGTAGTGGGTATTACAAACAGTGATACATGCACGGAGCCTCAAGGAGGTTTGTAATGTAGAAACAGTGGAGGTCCGCCTGCAAGCCTCGTATCGAGAGCAAGGGAAGCAGTGCAGCGGTGAGTTACCGTGCACACTAGTAATAAACGTAGAGTTTTACCAATATCCAGAGGCGATTCTAGCCCTGGGGGGAGGGGCTCGGTTTTAGTGAAATAATGATTTTAAAGTTCCTTGATTAATAAAGAGATTGATAATTTCATATATAATGTATTTTCGTAAACATGGTTACTTTTCTTTTGAATTCTGTTATCAAGACTTACAATCAAACCAATCAATACTGATCTGCATTTAGGGCAGTTGCCCAGGTGGCAGATTTCCTATCTGTTGTTTTCCTAGCCTTTTCCTAAATGATTTCAAACGAATTGGAAATTTATTGAACGTCTCCCTTGGTAAGTTATTCCAGTCCCTAACTCCCCTTCCTATAAATGAATATTTGCCCCAGTTTGTCTTCTTGAATTCCAACTTTATCTTCATATTATGATCTTTCCTACTTTTATAAACGCCACTCAAACTTATTCGTCTACTAATGTCATTCCACGCCATCTCTCCGCTGACAGATCGGAACATAGCACTCAATTGAAATAATAACATTAAGTTATTTATTAGACCACCTAATCAATACAAAATCGTCTTGGATAATTTACATAAATTTGTTAACTAATAGTGGTACATGTTTCGCCTTCCCTGAAGGCATCATCAGCCATAGTCTTAACCTTAAATTAAAAATAAGCGTCTAAATAACATGTAATAATAAAATGAATTTTAAAATCTTGAAGAGATTTGAAGTAAAATAACGTTAAAAATAACAATGATGGTTTAAAAATACAATGTGATGAGATATAACAGCGGAAGTATTAACAAAATTAACATTAGAAGGCTGCTAAAATAAGTGCAATGGATAAAACAACAGATTGTTATAAAACAAGTAGTAAGATTGCATAAAAATAAAGTTGATAGTCTGGCGGTTATAATTAGACGATGGCGAAAAATCGTATACAATCAAAGTAAAGAAGAGAGAATAAAAGTCAATGTTAGTCGAGAGATCCGAAGTTAATCATGATCTTCAAGATAAAAGACGAAAGTCAGAGGCATATGGTGAAGTTGTAGAACACGTTGAGGATATGAAGTTGTAGAATAGAAGTTGAAGAACAGTTTCAAATAGGATCTCTATGGACCATCTCAAAATTTGAAGTAATGCTCAAATGTTGTTAATTGTGAATTTGTAGATATTCTAGTTGAAAAAGCATATAATAGTGGAATCTGTAAAAGGAAGCAAGAAATGTGGAGTTAATTGTGTGAAAAGATATTTGAAAATATTGAAGTAGAATTGTGTGCACTTGCCATTTGACGGTGACAAAGATAGCTTGTAACGTTATGAGTTAGAATTATTTGCAACAGTAGACTTCTTGCTACGTGTGTTATAGCTGAAGGTTTGTGCTGGAGGGGGATCTGTTTGCGTTGACGTAACTATTGGAGGGGGGCTGCTATTGGTGGGAGGGAATGAAGAGAGCGTATTACTGCGCGTGTTGTATCGGTGTAAGGCTATTGGAGGGAGCGATGTTACGGTGGGTGTGGCTATGGGTTTATTGGTTGTATTTGAATTAGAGGTACTAGCGGCGGGGGGAAGGGAGGGGGGTATATTAGCTGTAGGGGAGGTGGGAACGCTAACTGATGTGAGGTTGAAGATTTTTAAGAATATGTTGGTGAGGGGAGTTGATTCTCGTAATAAAATAAGAATCTTTTCATACAAGGGGCTTTTTTTTATCAATAGTGTCATTTAGGTTCTTATCTTTATTAAAATGTTGGTCGAGGAAAATAAATAAGTTTTCATATTCTGTCATGAGTTTACTTTTATCGACTCTTTTTAGGATATGGAGGTCTTGTTCAATTGTGGTGAATTTATGCCCTGTGTCCCTCATGTGGTTGGCCATTGCGGAGAATTTGTTGTGTCTTTGGGCATTGTAATGCTCGGCGTATCTGGTGGAGAAGCTGCGGCCAGTTTGGCCAACATAAGAAAAATTACATGTAGAGCATTTCAATCTGTATATTCCTGATCCAGAGTAACTATTGTCTGTGATGTTAATAGAGTTGTGATTGAAGAATAAATTACGATTGGTGTTTTTTGTTGTGTAGGCTATTTTTATTTCGTGCTTCATTAATGAATTGGTTATCGGATAAATGCTATGGTTAGTGAACGTGAATTTAGCATATTTTGGTTTGACGGGTTTCAATGGAGTTAAATTTGTAGCTAGTTTCAGTTTGGTTTTATTAATGATTTTATCAATCATACTCGTGTTAAATCCATTGAATTTAGCTATTTCCTTAATGAATAGTAATTCTTTCTTTAAATTAATAGAGGACATAGGGATCTTTAATGCTCTATATATTAAACTGTGATAAGTGGCTTTTTTATGTGAGTTGGGATGTAAAGAATCATTTTTTATGGTTGTTGGAGAAAAGGTGGGTTTTCTGTATATTTGGAAGTCGAATTTGTTCAATGTTCGTGTGATTTTGATGTCGAAGAAGTTCAAAGAGTTATTGAACTCATCTTCTTCAGTGAATTTAATATTATTATCTAAGTTGTTGAGAAATGATAGTATGTTATTGCTGTTGTTGATTTGTTTATCAATGATAGCTATGGTATCATCAACATAGCAATGCCAAAGACAGAGTCCGTTGATGTTATTAATAATCTTACTATGTCGAGATTATCTAAGTATATATCGGCTAGTATTCCAGATAACGGGTCTCCCATCACTAGACCTTCTTGTTTGTAAATTTTCTTATTGAAGGTAAAATAGTTGTTGTCTAAGACGAAATTAAGTAATTTTAACCATTCATCAATTTCGATTTTGCTCAATGTGCTATGTTTCAACAGATTGTTTTTTATGATGTTAATAGTATTGTTGATAGGGATATTAGTATACATGATGGTGATATCGAAAGAACATAAAACATGGTTAGGTTGTAGACTGAACTTATTTATGGAATTACAAAGTTCGATCGAGTTCTTTATGGGGTTGGAGTTGTGAAATTTGAAGTGTTTTTTCTGGAATTTGTGTAGGAATTGAGAGCTTTTATAGGTAGCACTATTAATACTATTAATTATAGGCCAAATGGGGACATCATTTTTATGAATTTTGGGCAATGATCTGACTGTAGGTAATTTTGGGTTCATTACAGTTAATTTCTGATAATCTTGATCATTTAAAATGAAGTTAGAATTTTTAAGAAGGTTCTTTAAGTTACGCTGTATTTTGTTTGTTGGATCTTTGTTAATTAAGGTACAGGTATTGTCTGAAAAAAAGGTTTCAGTTTTATTGATGTAATCTTGTTTGTTCATTATTACTATGGTGTTGCGCTTATCTGCTTTTGTAATTACTACATTGTTGTTACAAATTTAACTCCATTGAAACCCGCCAAACCAAAATATGCTAAATTCACGTTCACTAACCATAGCATTTATCCGATAACCAATTCATTAATGAAGCCCGAAATAAAAATAGCCTACACAACAAAAAACACCAATCGTAATTTATTCTTCAATCACAACTCTATTAACATCACAGACAATAGTTACTCTGGATCAGGAATATACAGATTGAAATGCTGTACATGTAATTTTTCTTATGTTGGCCAAACTGGCCGCAGCTTCTCCACCGGATACGCCGAGCATTACAATGCCCAAAGACACAACAAATTCTCCGCAATGGCCAACCACATGAGGGACACAGGGCATAAATTTACCACAATAGAACAAGACCTCCATATCCTAAAAAGAGTCGATAAAAGTAAACTCATGACAGAATATGAAAACTTATTTATTTTCCTCGACCAACATTTTAATAAAGATAAGAACCTAAATGACACTATTGATAAAAAAAAGCCCCTTGTATGAACAGATTCTTATTTTATTACGAGAATCAACTCCCCTCACCAACATATTCTTAAAAATCTTCAACCTCACATCAGTTAACGTTCCCACCTCCCCTACAGCTAATATACCCCCCTCCCTTCCCCCCGCCGCTAGTATCTCTAATTCAAATACAACCAATAAACCCATAGCCACACCCACCGTAACATTGCTCCCTCCAATAGCCTTACACCGATACAACACGTGCAGTAATACGCTCTCTTCATTCCCTCCCACCAATAGCAGCCCCCCTCCAATAGTTGCATCAATGCAAACAGATCCCCCTCCAGCACAAACCTTCAGCTATAACGCACGTAGCAAGAAGTCTACTGTTGCAAATACTTCTAACTCATAACGTTACAAGCTATCTTTGTCACCGTCAAATGGTAAGTGCACACGATTCTACTTCAATATTTTGAAATATCTTTTCACACAATTAACTCCACGTTTCTTGCTTCCTTTTACAGATTCCACTATTATATGCTTTTTCAACTAGAATATCTACAAACTCACAATTTACAACATTTGAGCATTACTTCAAATTTTGAGATGGTCCATAGAGATCCTATTTGAAACTGTTCTTCAAGTTCTATTCTACGACTTCATATCCTCAACGTGTTCTACAACTTCACCATATGCCTCTGACTTTCGTCTTTTATCTTCAAGATCATGATTAACTTTGGATCTCTCGACTAACTTTGACTTTTATTCTCTCTTCTTTACTTTGATTGTATACGATTTTTCGCCATCGTCTAATTATAACCGCCAGACTATCAACTTTATTTTTATGCAGTCTTACTACTTGTTGTATAACAATCTGTTGTTTTATCCATTGCACTTATTTTAGCAGCCTTCTAATGTTAATTTTGTTAATACTTCCGCTGTTATATCTCATCACATTGTATTTTTAAACCATCATTGTTATTTTTAACGTTATTTTACTTCAAATCTCTTCAAGATTTTAAAATTCATTTTATTATTACATGTTATTTAGACGCTTATTTTTAATTTAAGGTTAAGACTATGGCTGATGATGCCTTCAGGGAAGGCGAAACATGTACCACTATTAGTTAACAAATTTATGTAAATTATCCAAGACGATTTTGTATTGATTAGGTGGTCTAATAAATAACTTAATGTTATTATTTCAATCAAATATCATCAATACGGACCAAAAATGATATTTATTACGTGTAACATAGCACTCAGTCGAGCAGCTCTTCTTCTTTCTCTCAATTCTTCCCAACCCAAACTTTGCAACATTTTTGTA
Source organism: Anabrus simplex (assembly GCF_040414725.1). Taxonomy (NCBI): domain Eukaryota; kingdom Metazoa; phylum Arthropoda; class Insecta; order Orthoptera; family Tettigoniidae; genus Anabrus; species Anabrus simplex. The sequence goes on along the minus strand of NC_090276.1, from coordinate 102,960,676 downwards.
ACGCTACTCTTTTGTCGGAAATCACCCAGAACAAATCGAGCTGCTTTTCTTTGGATTTTTTCCAATTCTTGAATCAGGAAATCCTGGCGAGGGTCCCATATACTGGAACCATACTCTAGTTGGGGTCTTACCAGAGACTTATATGCTCTCTCCTTTACATCCTTACTACAACCCCTAAACACCCTCATAACCATGTGCAATTCCAAACAGCAGACCCCCCCCCCCAGTTTTAAGTATCTGGAACCGCCACTGCCCATATTGTAATAGGCTACAACTGAAAGAGGAACAACTTATATTTATAGGAATTCATTCCATTTTTATTCTTATTCTACTAAACCTTAAAATAGTTTTATAAATGTATACACACAGAGATAATACAGAAACGTTAGTAGCAACTACTGTTCAGTATGCGGATTCTCAACCATTACTGCATCTCTTTCTGTAACGTTACGCCATTTAGCCATTCTTTTAGTGAGATATGTTGTAGCTTATTCGAACTGACAATTCACCTCCGACCTACAATTACCAATAAAAATAAGTTAATTGTCTTAGTTTGAATAGTAAGCAGCATTGTCACTAATATAACAGAGAAAATTCAATAAAGTCGCATAACACCTACCTCAGATAAGGCAGCTGTTTTAAGTTCATTCGAAATTTCATGGTATTCTTCACCAACGTATTTGTCATGTTCTTCGGCGTGTTTTAAAGAATAATGTCGATGAATGTTAATTTTTGTTGCTAGTGGTTTTACGTCGCACCGACGCAGATAGGAGTTATGGCGACGATGGGATAGGAAAGGCCTAGGAGTTGGAAGGAAGCGGTCTCGGCCGTAATTAAGGTACAGCCCCAGCATGTGCTTGGTGTGAAAATGGGAAACCACGGAAAACCATCTTCAGGGCTGATGAGAGTGGATTAAAGAAATCCATTAATCATAATAATAATAATAATAATAATAATAATAATAATAATAATAATAATAATAATAATAATAATCGTATGGCCTCAGCTACCGTGTGCAGACATTTCAATTTGACGCCATCTGGCTGTCTGCTCGTCAATTTCGACGTTCCGTTTTACTCTAGGCCCCCACTAGGTGGCAGACTGAGTAAACCGAAACCACGGTATAATAAAACACGACAAAATATAACGTGCTATTGAAAGGTCATACCACAACTAGCGAGTAACAAAGTATTGTCAGCATGTCCACTGCCGCTTGTTATGAAGCAAGGATGAGGAAGCGACTGATAGCAGCTGAAGATCTCGTTCACCACATCCCTGCATGGGTAAGAGCTAATCTGCCATCATCCCTCTTCAAGGACAAGGCTTTGTGACGCTGTGGCATCTGACGGAAACTGGCTGAACTACCAGCACTAGAATTCGGCCGACACTCATAAGTCAATAAGCAGAACTTTATTAAAATCACGATTAAATATATAAATAATCCGTACTTTTAAAGTATGTTAAAGTAGCCCATTAGAGAAAAATATAAACTTCCCTATGGTATAGTTTGCTTGTAATTTGCACACTATCTTCACTTAAAACAAGTTTAGGAAAACCACTGTTCAGAGCTCGGTTTTATATAGAGATTCGTTATTTTAACTACCATTTTATAACTATATTTGCATTTCTTTTTGAAATACTTTTACACTAATGAAAAGTGTATTACAGACTACCGTGCGCTATAAAAGCAAAATAATTTTATCTTGTTCCGTTTCCTTATAAAAACTCTTACAAACATTTGACCCATGTTACAACAACTACTGAGCTGGTGGCTGGCCATTCCAGCTCCGGATGCCTCTTAACTGACTTCTTTGCTAGATTCAATTTCTAAGTTCATTCAATTTCTAAGTTCCTTCAATTTCTCCTTACTTCCACAGCCATTTCTATCTCTATTTCTTTCCAGCCTGCACCTCCTTCTTAGTCTCTTTACTTCTCTGTTATAATATAGTGGATCTTTACCATTCCTTATCACCTTTGTAGCTACAAACCTATTTTGACATTCCTCAACAGTTACTTTAAACCCATCTCAGAGTGTGTTTACATTTTTAATTACCGTTTTCCACCGATCATACTTTCTTTTTAAAAACTCCCTCATGCCTTTTTTATCAGCCATATGGTACTGCATAGTAGTCCTAATTTTTATATCTTCCTTTCTTTCAAATTTATTTTTACTTCCACAGAAACAGCTTCGTGAGCACTAATACCATCTATTACTTCGGTTTCTCTATAGAGCTCATCTGGTTTACCAGCACCACATCCAGAATATTGTTTCCTCTAGTTGGTTACATCACTTTCTGCATCAGCTGCCTTTCTCATATTGACTTACTTGCCATTTGCTGGTCATGCTTCCTGTCATTTGCATTACCTTCCCAAATGACATTTGTTAAATTGAGATCACCCACTACTATCACGTACCTTTCCATATCGTTTCCCACATAGCTGATTATCTTATCATATAATTCTGAATCAGTGTCACCGCTACCCTTTCCCGGTCTGTACACTCCAAAGACATCAAATTGCCTATTATCTTTAGAGATAAGCCTTAGACCGAGAATTTCATATATGTCATCTTTAACTTTTTGTAGGTTTCAAATTCTTCTTTCACCAGAATGAATACTCCTCCTACCATTCCTATCCTATCTCTACGATACACACTCCAGTTCTGTGAGAATATTACTGCATCCCTTATATCATTTCTCAGCCATGATTCAACTCCTATTACAATATCAGGTAAGTATTGTACCAGGAAAGCCAGGGATACTAGCTTGAAGAGCATGGAATATTTGTAGTAGGGGTGGTATGTAAGCATTGGAATTTGGTACAGAGAAGGGTATTACTTCATAGAATTTATATTCTTTTGAAAGTCTGTTTTAATTGTTCATTTGAAACAAATTCATATCACCTTTTACACAAGTTGAGTTGATGTATTGTAGAAGGCTGGAAACTCACAGTATGGGATTGTACCAGATAAATTAAATGTATACTGGGTAAGCTGACTCACACTAACATCTTCGTAGTGAACGTGCCCCACAGGCATGATTCGATTAGAGACTCGTTTATGACCATTGAAGTGGACAAAGTTAATACAGATATGGTTAACATATTTAAACATTTTTGTAATACTCAGGTAATTGAATGCAGCAGTTTTGAGAGACACTGTTACACAAAGCATGGCCTTCATCTAAACAATTCACGTAAACGAGAGATAGCAAATATTGTTCTAGATTTTATTAATCTTAAGATATGTACTGTAAAAATGGCAACTCCCTTGAGTTATAATACTGACCAGGAAAACTAGTAGAAGGGGCCAGCTGCACTTCAAGCTGGCTCAGTCAACTAGAAAATGAAACTTAGGAAAGTAAGGAATTTCAAGTTACCCAATTGCAGCAGTCAAATTTTAAGGAGGAAGAGGATCTGAGATTGCTCTTGGTAAACGTGAGAGTGTAGTAAATAAACAATTAAAATTCAGTACATTGATGGAATCTTATGAGACTGATGTGGTGATAGGAGTGCAACTGTGGTTGAGAGAAAGGGTGGGTAATAGAGAAGTATTTCCAGAAGAGTATACAGTCCATCGTAGAGACCAAGGAGATAAAATGGGAGGGGGTTTTGTATTCAGGTGAAGGAAACTTATTGTTCACATGAATGGTTTACCAATGAAAGAGATGAAATATTAGGGATAAAATTAGTTTGTGATAATATGAAGGAGGTGGGAATTATAGGAATATATAGGCCTGAAAGAGAGGAAAGAGACATGGAAATATTTGAGAAAATAATACATTGTACTCATAAAAACAATAATAATGTTATGGTAATAATTGGGGCAGATCTAAACTTGCCTGAAGTTGAATGGAATGGAGCTGCAAGTGAAGCCCATGAACAGAAACTGGCAAATAAGTTGATTTGGGAGGGAGGATATACACAAATAGTACAAGAACCGACTCGTCTCAATAACTTACTAGATGTATTCTTCGTTAAACCATGGGAAATTGTTGATAAAACTGAGGTAATTGAAGGAATAGGTGAACATTAGGCTGTAATAATGGATGTTGGACTCGTGCCAAAAAGGCTTAATAAAAGGGTCACACAAGACAAGAAATTGTACAGAAAAACTAAAGTTGATAAATTTGGGACTTATCTTAAATCACAATTCAGTTGTTGGATAAGTGAAGGGAGTAATGTGGATACACTCTGGGCTAAATTTAAAGGAATCATTTGGGAAGGAGAGAAGAGATTATTACCGGTTAAGGAGGGTAAAATGACCTCAGACACTGTTTATTATAGAAAGGAAATAAGAAAATTAAAAAGAAAAATGGCTGAAGCTCGTGTAGAAGATGCTCTACAATACCTAACAGGTATCGCGGAAACAGGAGATTATATGAAGAAAGAAAAGGAGGAAATCCTAAAAGCGGTGAGTGTACTGAAAAATTACTTCACTGTGCAGAAAAAGGCTCAAAAATCAAAAAACGATGATGAAAACATGCCATCAATGGAGGTTAAGGGAACGCAAACAGAGAACTTACAAGAGAAGAGCGACATTGTGTAGCAGGACAAGTGGCGCCATCTAGCGACCAAGAACAAGAGTTAACAAGAGGCACACGCTGCCACCTACGGGAGATCTGGACCCCGAGCTTCATCAATCACTAGAATACAAAATTACCGAAAAAGTCAACAATCAAATGAGAGCAATGATAGCAGACATCACACAAAGCAGCAGAACCCTGTACCACATCATCCGCCTCACGGAGGAGAGTAGTGGAAGGGGAAACCACTCCACCTGGGAGCAAGAACAAGTACCGCATCAACACCAAGAACAAAATCAGACAACGGATGAAGAGGAAGAGGAAAAATGGACAAGACAAGCCCACAAAAGGCACAGACCCCCGGAGAGTCAGCAACAAACCATGAACGGTACAAGGGCGAAGGACGATGACTTACAAGCAGAAGAAAAGAGGGCCTGGCTGTATGTGGGAAGACTAAAACAGGAGACAATGAAAGACACAGTAAAAAGATTCCTAGCCAAAAAGAGAATCACAGAGAATGTTACTTGCGAAGAGACAGAAACAAGATAAAGCACCAAATCTTTCAAGGTAGGAATACCTTTCAACTTCCTTGAAAGTGCAAACAAGAGGGATTTCTGGCCAACAGGAGTAACAGTTAGACGCTACAGTTTTATTCGGTCTTTTCGAAGGGAAACAGGGACATCACTTGAATAAAACAACTCAGAAGCTCTCCGAAATTACAAGACTTGGAGAAATCGATGGGAGAAGAAGCATGAAAATAATGTTATGGAACGTAGAAGGATTAAAGAGCGCAGCATGCATAGCTCCACCAGACTTTCTATATTCACAGAAACCTTTCTCACAGACCATTGGCAGCACCCGGAATACTATAGCATACACCTGCTAGCAAAACAAGGAGAAAGAGGAAGACCCCAAGGAGGAATAACGGTCCTTCTTAAACCGCGGATAACTCCAATTGTATCGACATCAGAGCAGAACCACTCCATTCTAATAGAGACAAAATACATCACAATATTAGCAACCTACTTTCAGCCAAATGCAACGGCTAAAGATATCATAGATGAATTGGGCCAACAAATAAAACAGAGCAAGAAAGACATCCCTCTAGTTATTGCAGGGGATTTAAATTGTCGGTTGGACATACCAAATCACAAAACAAAATTAGTAATAGATTCACTGCAAGAAGAAGGTTTCATCCTGCCAAATGTCACTAATGTCCCTACATATATTTGCCACAACGGTAAAAGCACTATAGACATCGCCCTCATAAGAGGAGAAATAAAAGAGGAAATCAACCCACTTTGGAAGGCGAACCACACACCAATAAGAAAACACATTCCAATGAGCATCAACATACGAAGTGAATGGAAAGCAAAGAACAAACCAGAAAGGAGACTACTCTCAAGGAGATTGGATGTTAGAAAAGTGGAAGAATGCCAAGAACAGATGGAACAAATCAAAACACTAATCGACAACTCAAATGTAGAGGAAGCAGTGCATGAACTGGAGAAACTCTTAACACAAAGAGCCAGCCCCAGGAAAGTGCGAACAGCAAAAGCATGGCTCGATCAAGAGTGCTTCCTATTAAAGAAGGAGGTGCTTCAAGCTGTACACCGACTAAAATCGGACATCGAGAATCTTACACTCCTTCAGACATACACCGAGAAAATAAGATGCTACAAAACCCTAATACGGGAGAAGAAAACGGCATAAGGGAAGAAGAAGGAAGAAGAATAGTTGAGGAAGCCAGGAGAGACCCATTCATAGCAATCCGCCCTCGAAAGCAGGAAGACCCACTATATCAGCATGGAGGAATGGACGAGACATTTCAAAGACACCCTCAACAAAGAAGGAACACCGGAAAACAACCAAGTGCATACAACGTATGAGACGGCAGCATGGTCTCCACTTACTACAACTGAGGTTCAAAACATTATTGAATCCACAAAAAAGAAAAAAGCTGCAGGACCGGATATGATGTACAATGAATACCTGAAAGACACGGCTCATCTACTAGCTCCTATTTGGACGAAACTTTATAATAAATGCATAGAAACAGTCAAAACCCAGATCAGGGGAGACAATCAATAGTAAAGGTAATTTTTAAAGGGAAAGGAGACCCGAAGGACACAAATAAATACAGAGGAATAGCCCTGGAAAACAATCCTTTTAAGGTATTCACAAAACTAATCACAGAAAGAATAAGGGACACAGTAGAAAAGCACCTCCCCGAATCTCAATTCGGGTTTGGGAGAGGAAGATCCATTCTTGCAGCGGTGGAACTACTGCTAAATAACATATGGGAAGCCATCGAAAAGAAGGAAAAATACTATACAGTCTTTATAGACTTCACAAAAGCCTTTGATCTCCTGGACCGAGCATTAGTACAAAGGAAGCTCGAGGAAACTCTGGGAAGAGACAGCGTCTGGACAAGAATCATAAACTCCATAAATGAATGGAACAAGATACGGATCTCGGACAGCCTAGACCTTTCAGAACCAATAATTCAAACAAAACGTGTACTCCAAGGGGACCCACTAAGCCCTCTGCTGTTCATCCTGGCAGTGAAGGACATTATGGAAATTGCACAAAATGAAGATGTAGCAGCATACGCCTATGCGGATGATATTGTGATTGGCTCAAAAAGCTTAAAGAAACTGCAGAACACTATAGACAAAGTGGGAAAATGGTGCATTAAGCACAACACCGAGAAGACGGAAATGATGGTGTTCAGATCAGAAGGGCAAATACCAAAATCGACAAGAATCACCTTAGAAGGGAAAATAATATCTATCGCCAAATAATACAAATATCTAGGGATAACACTCCAGCCATCTGCAAAATGCTTCACTACACACACAATAGAGAAAGCGACACAAGCAATTAGAGCGATAAACGAAATAAGCTTCATCAGAACACTAAATCTTGACACAGCAATGGCGCTCTTCAAATCTAAAATCGTTCCAATACTTACATATGGGATTGAAATTATATGGACACACCTGAATGAAAAGAACTTAGCAACACTGGAAAGAGTTAAAGCAACATACATCGAGAGAGCGATCGGAGTGGCAAAAACAACAAGATCCAGATTAGTCTACCTTCTCGCGCGGGAAACTTTCCTCATAAAGGATCTAAGGACAATGTACCCCCTGCATAACACAACAGCATTGGAGAAGCTACTAAGAACACTAATAAGGAAAAGAGAAGAAGTACCCACTGAATTCTATGGAACTGGGGCCATGATCGATCGTACATGGACAGCAGCAAATTTTGAGACGAGGCACGTGTTTACAAGACTTGCAGTACATGGATTCCACCATGTCATTTGTGAAAATACAACACACCACGAACCGTCAAACTCATGCAAGTGTACATTATGTGAACGATATCACTTAGAACTCTGAAACAAGAGGACTAGATCAATCAAAAACTATGCGACCAATGGTGCAAGTGTTAAATTGTTATAACACCTTTTACTAATGTATGGCTATTTTGCTGCAATGAATGTTTTATTTAAACAGGGAAATCAAAGAGGGTAGGGAGAGTAGAGATACTAGAAAACAGCTAATGAGGGACCTGAATAGAGTGAAAAAGGAATCAAAAGAGAATTATATGAATGCCGTAGTTCAAGAGGGTAATGACCACAAAGGAAAATGGAAAAAGCTGTATTCATATATATATCAGGATGGTGATGTGTGAAGTTTTTATGAAAACTTGTGTGTGTTCTGTGATGTAAGATATCAGTGGTTAAGTGAATAAGAATGATGCATGGCGCACCTCCTTAATTGCAACTCCTGCACTCTCGTTTGCACCATGCAAGATTTAGTGAAGGCCGCACAAATGGTCGAGATCTTGCCAAATTCTGGTCCGATATGATATAATTGTTACTTTGAATGTACCTCTAGTAGGTATGTTTTTTACCAGTTAGGCCTATTTAATAATTTCTCATTCTTAACTAACATTTTATATGATGTATTGCTTCTGATACGAATAAATGAAATAAATAAAGTGAAGAAGAAGTGCATGATACTGTAGAAGTGATGAAAATTAAATTTACCACAGTGGTGTATACGTATGTGCGTGTTATCCAGCGGGATAATTTTTGAAGTCATTGAATAGAGACAATCGAAATTGTATCTGTAGACCATCAACACTACGCCGCCATCTTGACATTCCATAGCTATCATTAGTTAGACAGGAATACCGGAATAAAAGCGACATGTCCGTGGACGAGTGCGACATCTCCAGGAAAATCATAAACTCAGATGAGAACTCTTTGCAATGCCAAACATGCGAAAGATGCCAGCGCTTCGAATGCAGCAGAATTACAAGGGGAGAATTCGATATTCTCAAAAGGAGGAACTGTAAACTCTCTTGGCTATGTTCGGAATGCAGACCATAAAGGTTGAAGTGTTCAGATGTGGAAGATCATCTGCTGGAAAAGCTTAAGACATTTACGGAGACAGTTTTAAGCAAAATTAAAAACAACGTGATGGCCCTACTAAGGGAGGAGGTAAAATCAACACTATGCCAAGAATTTTCAATCTATGTTAAGCGCCCGAATAAGGAGAAGGCTCCCAGTCTCCCAATTGGTCCTGACGGTCCTAAAACCGGAAACAGTCATCTTGGGGAAACCCAAGGGGCAGAAAACAACTCTCATATGAAAACTGACACCACTATGGTATCGCAGCAAGTTCAAAAGAGAACACTCGAGGAGAAAGACAGGGTTTCAGTACTGAAGGGTAAAGGGCAGGTAGAGACAGACTCTAAGATGACAAATACAAACACAGAACCTATGACTGTAGATTTACCAATCATTAGTCAACACGAAGTGGATACTTTCGAGGAAGAAGGAGAGTGGGAAGTACAGGAAAGGAGAAGGAGGAAGTCCAAGGGAGCGCTCACTATAACGGGGTCCAAAGTACTTGCAAATAGCAAATTCTGAGCTGGTAATAGAAAGGCATGGCTTTTTGTAGGCCGCATACATAGATCCGTCGATAAAGATACTTTGGTTGAACATCTAAAGGAAAATGGAATTGAAGGGAAGATAGAATGTGAAGAGCTGACCACAGCGGGCGAGAATAAAACATTCAAAGTGGGTGTTCCTTTTGAAGCCAAAGGCTTGGTTGGACTTCCGCGATTTTGGCCGAGAGGGATCGTTGTCCGAGGATATCTTTTTCGGAGATACTAGGATGCAAGGATCCAGTCCTCGGGAGGAAACTATGATCGAGAATATCAGAACTTGGAATATAGAAGATGCAGTGAATGCTCTAAGCATGTCTCCAATTGATGAACTCAAAGACTCTGACATTGTAATCCTAACGGAGACCTTTCTCACGAAGGACTGGAATTTTGAAGATTTCTACAACATCCATGTTCTAGCTCTGCAAGTACTAAGAGGTAGGCCATCCGGTGGAATCACCTGCCTGCTGAAGCCGAGATTTCAGCCGTTCACTGTGGAATACAAGACACCTGTGATGATAGTGGTTAAAACAAGTTTATGTTTGATCATATGTGTGTATTTCCAGCCGTGGTATAGAGATGAAGATATTATAGATATCATTAGCATTGGACTCAACAAGGTGGGACAACAGGAACTGGTTATACTTGCTGGAGACCCTAACTGCAGAGTCGATATTGACAATACTAAGTCAGAGGCAGTCGTCGGATTCCTGCAAGCAGAAGGTCTGAGCCTGATCAACTCTTACACAGAAAAGACATACGTCTGTCACAACGAGAGTAGCACGATTGATTTAGTATTCTCAAATATGAAGAAAGTGACAAACGTAGTGCAAAGAATATAGAAGAATGTTGTCAGGAAGCATCTGCCTGTATTGACAAACTTTACTGTACAGCAAAGCATTCCTACCACACCTCATACCATAAAATGGACCAGAGCACTGGATGTACAAACGATCGAGGAATCCATCCCTTTGATCACAGAAGCAATACAGCTCATACAGCATGGACACATAGACACCGCTCTACAGGAACTGGAAGACATCATACTCAACACAACGACAGTAGTACCGGCATTTAACAGGAAAGCCAAGCCCTGGTTCAACGTAGCCTGTTACCAGTCCAGGAAAACAACGATTCAATCGCTGCACACAGCGTTAATGTCACCCTGTGAAGCCTCTCTGCGCGAATACTCCGGGAAAAGACAGAGCTACAAAGCGCTGATTAGAGAAACAAAAAGAAATATTTCGAGGAAACAGTGAAGAAGCTTGTAGAAGAAGCTAAGAAGAACCCCTTCAAGGTCTTAAAGCCGAGGAATCCAACCTTCCCGAGAGACATTCCAATGGAGATCTGGCACGACCACTTCAGTAAAGTGTTACAGTCTATCAAAATCAAAATCTCTTTATTTGCAAATGAGGTGTCTACCTCGGCGGCAAATGGTACACTAAAATACATTATTGTCAAGCACTAAATATCAAATTAACAAGAGAAGAAAATTTTTCCTATAATACAATATTATACAATTTACGCTAACAATGTTTTCTATTAAACACACAGCTTATCCTTAATAAATTTATATTGTTTACAAAATTCTAATTATAATATCTCCTGTACTACTTACAAGTATAGTCAACTGATATACAGTATGTGGAATTGCTTCAAATGATACTATAAAACTGGTATAACATTAATATTTACATTGCATTTATTTATTTACTATTTTTTTTTTTACCCGTTCTGGATCCTAAGTAGCATAACGACCTGCTGCGTCTTAACCAGAGCCCCTTTTGCCACCACTTTTCAGAGTTCCTGAAGGGCCTTCACAGCTACCGTAGCGGTCCCAGGGCCCTCGAAGTCCCCACTGTACTTCACCCCTACAGGCAGTCCCCTACTTTGGCTGTCCAAACTCCTTAGACCAGGGGATGGAATTAATTTATTCACACACATTTTTTTATTTACAATAACCTGCACTGGTCGAATGCCCTCTAACACTTCATTTATTTTCTCTGTTGCTGTTTATTCTCTTCTTGAATATCTGTACAGATTTTGGAAAAGGATCAAACACTACCCCTGGTAAACTGTTCCACTCCTTCACACCCTTCCCAATGAATGAAAATTTACCCCAATCGCTTCTGCTAAAATTCCTTCTAATTTTATATTTGTGGTCAGTCCTGCCGATATAATTATTTTCCAACTGAAGCCTCTCACGGATCTCTCCCCATGCTTCTTCTCCTGTATAGGCTCTATATAATCCTGTAAGTCTAGTTTTCTCCCTTCTCTTACTTAAAGTTTCCCACCCAAGTTCCTTTAACATTTCTGATACACTACACTTTCTCCTGAAATCCCCTGTTACAAATCTTGCTGCTTTCCTCTGCACACTATCTATTTTTTTTTATTAGGTATTCTTGGTGAGGATCCCAAACACTGTTTGCATATTCCAATAATGGACGAACCATACTCAAGTAACTTTTTTCTTTTAATTCTTTGTTGCATCCTTTAAGTAGCCTCATTATGACATGTAATGATCTGTATGCTTTCCCAACAATGTCATCAATATGACCCTTCCAGTGCAAATTACTTTCAAATCTCACACCTAAGTATTTGCACTTGCCATCTTTTGGGATAACTACCTTATCCAAAGTATATTCAAATTCAGTTTTAAAGCTCCTGTTTGTAAAAGTTGTAACAGTTGATTTGCCTCCATTAACCTTCATATTATTTTCTTCAACCCATTGTTGGATACTTTCAAGGTCCCTTTGTAATTCTGAACAATCCTCAATGTTGTTTATTTCTCTATAAACAATTATGTCATCTGCATACAATCTTATTTTTGATGTTATATTGTTCCCTAAATCATTTGCGTATATTAAGAAAAGTAACGGACCGATTATACTACCCTGTGCAATTCCCTTCCAAACTTTCTCTTCCTGCGATACATTATTTCCTACTTTGACTTTCTGAACCCTTGAATTTAGAAATGCTTTTATCCAACGTGTAACCCTTACGTCCAATCCTATTCCCTCCAATTTCTTTAATAATATTCCATGTTCAACTCTATCAACTCTATCAACTCTATCCATTCTAAAGACACTAGACCTTGCAATGCTACTGTTGGCCAAGGAAATGTGAGAAACACTCAGTCATACACTCAAGAAGAGATACTAGAAGTAATTTCAACACTGAAACCCAATAAAGCCTGTGGACATGATTTGATTTTTAGTGAGAACCTACAGAATTCATCTCAAATATTAGCAAAGGCATGGACTGTGCTGTTTAATGAATGTCTCCAGCAGGGGAGAGTTCCGGACAGGTGGAGGATTTCAAAGGTTAAAACACTGTTTAAGGGTAGAGGGGACCCGAGTAATCCTGATTCCCGCAGAGGTACAGTGCTGTACCAGGAAAAGTTCTTGGGGAAAGGGCATGAGTAGGACCTCAGGGAGTGGAACTTGGTTTTGTAGCCGATACAGAGTAGGATAGACTCGCAAAGCGAATAATAGATGGTTAAAAAATTTTTAAAACAATTTATTAATTCTTCACCCTGCAATATAATTATTGGACTCAAATCTGGCATTGAAATTAAAAGTTTGAATGTAATCTTCCTGAATTCTGTTCATGAAAATTAAATGAATATCACTGATTCCAAAGTCTTTCATATGTGAGAAGACGAGGTATTAGATTTCCACCTAAAGTCTTTCTAAATATGAGCACACACTTGTAATTGCAAATTGACATGAGAAATTAAATTTCTGTTGAAAGTTTTCAGTTTTTCAGTTTGTAAACCTTGATGTATAGCACACTTGTAAAGCCTAAAGTCTTTCTATGAGATATGAAAATCAAATTTGAAAATTAAATTAATCACTTCTGAGAAACTATGAAAACTCTGAAATATTTGTTCACACACAGCACTGAAGTTTCCACTGTTCAAAATTAATGAGAAAATTTTAGTCCATTTGTTACTACTCACTTAATGAAAGAAATGTTGCTACAAATGTTGAAGGATGGACGTCTGAAATGTTCCGTGGAGAATCAGGATCGGCGGTGTTCCCTTAACACACCATGTTGACGTCCCCGATGAGGTGATGATAGCTGGAACTGGATCGTGTAGAATTGCAGCTCGTTAAGGTGATTTTTCGCACACAAAAAATTCACTTAGTGTGAGTAGTTATCACTGACACTGTCATTTACTGTTGAACACAGTTTATGGCGTAATTGAATTTTAACGTAATCTATAATCTTCATTTCCGTATTGACAATTGCACAATTAAAAATAGGAGAGGATTTCCACCAATCAATACTTATTAATACTTATTAATATATACAATAAATAAGTATTGATTGGTGGAAATCCTCTCCTATTTTTAATTGAATTTTGAGATGTTAAATGAATAATCACAGTCCTTCCTGTATGAAATACTATTTAAAGTCGTTACTGAAACGTCCATAATTACACAGTTCACACTTGAAAAAGGCAAATCATAGTCTCTAATCGCAGTCTTTGAACACGATCACTAAGTCACTAAGGATTATTTTCTGATTATCTTGTTACTATAACGTCATATTACCTCAGAAAAAGTTCTTAGTATTCACCCAGATTACTACTGTAAGTCATATACTAATATGGCGCGAATAAAGAAATACAGTTCAATACTCGAAAAGAAATGAGTTCTGGTAATTCTACAGATTAGTTTCTGTAGAAGTTCAATATCATGTGAAGTAAACTAAGTCTACACGTAATGATATATTCTGTGAACGTGAAATATTTGGTATTTGCACTTCAATAAGTTCACTCGTATTATATTCTCAAATGTCTTTAGAATTAGACTGTAGTCGCGACGCGATGTACTAAATATAGTGCGACGTCTTTTATAATTTTGTCAGCGATATAACTTCGTGTTCCGGAAACGCGACGACAAGTACTTTCACCGTGACTGCGCGGACATACTGTACGACACATCTGTATACTAGTCCTTGTACTGCGCTGCTCTGCTTGTTAGCCTTGACATATATATACCAGCACTGGGAGGGGTGGTTTCTCTTGGCCATGAGACCGTGAGTGTATAATTTTCTTAGACTTTAAATTATTATAACTCAACAACCATGGGATGGATTAATTCGAAATTCACAGGGATTAACTTTTATGACGTCCGCTACAATTCAGCGTTTGTCCCGTTGAAATTGGTTAAGGCGTTGAAAAGCTTGCGAAAAGAAAATTCTTTTCGAGAAACACCTCTAGGTGAGGTGATCTTCGAGCGACAGGTGACGCCACTTGACTTCGCCTAGTGCACTCATGAAGTCTGGTACATGCTGGAACATTCCTTTATTTAAATGTTCGTACGTCGGACGGATATTTTATGCTGGAATAACGTTTCTTTCGATTGATATGGGCCAGGACATAGGCTTTCCTGGTACAGTACATTATATAAAGCCCGGCGAAACTTCTGACCTTGAAACTGCCATAGTGGACAAGTATATCCCAGAAGAACCGTTCGGTTTTAGGAAATGTCGATCTACAATCCAAGCAATAGAATGTCTACAGAATGACATAAATGAGGCCCTTCGACATCCAAAAGGGAAACTACACGTTATCTTCGTTGATTATACCAAGGCATTTGACACTATCAACAGAACGAAGCTAATGATGAAACTCATGCAACTCGTAGGAGAAGAGAACTATATGATTCTGGTGAAAAATATACTTTCGAGGAACTATATTGAAGTGGACGACGCACTTATAAACTCTAACTCGATCCACCAGACGACGGGAGTCATACAAGGGAACTTATTCTGCCCTCTCCTATTCAACATTGCTACATATGACGTGGTGCAGGCAAAGAAGACAGAAGACGTAAAGGTATACCTGTACGCAGATGATACGGCCCTGGTTTCAACATCGATCACTTCACTACAAACAGCATTCGATCACCTAGTGGACTGGGCGAATGACAACAATCTCCAACTCAAGAGGCTGAAGACGGTGAAAATTACCTTCAAGAAAGGAGGAGTGCAATCAGCAGAGGATGTAATATACATGGGCCGGCAACCATTAAGCAATGTGAGCAGATTCAAATATTTGGGAATCACTCTTCAGGCTCAGGGGAGAACATTTTTTGCACATGTTAAAGATAGAATGGCCGCATCTCTGATTGCAATAAATGATATCAGACATAATACCAATATAAATGGTCCGTTATTGGACATTATAAATTTTCCAGCTAACTCACTCCTGGTTGCCAGCGTTTCGCCCTCGTGTGCTAGGCTGGGCTCATCAGTTGGTACCTAGCACACCTACCAAGACGCATGGCTAGTGCATACCGTGGAGGCCACTGCGTAGGCTAATTGTAGCCACCGGCAGTGCCAATGCACTATGAGACACTGTCTCACCACCAAAAATCGATGCCTGCTTGGCCATCAGATGATACAGATGTTGATTCCCATTGGGAATCTGTAATATTTGTTCCGAATGAGTAAATTTATAATACCAATATAAATGGTCCGTTATTGGACATTATAAATTTTCCAGCTAACTCACTCCTGGTTGCCAGCGTTTCGCCCTCGTGTGCTAGGCTGGGCTCATCAGTTGGTACCTAGCACACCTACCAAGACGCATGGCTAGTGCATACCATGGAGGCCACTGCGTAGGCTAATTGTAGCCACCGGCGGTGCCAATGCACTATGAGACACTGTCTCACCACCAAAAATCGATGCCTGCTTGGCCATCAGATGATACAGATGTTGATTCCCATTGGGAATCTGTAATATTTGTTCCGAATGAGTAAATTTATAATACCAATATAAATGGTCCGTTATTGGACATTATAAATTTTCCAGCTAACTCACTCCTGGTTGCCAGCGTTTCGCCCTCGTGTGCTAGGCTGGGCTCATCAGTTGGTACCTAGCACACCTACCAAGACGCATTAGCCTACGCAGTGGCCTCCACGGTATGCACTAGCCATGCGTCTTGGTAGGTGTGCTAGGTACCAACTGATGAGCCCAGCCTAGCACACGAGGGCGAAACGCTGGCAACCAGGAGTGAGTTAGCTGGAAAATTTATAATGTCCAATAACGGACCATTTATATTGGTATTATAAATTTACTCATTCGGAACAAATATTACAGATTCCCAATGGGAATCAACATCTGTATCATCTGATGGCCAAGCAGGCATCGATTTTTGGTGGTGAGACAGTGTCTCATAGTGCATTGGCACTGCCGGTGGCTACAATTAGCCTACGCAGTGGCCTCCACGGTATGCACTAGCCATGCGTCTTGGTAGGTGTGCTAGGTACCAACTGATGAGCCCAGCCTAGCACACGAGGGCGAAACGCTGGCAACCAGGAGTGAGTTAGCTGGAAAATTTATAATGTCCAATAACGGACCATTTATATTGGTATTATAAATTTACTCATTCGGAACAAATATTACAGATTCCCAATGGGAATCAACATCTGTATCATCTGATGGCCAAGCAGGCATCGATTTTTGGTGGTGAGACAGTGTCTCATAGTGCATTGGCACTGCCGGTGGCTACAATTAGCCTACGCAGTGGCCTCCACGGTATGCACTAGCCATGCGTCTTGGTAGGTGTGCTAGGTACCAACTGATGAGCCCAGCCTAGCACACGAGGGCGAAACGCTGGCAACCAGGAGTGAGTTAGCTGGAAAATTTATAATGTCCAATAACGGACCATTTATATTGGTATTATAAATTTACTCATTCGGAACAAATATTACAGATTCCCAATGGGAATCAACATCTGTATCACATGATATCAGACATGTCAGGAAGATTTCACTCCGAACAGCGATGGAACTATTTAAATTTAAGGTCATACCCTTAGCTGCTTATGGGTTACAGTTAATCTTGGAATGCCTTACAAAAGCGAACTTGAAGAACATCGAAAATGTTAAGGCCACGTATATGAAGCGAGTCCTCGGTGTCTCCAAATTTTCCCCAACCAGACTGATCTACGAGTTGTGCAGCGAAACAATGCTCTTGGAAGATCTCCACCTACAGCTTGGACTGCCATCCATGCCAGCTTACGAAGAAATGGTCTCCGAACAGCAGAGAAAAAGAAAGACATCTGGATTGACTTCTACAGCACAGGCGCGATGATGACAAATGACTGGAAGGAAGCGAACAACGAGCTGAGGCACCTTGTGACAAGGTTCGCGATCCACAGCTTTCACTTCAAAGTCGGTTGCACGGATTGATTCCATGAATCATGTGAAGACTGTAGTTGTTCCTTGTGTGGCAAGCTATGCGATCGGTACCACGTGCAATTTTGTGAGAACCGGCGTATATCACTTAAGAAATTCTGCTCATACTGTGCAGACCGAGAATTATCTAAATGAAATTGTAATTTTTACTACTTGCATACAGTATATAAGTTTCTCTATGGCCATTGGCTGCAGTAAACATATTATTCAGATATTAGGAATCAAAAAGGAAAACAAATCCAAATTCCTACAATGGTGGGAGAAGGGGGTGAACACTATTTAACAGATACTGAGAAAGCAAACCTATTTAATAGGGAATTCAGAGATTCAGTAGAAGATAGTCAGGAGTTAGAAACCGAGACAGAAGATAGAGAGGTAGAGACACATAGGGAAACAAGAAGCTTCTCATTCACAAATGAAGATATTTTCAGAGAAATCCAACTGCTTCAGCAAGGAAAAGCAGCAGGAAGTGATCAAATTACTAGGGAGGTATTAAAGACTGGGTGATACATAGTGCCTCATTTAAAATTTGTCTTTGACTATGTCATAAATAATAGTGTAATACCTAAGAAATGGAAGGAATCCATAATAGTACCAATTTATAAAAGAAAGGGTGATAAAAGGAAACCAGAGAACTACAGACCAATCAGCCTGACCAGTAGAGTTTGTAAAATACTGGAGAGTTTAATATCAAAGTACATCAGAGGGATATGTGATGATAAAAATTGGTTCATGGGGAGCCAGTATGTATTTAGAAAGAAATTTTCTTGTAAGGCACAACGGGTAGGATTTCAGCAGGACATATCAGATCAGTTGGATTCAAGAGGCCAGTTAGATTGCAGATATGAAAGAAAAAAGAAACTACCCACCCTAGTTAAAGGGATAAAAATCAGCAAAAACACTACCCTCTCAAAACAGATCCATGATTTAAAGACCAAAATCAATACCAATAACGTCATAGTAACAAAAGCCGGCGCAGGTAATACAACTGTACTCGTGAACAAACAGGACTATATGAAAAAACTGAAGAATTCTTTCCCGACACAACCTACACCATCATCAACAAAGATCCTATCCCAAGATTACAACGCAGTTTAAAAAACCCTATCAAAAATTCAACTTTCCTCCTAAGTGACCATGAAATCTTTAAACTAATCAATATGAATCCAATCCTACCCACAGCCAAATCCTTACCCAAAACCCACAAACGAGACATCCCCATCTGACCAATTATTAACAGTAGAGGCAGTCCAACATACAAAACTTCAAGATTCCTGCACTACTTTCTCAAAAACATTACAATTTCAACAACAAAAACCCCATTAAGAACTCAATTGACCTATGTGAAACCTTAAATAAATTTACACTGCTACCAAACCACTTTCTGTGTTCCTTTGACATCACTAACATGTATCCGAACATCTCAGATATTGAAACCATCAGCATCATCATAAAAACAACCTCTCCAAACAGAGTCAAATAGGCAAAATTGAAATCGGAGAGTTTATTAAAATATGAACCTTTGTTTTAAGCAACATTCAACAACAAGATATACGACCAAAAAGGCTAAGCTATGGGAGACCTCATTTCTGGAATTCTAGCGAACATCTACATGGACAATTTAGGACACAATAAAATAACATTAATGGTCTCCACCTTTGTCAATGACACTTTAGTCATCGACAAACTGTGCAATAGCAGCGACAATATTCTCACATTTTTAAACACTTTGGGAATCAATATCTACATCATTTGATGGCCAGGCAGGCATCAATTTTTGAAAATGAGACATAGCTCTCATAGTGCATTGGCACTGCTGGTGGCTTCAAGTAGCCTATGCAGTGGCCTCCACGGTATGCACTAGCCTTGCGTCTTGGGTGGTGTGCTAAGTCCCAACTGACGAGCCTAACTTAACACACGAGGGCGAAACGCAGTCAACCAAGAATGAGTTACCTGGAAAATTTATAATGTCCAATAACGGACCATTATATTGGTATTATAAATTTACTCATTCGGGACAAATATTATAGGTTCCCTATGGGAATCAATATCTACATCATTTGATGGCCAGGCAGGCATCAATTTTTGAAAATGAGACATAGCTCTCATAGTGCATTGGCACTGCTGGTGGCTTCAAGTAGCCTATGCAGTGGCCTCCACGGTATGCACTAGCCTTGCGTCTTGGGTGGTGTGCTAAGTCCCAACTGACGAGCCTAACTTAGCACACGGGGGTGAAACGCAGGCAACCAAGAATGCGTTAGCTGGAAAATTTATAATGTCCAATAACGGACCATTATATTGGTATTATAAATTTACTCATTCGGGACAAATATTTTAGGTTCCCTATGGGAATCAATATCTACATCAACTGATTCTCCTGTCGGCGTGAACGAGATTCTTTGGATCTTATCTTGAAGACTGAAATTAATGTTTTACGAAATATAAGTGATGACATTTTCCTTTTCACTGAATGGCCATGTGCATGATACCGAGCGAGTGGCTGCAGGCTTTAGGCCACGTAGCTGTCAGTTTACATTCAGGACATAGTGGGTTTGAACCCCACTGTCGGCAGCCCTGAAGATGGTTTCTAATTCTCATACCAGGCAAATGCTGGAGCTGTACCTTAATTAAGGCCTCAGTCGTTTTCTTCCCACTCCTAGCCCTTTCCTGTCCTATAGTCATCGTAAGACCTATTTATGTCGGTGCGACGTAAAGCAAATTGGTACAAAAAAGAAAATAAGGAAGGATCTGCATGATAGCCTGGAATTGTGGTCCGTTTTTCACTTTTTGTGTGTATTTATAGTAGGCCTGTTAAAAGCTACTGAATATATTTTCTGTATATACAGTTTGTTGCTTTTCCTTCATACAATACGTCTAGCAGTCCCCATTCAACCTTACCACATTTTACAATTTAGAGACTAGATATGCCACACCGTGTGAACATCTCAGTCCTTTACTTTCGTCAATATTATTATTCCTTAAAATGTCACATAGGACTATATACAAGCATAATGTATTATTGACTGAATGAGTTGGCAGTGCGGTTTGGGCCATGCTCCTGGAAGCTTGCTTTTGGGAAATAGTGGGTTCAAACCTCACTGTTGGCAGCCCCGAAGATGGTTTTCCCTGGTTTCCCATTTTCACACCAGGCAAATGCTGGGGCTGTACCTTAATTAAGCCCACGGGTGCTTCCTTCCCTTTCCTAACCCATCATCGCCGTAAGGCCTATCTGTGTCGGTGCGATGTAAATCAAATTGTAAAAAATATTGTAAGTATTTTTTCAATTCTCTTCAATCATATAATTTACCACTCTCCCTTTCCATTAACGGAAATCATTTTACAAGTTAAAATCTTATAGCAAATCATACATTTCAGGAAAAGTTAAGTAAAATCTCCATAATAGGCCGAAACCACAACCGAGCATCATATTTTCACTTTTAATCACGTTTAGAAAACATCAGCAGTAATAATAATAATAATAATAATAATAATAATAATAATAATGGTGATGATAATAATAAAATGGCTTTACGTCCCACTACGTACTTGCACGGTTTTCAGAGACCCTGATGTGTCTGAATTTTTTCCTCCTTCATGTGCCGCTAAATCTTAGGTATTTAAGTTATTTACAAGAGGCTGACTTATTTGAGCACCTTCAAGTATCACCGGACTGAGCCAGGCTCGAACCTGCCAACTTGGGCTCAGAAAGCTACGGTCTAAACCGGCGATGGTAATATTTTGCCTACCTTACCCCAAATCTCGCCAACGTTTTTAGGCCTAAAATCTCACTCATCCGCTTTGTATGAGAGAGGACACATTTTCGGTCGTTGGGCAGAATTATACCAAGTTTCTGGTCATTTACAAAAAAAAATTTTAAAAAAAAATAGCGAAATATATGAGCCCTCCTTCTAAACGTATGTTGTTACAAGACTTAATATGAAGAGTAAATTGATTTTTGTTACTTAACTGCACCTGAACACCGTCCTCTTTTATTACACATTTAATCCTGTATTCATGCTTTGGGCTTTCTTTTTTACTGGAGAGAAGCATCACAAGTATACTGTAGTATCTGAGAATATTTACATGTAAGAATTTTAAACCTTATGTATATCCACACAGTTTTAAAAGGCCCCATATTTATATTGATGAATACGGCGGAATGAGCTTTTTGCCAAACAGCTACGATTTCAACATGCTCCGCTCGCTACACTGTTTCTCTCGTAGACGGTGGCTCTAGTGAATCATTTACTAACTCTATGAACACACCTTCTCAAATGTACGTCTCAGCATCGTGGCGTGAGCTCAACATTACTGTTAATCGAACACTCAAGCAATGACTTTGTTACATTAAGTATTAATACCTTCGCCGTGCAGACAGCCCAAAAAGCTCGACCTTTTACGAGATTCACATTACTCACATCACACATCTTTATGCTGCATTATTCACTCAACAATACTTCTCGCCATCACAAAAGACGAAAGCCCACGCGTCCAAAGAGATCAAAAACAAACGGGCCAGAGATTTAAAAAGGTATCAACATGGCTCAGAGAATAGAATCTCTGGACCAAAGAAATAATAAACAAGGAGATTACAGGCATTTGCGTAACCAAAATATCAGAAGATAAACATGGCTGCCTCTCGGGCAGGAAAAGTCCGAGGCGAGGACATGACAAAACAAATGAAGCTGTACCGAGAACAAAATAGAAGGTACGCAAACAGGATTAATATTGAAAATAAAACTAATCGACAGGTCATCTTTTCACTTCGCTCAGTCGAACATTCACACTATGCCGGTGTCGGGAAGTAATAATGCGAGCGGCGATCATATACCAATTCAAATAATATGACTCACCTTGTCACACTCACAGGTCTCGCATATTTCCACTAGTGTTGTGCAGTTAGCACAGGGAAAACAGACAGAGAGAATCACGTACCAAAACCCATCAGGTCCAAGCTTTGTACGACCCGAATGAAAGTTCTAGTCGACACGAAAATCGTACATTCATTGATGGTGAATTACCACAAAACGCAGTGCACGAAAAATTCAATCAGTCTGAGACCAATATTCCAAACATATCATGATCATAATAACAAGCATAGGCACTCACACACATCACTTTCACGCAGCGAAGTGGAAAGGGACACATCGATCAGTTCTCAATGATGGTTATGAATTTCATGTTTTTGGTCCGTATTGAACTGAGAATAATATATAAGTAATAATAATAATAACGTAAATGTTTCCACCTTTTCAATACTACAATATATTCACCAAATTACAAAATTATACGGTACTAGTTTCGACCCATCTAGGGGTCATCATCAGCCGTATTGGAGCAAAGATCAATACGGCTGATGATGACCCCTAGATGGGTCGAAACTAGTACCGTATAATTTTGTAATTTGGTGAATATATTGTAGTATTGAAAAGGTGGAAACATTTACGTTATTATTATTATTACTTATATATCAGTTCTCAATGACCGAGTAGAAAGTACTCAAAACATTCTTAAAACCAAGGTTAAAAACTAAGATGAACTATGATCAACATACCTGTAGTATTCATACTCATCTTACCAAAAGAATGTAGTAAGAACAGGTTTTAAATTGCTCGAATAACCATTTTAAACACAGGAATGCAATTCGGGTCCGTATGGGCTCCATTGTTAATAACTCTTATGACAACAAAGCAAAGACAAGACTCTAAGAAGATGAAAAACCGTTGTCTCGTAAAAGGAACGATCTTTGGTTCATATTATGAACAGTGCTAATGAAGCATGTTCTAATTTGTTCCATACTTTAGATACTAAGACAAATTTATCAGTTTTCAAACGTTCTGATCATGCAGTTCTGACGTCAAAACACAAAAATATTTGGATTTCTCGAAAACAGTTCCTCCCCATTGTTTCACTGAAGAATGGTGGCCCAGACCAGAGTTCATCAAGTTTAGTGTTACTGGCTCCAAGTACACCACGAGCATACACTAAGACAATTAATGCCTCCAGTTTTTCTAAACTTACACTCCACAATTAATCACGTAGAACACGTTTTGCTTCCATTTCCTTACAGTGTTTGATGTCTTTCAGTATAGATTCATCAAGTAAAAGACTCCATGCACTCTCGTCAGAAAAATACCGCTTTGAATATGGAGTAGGTCCTGGATTTTCTTTCAAGATGTTGTGATAAGCCATCCTTCCAGGAGTAGTCTTCACAAACTCTCCTACGGTGTGATGCCATCTGTACCTAGTAATGTATTACTTGGTCTTGGGAGGCTTGTATTGATGCGTCCCGTCTTATTTCTAGCATTTCGTATTACATTTTCTGCTACTGTAATAGAACAATTGAAAACTTTCAGTTCTCGGCCTATACCAGGTATAATTGCAGTCTAAATGCTGAATTTCAGTACCAAAGTAAAATGTTGACATCAAGATAACATTATGATAACTTACCTGTTTGAACAATTGGATTTTCAGCATCATCTGAATCACTGCTTTCAGAATGGTCACTTGGTTGGTAGTAAACTTCATCCGCAGCTTCTTCTCGTAGGTCCTCTACATCTGGGTCAGATTCACTTCAGACGTATCATCTGGAATGTCATGCAGTAGAGCGAGCAATTCTTCATCGGTAAGCGATGGTGGTCTACGAGCCATGTTCTGTGACAAGCTGACAAAGCTGTGGAGCCAGACTGCCAAGAGAGATCACTGGACAGTTGTCCCAAGGTCGTGATTGGCTCAGCGAGAAAGGAGGGGTGAGGAGGACCTTGAAGGGGAATGTTCGCTACTCTCAGAGGAGAATGACCCATTAGCTCTCGTAGCCACCTTCCGATAAATGAATAAAGAAGAGAATGAACAATGATCGTACATAGACTATCGGAGTTTCATTGTTGTTCTTACATTATTGGAGGGAGAATAATTATAAACAAATGTTATCTCAACCAGTGGAATAAGAACATGTTTTAAAACATTTTACTGCGGTCAATCCGCTACGGCGGTTCTAGGTATACTCGTTACCTACGTCCTATCCAATGACGCGAATTAAATTAAATTTAATACGGATGATTGTGACCGGTAATCAGCAAAAGTCACTGAAGCTCCTTGCAATACTACAGAAAATGTGGTCAAAATAGGGCTACGAAAATGTGTAGCGGTCATTTTGACTGATCCGGCGGTTCTAGTCTTAACAACGCAGCTTTCCCCAATAAAACCCAATAAACCTAAATATGCAACTTTAACATACACTAATAGAGTTAAGCCCCAGATAGCAAACCCCCTGAAAAAGCATGAGGTCAACACCACTTTCAAAACGCAGAACACAAATCAGAACATATTTTGCAACCAAAACTCTGTCAACCTAAAAAATAACCTCTACGCAGGCTGAGGTATTTACAGACCCACTTGTTCACAATGTGATTGTTCGTACATCGGACAAACTGGCCGAAGTTTTCAAACTCGGCATTTAGAACACTACAATGCCCAAAAACATAATCAATTTTTCCGCAATGAGTACCCACATGAGGGACACTGGCCACCACTTCACCACAAGACAACAAGATTTAACAACCCTCAAAAGAGTTGAGAAAGGCAGACTAATGACTGAATTTGAGAACCTATACATCTTTCTACACCAACACTTCAATAAAGACAAAACCCTAAAAAGCCCCCTCTATGATCAAAAAGTGAAGTTTCAAGGCAACAACTACCACAACCCCGTCCCCCCTACCTCCTCCACTCGCACACACAATGGCAGCAAACCCATACCTCCTCGCTCCACATAGCATTCATAGTTATCAAGAAGTTAATAAAACTCAAAAGTGAAACATTCTAACCCCGCACTAAAAATACGACTACTGCTGTCATTGTTGCCATTCATAACGCAACGTGTACTCAACGACCTTTCGTTTCGACTACACTGAATTTATGCCTAAGCATTACGACACCAAGACAAGTTTCCTTCCACACTATCCAAATTCACTGTTGCTTATGAGTCATATTCACGAACCCGGGACTTCAACCAGAAAGCTTCCAGTATGACTATCGTCTAATAGAACCTCATTTGGCAATCTTGAAAAAACGGTGGAATTTTTTCCTAGCTTTCGACTAAATACGAACTGAGGTCAGACCACGCTGCATATTACTGTGTAGTTGCCTTATTAATGCTGCAATCGTCAACCAACGGCAGAAATAATGTGACGCACATTGATGCCAGACATTTTGTATTCTTTCTCCCCAAACTGCTCCCTTGTAAATATGTGTTATAAGCTTGAAATTCTCCACATGATCAATAGAATAATGTAAATATTACTGTGTGATGCCCTGTCAAAATATGATCATCAACCAACAGCAGTAGTTATTGTTATGAACATTGGTGCCAGACACTTCTCCCCAAACTGCTTCAAATATATATATATATAAACTTTTTAATTCCTAAGATTTTCAAATAGAGTAGTGTCACTTATTCTTCGGACCACCACTGCTGGACGCTGCTCAAATACCCTGTGGTTTTACGCACTGGTGCCGTCTACTGTGTTTATAAATAAGTTAATATAACCCATTTGAGCTCCTCAACATTGTTTTCTCAATGACCACTGTTTTCTTAGTGAAATTTTGGTGTCAGTTACCAGCATTTCTAATAATAAAGCGCTATACTTCGTGTGGACCACTGTCAAGTGCCCTGTGGTCCTGCCTATTGGTGCAAGTCACTTGCTTTCTCTTAAACTGCCCCAAGTTAATGTTGTAGGACGTACCCTAGCAATCTGACACTGTTGTCCTTCACAACTGACGTTGCAGCCAATGGCTGATATATTGTTACCTGTACCATCACTGAACATTGTTTTTCTCTTGACTTTCCCACTGTAATATGTCAATTTTTTATCTTAGTATTTGCAATTTAATTACAAATCAGCTACCTCATTTATGCCTTGAGGTGGTACTATGACTGATGATGCCCTCGAGGAAGGGTGAAACATGTCTCGTATGGAAATAATAATAAATTCCCAAATGTTTAAAATTTCTAATATATTGAATAGGTGACATAATAAACCTTTTTTTGCATCCACATTCCCATTTTCTGCTTTTCCTTTATCTGCACAGGCTTTACAAGTGCATCCAAATCACCAAAAGTACCCTGCGAATGTGAATCAGCCCCTGCACTTGAAGTATCATAGCTTGCATCACTTCATTCTAAATGAAACTCCAGTCATATTAAGATCATGAATCAGCTAAATAAACTACATAGTGCAAACTCACACCTGGATGGAATATGATAGATTAGATTATAAGTACCTTTATCACTAACATAAAGTTCAAAATCAGGGTCTAGATCTGAATTATCTACCTCTTCTTCTGAATCACTGTCATCAGAAATCTCTTCTAAAATCTCTACAGTTCCACTTTCATCCAATGATCCGATCACGATGGCAGAAACAAAACACAGTCTAAACATTTCACACAATGCAAACAAAACTCTGAAAGGGAGTCTCTTGCGCAGCTGGAAGCACGATGTAAACAAAACTCTGAAAGGGAGTGTCTTGCGCAGCTGTAAGCACGGTGTGTAGAAGCGAACTCGAGCAAAAATAACCTGCTATGAGTTCGACAGAGGACATGCACGCACTGTGTAGCTGTTATAAAAGTTCTTTAAAATGATAGTATACTTTCCGCCCTATTCTCGTCCTGCCTGTGTTTACAATGCAACAAATACGCGTTCCGAGTTAGCCTCGGGCGCGGTCAGTCTGCGCTGTTACCCAGTGGCGAAGCTATTAGTTAATTACTGGGTAGGTAGGAAATCATACTTTACAGTTTCTTGTACAATAGATCCAAACGTCGAGTTGTCTTGGTTGTAAAATGGTCAATCACACGGTCCTTCAATACTTGATCACTCATCAATTTCTTCACAAGCATTTTCTAGATAGAAATGGTATTAAGACTGGCGAGTCTTTCATTGTTCATTGAATTACACAAGTATCTTTTTATCCTCTTGAGAGTGCTCATACTCCCTTCATAGGAAGCCTTGGTCACAGGAATCAATTTTGACACTTCCAAATACACTGATTTCAGGTCATTGAGGACAATATAATGAAAAGTTTTAGGGAGACAAATGTTTCTCTATATCGGAATAAATGTTAATCAATTCACTTTCCAGTCTTTCCCTATTTAAAAAGCGGCAAATGTTCATAAGACTGTTCAGTTTAAAAGTAGGGAAGCTCTCTTTGTAAACTATGAACTGAGTTGGATCCAACAACTCAAACTGGATACTTTCAAAATCACCAAACCGTATTTCCATTTGCATAATTAAGGTGTCAAGAACTTCATATGTTAACATTTTGAGCTTTCGGAATGTCCTGTCATCTACATTTATCTCATTATTTATTTTGTGACATTTTACAACGCAAGATGATACTGTATTTTCTGATCGCAGGACCTTGAGGATAACCAGTGGTTTTTCTAATTTCAGTATTGCACAAAATTATATCAGATGTGCTTTATGTTGCAGTAGAGCAACAAGATGGTCTCTATAAACAAAAAATTATCTATAGAGACAGAGCAAATAAATTAATTGGGCCTTCTTGAGTATGTTAAGCAACCCTTCAGCAGAATTTTATGACTCACTGTCCCAACCCTCATCTTTCTCTGCAATATCTTTAAAAACCTGTCTTAGATAATCATAGTGTGAAAATATTGTGTGGTCTGCTCTCGAATGAAAGTTCCAACGGCTAGCGCATGCTTGTGGAGTCTGAATCCTTTGGATTCCAGAAGATGAGTTCTTTTTGAGGATCTACTAAAAATGAATGAAACGCTGTCAGATTATGAATGAAGAGCCTGACTGATATTATTGTCTCGTTTTACACAACTAACAGTCCATATCTGAATTGTCACAAATACAGCCAATAATGCATGGATTGCCTACTAATTCAAAAGAAAAACACACACTTAACAATAGGGTACATCATTGTCACCTTCGCGCGGGGAGGCTTGCGGAGAGAGGAGTGCGGGCGGTAAGCCTATCCTTCCTCCACCACCCCGCACCATTCACAAGCTGACGGAAGGGAAATAAAACAAAAAATCCTGGCTGAGACAAGTTAGTCTGCCTCCCTGTCAGAACAAGTAGTCTGCTGTCGCCATCTAGTGGGGCGATCAGCAAAGCACATCATCTGCTCTCATCATACAGCACATATCAAAAAGAGATTATTGCTGATTTAACGCAATAATAACAGCAGATACATTTGTTACGATATTTATGTTTAATCGCATTTCTTAGGGTAGGCATTGCCTCAGTGTAGTTTCGCCACTGCTGTTACCCCACCGCGATACACACTCGGGCTCGGTCTCACATGTGTTAAAGGCTTCAGATTCCCTGGAGTTAGGGGAAATTCCAATATGTGACCAATTTTAGTGTGAATTCAGACATGGTAGGCAAGTCAGCCGCCAAGAGTGTTTACTGTATGTCAGCTTAACGAACACAAGTAATGGCAAGTGATAAGTCTAGATAGTTTATTGCTTCCACCATCAACGTACACTAGGTATAATCTATGCCTGAGTCATTAGAAAAGTCAAGTAATATTCACGAGGATAAGAACACATAATAGGATTCACACAATGACAGGAACGTTGTGGGAGGAGGAAACAAGAGGTGTGAGATTGTCCTTGTACTTTCAGGTTCTGTTTTTCTTTAGCTTTCTCTTCCAGTGCTGTCCTCTCATTATGTTTATCCTATTATGGGTTCCTGTCACTTCATGTAATTATATAGTGACACTTGTTTGTTCATATTTTATTATGCAGGAATGAAATTTAATTTGTCAGCAGGGTTCATGGCTATTTGTATTTTTATTCTTGATACACTTTACTTTTCCTAATTTCCTTTCTCTGTTTCCTACAGCCTGCTGCACATGTTAAGGATGAAATATTCAAAGAAGAACATTCAGTTGATCAAATGGTCTCCTGTTTCAAAGAAGTAAACAGGTAAGTACGAGCAACCCTGTGCTAATGCATTCCAACATCATAAGTTCACAGGTTGTTGTGCCGTGTCAGCAGGTGAAAGATCTCAATGTTTATTACAACTCGGCTGTTAATGCTCAGGAGAGATTTGGTTTACCCTGGCAACTAATAGGCCTAGAGTGAGCTTCTGAACTGACTGCCACATACCGATACACACTGTAAATTACTTTGTCACCCATGATTATTGCATTGTTGGAATCGCTTGTGAACAGTTGGCTGTTGAGAGAGCTCTTGCATCATTGTAGTGTAAAGTATTGAATTTGTTTACATTTTGTGTGTATGTGTTCCATTTAGTGCTATTTATATAGTGCTGTTTAGTGCTTGTTGGTAGAAATTGGGAGTAGTGATACATACATACATACATACATACATTATCATTATAGACTGTTATGCCTTTCAGCGTTCAGTCTGCAAGCCTCTGAGAATTTACTAAACGTCGCCACAATCCTCGATTTGAAACTAGTGTTGTGGCCTCATTTAGTCATATACCTCTTACCTTTAAGTCGTTAGAAACAGAGTCTAACCATCGTCGTCTTGGTCTCCCTCTACTTCTCTTACCCTCCATAACAGAGTCCATTATTCTCCTAGGTAACCTATCCTCCTCCATTCGCCTCACATGACCCCACCACCGAAGCCGGTTTATGCGTACAGCTTCATCCATCGAGTTCATTCCTAAATTAGCCTTTATCTCCTCATTCCGAGTTCCCTCCTGCCGTTGTTCCCACCTGTTTGTACCAGCAATCATTCTTGCTACTTTCATGTCTGTTACTTCTAACTTATGAATAAGATATCCTGAGTCCACCCAGCTTTCGCTCCCATAAAGCAAAGTTGGTCTGAAAACAGACCGATGTAAAGATAGTTTCGTCTGGGAGTTGACTTCCTTCTTACAGAATACTGCTGATCGCAACTGCGAGCTCACTGCATTAGCTTTACTACACCTTGATTCAATCTCACTTACTATATTACCATCCTGGGAAAACACACAACCTAAATACTTGAAATTATCGACCTGTTCTAGCTTTGTATCACCAATCTGGCATTCAATTCTGTTGGATTTCTTACCTACTGACATCAATTTAGTCTTCGAGAGGCTAATTTTCATACCATACTCATTGCACCTATTTTCAAGTTCCAAGATGTTAGACTGCAGGCTTTCGGCACAGTCTGCCATTAAGACCAAGTCGTCAGCATAGGCCAGGCTGCTTACTACATTTCCACCTAACTGAATCCCTCCCTGCCATTTTATACCTTTCAGCATATGATCCATGTAAACTACAAACAGCAAAGGTGAAAGATTACAGCCTTGTCTGACTCCTGTAAGTACCCTGAACCAAGAACTCATTCTACCATCAATTCTCACTGAAGCCCAATTGTCAACATAAATGCCTTTGATTGATTTTAATAATCTACCTTTAATTCCATAGTCCCCCAGTATAGCGAACATCTTTTCCCTCGGTACCCTGTCATATGCTTTCTCTAGATCTACGAAACATAAACACAACTGCCTATTCCTCTCGTAGCATTTTTCAGTGAAAATCTGATCCTGACAGCCTCTCTGTGGTCTGAAACCACACTGGTTTTCATCCAACTTCCTCTCAACGACTGATCGCACCCTCCCTTCCAAGATGCCTGTGAATACTTTGCCTGGTATACTAATCAATGAGATACCTCGATAGTTGTTGCAATCCTTCCTGTTCCCTTTCTTATAGATAGGTGCAATTACTGCTTTTGTCCAATCTGAAGGTACCTTACCAACACTCCACGCTAATTTGACTACTCTGTGAAGCCATTTCATCCCTGCCTTCCCACTATACTTCACCATTTCAGGTCTAATTTCATCTATTCCTGCTGCCTTATGACAATGGAGTTTATTTACTATCCTTTCCACTTCCTCAAGCATAATTTCACCAACATCATTTTCCTCCTCCCCATGAGCTTGACTGTTTGCAACACCACCATGATGATTTCCTTTTACATTGAGAAGATGTTCAAAATATTCCCTCCACCTCTCCAGTGATTCCCTGGGATCTGTTATGAGTTCACCTGAATTACTCAAAACACCGTTCATTTCCTTTTTCCCTCCCTTCCTAAGATTCTTTATTACTGTCCAGAAAGGTTTCCCTGCTGCTTGACCTAGCCTTTCCAGGTTATTACCAAAATCTTCCCATGACTTCTTTTTGGATTCAACAACTATTTGTTTCGCTCTGTTTCTTTCATCTACGTACAAATCCCTGTCTGTCTCGGCCCTCGTTTGGAGCCATTTCTGATAAGCCTTCTTTTTACGTTTACAGGCTGCTCTCACTTCATCATTCCACCAAGATGTTCGCCTTTTCCCATCTTTACACACAGTTGTTCCTAGGCATTCCCTTGCTGTTTCTACTACAGCATCCCTGTATGCCACCCATTCACTTTCTATATCCTGAACCTGCTTACTGTCTACTGTTCGAAACTTCTCACTAATCATATCCATGTACTTCTGTCTAATTTCCTCGTCCTGGAGATTTTCTACCCTTATTCGTTTGCAGACAGATTTCACTTTCTCTACCCTAGGCCTAGAGATACTTAGTTCACTACAGATCAGATAATGGTCTGTATCATTGAAAAATCCCCGAAAAACTCGTACATTCCTAAAAGATTTCCTGAATTCAAAGTCTGTTAAGATATAGTCTTTTATGGATCTGGTACCCCTAGCCTCCCATGTGTAGCGGTGAATAGCCTTATGCTTGAAGAATGTATTCGTAACAGCTAAACCCATACTAGCACAGAAGTCCAGCAAACGCTTCCCATTCCCATTAGCTTCCATATCTTCCCCACATTTACCAATCACCCTTTTGTATCCTTCAGTTCTATTCCCAACTCTCGCATTGAAATCGCCCATTGGCACTATTCTATCCTTGCTGTTGACCCTGACCACGATGTCACTCAATGCTTCATAAAACTTGTCAACTTCATCCTCATCTGCACCCTCACATGGTGAATACACGGACACAATTCTTGTCCTAATTCCTCCCACTGACAAATCTACCCACATCATTCGCTCACTTACGTGCCTAACAGAAACTATGTTGCGTGCAATGCTATTCCTGATAAAGAGCCCTACCCCAGACTCTGCCCTTCCCTTTCTAACACCCGTCAAGTACACTTTATAATCTCCTATCTCTTCCTCGTTATCTCCCCTTACCCGAATATCACTTACTCCTAGCACATCCAGATTCATCCTCTTTGCTGACTCAGCAAGTTCTACCTTCTTTCTTCCATAAGCCCCATTAATATTGATAGCTCCCCATCGAATTCCATTTCGTTCGCCAAGTTGTTTCCAAGGAGTCCCTCGCCTGTCAAATGGGAGTGGGACTCCATTACTCCCATAGGTCCGAGGCTTGCTTAAAGTGTTCTGAGCTCGGTAAATTCATGAAGCAGGATGCTGCCCTACTTGCACATAGTCCAAGTGAGGATCTCTCCTCTAACGGGTTGTGGACCACCGGTGAATTGTATAGTCCTAGCCGCCTGAGCACAAGGAGGGCCACGACTCAGAATATGTCCGAGGTGCCCACTCCCATTCCATAGCAACTGATATCCCGACTCTCAGGACCACTTACTAGGCCACTCAGCCGTTGCCCATGGTTCACGAACTAGGACGTGACTATAGTAACCCACAAACATGAACCAGTGATATTTATTTGAATTTTACAACAAGTAATTCAGTTGGTATTCAGTAGATTATGTTTTCTAGGTTAAGTAGGCTAGCTAGGTGTACCTTGTTTCGAATTTAGGTTTAGAAAACACTTTAGCTAATAATATTAACATTTAAAACAATATTTTAAGTATCTGTAGGTTCGTTGGTATAATACTTACAACGACAAGGAGTTGTAACTTCCGCCGCAACTTTTCCATTATTTCATAAAGATATCTGTTCAGATTATCACGAAGGTGATAATTTATTAAATTAAATAACACGATACACCTGTAAACTTCGATTTAAAAAGGAGTTAAAGAGAATATACGGTAATGTCACTGGATAATTACGGTACTTACTGGTACCAGTTTTTTGGATTGTTGACGATTGTTGCTACATGCACATGATAGTTGTGTAAATAAATACAAAATCAGCTGATTACCTTATTTTGATAATTTGTAGTCTTACTTCTTTGCATACTTTGTACTTTTCACCTTCGTTTATTCATTGACTAAAAGTTAATAATCAAATTCTTATATCCCAATAATATACCGATCAATACCGATCTGCATTTAGGGCAGTCGCCCAGGTGGCAGATTCCCTATCTGTTGTTTTCCTAGCCTTTTCTTAAATGGTTTCAAAGAAATTGCGAATTTATTGAACTTCTCCCTTGGTAAGTTATTCCAGTCCCAAACTTCCCTTTCTATAAATGAATATTTGCCCCAATTTGTCCTCTTGAATTCAGACTTCACCTTCATATTGTGGTCTTTCCTACTTTTATACAAGCCACTCAAACTTATTCGTCTGCTAATGTCATTCCACGCCATCTCTCCGCTGACAGCTTGGGACATACCACTTAATCGAGCAGCTCATCTTCTTTCTCCCATTTCTTCCCAGCCCAAACTTTGCAGCATTTTTGTAACGCTACTCTTTTGTCGGAAATCGCCCAGAACAAATTGAGCTGCTTTTCTTTGGATTTTTTCCCGTTCTTGAATGAAGTTATCCTGGTAAGGGTTCCATACAATGGAACCATATTCTAGTTGGGGTCTTACCAGACTTATATGCCATCTCCTTTACATCCTTACTACAACCCCTAAACACCCTCATAACAATGTGCAGAGATCTGTACCCTTT
The DNA here is from genome assembly GCF_040414725.1 of Anabrus simplex. NCBI lineage: Eukaryota > Metazoa > Arthropoda > Insecta > Orthoptera > Tettigoniidae > Anabrus > Anabrus simplex. The sequence continues at coordinate 102,926,177 of NC_090276.1, read as the reverse complement.
ATTTACAATCCCATTTATGTGATTACCCCAATGAAGACCTTTCCTTATATTAACACCTAAGTACTTACAATGATCCCCAAAAGGAATGTTCACCCCATTAACGCAGTAATTAAAACTGAGAGGACTTTTCCTATTTGTAAAACTCATAACCTGACTTGTAACTCCGTTTATCAACATTCCATTGCCTGCTGTCCATCTCACAACATTATCGAGGTCATGTTGCGTTGCTCACAATCTTGTAACTTATTTATTATTCTGTACAGAATAACATCATCTGCAAAAAACCTTACCTCTGATTCCACTTGTTCACTCATATCATTTACATATATAAGAAAACATAAAGGACTAATAATACTGCCTTGAGGAATTCCCCTCTTAATTTTTAAAGGGTCAGATAAAGCCTCGCCTACTATAATTCTCTGAGATCTATTTTCTAGAAATATAGCACCCCGTTCAGTCACTCTTTGTCTAGTCCAATTGCACTCATTTTTGCCAGCAGTCTCCCATGATCTACCCTATCAAATGCTTTAGAGAGGTCAGAAATTGACAGAAATTATTGTAGACAACTTCTTATTTTTCAGCATTTAAGAGCACTTTTATTCTCCGTCCCTCGTAGTAGGGAAAATAATAGTATTCCACCAGTGGTAAAAAATTCGTATAACCACATTTCAGCTGAGAATGGTAGTGTAGATACAGTATATTTAGATAGTACCGTATCTTGCCTGCTATATTCATGTGTATCTATTAGAGAGCATAGTACTAATAATAATCTGTCTAAGCATTTAGGTTTGTTGGTAATCTTTGAGTACAGTAGTTCTTGCAAATTTCAAACTTGCAATTTTAATGTCTGTCTGTGCTTAGGTGTGACATACGGTACCGGTATTGTAATTAGAATACGTCTGAACGGAGTTAAAAATTATTGTAGAGTACTAAACAGTAGTATATGGGTAATATCTTATTAGAATTTAGCGTGCTTATTTTATTATTGTAAAATATTTGTGTAGTACCAGTATAGTAGAGGTATCCGTAGAAACTCGTTCTAAAATTCTCTTCTTGTAATTAGGATAAACTTAATTGCAGTTTAGAATTGTGTAATTCTTGTGTATTCCTTTCGGTATGCATAATTAACAGCAGTTTTTATCCTGTTAGGTGTTGTAGGATAAAATAGGGTACGACCAAATAGTATTGTAGTGTACTTGTATATTAATTACCTTATTGTCGTGTGATCTTTGAGTTACATTGAGGGTATTTGTTTCCACCTATTCAATACTACAACAGTGTGAAGTCATTAATAAATCACATATTTATTAGATTTCAACATAGGGACCAGTTTATTTACCATCATCAGCCAAAGGAAAAATCTTACAAGGCGTTATACAAATCTATATTAATATAACTTTAAAATATATGTATATAGAAATTGAATCATATTCTTAAACTATTTTGTGTATTAGGTGTACACCATAAAACTTTTGTATTGAAATTACTAGCATACTTCTTATCCGAATTTTATAATTTGTTAATTCTCTACAATATTTTGAATATAAATAGTTAAAATGTTGTAAATTCCTTGTAGTTGTTGCAAAATGCTGATTAAGCATCTAGTTTAGTTAAAATCAATCTCTTAAAAAATTTTTTACAGTTGCTTAGACATTAAGGGCGTACAGTTTTTCTTGGCCATTTATACATTACAGTTACTAACATTAGAATAAATTCGGCTGATCTCATTTTGGAACATTAAACATATTTATGCTTGGTATGGAGGTTCATTGCAGTACAAGTCTTTGGTAAAATCTATCTCTTAAAAATTACAGCAGCTTAGACATTGAGGGCAGTCAGTGTTTCTTGGCCAATCATACATTTTAGTTCTTGACATACATTGAAATAAATTTGGCTGATGTCATTTTGAAACATTAAACATTTTAATGTTGATATGGAGGTCCACTGTGGTACAGGTCTTTAGTGAAAAACAGTTCCTCATAAAATAAATGTTTGGGAACTATAAAAAGGGTTCACTCTGCCTTTGTTGAATATGAAGTTAAATGACAATCCTTTGTGAATACAATGACTTTTTGTAATGTTAATGTGCGCTTTTAGTCTATATTTTGACTGTAGTGTCCTTAATTATGGATAGACTTGATAATAGTAGACTGGTGGAGCAGATTTCTTGAGAAACATTACGTTCAAAGGATTTTGAGATTCTAGAAATATGTCAAACCATGACGGACCTCGAGCACCAAGTTGTCAAGAGTAGCCTGAGACGAACACGGAGCAGTACTCTGCTGTGATGGACTGAAACATATCCACGAAAAACCAGGAAGTTACCGAAACAACTTACACTTCCAGCGAGAGGAAATTGCGATAGTAATAATGTTATTTTAAAGACACCGAAACTCCTACAATTTGAACTTGGAATATGAGACGAACACGGAGCAGTACACAACGTGCTCCCGAACAATATACAACCTCAGGACCACAATAGCAATAATCCTTACACTATCACACAACTACAAAAAGGAAGGAGCCACCACTCTGCTTTAACGCCGTACAGCACAGGACATCATGTCTCATCTTTTAATGTAGACAATTGGACTTTATATATGGCAAGCTGCAATTTCTATACTTCCGTCCAAGCCTCAACTGAATCCACACTACTTCAATATTTTGCCTTTTAGAGATGTAAAGTGTTTCTTGGCCTTTGTGTACATATGGTGACAAAAATCTTTTAAACAAGATATTGGTATTTTAAAGTGTAACTCATATCACAATGTAAGCAATGCACAGCTGACAGCAGCCAAACTGAAGAACTAACAAACAAACTCAAACATTCACAAGCATGAAAGTGTTTTACGCATATGTTGTTTTTATTTTATAAATATTTATCAGTCAGTTTTAAGTTTGAGAATATTCACATCTCATAGATGATAACATGTACTCAACTTCGAAAGAGTACAACCTGACATGTTACCGTCACATAATATTCCTCTTAGATATTGTAATATTTGCAATTGCACGATGTGTTATATGTATGTTCAGCTGCTAGGGTCAAAACTGGTCCTGTATTTTTAATAACAATAATAAACAAGTATTGATTAAGTGGAATTCTTTCCCTCTTTGCATGTGTATGTTCTTGCAATACCAATGTGTCATCTACGAGTTGCATCATAAAGAACTTAGCATACTGCACCTGTCCAGGGTTCCAGTGCATAATGATTTATGTTAATTGGCTTATGATGTGGCTGAAAGGATTTCTTTGATGAGACCTTCAAACAGACCCATCACCCCTACTTGAGTCTTTGCATGACTAACTCAAGAGTAGTATTTGTCAGTGGTCTGTTCTGACGGGGGAGGGGGTTAACTAATTAACTCTAAGTAGGGGAAATCTTAAATATCCGAGGAATACGAACACACTACTAAATGAGAAGAGTGATATACAAGCACACTTGATAATACGTTACACAAAGAGCGACAACATTCATTCATAAGTTAGGTTTGAGCTTTTGAATGTCCTTTTCTGTCCGTATCGGATTTGCACTTCATAACCTTCTAAAATTGTTGAAAATACATCGAAACTTCAGAACTATTTAACACATGTAAGACTTTATCTTACAACACATTCAAACACATATCCCTAATAAAGGCATATCTCCTTTACGACATGAATTATTTCAGGGATTTATCTATCAATTTGTATGTCACGATGCCCTGAGGTCATGTTAGCTCACGGTTACTTCAAATATTCCTGAGCGCATTTAAAACACATGAAAATTATGTCACATTGTCTACGTTAACAAGCCTATCTGATTATCTTACGGAGTATTAATTTCTTCATAATGCCTGCTTCTTTGGGGTTACGTAAGCACTAATACAATAACACATGATATTTCAATACAACACTGTTCCTTATAAACAATACACATAGCAATTCAACAACCAATATATTACACTAATGGCACATAATAAACACTCACTGAAAGGAATAAGATAACACCCTGCACTTCATCTCCATAGGATGAACAGTAGATGGCATGGTCCATCTCACTTGCCAATAGTGAGCAACAGACCTCGCTGGAGTCTGGGAATGAACCCAGTTACTTCGATGTATGGGGGTGTAATAACCTGAAAATCCTATAGCGGTTTTAATTTAATAAAATTTTTAAAAAGTAGGAGCGTTTCGCTCATCTCTAAGATCTGGAACCTACACGACGATGCTTGTTTCTCGATTAATGCATGTCTTCGTTATATTACAGGAAGAAAAGAATGAACTAAATGTATCTTCTTTTCGCTGCGTGGTAAACTTCACTCGCCAACCCCTCATGAAACTGTCAAGCGAGTCCCCTGCAGAGCAAAGCTCCCTGCTTTACCTGTTATTCTTAAATATTCATATCGTCGCAGAAACTATCTCTTTCTTCAATCCATTAAACGCTCTCAGCCTCTACCAGCCTATATCAGGCCTCAATTATCTTATTTACGAGGCGGCATTTTACATCGCCTTAACTATATATTCACCAGGGAATTCACATATTTAACTACTACTGTGCTTTTAAAATAAGAGCTTACATTCTTGTTCCGCCTTCTAATCCCTCATATCCCGAGAACATGCATACTTAAAGAGAAGATCCTAACTTTCAGGGTTAAAAGTTCACGACCACTCGCGATCTACATACACCACACAGTCGTCTTAAAGCATATACAGGAGGGGTTTTCTATCACGTGTGTGTGTGAAGTGCACAGAAACACTTGTGACAACTCACAGAATTTAATTATAACTTTAGGATGACTGGAATCATACTATGAAAATTGCCCCTTTACGTTACATCAGTTCACACGTAAGTTATACTAGGGTCTTGTAACTACCATGCAATATCATCCCGTACTGAGTGAAATAAGTGGTTCAACAACCACGAAGAAAATCCCTTATAAAATCTGATAAATAACTACAATCTCACTGAAACACGTTATGGTCAAATAAAATTCAAAGTATTTACATGCTACAAGCTACTTATTTATATTAATGTGACATTAACTGTCAGGCCAATAAGTTTAAAAGGTACTCAGCACTCTGCTATCTGCAATCAGCTTTCCTCAGGAGGGACAATCATAGACCTAAGCTGCCATTTGGATCCTTCACTTGCGATGGGTCCCACGTTTGTCTGATGTCGGTTCACCTGCATGTCAGTTGGATCTTCATCTGGTGTTGGAAGTTCTCGAATATCCCTGCTCCACTGGAGTAACTGCATGGCAAGCTGCTCACAGGCCCCTTTCAAACCCGACATTCTTGAAGGTCAAATATGCAAAAGAGGGAGAACTAATTTTTCATAAATGCATTAATTGTGTCATGCATTGCAACTTTGTCATGACTAGGGATACTCATAGAGTCAAGAACCCTGGTCCAATACCGGTACTGTCCCGTCGCCCGATATTGCTACTTCTCATTTGCGTATTTCAGTTCTCCACAAGTAATTTAGTCTTGGCGCACCACACACTGGCCAGTCACCATCACAGGATATTAATACTTCTTACTGGTCATTGGTCGGTCTACTCCACTTCACTAATTATTGATTAGATAGACAACTCACTGCATTTGAGAGAACATGGTGGACGCTGCCCGATCTACTGAAATTGCATCTAATAAGCCGCTCAATGTTTTTATAAGTTCAAGCCTCACTATAGCACCGTTATCGAGCTATCCTTCTACTGGATCACTTCCTTCATTTGACCTGATTTATCTGCTCATTTACATAACTTGTGTAATTAGACACAATCCACTGCTCTCGCTCGGATCAGTTTCGTAACTGCACACGTAGTCATTCACTTCAACAGAATACCTATTTTTATTATCCCGTGCCGCTCTGACACATAATCGATGTACAATTGATCCCATACAGTTCATAGTAAAACTGAATGAAAGACATAACAAATATTTAGTAAGATGCGGAATATCACTCACTATACACTGTCATGTTCACAAGGAATTTCCACTGTATATCACACTATACTGTTCACCAAGAACCTCCACACCGGGCGAGTTGGCCGTGCGCGTAGAGGCGCGTGGCTGTGAGCTTGCATCCGGGAGATAGTAGGTTCAAATCCCACTATCGGCAGCCCTGAAAATGGTTTTCCGTGGTTTCCCATTTTCACACCAGGCAAATGCTGGGGCTGTACCTTAATTAAGGCCACGGCCGCTTCCTTCCAACTCCTAGGCCTTTCCTATCCTATCGTCGCCATAAGACCTATCTGTGTCGGTGCGACGTAAAGCCCCTAGCAAAAAAAAAAAAAAAAAAAAAAAGAACCTCCACTGTATAAAGACACTGAATACTGAATAGAGACCGGGTAAGTTCGCCTTCTTGCTCCCAGCTTTTATAGCAAGAAGCCTCTCCTCTCGGAGAGGGAGTTAAACTACACCACCTTGTCCATCATCAGTCCGCTAATAAGAAGATTTAGAAGTTGAGTTTGGTATCAAATTGAAGCTTTCCACTGATTGATTTTCGTTCAGAACCCATCGCAGGTTCGTCTGCAATCATCAAAGCGTCAGTGGCGATCCTCTGTAGGCGGGGCTTAGCTCGCGGGGATTTCTACATTTTCCTGGCACCGTCAGAGCCGAACATCTGGTTTCAATCTCCTCATGTCATCAACTACTGCATAGTTCCTATTATTCTTAATATGTAGAATGATTCTCGGCATGATAAATCTGGCATAGATATCAAGGATAATGAGAGTTGTTACTTGTAAAATGATAAATCTGCATAAAATTTCCTCATTCATTGAAGTCATAACTCGAAAATATCCATCAGATATTTCTGAACTTTTATAATTATTACTACCGAAACAATTGAAAGCTCCGCATTGGTACTACTGGATATTTAGGGGAATATATGGGGTGATTTATTTTCTCATGTGTTGAGACGACTGGCAAAAATTAGTAGAATTGGACTAGACAAAGAGTGACTGAATGGGTTTCTATATTTCTAGAAAATAGATCTCGGAGAAAAAGCGTAGGCAAAGCTTTATCTGACCCTGTAATAATTAAGAGGGGAATTCCTCAAGGCAGTATTATTGGACCTTTATGCTTTCTTATATATATAAATGATATGAGTAAAGAAGTGGAATCAGAGGTAAGGTTTTTTGCAAATGATGTTCTTCTGTACAGAATAATAAATAAGTTACAAGATTGTGAGCAACTGCAACGTGACCTCGATAATGTTGTGGGATGGACAGCAGGCAATGGTATGTTGATAAACGAGGTTAAAAGTCAGGTTGTGAGTTTCATAAATAGGAAAAGTCCTCTCAGTTTTAATTACTGCATTGATGGGGTGAAAGTTCCCCTTGGGGGTCATTGTAAGTATCTAGGTGTTAATATAAGGAAAGGTCTTCATTGGGGTAATCACATAAATGGGATTGTAAATAAAGGGTACAGATCTCTGCACATAGTTATGAGGTCGTTTAGGGATTGTAGTAAGGATGTAAAGGAGACGGCATATAAGTCTCTGGTAAGACCCCAGCTAGAGTATGGGTCCAGTGTATGGGACCCTCACCAGGATTACCTGATTCAAGAACTGGAAAAAGGGTATTTCAAATGGCAGTTCAACGGTTCCATCTAACACGAAGGTAATTAACTTCTTTAAATTACGCGATACTGTTGTAAATTTTGTTTAAAGAAAGGGTTTCTACAGAATATATGGTATTTCAAGGCAAAATAGTTAACAGTCGTATTGCTACTGATTATTGTCGCTCTTCATATTCAAATATAGGCATTGTTGGCTACAGTCGTGAACAAAGGGTGTAGTGTATCAAGAAAATATATATAAAAATCAGCTGATTCTTTTATTGCGATCATTTGTAGTTCTGAGTAGGCAGTTAAAGTATCCGTAATTTATATTTCACACCCTCGACATCTCAGTATTTATGAGCGGTTAGCTAATAATCGAGTTTCTGTATCTCAGTAATTGCGATTCAAGTCCATGGCATAGTTCAGACAGAAAGACTTTTGGGAAATTATTGTAAACAGCCTCATATTTTTCAGCATTTAGCAGCACTTTTATTTTCTGTCCCGCGGAGTAGGGAAAACAATAGTAATCTGCCATCTGTAACAATCACATAACCACATTTCAGTTGAGAATTGTAGTTTAGATACGGTATATTAGGTAGTATCTTGTCTGTTATATTCGTGTGTATTTTTGTGCAAACGGCAGGTTTCATTTCCATTACAGCATAATAGGACAAAGTAGTACTAATATTAATTTGTTTACGTGTTTAACTTTGTTGTAATCCTTTAGTACCGGTAGTTCCTGCGAATATCTAACTTTAGGCCTAATTGGAATTTTCATTTCTTTTTGTGCTTAGTAATAACCTATTGTAAATAGGATATGTCTGAACGTAGTTTAAAATTATTGTAATGTATTATAGTAACTTACTAGAAATTAGAGTGCTTATTCTATTATTTTGAGTAGTCTTGCAAATTTCGAACTTTAATTGTAATTTCATTTTCTGTTTGTGCTTAGTAATAACCTGTTGAAATTAGAATACGTCTGAACATAGTTTAAAGTTATTGTAGTGTATTGTAGTATCTGAACGTAGTCTGAACATAGTTTAAAATTATTGTAATGTATTGTAGTATCTTATTAGAAAATAGTGTGTTTGTTCTATTACTGTGAAATATTTGTAGTACCTGTGGTATCTGTAGTAACCTGTTACTAGAATTCTATTGTAGTAATTAGGGTAGACTTAACTGCAGTTTAGAATTGTGTAATTATTGTGTATTATTCTCTGTTTCCACTAATTTAACAGCAATTTTCATCCTGTTAGGGTGTTGTAGGAATAAAAATTGTACATCTAAATAGTATTGTAGTGTAGTAGTAGCAGCCTATATTAATTAACTTATTGTTGTGCAATCTTTCTGAAATATCCTAGACAATATTTCTTTCCATCCATTTTTATTTTGCATAAAATATGTTATCTTATTTTCCCTTTTCTTTTCATTATTCAGTAAAGAATGGCTAAGGAGTGCAAGTGTAGGAACTTTAGGTGTGGCCAGGCATTAAGGAGTATGGGGGGGGAGTCTGAAAGTTTGAGGGAGATAAATAAAATTCTCTCCGAGGACAGGAAGGAAAGTAGGCCTCCCTCAAACAATGCACAGGATACAGTAGGTGTGAAAGAAGGATGGGAAGGAAAGAGGGGAATTGTAGAAGACAGGTCGTCTGAGGTTTTAAGAGGAAGGAGATTGCAGGCTAAGGGCTCCATTCAGGATCAGAATTCAGGACAGGTGTCTGTGAGAAATTGGTACGAGTCACTGCAAGTAGAACAACCGAGGGAAGATGAGGAACAGGGAACTCTAGCTGAGAAGTGTGGAAGTAGGAGAAAGTGAAAAGGTAGGAAAGGAAAATCTGGAGTAGTGGATAGGAAAAGACAGGCGAAACAAGGTCATGGGATTGAGAAAAAGGAGAAAGCAGCTCCTGGAGCTGTCAGGAAAGATAGGACTGACCAGGGAGGGAAGGGATCAAATGAGGTGGGTAGGGTTGAGGCTCTGGTCATGGGGGATTCCATTGTTAGACATGTCGGAAAAGTATGTGGAGGAAAGGGTGCCAAGGTAGAGTGTTATTCAGGAATTAGGTTAAGGCAGACGTTGAGGAAAGAAGGAGAGAAGGAGAGGGAAATTAGAAGGTGGTAGTGTTTCACGTTGGTACTAGCAACATAAGACAAGCAGGTATAGGTACCTGTAGAACCTGATAAGTGCAGCGCAGGTGGAGTTTAAGGAAGCAGAGATTGTTATCAGTGGAATACTGTGTAGATGTATACTTACCAGATATTGTAATCGGAGTTTTATCATGGCTGAGAAATGTTATGGATGCAGAAATTTTCACTCAAGACTGGAATGTGTTTCGGAGAGATAGGATAGAAATGGTACGAGGGGGAGTATTCATTCTGATGAGAGAAGAATTTGTAAGCTACGAAAAGTTAAAGATGACAAACATGAAATTCTAGGTGTAATGCTCATCTCTGAAGATAATAGGCAACTTGATGTCTTTGGAGTGTACAGACCAGGAAAGGGTAGCGCAGATGCTGATTCGGAATTATTTGATAATATAATCAGCTATGTGGGAAACGATAAGGAAAGGAACGTGATTGTAGCGGGTGATCTCAATTTACCAAATGTCAATTGGGAAGGAAATGCGAACAACAGGAAGCATGACCAACATATGGCAAATAAGTTAATATGGGAAGGGCGTCTGATTCAGAAAGTGATCGAACCAACTAGAAGGAAGAATATTCTGGATGTGGTGCTGGTAAAACCAGATGAGCTCTATGGGGAAACCAAAGTAATAGATGGTATTAGTGATCATGAAGCTGTTTTGTGGTAGTTAAATATAAATTGAAGTAAGGAAGATATTAAAATTAGGACAATTAGTCTGTACCACATGGCTGAAAAAAAAAAACAGGCATGAGGGAGTTTTTGAAAAGTAACTTTGATCAGTGGAAAACGGTAAATAAAAATAAAACGGACCCTGGGATGGGTTTAAAGCAATTGTTGAGGTATGTGAAAGTTGGTTTGTACTTTTAAAGGTGGTAACAAATGGTAAAGATCCACCTTAATATAATAGAGACTAAGAAGGAGGTGCAGGTCGGAAAGAAATAGAGTTAGAAATAACTGTGGAAGTAAGGAGAAATTGAAGGAACTTACTAGAAAATTGAACCTAGCAAAGAAGGCAGCTAAGGATAACATGATGGCAAGCATAATTGACGGTCATACAAATTTTAGTGAAAAATCGAAGAGTATGTATAGGTACCTTAAGGCAGAAACAGGTTCCAAGAAGGATATTCCAGGTATCATTAATGAACAAGGGGAGTGTATATGCAAGGATGTGTAAAAGGCAGAAGTATTCAGTCAGCAGTAAAGATTGTTGGTTACAACGATAATGTCCAAATAGAGGAGGTGACTAATACTAGAGAAGTATTAAAATTTGCCTGACAACAATGACATTTAAATAAAATACAAAAGTTGAAAACTAGAAAAAAAACTGGACTTAATAAGGTTTCGGGGTATATACTAAAGACAATGGGTTGGGTTATATTTCCATATCAGAAGTACTTATTTGATTATTGTTGGCATGAAGGAGCTATGCTGAATGCATGGAGATTTGCTATAGTACCCCCTGCGTATAAAGGAACGTGTGTTAAACATAAATATACGAAATGAATGGAGAGTTGCTATAGTAGCCCCAGTGTATAAAGGAAAGAGTGATAGACATAAAGCTGATAATTACAACAGGCCATTTAAATCTAAGAATTTCATTTTTGTCCATATTGAACTGAGAATGGAAGATAGGAAACTTAAAAGGGTCCACCTTTTCAATACAAATAAATGTTATAGTTTATTTACAACATATATTTACACTTGGAACTAGTTTCAACACTGTTTGGCGTCATCTTCAGCCAAAATGTGGGAAATAGGCTAGCATGTAGACATTTATATTACAAGGTGTTACATTAGTGTGATTAAATGAGAGAACATGAAGACGCGAAGTACAATGTTAGTTTTCAAAGTGGTCCTGAAGGGTGAGTCGAACTTGTATAAACATGAGCTAACATAATCACTTGAACAAAAAAACATATAAACATATAAACTGTAACAAAACCATGCGGAAGTACAAGATGATTGGCATTGGAGATTCAAATTAGTTCAGACACTCTTCCATTGAATGTTGCCTGCCGCGAGTGTAGTACAAAACATAGGTTATATTTCAATAAACACAATCTTCTCAAAAATGCACATAACATTATAAAATATTTGGGTTGAGGTGAAATTTGGCAGTTAGGGATTGAAATCACTTATTCAATAAGCGTCAATTCAAAAAATAGCTGTAAAGGGTGAGACAAGAATTGCACAAGCGTGAGTTTGGACTCGATAAATGCAAAAAACACATGAAACACACTCGAAAATGTAGGTTCGTGATGGATTTGGCACAAAGGGTCTGCGTTTACTCATTCATTGAATGGCACCGGTGCGAGTGTAGTTCAAATATGAGTTAGGATTTAAACAGGCTCATAGAATTGCACGTGAACTCTGAACTTATGTTGCGAGATGAACTTGGCAGTGAAGGTTCGAATTGCAGATATTCAGTAATGTCAATTCAAAACAGTCCATGAAGGTGAATGCAAAAGCTATAATTCAAACGAGTTAGGACTCATAAATAATATTTTCAAATATAAATAACATATTCAACTTTCCGTGGTACACGGTGAAATTGGCAGTTAAATAATTAAAGTTTGTAGGATTTCTTCGTCAGGTGCCATATAAGTCAAGCGCAGCGTGAGTATGAGACAGGGCTCAACATATCCAAACTGGTACAAATGTATATTTGAATCCAAGTGTGAGATGAACATGGTAGGTTGACTGTGCCAGTATTTGTGGTGTATTGTTGCAGCGTTACGTGTAGGGTGGGGGCAGGTTTCTATGATGTTTATTGCGGGACCTAAGGCGGTAAAGCTATGGCGTGAAATGAAGAGGAATAGAGCGTATTGGATAGTTTAGGTCTGGGGAGCGGCCATTGTTGGATTAGGAGGGGAGAGAGAAGGAGCGGTAGGGGAGGAGGAGTGGAAGGAGAGGAAATATGGAGGGTGATGTGGTGAAAGTGTGTGGCGTGACAAAGTATTATGCATAATGTGAAAGACAGATCTATTTTTCGGGATATTAATGTTTTTGAAAAATTCAATGAGAAAGTCGAATAGGATCTTTGGTTTCTCTGAGATATCATTTAAGTTTAGGTTTGGATTGAAATATTGGTCTAAATGAATATAGAGGTTTTCAGTGACGTCTAGGAAAGAACCTTTGTTTAGAATTTCTAATACCTCAAGATCTTGGTTTATTTCAGTAAAGTTGTGCTTGAATTCTTTTATATGTAGGCCGACCGTGGAAAACCGGTTGTGTTTTATGGCATTGACATGTTCTGCATATCTGATTTTAAAACTGCGTCCTGTTTGCCCTAGGTAAGAACTTTTGCAGTCTTGGCAAGATAACTTATATACACCTGATTTAGAAAAGGACTACTTTTATTTGTTGATCAAGAGTTGTGTAGGATCTCTGTGCTTCTATTGTTAGTACGAAAGGCTATTTTTGCATTGTGTTTTTTAAGAACGTTAGTGACGTTGTAAATTTCTTTATTAAAGGTGAATGTAGAAAACATGGCAGTGCTATTACTTTTATTAGGGTGGTTTTGGGCGGTGTCTGAATTTATTGATTATTCTTTCAATAAAGGTTTCATTATATCCATTAAATCTTGCTATAGAGCGAATGGTGGCAAAGTGCCAATTGAGAACCTCTTGTTATGGAAAGGGTGGCTAGGGGTGGAAAATTTATATACCAAGAAAACGATCATGTTTCCGAATGGGACCATACAAATTATGCTAACCCGGGACAGGGTATGTAACGTGATCTGCCTCTGTGTGTATCATAATGAACAGCTGTAAAAGACATAACACCATGAAGACTGTAAATATTACCTGTAGTGTAGTATAATGTAGTTCGTGTGTGTCACTTATGAATTGTAGATATACAAACTGTATCCATCAAAATTGCTAACCAACATAACAGAAAATTTTGTAAGTATTATACTTTATTCCATTATAAATCTTTTAATTACAGGTAAACTTTGTAAATCCACTGTTTACATATACAGAAACATTTATTTCCAGGCAGAGATTGTTCGTAAGCAGCCTAAAATATTCCGGTAAAAAACGATAGCCAGAGCTTCGCTATTAGGAACAAACAATCTCAATATCACACTTAGTATGTTCTTGCAGAAAGTATTGAAATAATATAATAATAGGATTTTTCAACAATTAAATGCACTATATTCAAGTACAATAATTCTCTTAGTGTCCTTCTATAATTCATTTTAGTCTAAGATTGTTTTTAATGAAGTAATTAAAAAAAATTCCCAATCAAGGATTTTGCTCCCCACCTGGGAGTGTACCGACGTCCCCACGTAAGGGGTTAAAATAAACAAGAAAAATATGAATAAAATACCATAGCAAAAGGTATAAAATGATCGAAACTTTTACATGACTCAGAATTTTTCTTTCAGCTTGATAAAGTCCATCTTGTGAATCAAAAATATATTACAAATATACAGTGTATGCCAACAACACACATACTGAACATATCAAACCAAATCTTGAAGTTTATTAATTTTAACACATTGGCTTGCGTGCTCGCACCACGCTCCTGGCTTTACTTTGAACTGTAGATGAGTACGTTCCCGCTTCCTGTACACTTGACATTGCAGTGCAGAAAAGACATGATTTAAAGGGAGACAAAAAGTAATCTAACTGTAGAAAATATAACATGCTGAGTGGTAATCTCATGAGCACACCAAACAGTGAGGAACGGAACCATATACACATTCAAAAACACAAAAACATTACATCATATTTTCTAGGACTCACCAAAAAAGCATGCGGCATTCACACAACTCTCATTCACTCAAAACCTCGATGAAAAATGTAAGGAAATATAATTTAACACTTTAAGCAATCCATCCTAAGGTTCCTGAAATAAATCACATGACACAAATGTTCCTCAGCGCGGTAATAGCATGAAAGAAAAGCCAAAGGAAACTTCGTGATATAAAACATCTTCTCTACTGCAACACACAGTGACATGGACATAAACCAAAATAAACTCTCCTCGGTAGACACACATACCACCCTCGCCAACACACGGCTGAATGACTCAAAGCGGAGATTCATTCTGCCAGAATAATGGAACAATCATTAAAAAAAACACTCTTTACAGATGGTGCTCGTCAGTCTACCCAAGGCAAGTCACACAAACATGAAAAAAAACTGCAGGCCTCTTACTCAAAATCCCACAAAATAATATCTCATGTCCTAAAGTTGCCAAAATGTGATACAAATATAAATGACGTCACCTAACATTCGCTCGTATGAAAAAATCAAGACCACACTGGTCACAAATCAAAGCACTCATGTTCGTAAAGTTAAACTTGATGGATAAAGTGGCCAACTCTGTAATAATATCATAACCTAAAAGTAGGAAATTGCCACATAGACAATCGATCATGTCTGAACATCAGAAATTTACTGAAACATCTCAATCTTATGACTTGAGAACTCTCATCATTAATAATACATTTTACAAAAAATTTATAGAATTGTTCGGAACTTGAAATACGAAACTGTATTCAAGGAACTAGTGAGTGAAACACTAATTTTTCCTCACCAGTGAGGCGTATGCTGGTAACCAAAATTTAAGGGACACCCAATGGAATTCTCATACTTGGGGAGAACCGAATCAACTATAACCGGGCGAGTTGGCCATGGGGTTAGGGGCGCGCGGCTGTGATCTTGCATCCGGGAGATAGTAGGTTCGAATACCACTGTCGGCTGCCCTGAAGATGGTTTTCCATGGTTTCCCATTTTCACACCAGGCAAATGCTGGGGCTGTACTTTAATTAAGGCCACGGCCGCTTCTTTCTAACTCCTGGACCTTTCCCATCCTATCGTCACCATAAGACTTATCTGTGTTGGTGCAACGTAAAGCCACTAGCAAGAAAAAAACAATATGGCAGACAGCAGTACAGGCAAATGGGGTATAACCAAGATTGTCGACCCTATCCTAGGTGGCAGTGGCAGAACAACCAAAATTGTCAGCAGCAAAAGGAATACTACTGAGGAGATCTGGAGGATAGAAAGAGGGAGTCGTGACAATACATTAGATACTTAAATGGATCACGATCAGGGAAAGACATATGGAACATCCCATACGACGTCTGACTCAAACGGCTGAATGTCAGGGAGCCACAAGCCTCGCATTACAGAACCATAACACATTTCAAAGCAGGTTAAATCCTCATGCCCTGGAATTTGAGGCCCTCGAGAAAATCCGCCAATAAATTTTATCATAAATTCCCAGGATTTTACATTGGACCTTATAGAGTTGTAGAAAACTTGGAAAATAATTGCTATAAAGTCTGGAGTATGGATGGAGTGACAGAAACAGTGTACAATGTGGTGAATTTAAAACTATACCATCTAACGAGATGTAATAGAGTGGATGTGGACCATCCATGCCATAACTCCGAAGAACAGGGGGAGGAGCAGACAACCCACAGGGCAAAGAAGGGGAGTATCCTGATGAAGTAGAGGTCTAGATGATAAGAAATGAGCAATGGCACGAGAAATGTGACACGAGATCTTGTGTCAACTTTGTTTCATCCTCGAACGAGGAAATCGACGGTTGAGAATGGAATATCACGGCCAAAGAATGCATGAACAATAATTTGAAAGAGATGTTGTATAAATCGAGTATTAGCTCAAGAAATTAATTACCCGTTCCCAATTTCTTGAGTCCGGCGGAAGGGCAGATATAACCGTATCAGTAATCGACATATTTAATAGGAAACTAATCGAGGGAAAGGAGACATTTATCAAACATCTTTGTCCATTTAGAAGTTAGGTTGCTTCATTTTGCGCAACACTTCCGACTGGGTGGCTTAGCGTGAAAAACCTCCAAAGGGAGTGAGAGAGCTAGTCAAGGAAAGACAAGGAAAACATATTCTGATATCTGTGCCCACTAAAAATGCCAACGTGCTAGCTTGATTTGAGAAGGAATATTTCTAGATAATCGCCTTAGTTATTAAAGGGAACATTGGCGTGTCAGATATTTGTATATAGACCATTACCAAAATTATACGGTAAATGATCATAAGATTTCATCGTGAAATAAATTGCGTCACTAGGGATGATGTAAGCGTCAGTAGGGTGCCCAAGGTAGCAGTTGGTCGAAAATAACAGATAAACTAGCGATTCATTTGTTTTCCGCATAATATCAAATGATATAGAATGATGGAGCACATGTTCAATGGTATCGTCAGTATTGTAGCTCCCGTAGAACCAGAGATGTGAAACTTGCAGTGGGGACCACCCGCTAACTATTCTCTGAATCGGGGTGAAATTATATAAGAGTGTGTATGTGGGGCGGAGAGAGGACTCGACGAGAAGTATTCGAGATGGACCCTCGGTCCGTGGCTGTCTTTTCCTTGCCCGTGTTCGGGAGTGCTAGTAAGTTATTTGTCAATGCGCAGTAGCAGAGACTATGTCCAAATGTACAGATAAAGTTACATTATGGAAAGTTTGTGAAAATTTGGCTAACAGGGCGATCGTATCGATGTAATGACTACCATGAGAACTTTCCTTTGTTTGGAGTGAGAAAAACGAAATGTGTGGACCCGCTGTGTTAAAGATAAGTTTTGTGGCAAAAATATAAAGTAATCTCGGTAATATACAGTAGTGTGGAAAGTCGAGCGGGTTAACAGATGATTGTATCGGTGTAAAAACTACCACGGGGACTAGTGTCGGTGAAACCCACCGTAAATGAGCATTTCATAAACTGTAGCGGTGAAAATACTGGTAGAATCTATTAGAATTGAGATCTCATAAACTGTGTTGAAGGAAGACGGGATTTAATTGAACATCACGTACGTTGGTGTGTTGCCAGTGGATATGATCGCAGGAGTATGAAGATACCCGGGATGGACGCAAGAGAATTTGAACCAGCGATCAACGTCAACACCATGATGCCCCAAACACCTACCAGGAGGCTCTCCGAGGTTCGAACTATGGACATCCCACCATGACTTTGAGTACACTAATTTGAAATATTATTTGTGAAAGCAGGGGTAACTTCTTGTAAATATGTAGTTTATTTAGGATAGGATTGTAGAAGTGAATTGGATTTGTTTTAAATTGGGGAATAGCTTTGGAGTGGTCGTCAGGTTTTTAGTAAGTAAAGTTAGTTTAGATGGGAATGGAGACTTAGGAATATGATATCAATATCAAGCATTTTTTAATTTTAATTGAGAGCTAAGCATGTGCATGGATTTCAGTTTGAGAATGCTTTAGATCAAGAGGGTAAAGAGTAAATTTGTTTGATGGGTTTCATACAATATTATATTTTCTTCATATTGGAACATTCATTTATATTTATGATGCATGATTATAGGGTCTTCTAAGATGTCTCTACCCTAGTGATTTGCGAATTGCAGGAATAGCAATGCTTTCTGTTCATACTGTAAAATTGCATGAATAGAGATAGAGATTGCTGTATAAATGTGTGTGTAAGTGTGACATGCCTGGACTCGAAGCTACGTCCTCCCAATGTAGATAGGGTTTCCCTTTCTTGTCAAGTAGAGATTTAATTTTTTATGAGATTAAAATTGATTGTTTTGTTTTCTTAATCAGTAGAGATTTTGTGTGAGTTCAGATCTTTCAGAAGACCATAGGGTAATCTTTTGTGCGATCGGCTGTTCGTGAATCTGGGTCTTTGTAAATAAAGGATATCATAAGATTAATTGACGGCTTGACGTGATAAAGATATGCAAGTGAACAGAGAACGCATAAGTTAAATGAAGCCATGAATGTGATACAGTGATCGTGGTTGAATTGATTTACCACAATGTTTTCTGGAGGATAATGCTTCGCTGTTGAGCAGATTTTAAAGAGTAGGCGGGACCGCGCCTGGGATTTATGGTCATCAGAGGGAGTGCACCCTACCCGTGGCTCTGCAGAATGACAAGCCATGAAAATCACTTTGCATTAGAAGATTTCGTTGTAATTGTTTCATGTTTATTTCTGGAAAGATGTTAGTGACTGGAATGCCAGATTAATATTTTATTTAATCTTCAGGAATAACTTAGATAGGTATTATCAGGGACCCAACAATTATGGCGTACTAGCGGCCACCTGTTCGAGTTCCACGGCTCATCGTGGATTTTCTGTCACATACAAGCTTATTTTATTCATGGAATACAGCTAGTCATATTTGTGGATTATTATTTTTTTGTGTGGAGTTTTTGAAGTGTGTGTAAGTACTGTACCTATTTGAATGTGTTCTTTGAGGGTTATTTTGTTGATGTCTGAATTTGGGAGCAGGTTTTTCCCCATCATTTCTTTGGTCTTCGATTTCATAACAATGTGGGTTCGATTCCGGACCCACATCTGTGAGTTTTGTTGTTTGTTGTGTCATTTATTATGAATAACTTTTAAATTTTGGTTTCTTTGATTGATAATTAGGAGTGTTATTAATTTATTAGGCGACCACTCTGAAGTGACTCCGAGTTTATGGAAATATAGTACTTCTCCCAATTGGGAGTAAATCTTTTAGGTATTCCTGTCACATTTACAAAGATTCCCGTATGTTCAAAGATATTTCAAGTTAGTGTTAATGTATCTGTTAACCGTGTGCTTAGCGTAAGGCCAGAAATAAAGGGATTGATCAAATCATTATCAAATTTTAAATGAACGGTTGATATCTCCGACTTTGTTTTCAGTCCATGTGGATTACATTCATTTGCAGCTCAGGGTTACATTTGGTGTAATTGTTCGTGTTTTTTTAACAAGAGTTGTTAAATTGTGTTTAAGGTTGTCATGCTTATCATTTGCATGCATCCTAGTTTTCCTCTATAGTATTTTAGTTGATAAAATGCCGCGAATGCTCTATGGCTCTGGGAGGCAACTGTTGTATTTCAGAATGGAGGACCGGGCAAGTTGGCCGTGCGCATAGAGGCACGCGGCTGTGACCTTGCATCCGGGAGATCGTGGGTTCGAATCCCACTGTCAGCAGCCCTGAAGATGGTTTTCCGTGGTTTCCCATTTTTACACCAGGCAAATGCTGGGGGCTGTACCTTAATTAAGGCCACGGCCGCTTCCTTCCAACTTCTAGGCCTTTCCTATCCCATCGTCGCCATAAGACCTATCTGTGTCGGTGCGACGTAAAGCCAGTAGCAGAATGGAGGGAAGTGTGTTCGACCCTCGCACAGTCAAAAGAGCATTTGTTTAGCTATCAGTTTGGATTATTTATTGCTTTCCAGGTGGGATGGCATTTTCCTCTAGACTACAACGGTCCCTTAACTACTGATCGCTGTGACATAATGCCTGTAGCCTAGTTGAGGTCATTATTGCCATCGTATGGTTCCATAAGGCTATGGGGATTGATGGGAAAGGTCCCACCACGTGCACACATACAGAATTTACATTGAAAATTTTGTACTCGTCTATTTCGTTGACTTATGTAGCCACCTGTCTTAGGAACAGCCAGCCTCCATTGTGTTTTAGCCAGCCATATTGATGATGATGCCTTCAGAAAAGACTTGGATCAGTCCTTTGCTCTACATCGTGGTGTAGAAAAGTGGTGTCATATTTGCTGTCGCTGCTTCTACTTCTGGATGTCGTCTTAATACATCCCCTCATTCACGATGTAGAAACTAGGTCAATATTAACCTACCAGTTACTAGAGTACTACAGCCTGGGTAATTTCCACTGACCATGAAACCAGTTCTCATTCAGCCTAGCGGAACATCTCATCGTAACTAGGTCAGATACGTAGTATTTTCCATGTATAGCCTATGCAAGACTGGAAATTGTACAGTTTATGTCCTCAGGAAACTATTTACACAGGCAGGCTACTGTTCCGGGGTATTCTGTGGAATACAGAGGTGTGGGCTGGAATGGGTCTATCTACGATAGTCAAAGATTAATTTAAAACTTTAAAATTCGGGTTATATTTCTTTTCAGATCTTAAATTTTACAAATAATTTGCTAGGCAAAAAGCAAGATTTCCAGTACAGAGCTAATTTAGCACTAAATAGAAAAGAAAAAAAGGTTGCAAAGGTCCCAACAACACTAAAGTTGCGTTAAAGCAGATAGACAAGGAGAGGAATCTCCCGATTTCTTTTACAGAAATTTAAATCACAATTTTCAAGAGCACTTTGCTCCAAAGGTTACAAGTTGTGGCCTTCCAAAGGCATTTTTCAATATTCACACAAATATATCTTACATCTGAAGAGAAAGAGCCTCAATGCTCTATAATTCTATTGAGGAAGCAAAACTCCCAACATTTACATTCGGCATTAGAGCATCCTTACATTTCTAGGCCTCTCTACTGTCGGATTTTTTATTATGGACACTCGAGTTTAGGCTTTAATTACAAACGAACCATTAGGCCTATTGCAATGCGAGTTATACCAATATTTTCTGTGTTTAATTCTACATTGGCGTATATAAGACACATTGTTTTCGACATACATGAAGTATTTTTTAATTGTGGTTGTAATAAATGTTGTTGGGGTTTTTGGCTTCTTCTCTAGGAAGCGCTCACTTGGGAATATATACAAGGAAAATTACTTATCTGATGCTAATGACATTTTTATATGTTATAACCACAAGTATTTGTAGTGTAATACTCAAGTTACAATTTTTTCAACCACCCCGAAGAAAGTTCTTATCATTTTTCTAAAGCAAGTATTTCTCAGCCCAGGATAAACATACAGCAGCAAACTTGGGCTTGTTTTGAAGCGCTCAGTCATGGTTATCAGAAACTACAACAACTGTAACCATACAGTGTGAAGGGTAATATTGAAAGGAGGTTTTGTGTACACATTCAGAATGATTAAATGAAACTGTTCTCTCCCTCTGGAAATGCCATTCTCCCAGTATTTGAAAACTTGAATAGATAATATGCAGACTGAGCATCTTCCAAAAAGATTACAAGTCCCCACACGATTACACAAGTAAATGAAAACTTCTTCTCACGACGTTACCTGCATGAATCTCGCTGAATATTAAGGTAGCTAGCACATCTTCTAAGACTCCGCATAGACCAATGCCTAGCCAAATTGGCTTTTGCTCTATCATTTCATGGGCTCATCACATCACTTACTTCTCAGCTCCTCTAGTCTCTCGCCGGGCCTCTGAAATGTTGTTGATTGGTCTGGCCATTGGAGTTCTATTGTTTCCTTATTCTGTTTTGTGCACGTCGTGTCAAAATTCTTCCTTCTAAACTAAGCTGGTGAGCAAACAAACCCAAGCTCCAAGTTCCCTACAGAAATTGCGACGTGCTATTGAATATAGACAGTTATTAGTACTTAATAGGAATGAAATATTCTCTGTACATTCAAATAAATGACTGATTAATTCAAGGAGCACTTCAGTAAGGGCTCAGTACTATCACCTGTTGAAGGTTCTACCAGTAGCTGTTAGACCATCCGTCTCCCTTGCTTTTAGTGACGGACCGTTCTCATCATGATGTCTTCAGAAATCTACACGAACACTGCATACCTCTCCATCCTTAGCGAAGAATACCGCGTGCTGGTGCCTTCCGCTTCTCTCTTGCATATGGAATGTGGCTATGACACACTACCAATTCACTGATTAGAACTGGGTTAGGGAATTCTATGATTTACTACTCCTGCCCGTGGTAACCCATGACTGAGAAAGCCGTCTTTATTCATTAGCGCAGCAGCCCTCACTGTGTGTCTCACTCAAAGCTGCACCAGTGTTATCTGGCAGTCTTACAACTGGACCAGAAATTGTTCTCCTTTGTAATGTTCCTATCTCTTGAAAGTTAAGCAGTCTCATACAGCTCTGAAATTAGAATAGGCAGGCCAAATATTCATTCGTAATGTATTTCTTCCCATGTAAGTACACGCTGTCTCTAACTGCTAAGTTCATCTCCACCTGAAACCATTAGTGCCCAAGGAACAATCTCTATGTGCATATGTTGTCCTTTAGTGCCCATGGAGCAATCTATATGTGCTGATGTTGTCATTTAGTGCCCATGGAACAATCTATATGTGCTGATGTTGTCCATTTAGTGCCCATGGAACAACCTCTATGTGCATATGTTGTCATTTAGTGCCCATGGAACAATCTATATGTGCATATGTTGTCATTTAGTGCCCATGGAGCAATCTGTATGTGCATATGTTTTAGATATTTTAGATATTTTAGATATTTTATTCTTCCACCATCAAGTACAGAAAATGTACACTAGGTATTGTCAGTATTAATAAAAATAATCTATATACAATATCTTAGTAACTATGCCTGAGTCATTAGAAAAATTATTTTAGCTACCTATATTAGGTCAGTTTTTGTAATACCACATTCTAGATACACTTCTACACTATAAAATGCCTTTTTCCTTAAGAATTGTGACAGTACCCTGTTAAATACACTATTGTCTAATGTTCGAATAGGTAGTGGAAGCTTATTGTACATCTTAAGCTGTTGATAACAGTGGCTGTTTGTGCTTTTACTAAGCCTGGAGTAAGGAGTATCCAGATCATTCTTGTATCTTGTGTCGTGCATGTGAACTGTAGATCTTTCTTTAAATTTGGAAAGATTCTCTTTCACATGCATAATATTTGTAAGAATATATAAACAGGGAACTGTCATAATTTTTAGGCTCACAAAGGAAGTTTTACAGGAGTCTCTAAATTCTAATCCAGCAATTATACGGACTGCCTTTTTCAGCCATATAAATACATTATTTGATGTGGGACAATTTCCCCATAACCTGATCCCATACAGTATATGAGGGTGAAAGAAAGCATGATAGGATGCAAGTAGCATATCCCGACTGATGCAGGTTTTCAGTTTCCGCAACAGATACCACACCCTGGCTAATCTCTTACAGAGTTCTGATGTATGTATTTCCCATGTAAGTCTTGTATCTACATGTAGGCCTAATAATTTAACAGAATTACGGCAGCCATTATTTACAGTGTGATCCAAGGTAAATATGATATTTTCTGTTTTAGTGACGTTAATAGTTAATTTATTGTGATGAAACCAGTTTTCAGCAATTTTAACAGATGTGTTGACTTGGTTTTGTAGTGTTGTGATATCAACATTACTGTTTACGCAAGTTGTATCATCAGCATATAGAACTGATGTGCAGGGAACATTACATGCTAGGTCATTGATATAGACCAAAAACAGGAAAGGTCCCAAAACAGACCCTTGTGGGACACCTGTTTTAACCGTTTCCATACCAGATTTTTTATCACTTATTACCACCATCTGTCTCCTTTGATGGAGATAGGATGCCATTAATTTCAGTTCATGACCCCTTACTCCATAATAACCAAGCTTGTGAATTAGGATTTCATGCGAGACACAATCAAAAGCTTTTGTCAGGTCAATTAATGTAGCAACTGTGACTGTTTTATTCTCAAAATTATTTAATATGTCTTTGATGACACATTCAACTGCTTTTATCGTTGAATGACCCTTTCTAAATCCAAACTCTTTGTTGTAAAGCAAATTATTTTTGAAAACGTACTTGTCGAGTTGTATAAATATACAGGATTCAATAATTTTGCTCAGAATGGGTACTATTATTATAGGGTGGTAATTTGATGGGCACATTCTATCCCACTTTTTAAAGATAGGTATCACTTTAGACATCTTTAAACACTCAGGAAAAACACATTGTCTAAGCATTAAATTTATAAAAAATGTCAATGGCATTAATATCATGTCAATAACTGCTTTGATCGTATTGTTAGAAAGACCATAAATGTCTTGGGTACTAGATGAATTCAAATTTGTGACAATACTTCTGTCTGTTTGCAGATTTACTTCCACCCACCTAAAATCATTATTCAATACATTTGAGGAAAGATCAAAGTTATGCAACCAGTCTGAGAAATTATGTTTACTTGCATCCCCATCTGATGAAATGCTATTATCCTGATCACATGTGCTTTCATGTGCTTGTCATTTAGTGCCCATGGAACAATCTCTATGTGCATATGTTGTCATTTAGTGCCCATGGAGCAGTCTATATATGCTGATGTTGTCATTTAGTGCCCATGGAACAATCTCTATGTGCATATGTTGTCATTTAGTGCCCATGGAACAATCTATATGTGCTGATGTTGTCTTTTAGTGCCCATGGAGCAATCTATATGTGCTGATGTTGTCCATTTAGTGCCCATGGAACAATCTCTGTGTGCTGATGTTGTCCATTTAGTGCCCATGGAGCAATCTATATATGCTCATGTTGTCCATTTAGTGCCCATGGAGCAATCTATATATGCTCATGTTGTCATTTAGTGCCCATGGAACAATCTATATGTGCTGATGTTGTCCTTTAGTGCCCATGGAGCAATCTATATGTGCTGATGTTGTCCATTTAGTGCCCATGGAACAATCTCTGTGTGCTGATGTTGTCCATTTAGTGCCCATGGAGCAATCTATATATGCTCATGTTGTCCATTAGTGCCCATGGAACAATCTATATGTCCTGATGTTGTCCATTAGTGCCCATGGAGCAATCTCTATGTGCATATGTTCTTTAGTACCCATGGAGCAATCTATATGTGCATATGTTGTCCTTTAGTGCCCATGGAACAATCTATATGTGCATATGTTGTCCATTTAGTGCCCATGGAACAATCTCTGTGTGCTGATGTTGTCCTTTAGTGCCCATGGAGCAATCTATATGTGCATATGTTGTCCATTTAGTGCCCATGGAGCAATCTATATGTGCTGATGTTGTCCATTTAGTGCCCATGGAGCAATCTATATGTGCTGATGTTGTCCTTTAGTGCCCATGGAGCAATCTATATGTGCATATGTTGTTCCTTAGTACCCATGGAACAATCTATATGTGCATATGTTGTCCTTTATTGCCCATGGAACAATCTACATGTGCATATGTTGTCCTTTAGTGCCCATGGAACAATCTCTATGTGCTGATGTTGTCCATTAGTGCCCATGGAACAATCTATATGTGCATATGTTGTTCTTCAGTACACATGGAGCAATCTATATGTGCATATGTTGTCCTTCAGTACCCATGGAGCAATCTATATGTGCATGTGTTGTCCTTAAGTACCCATGGAACAATCTATATGTGCATATGTTGTTCTTTAGTACCCATGGAACAATCTATATGTGCATATGTTGTACTTTAGTACCCATGGAACAATCTACAGGTGCAAATGTTGTCCATTTAGTGCCCATGGAACAATCTATATGTGCATATGTTGTCATTTAGTGCCCATGGAACAATCTATATGTGCATATGTTGTCATTTAGTGCCCATGGAACAATCTATATGTGCTGATGTTGTCCATTTACTACCCATGGAACAATCTATATGTGCATATGTTGTCATTTAGTGCCCATGGAACAATCTATATGTGCTGATGTTGTCCATTTAGTGCCCATGGAACAATCGATATGTGCATATGTTGTCCATTTAGTGCCCATGGAACAATCTATATGTGCTGTGGTTGTTCTTTAGTGCCCATGGAACAATCTATATGTGCATATGTTGTCCTTTAGTGCCCATGGAACAATCTATATGTGCATATGTTGTTCTTCAGTACCCATGGAGCAATCTATATGTGCATATGTTGTTCTTTAGTACCCATGGAACAATCTATATGTGCATATGTTGTTCTTTAGTACCCATGGAACAATCTATATGTGCATATGTTGTACTTTAGTACCCATGGAACAATCTCTATGTGCATGTGTTGTCCATTTCGTGCCCATGGAACAATCTCTATGTGCATGTGTTGACATTAAGTGCCCATGGAACAATCTCTATGTGCATGTGTTGACATTAAGTGCCCATGGAACAATCTCTATGTGCATATGTTGTCCTTTAGTGCCCATGGAACAATCTGTATGTGCATATGTTGTCCTTTAGTGCCCATGGAGCAATCTATATGTGCTGATGTTGTCATTTAGTGCCCATGGAGCAATCTATATGTGCTGATGTTGTCCTTTAGTGCCCATGGAGCAATCTATATGTGCTGATGTTGTCATTTAGTGCCCATGGAGCAATCTATATGTGCTGATGTTGTCCTTTAGTGCCCATGGAGCAATCTATATGTGCTGATGTTGTCCTTTAGTGCCCATGAAACAATCTCTATGTACATATGTTGTCCTTTAGTGCCCATGGAACAATCTATATGTGCTGATGTTGTCATTTAGTGCCCATGGAACAATCTCTATGTACATATGTTGTCATTTAGTGCCCATGGAACAATCTATATGTGCTGATGTTGTCATTTAGTGCCCATGGAACAATCTATATGTGCTGATGTTGTCCAATAGTGCCCATGGAGCAATCTATATGTGCTGATGGTGTCCATTTAGTGCCCATGGAGCAATCTATATGTGCTGATGTTGTCCATTTAGTGCCCATGGAACAATCTCTATGTGCATATTGAACCCTTTAGGTCCATATTGAGGGATACCTACCTTCCTTACCCATCAGCAAAGTTCATGAGATCTGTCTCTTGGGTCGTATCGGGTTCTTCGTCACTTGCTGATGTAAAGGTAGGGTTCAGTAATTCTAATCTATCTACTGGAATGAAAGGTCTGTTTAAAAGATTCCTATTTATTCAGGAAAATTCTGAAGCAATCTGATATGTCAACGCTATCATAGAAGTCAATTGTGTCCACTGGACACCACAATCATTTTACATAAACGTCAGAACACTGGTGTGAGACTTTAACGTAACTGCCTGATGGGCATTCATACTAGAAACCATTGTCTCAATTATTAATCATTTAAGAAATGAAAGTCTGGAAATCCTTAAATTCGGCTTCCATGTGAGACCACATGTACCATCATAGTGATTCGTTATGGTCCAGCCCTCGTAACACGAACTCTGGACTCTGGGTATAATTAAGGCCGTCCAATCGATGTGTGCCACACAGTGGTTCTACGGCATGAACCCTTAATTGAATCGATGTGACCTGCGTCTATGTCATGGACCGACATCTAATCTTCTAAGTTACTTTAAAGTTATTGTGGATGATGACCGCAAGGAAATGAGGCTACAATGGCATACGGCCCTAATCTAAGTCACTGAGGTTGATGACCCCCCTGACCATCCAAGTTTCTAGGCTGAAGGCTAAACACAATTAAGTTACATCGGTTGATGACCGAGGTTTCCACTTTACTATCCCAGCACATTCACTGCTCAATCAATCAAAGTTCAATAATTACAACAATAGCAATGTTCACAAACTTTGTGGCAGTAAAATCCATTTCCTTCAGGTATGTCCCCTTAATCGTTACTTCATTTTTTATATCCCCCAGAAAACAAACTAAAATTTCCAGAATGCATCTCCAAGTTATTCGCTTGATTAAAGTTATTTCAAAATGCAGTTTCACTGAATTTAATAATTAAATAAATTTAAATGATTTGACGAAATGTTAACGAACAACAAATTTTATCTCCGCGGACTCTGGTTTCTTCACAAATTTCTACGCAGCTGTGATGTGAATTCAATCTAGTGATATTTATCTGGCTGGAAAAGAATTGTTACATAATTCATGTCCAGTTATATATCTTGTCTCATGATTTCACACTTTAAAATCTAATCTAGTCCTAACCGTTATTAATACTTGGATATCCTAAGAATCTACGTACAAACCAAACAACTCGCCATATAATTACGATCACGTATCTCGTCATACCATTTATAAATTTTGCAGACCCCTCACAGACAAACCAATCATCACGACCATCGCTCTATATTTTGGACAACCCTGAATTTGGTTACTCTGTTCCTTATACTCGAAGTTCATGGTTTCAAATGTTGTATACGTCCCCAATTAAACAAATTTTACAGTATTTCACAATACTCAGATCATTACCGGCTATGAATTTCAACTAAATCCAGCATTTTAACGTTTTCCCCGGCCGTGAATACAGTACAATCTCAATTCCACGCGTGTCCCGTTATATCCCCGCTGAGGCCTCTCGTCCTCAAGTTCGCTTGGCAGTAACATGAAACACCTGGATTATTCCAGTTGACTGGTTTCTCAAAATGCTCACCCTTTAAACTCTGCCGATAAAATTAAACAAATACGATATTCTGACCAACAAAATGCACAGATTAAGCTTCAAGATACCCACACTAATTATACGCGTCGCCAATTAATACCGCTATGGATTTCTATGAACTTCTTTCCATTCCCAACATTATAAATATACCTCGGGCTATCGTGTCCCGGCTTCAATGACAGGACTCTAACCTGATTCGCACATCTCATCTCAACTCATATAAAACATTCCTCGGGCTTCCGTGTCCCGGCTTCAATGACAGGTCCAACCTGATTCAAAAATCTCATATCAACAAAACTAACCTCTGTTTCCCAGCTCCACAATTATCATCGACAAAGAACTGGAATAAAATCCTCACTAGAAATCTCGACGTCTAATATCGCACAATGCATTAATCATGAATAACTTCGCATAAAGGATATCGTATTTAATAACTTGATTTTTACGAGAAAATGACTGAAACATTCTACTAGATCTTTTTATTGTCAGTCAGACACAGTTTAAAAATGGGCCTAGAAACGTTTCTCTCCGTGACCAAATTCATCACTCTAGGTTCTCACACGACAGCGCGCTTCCACTCGATTGAAAATGAGTAGCCATGGATTATTACATTATTAACTCAAATTGCAGACAGGAAAAATTTACGTCGACTGAACATCTTAATTTGGCATCACAAAATATAGGCAGTACACTCACATGGATGACGATCTACATTGGACGTGATATCACTTCGGAACCCTATTCAATAACTTTTTACAACATTATACGGCACTCGCAAGACTTCAAAAATTTATCCAAGTGGAAAATGAAACAAATGACTCTTTTAGTCGTATTCTCACATTTACAAAACTTAGTATATCCCCATTCAAATACACTTTTAGAGATCATGAGACAAGATATAAGAGGTAGTAAGATGGAAAGTCACCTACCTCATGTAGTCACACCAATGTTCGTCACAGGGCTCACCTGCGACCCTGGCATTTTATTTAGCCATTTTTACATTCATGGCTTCACAGTTCATTATTAATTTTCTTCAGGTTTCCTGGAATAAAGCATATAAAAAGAAAATACCCTTCACTTGTTTGCTGATCGCACACGATGGACTATAACTATTTCCGCACACGAATTTCTTAATCACATTAGAATTTATTCAGTACTTTGACCGTCCTATGTGGTACAGTTATTTCACTCAAGAAAACTATCTCCTCATGGAGACAAGACCTAGCCACAATGGCTAAAATCTGCAGTTGAACTCAGTCTACTTTCGTTGGTTTGATTTCGCAGAGCAGCTCAACAATTTTCCGTCCGCTTTGTATCACAAATGCCGGAGAAGGAGACTTCGTCATGGCGTCCCTTCATATTTATAGCAGTTACCCCCTCTCTTCGGATATCTCCCTTTGCCGCCAAGAAAATTTCTATAAATTTTCTGACTTAACTAAACTGTAATTTCAAGAGTTTTGAAAGTGACTACATGCTTGCTACATTTCTGGCGGTAGTGTTCATGGACATTTAAAATGTATACGGGTTCGATTTGTGAGATGATTAACCTCCTTTGATAGGCACTATATTTTTTTGACTTGGCATGTGTCACGCCATGTACACGCGCTTTGAAATAGTTCATAAAAATGACTTGAGATTCTTCCGCCGTCGACACGTGTGGTTGACGTCACGTACCCCAGAGCGTGGGACCGAAGGAAATCACCCCCTCGTCACGTGCCAAATCCATGCTATCAAGAATCCAACTTTTAAATGATTGTCGATTTATGCATAATGTTCTTAGGGCACAAAGGTCATGGTCCATTTAGTGCCCATGGAGCAATCTCTATGTGCATATGTTGTCCTTTAGTGCCCATGGAACAATCTGTATGTGCTGATGTTGTCCATTTAGTGCCCATGGAGCAATCTATATGTGCATATGTTGTTCATTTAGTGCCCATGGAACAATCTCTATGTGCTGATGTTGTCCATTAGTGCCCATGGAACAATCTATATGTGCTGATGTTGTCCTTTAGTGCCCATGGAGCAATCTCTTTGTGCTGATGTTGTCCATTAGTGCCCATGGAACAATCTCTATGTGCATATGTTGTCCTTTATTGCCCATGGAACAATCTGTATGTGCTGATGTCCATTTAGTGCCCATGGAGCAATCTCTACGTGCATATGTTGTCCATTTAGTGCCCATGGAACAATCTCTATGTGCTGATGTTGTCCATTAGTGCCCATGGAACAATCTATATGTGCTGATGTTGTCCTTTAGTGCCCATGGAGCAATCTATATACACTGATGTTGTCCATTTAGTGCCCATGGAGCAATCTATATGTGCATATGTTGTTCTTTAGTACCCATGGAACAATCTATATGTGCATATGTTGTCCTTTAGTGCCCATGGAACAATCTACATGTGCATATGTTGTCCATTTAGTGCCCATGGAACAATCTCTATGTGCTGATGTTGTCCATTTAGTGCCCATGGAGCAATCTCTATGTGCTGATGTAGTCCATTAGTGCCCATGGAACAATCTATATGTGCTGATGTCCATTAGTGCCCATGGAGCAATCTATATGTGCATATGTTGTTCTTTAGTACCCATGGAACAATCTATATGTGCATATGTTGTCCATTAGTGCCCATGGAACAATCTATATGTCCTGATGTTGTCCATTAGTGCCCATGGAGCAATCTCTATGTGCATATGTTCTTTAGTACCCATGGAGCAATCTATATGTGCATATGTTGTCCTTTAGTGCCCATGGAACAATCTATATGTGCATATGTTGTCCATTTAGTGCCCATGGAACAATCTCTGTGTGCTGATGTTGTCCTTTAGTGCCCATGGAGCAATCTATATGTGCATATGTTGTCCATTTAGTGCCCATGGAGCAATCTATATGTGCTGATGTTGTCCATTTAGTGCCCATGGAGCAATCTCTGTGTGCTGATGTTGTCCTTTAGTGCCCATGGAGCAATCTATATGTGCATATGTTGTTCCTTAGTACCCATGGAACAATCTATATGTGCGTATGTTGTCCTTTATTGCCCATGGAACAATCTACATGTGCATATGTTGTCCTTTAGTGCCCATGGAACAATCTCTATGTGCTGATGTTGTCCATTAGTGCCCATGGAACAATCTATATGTGCATATGTTGTTCTTCAGTACACATGGAGCAATCTATATGTGCATATGTTGTCCTTCAGTACCCATGGAGCAATCTATATGTGCATATGTTGTCCTTAAGTACCCATGGAACAATCTATATGTGCATATGTTGTTCTTTAGTACCCATGGAACAATCTATATGTGCATATGTTGTACTTTAGTACCCATGGAACAATCTACAGGTGCAAATGTTGTCCATTTAGTGCCCATGGAACAATCTATATGTGCATATGTTGTCATTTAGTACCCATGGAACAATCGATATGTGTGTTGTCCATTTAGTGCCCATGGAACAATCTATATGTGCTGTGGTTGTTCTTTAGTGCCCATGGAACAATCTATATGTGCTGATGTCCTTTAGTGCCCATGGAGCAATCTATATGTGCATATGTTGTTCTTTAGTACCCATGGAACAATCTATATGTGCATATGTTGTCCTTTAGTGCCCATGGAACAATCTATATGTGCATATGTTGTTCTTCAGTACCCATGGAACAATCTATATGTGCATGTGTTGTCCATTTAGTGCCCATGGAACAATCTATATGTGCATATGTTGTGCTTTAGTGCCCATGGAACAATCTATATGTGCATATGTTGTTCTTCAGTACCCATGGAACAATCTATATGTGCATATGTTGTCCATTTAGTGCCCATGGAACAATCTATATGTGCTGTGGTTGTTCTTTAGTAACCATGGAGCAATCTATATGTGCATATGTTGTTCTTTAGTACCCATGGAACAATCTATATGTGCATATGTTGTTCTTTAGTACCCATGGAACAATCTATATGTGCATATGTTGTCCTATAGTGCCCATGGAACATCAATATGTGCATATGTTGTTCTTCAGTACCCATGGAGCAATCTATATGTGCATATGTTGTTCTTTAGTACCCATGGAACAATCTATATGTGCATATGTTGTTCTTTAGTACCCATGGAACAATCTATATGTGCATATGTTGTACTTTAGTACCCATGGAAGAATCTACATGTGCAATGTTGTCCATTTAGTGCCCATGGAACAATCTATATGTGCATATGTTGTCCATTTAGTGCCCATGTAACAATCTATATGTGCATATGTTGTCCATTTAGTGCCCATGGAGCAATCTATATGTGCATATGTTGTCCTTTAGTGCCCATGGAACAATCTATATGTGCATATGTTGTCCTTTAGTGCCCATGGAACAATCTATATGTGCTGATGTTGTCATTTAGTGCCCATGGAACAATCTATATGTGCATCTGTTGTCCTTTAGTGCCCATGGAACAATCTATATGTGCATATGTTGTCCTTTAGTGCCCATGAAACAATCTATATGTGCATATGTTGTCATTTAGTGCCCATGGAACAATCTATATGTGCTGATGTTGTCCATTTAGTGCCCATGGAACAATCTACATGTGCTGATGTTGTCCATTTAGTGCCCATGGAGCAATCTATATATACTGATGTTGTCCATTTAGTGCCCGTGGAACAATCTATATGTGCTGATGTTGTCCATTTAGTGCCCATGGAACAATCTACATGTGCTGATGTTGTCCATTTAGTGCCCATGGAGCAATCTATATATACTGATGTTGTCCATTTAGTGCCCATGGAACAATCTACATGTGCATATGTTGTCCATTTAGTGCCCATGGAACAATCTATATATACTGATGTTGTCCATTTAGTGCCCATGGAACAATCTATATGTGCTGATGTTGTCCATTTAGTGCGCATGGAACAATCTATATGTGCTGATGTTGTCCATTTAGTGCCCATGGAACATTCTATATATACTGATGTTGTCCATTTAGTGCCCATGGAACAATCTACATGTGCATATGTTGTCCATTTAGTGCCCATGGAGCAATCTATATATACTGATGTTGTCCATTTAGTGCCCATGGAACAATCTATATGTGCTGATGTTGTCCATGTAGTGCCCATGGAACAATATATATATATATATATATATATCTGATGTTGTCCATTTAGTGCCCATGGAGCAATCTATATGTGCCGATGTTGTCCATTTAGTGCCCATGGAACAATATATATGTGCTGATGTTGTCCATTTAGTGCCCATGGAACATTCTATATATACTGATGTTGTCCATTTAGTGCCCATGGAACAATCTACATGTGCATATGTTGTCCATTTAGTGCCCATGGAACAATATATATATACTGATGTTGTCCATTTAGTGCCCATGGAACAATCTCTATGTGCTGATGTTGTCCATTTAGTGCCCATGGAACAATCTATATGTGCTGATGTTGTCCATTTAGTGCCCATGGAACATTCTATATATACTGATGTTGTCCATTTAGTGCCCATGGAACAGTCTACATGTGCATATGTTGTCCATTTAGTGCCCATGGAGCAATCTATATATACTGATGTTGTCCATTTAGTGCCCATGGAACAATCTATAAGTGCTGATGTTGTCCATTTAGTGCCCATGGAACATTCTATATATACTGATGTTGTCCATTTAGTGCCCATGGGACAATCTACATGTGCATATGTTGTCCATTTAGTCCCATGGTACAATCTACATGTGCTGATGTTGTCCATTTAGTGCCCATGAAACAATCTATATGAGCTGATGTTGTCCATTTAGTGCCCATGGAAGAATATATATATACTGATGTTGTCCATTTAGTGTCCATGGAATAATCTATATATACTGATGTTGTCCATTTAGTCCCATGGTACAATCTACATGTGCTGATGTTGTCATTTAGTGCCCATGGAACAATCTCTATGTGCATATGTTGTCCATTTAGTGCCCATGGAACAATCTACATGTGCTGATGTTGTCCATTTAGTGCCCATGGAGCAATCTATATATACTGATATTGTCCATTTAGTGCCCATGGAACAATCTATATGTGCTGATGTTGTCCATTTAGTGCCCATGGTACAATCTATATGTGCTGATGTTGTCCATTTAGTGCCCATGGAACAATCTATATATACTGATGTTGTCCATTTAGTGCCCATGGTACAATCTACATGTGCTGATGTTGTCATTTAGTGCCCATGGAACAATCTATATGTACTGATGTTGTCCATTTAGTGCCCATGGAGCAATCTACGTGTGCTGATGTTGTCCATTTAGTGTCCATGGAACAATCTATATATACTGATGGTGTCCATTTAGTCCCATGGTACAATCTACATGTGCTGATGTTGTCATTTAGTGCCCATGGAACAATCTCTATGTGCATATGTTGTCCATTTAGTGCCCATGGTACAATCTACATGTGCTGATGTTGTCATTTAGTGCCCATGGAGCAATCTATATGTGCTGATGTTGCCCATTTTTGCCCCTGTGCCTATGAGAATTTATACAGAGCTCGATTACATTGAAGTATCCAAGTCTCAGCACTTGAGTTGTGCTAGCACACGACATAACTTTCAGGTACCATATTTTTCTTCTCCGTGCACACACGGTAATCGGATAAAATTTTCTCTCTTCTTCCCTTCCGTATGAATGGACAACTTTAGTCCTCAAAAACTCCCTGAAAATTAGACAGGTAGCACACGTGCCGCCTCAATGTGTTGCCAATCTTGAAATGATACTGCCTGTCCATTGGTTCAAATCATCGAGTCACCTTAAACTTATCTTGTATGACATTCTAGCCTTGTGTCGTGTTGTCCTTCCGTCTTTCCCTTATGCTCAAGCATGTCACAAAGGTCGTGTGCACGTCAGGTAGCAGCTCTTCTTTCTTATTTTAGCTTGCAGACAATAGACCACCGGCACCAAACTTCCTGCTGAATTGTGAAACGTAAGCCCTGGTCACTCCAAGTTACCACGACTTTATAAAATGAATGTTTACTATACCGTACTCTTAATAAATGATAGTACAGCAATAAAATGATAATTTAAGTGCTCAATACTCCCGGACATTTCAATATCTGTTCATGTACAATATTTTCAACTTCAAGCTTTATGTGTCGGCTTGCATCTTTCCTACTCATTTTCAGTGCAACAGTTTTTGTTGTGCTAACTTTTATCATCTTATACTGTTTAGACCAGTGGTTCCCAACCTGGGGCGATTTGGGGGCGATGGGTATTCAAAGTACTGTTCAGTAGAAGTTGCAGGGTAGCACGTGTCACTGGCTATTCTAGCCATCTAGTTCACTGAGCTCGACCCTCTCCATAGTCCGCACCTGTTGTTGCTCATAGCCGACTAGTGACTCAATCCCTTCCCCTTACTGCCATCACAACACACTTGCTATTCACCTACATTAGTCTTAACTGGCCATTGTGTGCCTCACCATCAGTTTATGTGCATGTCTTTTCTGTTTTTGTGCGTTTGTTTTGAAGTGCAAAAGTTCATGAACAAATTCGAAAAAAGAAGTGTCGTCAATACTCAGCTGAGTATTTATAGTTCGGTTTTGTCGTGTCACCGCAACATGTGCAGTTTCCACATTGTCTTTTGTGCGATAAAATATGAAAACTTGGCGAATTAAAGATCATTTATAAAGAGTACACAGTGAGTAAAGAACTTAGTTATGTTCAACACCTCAAAGCTAAAGCTGATAAACAGCCTAATGTGAGTGAATTATTTAAAGAACGAGCAACCGATCTTGACAAAGGTCTTCTTGCTTCTGACGATCGCTAAATGTGGTAAACTTCACAAAATTGGCGAACTCTCTTTTTACCGGTTACCAAAAAAAATTGTTGAAATCATGCTATGCAAGAGCCCTAGTAATAAGATAAGGCAATCGATTCCTTTGATCAATAACATTGAACCCAAACTCACCAATTTGTTGAAAGAAAGTAAAGTTGCATTGCAGATTGATGAATTAACTGTGATTGATGATAAAGCAATTTTATTAGCTCATGTGAGGTTTATCAGTGAACAAAAGGAAATTACCGAGGAAATGTTGTTTGCTACAACTTTGATCACTGATACTAAAGGATCATCGATTTTCAAAGTGGTGCAAGGTTATTTTGAGCAAAAAGAGGTTCCCCTAACAAACGTAAGCGCTTGCGCAACAGACGCTGCTCCTGCCATGTCAGGTCGTCATGCTGAGTTTCAAGCCCAACTTAAGAAAGAAGTGCCGGAGGTCATCACTATTCACTGTCCATCAATCATTCATTACTGATCTGCATTTAGGGCAGTCGCTCAGGTGGTAGATTCCCTATCTGTTCTTTCCCTAGCCTTTTCTTACACGATCGCAAAAAAATTGGAAAATTATTGAACATTTCCCTTGGTAAGTTATTCCAATCACTAACACCCCTTCCTATAAACAAATATTTGCCCCAATTTGTCTTCTTGAATTCCAACTTTATCTTCATATTGTGATCTTTCCTACTTTTAAAGACACCATCCAAACTTATTCGTCTACTGATGTCCTCCCACGCCATCTCTCCACTGACAGCTCGGAACATACCACTTAGTTGAGCAGCTCGTCTCCTTTCTCCCAAGTCTTCCCAGCCCAAACTTTGCAACATTTTCGTAATGCTACTCTTTTGTCGGAAATCACCCACAACAAATCGAGCTGCTTTTCTTTGGTTTTTTTCCATTTCTTGAATCAAGTAATCCTGGTGAGGGTCCCATACACTGGAACCACTTTCTAGTTGGGGTCTTACCAGAGACTTATATACCCTCTCCTTTACATCCTTACTACAACCCCTAAATACCCTCATAATCATGTGCAGAGATCTATACCCTTTATTAACAATCATGTTTATATGATTACCCCAATGAAGGTCTTTTCTTATATTAACACCTAGGTACTTACAATGATCCCCAAAAGGAACTTTCACCCCATCAACGCAGTAATTAAAACTGAGAGGACTTTTCCTATTTGTCAAACTCACAACTGACTTTTAACCCCGTTTATCATACCATTGCCCACTGTCCATCTCACAACACTATCGAGGTCACCCTGCAGGCGCTCACAATCTTGTAACTTATTTATTACTCTGTACAGAATAACATCATCTGCAAACAGCCTTATCTCTGATTCCACTTCTTTACACATATCATTGATATATATAAGAAAACATAAAGGTCTAATAATACTGCCTTGAGGAATTCCCCTCTTAATAATTACAGGATGAGATAAAGCTTCTCCTACTCTAATACTCTTAGGTCTGTTTTCTAGAAAAAGAGCCACCCATTCAGTCACTCTTTTTTCTAGTCCAATTGCACTCATTTTTGCCAGTAGTCTTCCATGATCTACCCTATCAAATGCTTTAGATAGGTCGATCGCAATACAGTCCATTTGGCCTCCTGAATCCAGGATATCTGCTATATCTTGCTGAAATCCTTCAAGCTGAGCTTCAGTCGAAAAACCTTTCCTAAACCCAAATTGCCTTCTGTCAAACCAGTTATTAATTTCACAAATATGTCTAATATAATCAGAAAGAATGCTTTCCCAAAGCTTACATACAATGCATGTCAAACTGACTGGCCTGTAATTTTCAGCTTTATGTCTATCACCCTTTCCTTTATACACACGGGCTACTATAGCAACTCTCCATTCATTTGGTATAGCTCCTTCAATGAAACAATAATCAAATAAGTATTTCAGATATGGTACTATATCCCAATACATTGCCTTTAGTATATCTCCAGAAATCTTATCAATTCCAGCTGCTTTTCTAGTTTTCAACTTTTGTATCTTCTTGTAAATGTCATTGTTATCATAGGTAAATTTTAATACTCCTGTAGTTTTACTCACATCCCCTATCTGGACATTATCCTTGGAACCAACAATCTTTGTATACTGCTGACTGAATACTTCTGCCTTTTGAAGATCCTCGCATACACACTCCCCTTGTTCATTAATGATTCCTCGAATGTCCTTCTTTGAACCTGTTTCTGCCTTAAAATACCTATACATACCCTTCCACTTTTCACTAAAATTTGTATGACCACCAATTATGCTTGCCATCATATTATCCTTAGCTGACTTCTTTGCTAGATTGAATTTCCTAGTAAGTTCCTTCAATTTATCCTTACTTCCATAACCATTTCTAACTCTATTTCTTTCCATTCTGCACCTCCTTCTTAGTCTCTTTACTTCTCTGTTTTAATATAGTGGATCCTTACCATTCCTTACCACCTTTAAAGGAACAAACCTATTTTCACATTCCTCAACAATTCTGTGGCTTGGTTCTAAAAGGAACAATGTCACTTTTTATCGAAATTGAGATATTAACTGATACAAACACGTTTTATCCTGGCTTGCAACATGTTAAAAGGGCCAATGTCTCTGTTAAGTAGTAAACGAACAATTAATGTTTAATTAAACAGGCCCTTGCCAATTATGTTTGATTGCCAATAAAGATTAGAGACCTGGCAATTTTTAAAGAATACGATAGAAAAGACTAGCGTTTAATAAGGTGACTTCCACAAAGAAAGTATAAAGTTATTTAAAGTTAGTTGTTGAAAACAATAATTGAAAAACTATAAGCAAAACTTCAAATGCTCATAGTTCAAAAACAGAATTTTTGACATTGGCCCTTTTAGAACCAAGCCACAGAATTGCTTTAAACCCATCCCAGAGTCTGTTTACATTTTTATTTACTATTTTCCAGCTATCATATTTACTTTTTTTAAACTCCCTCATGCCTGCTTTATCAGCCATATGGTACTGCCTAATAGTCCTAATTTTAATACCTTCCTTTCTTTCACATTTATTTTTAACTACGATAAAAACAGCTTCGTGATCACTAATACCATCTATTACTTCGGTTTCTCTATAGAGCTCATCTGGTTTTACCACCACCATATCCGGAATATTCTTCCCCTCTAGTTGGTTCCATCACTTTCTGAATCAGCTGCCCTTCCCATTTAAATTATTTGCCATTTGTTGGTCATGCTTCCTGTCATTCGCATTACCTTCCCAATTGACATTTGGTAAATTGAGATCACCTGCTACTATCACATTCCTTTCCTTATCGTTTCCAACATAGCTGATTGTGTCATTCATCGTCAACACTTGGCTGCAAAAGAAATTGAGTGGTGTCCTGCATGAAACCCTACAACTGGTTATTACTGGTGTGAACAATATCAAAACTAATCCACTCAATGACTGTCTGTTCCGACAACTTTGCCATGAAAATGAGGAATATGAACGCTTGTTTCTACATATAGCCGTGAGGTGGCTTTCCAACGGAAACACTCTGCGCCGATTCTTTGAATTATTTGACACGGTTACCAAGTGTTTCGGCATGTCTAATCCTGTTTTAAGTGAGGATTTGAAGTAACGCAAGTACCTTACCTTGCGTACCTTACAGATACTTTTGAAAAGTGAAGGAAGTCAAAGTAATGGCCGCTAGCTGCTAGTCGCGCGCAAACTTTCTCTCGCAAAAATTGTAAATTGCAGGTGATATAGTGCTTGAAGTGATAAAGAATTACATTCGTGCTGAAGTTCAACGTGCTTGAAGTGATAAAGACGTTATTACATTCGTGCTGAAGTTCAACGTGTGCAGCTAACTACAGTAAACTATCAGTGTTATACTACTAAGTTGTCATAATGGCTCCTAAGAAGCTTCCCCAAGCCAGCCCGCCGCATGGCGCCAGCATACAAGAACTCGTTAAGCAGGAGGTAGCCGTAGCCGAACAGTTACAGCCCCTAATGTTGCAGCTCCAGGAACTAAGAGCGGAATACAAGGAAAGTGTCAAACTATTACAAGATCAGCTTCAGGCTAAGGACAAGGAACTTGTAAAAATTAAAAGCGACTTTAAAAACAAGCAAGATGAACTGGAGCAATACCAGCGCCGGCAAAGTATTCGTATTTTCGGCATTCCGGAAAAGGAAGGAGAAGATCCCGATGTCATCGCAATAAGCATCGCAAGAGATCTTGGTGTCGACCTTGACCTTCGGGACATTGACAGGAGCCATCGCATTGGAAGACGACTGGGTGCGAAGCCACGACCTCTGATAGTGAAATTCGTTTCCTACCGTAAGCGGAGTGAAATCTTCCACAAGAAAAGAGGCCTTAAGGGAACGGCGGTCACAATAAGAGAGGATCTGACTGCAACAAGACTCGCAGTCCTCAAGGAGGCAATTTCGAGGTTCGGTGTACGCCAGGTATGGAGCATTGATGGAGTAATCAATATAAAAATAGGATCAAATAAGTTTAAAGTGTGCACTATGGAACAGTTAAATGAACTAAAGTGATATGCGGGAGAAATGATCACAACATTTTGTTACTTTCTATTGTAGTTTAATTTTAGAGTTAACCTTGTAGTATACCGTAATTTTTAACTTTAACTCTCTATTAGAACGTAATTAGTAATATAGCTTACTTTTGCTTGCCGTAGTGGTAGATTGGTGTTAGTAGCAGTAGACTGGGTTCAGTGCCTTATTTTTGTCGTGTTTATTTCCACTTACATTATTGACACATTGCCATTATCGTATTGATCGCTGTAAATTGTTATTTCCATTTCATTCCCATTATTGTCATATTCATCTCCAACATAACGGAGAACAACGTAATTTACAGTCCCCCTGATAACGAACTTGAGACAAACGAACAGGCTCCCCTCTTCCTTGCAAACATTCCTCAAAACCTTTCACTTACTCCACCCTCCCCCAATGTCGCTGGAACCAGCTGTGCAGGCAACATACACCTATTGTCATCTGAGCTTTCTTGCCATTCCCAGTCGACAAGGGACATCATTAACCACCAGCTTTCTCCGTACAGTAATGCTTTAAAAATTTGCCATATAAACGCTCAAAGCCTCCTTGCGGAGGAGCGAATGGACGAAATAAAAGCCCTATTTATGCCTCCCAGTTTCCACGCAATATTAATCTCTGAATCTTGGTTAAAACCACATCACGCAATAGAAAGACTGCAGCTGGCGGGTTATACATTTCTTAGATCCGACAGATTAAATAAGCCCTCCGGGGGTACCGCTGCGTATGTTATGACCAGCTTACGCCCTAAAATAATCTGTAGGTCTCCAGGTCCGTACGAGCGAAAACCTGAGTTCATGTTCCTGGAAATAACTGTGAGTGAAGTTAAATGTCTTCTGGGTGTAGTATATAAGCCACCGAAAGCGGGTTTTTTATGCGATCTAGAGACTCAAATACAAGATTTAGTCACTGATTACTCAAATATAATTATAATGGGCGACTTTAACATAAACCTTCTTGAACCTAACTCTCCTCAGACAACCCAACTTTTAACATCATTTAAAGCTTGCAATTTAACGTTTCTCCCTCTCAACGCTACACATCACACAGACACATCACACACCTTAATTGATCTCATTGCCACTAACCAACCTGAATTAGTTCTTCATCACGGTCAAATTAGTGTCCCGGGTATATCGCGACATGATGCTATATTTATGGCCTATTCTATTAAAAGTCCCAAGTTCAAATCGAAAATAATTTCATATAGAGATCTACGAAGAATTGATAAGATTAAACTTTTACAAGACGCAGTTGCAGTGCCATGGCATGACATATTTAAACTTAAAGACATAAATGACAAAGTAACTCTCTTCAATCAACATATGACTGAACTGTATGATAGACACGCCCCTGAAAA
Organism: Anabrus simplex; assembly: GCF_040414725.1. Taxonomy (NCBI): domain Eukaryota; kingdom Metazoa; phylum Arthropoda; class Insecta; order Orthoptera; family Tettigoniidae; genus Anabrus; species Anabrus simplex. The sequence continues at coordinate 102,883,811 of NC_090276.1, read as the reverse complement.
GAAGGCTCGAGTTACGCGGAAGCCAGCTCCCTGGCTCTCAGATGAGATTAGAGCACTAATGGCTGAACGCGATGCTACTTATAGACGAGTTAAGAAACATTGCACTCCTGACAATCTACTGAACTATAAGAGGCTGAGAAACGCTACGACCCAACAGATTATAAATGCGAAACTACGACACGCCCACAGTTTAATTCAACCAAATGTTTCAACAGCTGTGTTGTGGAAATCCATAAAGAGCTTTGGAATTACCAAAGGACGAGACGATGACGAAATAAATATACCCTTGGAAAAACTGAACGATCATTTTTCATCTAACTGCACATTAAATGCAGCGCTGAAACAGGAAGTTCTAGACGGGAATTATGCAAAGACGCGAACAGATAGAGAAAACTTCTACTTCCGTCCAGCAACCCACTCACAAGTCAGGTTTGCTATAAATCGGATAACATCAACGGCAAAAGGAAATGACAGGATAGGAATAGAGATGATAAAAATTATTCTGGATGTGATATTACCTGCACTAATTAACATATTTAACTCTTCCCTTGTAGACAGCACATTTCCCGAAATATGGAAAGCGGGCATTATACGTCCTCTAAAAAAAGTAGCTTCCCCTTCTGAACCATCTGACTACAGAGCCATCTGCATACTTTCTGCTTTATCCAAAGCGCTAGAGTTCATCGCTCATAGACAAATAACAGACTACATGACGACTTACAACTTATTTGACCCACTACAATCTGGTTTTCGTCAAGCACACAGTACTACAACGGCACTACTGAAGGTCACAGAAGACATCCGAGAAGCTATGGACAACAAGGAAGTGACAGTTTTAATACTCTTAGATTTGAGCAAAGCTTTTGACTCTGTTGACATTGACATCTTGCTCTCGAAATTGTATTCCCTCCATTTCTCGGACAGCGCCCTCCTTTGGTTGCATTCCTACCTGCATGGCCGTCGGCAGTGTGTTACAGATAGAATAAACAAATCAACTTGGCGGTCTGTGCAGTGTGGTGTGCCCCAAGGGTCAGTGTTAGGACCCCTTCTTTTTTCCATTTACATTAATGATGTCTCCCAAAACCTAACGCATTGCAAATACCATATTTATGCTGATGATGTACAAATGTACCTCCATACATCTCCAAATCTAATACTTTCCACCATAGACAAAATCAATCAGGATCTAACATCATTTTCTTCTTGGTCTTTGAGATGTGGGCTTAGGTTAAACCCAGCTAAAACGCAAGCCATCATCCTTGGATACCCAAAACTACTCACGAAGGTCAATCGACCAGAGATTCCATCTATAAGGTTGTGTAATACTAACATACCATTCACGTCATCAGTAAAAGTCCTAGGCATTACTTTCGATGATGACATGTCATGGAAAACGCATATCACGAACATCACCCAGAAAATATTCTCTGCATTGCACATGCTGCGCGGGTATAAATACTTATTTCCTGAAAAACTAAAAAAAATGTTGGTAGAAAGTCTGGTTTTCCCTCATTTCGACTATTGTGACGCGATTTATAGAGACGCTCGAGGCAAGTTATTGAGCAGATTACAACGTGGTCAAAATGCTTGTGTGAGATACGTCTGTAACCTACGGTACTATGACCACGTAACTCCTTCATATAACCATCTATCTTGGCCCCGACTAGAGATCCGTCGCACTGTGCATTCCCTATGCCATCTCCATAAAATCCTTCATTCTTCACAACCATTTTACCTTACTTCATATTTCAAATACTTATCCTCTTATCACAGTCTTAACACCAGATCCACTAATAATTCCATCCTTGCTTTACCTACCCACAGAACTGCCATCTATGATAAATCATTCACAGTAATTGCCTGCCGTGAGTGGAACCTCCTTCCCGAAAATATCAGGGGGTTAAGCGCTATTCACACTTTCAAGGAAGCACTTTGGAGACATTTTATGCACCAGTAAGGATCATCTGTAAACTTGATGCTGCTACTTACAACCATTCTATTGTTATGGATGTCCTGGTAGAGAGTCTAAAATTTTTATCCGATTTGTCTTTAAAATCAAATGTTATGTACTGCCTTTTTTTTTTTTTTTTTACATGTAGGATATTAGTTTTAAGAATTTATCCCTTTTTATGTCTGATTTATTTAATCTTAATTTAATCTTAACTTAATCTTAATTTATTAATTTAATCTTAATTCATTTCATCTTAATGTAATCTCACCATTCTTGTATTATTATTAATTTAATTTGTATTAGACGTAGTTATTGTAATACAATGCAACATATGTATATTTCAGTTCCTGGTTAGATGGAAGAGAAGGCCTGAAGGCCTTAATCTTGCCAGGTAAAATAAAACATTACTAAACTAAACTAAACTAATATAAGGCTTGAAGGAAACAAGATTTACCATATTAAGGCCTAAGTAATTATTTCATCATTTATCGCCAGATTTGATATTCACAAGGTAAATATTGGCATAAAGAGCTGATTCAGTTTCCGACCCTGAAAAAGTGTTCAAGTGTCAGATAACGAGACTCCTGAACTCCCAGAAGACAAAATCCTAATTTTTACTGATTACCTTGACCAGTTAAAAGGTGACATGGAATCAAGATTTGAAGATTTGACCAAGTTACAAATTCCAAATTGGATTCTAGATCCATTTTTGTTTGAAGCTGTGGATAAGCTGGATAACTCTTTGCAGACGGACTTCCTAGATCTGAAGTATGACTGTGAGGCAGAAATAATTCGCAAGCAGAGCAGTTACGAGTTCGACTGGGTGAAACTTATGGACACTTATTCACAACTGTGGGGGAAAAACTGAACCACTTCAACATATTTAGTTGAAAAATGATTTAGTTGTGTTGTCCAGCTCCTCACGAAACAAAGAAACATTTGCCTCGAAGGAGACTGAAATCCACCAAGCACAAGGCAGCCGTTGAAAATTTAAAATAAATCAATAACAAAGTTTACTTTTTCAAATTTAACTCAACTTTCTAAATTTTCGCAGATTCCAATTAAAAACAAAAATATGTACTATTTTAAAATTTACGGCAATGATCTTAGTTAATTATTTCACTTGTTTGATCTTATAAATACCTGTAAAAATGTACATTTTAATCTTTTTCTATTTTATTCAAAGGTGACCGGATAAAACTGCTTCATTATTTACACTTTACTTCAAATTAAAATGAGGCGTACATTGAAAATGAAAAGTGGGCGATAGAAACCTCCAGAAAGGGGAGATGGACCACAAAACGTGTAGACTTTGCTACCCATTCATCCAGCCTAGTTTCTATCTCTACCTCCTTAGCGATCAAGGAAGAAGCCTCCTAGAAAATTGTGGTTCCTGCAGTCAGGCGTTCCCTGTGCAGTGGTTTAACTGGCTGATTCTTCCACAAAGGTGCTGCTACAGAGCAACAAGTGCCTATGGCTACACCATTGTGTGTAGTATTCTTTCTTCCTCTCTTTTAAGAATACTATCCATGACAGTAATGAATAGCAATGGTGAGAGTGCACTAAACCGTGTCCAAGATGCACACAGCTGTTCAGCATCTGGACCTGGCCTGTGAGATATTCAGGCACCCTATACAGGTCTACTAATACCACAGTTACGTTCCTCCCAATGCTATTCCATTAACATCCTTGGCTTGAAAATAATGTCTCGTGTTCTTCGAAATCCAAGTTCTTGGTTCTTCTTTCAGGACACGTTCTACCACAGTCTGGTTTCAGTAATTTTTCCATTATTTTCAGACAATAAGAGAGAAGTGTTTGAAGCCTCCATGGCTCAGACGGCAGCACATCGGCCTCTCACCGCTGGATACCGTGGTTCAAATCCCCATCACTCCATGTGAGATTTTTGCTGGACAAAACGGAAACAGAGCAGGTTTTTCTCCGGGTACTCCTGTTTTCCCTGTCATCTTTCATTCCAGCAATACTCCCATTATCATTTCGTAGCATGTATCAGCCATTAATAAATCACTTTGGGAGTGGCGACCCCATCGTACTAATAGCCTATATATGGATCATTCCTTACATTTCTGACCTGGTCAAAGACTGGAAAGCAGGCTGTAGATTGTCATTTTTCATTTTCAAGAGAGAAGTGCGATACTCTTATTCCTGGCATACTTTCTTCTGCATCCTTCTTTTTTTTAATAAATAGATAATATTACCTTCTGTCCAGTCTTCTGGGACCTGGTTTTCACACCTGTATAGCCACTGCACTCCAGGGATACCTGTTGCTTTGATCATGTCAGTAGTAACTTCATGGATCCCAGCTCATTGCTTCCAGTGCTGTGATGGCCTCTTTGTCAGATCTCTTGCTGTACATCATCTTCATGTTATCTTCCTATTTTTTGGATAAATTCACCCCACCAGTTCTCCTTTTCTCTTACAATTCTTTTTACTTCTAATTTCCTATTTTACCAGGCGAGTTGGCCATGTGGTTAGGGGCGCGTGTGGGTTCGAACCCCACTGTCAGCAGCCCTGAAGATGGTTTTCCATGGTTTCCCATTTTCACACCAGGCAAATGCTGGGGCTGTACCTTAATTAAGGCCACGGTCACTTCCTTCCAACTCCTAGGCCTTTCCTGTCCCATCGTCGCCGTAAGTCCTATCTGTGTCGTGTGACGTAAAGCCACTAGCAAAAAAATTACTTATTGCTTTTGTATTTTCTCATTTCTCAGTTGACTGTTGTCATTAGTTCTGGCTCTTTTAACATCCCTCACTTTCTTCCTTCCACCAGGACATTATTTTATTCATTACTTTCCTGCTTGTTCTGCTGCACACTTCTTCTGTACTACGTATGAGACAAGTCTTAAAATTATTCCATTCCGCATCACTGCTGCTGGGCTCTGCTTTTGATCATTACTTGGAACTTCTCTTTACAGTAGCTTCCTGCCTTGCCGACCTTTGTCTTCTGTACTTGGATTCCTGTCAGATCAGCCACAAGAAGCTCATACTTCCACATCTTACACTCGTTCTCAGGTCACTTTTCATGTAAATCTATTACTGACTTATAGTTAGGCATAAAATCTCAAGGATAATTTAATAAAACCAAGTATTCAATACTTTCCACATTTAATGTTGTTTGAATCTACACAAATTTGTGTAGATTTATCAGGTACCTGTTTCACCCATTATTTTGGCATCTTCAGCGTGTAGACAACCTTCAGTTCAAGGTTTGAGACGTTATTTAACCATATATAGTATAATACATGAACGTTAATGATATCTTAAGACTAACATGCCAGGATAATGATTTAAGAAATGTGAACAATACGTAAATTAACGGTGTTTTAACATGATTAAAACTTGTTGGTCCTATTCTATCTAAAAAAACCAAAATGGATCTTCTTCCTATAATATAAGTCTTGGGTATGGAGGGTATCCATACAGGGGCTTATTTGACCCACCTATATCATTTTCATGTTCTTGATGTAACTAAAGTTGAAATGTGTTGTCAACATCAAGCGGAGATTATCTGCAGCCTGATCAAGATTGTTGTGGCTTAGCTTCGGGTCTTGTGTGACGACAAGGAAGTGTAAGGAGTATAATCTTAGGCTGCTGCTTAATTGGGAAGGAACATCCTAGACACTTAATACAGTCCCCATTGATGTGTTGCTTGGCCTTTGGTAAGATTATTTGTTCAGTTCATACTAGGTGGACCCGTCTTACTAACATTTCTACTCAAATTAAGGAGTACAACTTCCTGAACAGGTACCGCTACACTGAGAATATCGATAAGACTTCGCCAGAAGGTACTAGCAGCACCACGGCTGTAGCTCTTAGGAACTAAAAACTGCAGATGAAATACGCAGGTTGGTGAACGAAATTTACCAGCACGCCCTGTTTAGAGTTAAACGTGGTAAGTATTGAATAGGTGATTTTATTAAATTATTCTTGAGATTTTATGCCTAACGTTATCTTCAACACGGAACATTAATGAGAGTTGTTACTTGTAAAATGACTTATAGTTACCATTCCAACTGTATCATGTTATTTTGTGACTTTTTTTTTTTTTTTCTGGAACTGTGTGTTCCTTGTCAGCAAGTTATTCTTTAAGCAGAAATCAAGTAGTAATTCTCCTTTGGTGTGCCTCATCCCATATTCAAAAGGGCCCATAATTCCTTCCTACCTGGGCATTAAGGTTACCCATTATTAACAGCTTCTCCTCATTTACACTGTACTCTAGTTGTGAATGGAATTTCAGCTTTTATTCTTTAATACAGTGCGGCTGAGAGGCATAGACCTGCACAACTCTGATATGTACTCCTTTCAAACATAGCTTCACTTTAATAATCTTTCATTAAGCAAACTAGCATCAGAAATGCAGTCCATGCCCTTGTCAAGAGCAAAGCCAACTCTTTTTTCTTGCTTCTGCTTTATTTCCACACCAGTGCATTTTTATCCATCATTCAATAGTCTTGTGTTGCATCTCTTCCACTTCGACTCACTTAGATCGAGGATGTTAATGCATCGACACTTCACCATATCTGTTGTTACATTTTCCAGTCAGTGATAGTATGTTCAAGGTAGCAACTCTGAGGCTGGCTTTTAAATTATTTCGTCTCCTATTGGTGCTTCTCCTTATACTGTTTAGATAAACTTCGGACTCATTCGGGTCATCATTATTTATAAAAGTACTCAAAGTTTAGTCTTCAAGTTGAGTTAGTTTTTTATTCCAAGGCTCGTTTGGTTGTAAGCAATTTGCACAGTACTCTTCCAGCTGACTTGCTAGGCGTATCTCCAAAGAGGATCTTTCCTTCAGGGTTCTTCTCCCTCATCTTTTAGAAGTCCCCTGCCACATCTGCAAGGCAGCAGTCATTGATGAATTTATGTGTTATTTCCTACACAAATGTTTCATCGAACCTCGTAAGGAGAATTCTTCTGCCCATAAGCAGGTTTGTTACTGGCTGCCAACCCTCAGGTAAGTCCTACCGTATACTGTCACACACAGCAGCAGGATTTCTTCTGACCTGACTCCAATGAGTTACTCGTATTAAAACAAAATCAGATTGCATTAATGTTTAGTTAAAAGAACCTCTGAGAGGTGAAATTTCATAAATTGATTCATATTCTTGAATTTTGATTGTTTGTCAATTATCAGTGTTTGGACAGGTTTGGAACACATCTTTGTGCCATGTTGTGCAAAATTTGTTATTAATGATTATTATTATTAATAGTAGAAAATAATCAAACAGTAAGAGAAAAGGTTCATATGACACAAGGTGAGAAATTTGAGATCAAGTCCAGGGTACAGTCAGTTTGTTGTGAATGCTGATGGCATCCCATATTGGGAGAAAGCAGTAAAACCTGTAGACTGTGGGCAAACACCATTACAGATCATGTAATGAGGCTAAATGGAGGGAAGAGTAAGGTGCTTGTTTTATAACATTGTGGGTCAGATATCCTGTGAGATATCAGGAGGTTTAAATAGGTTACCTTGGAACAATAATCCCCTCAGATGGTAGACAAGATTTAGAAGTGAACCAGTGTATCAGTTTTGTAAGACAGTGGTTAGAAAGTGGGAGTTCAAGGAAGAGAAAAGGATGAGCATAAAAACACTACCGTCGATATCACATCAAGAGTCTTGGAGAAATGTGAGAACTTCAGGGAACTGAATGACTGATATCTGCTGGACCAACAAGGATTTAATGTATTAGGGCACTACTGTACAAACTGTGAAGTAGAGAATGCCTAGCTGGAATGTAAGGAAGCTGAGGGAGGTGATAGTTAAATCTGTGGACAAAACAAAGGAAATAATGCCCAGGGTTGGAGAGGGAGGTAAATGAAAAGTGTCTGGTAGCTAGATGATAAAATAAACCACTAGAGATGTGATGCCTTGCTGGTGACACAAAGGCAGTACCATTGAAATGTAGGATGCCCGTGACATCTTATGACTATGCTGAGAAATTTTCAGACTCTCTATACTCGTCATGGTAATACATTGTATTCTAGTCACAATAGGTTAATATCCTGCCTCTCTCCAGGAATTAATAATAATAATAATTGAACAAAGCTACCTTGTGTTAATTGTCTGTTTTTCAGTGCTCAAGAAGAAAAATTGTTATAATATCTGAGATGTTTTGTAAGAGGCACAGCCAGTATAATTTCTAAATTCAAAAAGGTTTACAGTACCATATTTACCCATGTAATTTTCACACTCGCATAATTTTTGCACCCCAAATTTTGATGAGTAATTATAAGGATTCTTATTTTGCCCACACAATTTTCGCTGTCTCAAACCATAGGCTACTCCACATCTTAGCGTCAGTGCTGAAGGCTATGAAATTACCCTGTGATGTCACCACGAGCCATAGTCTAATCTGACTCTGGAGTGAAACCTCATTCCAATCCCCATGCTTGGAGTTACACCTTTGCCTGCACTTTGTGATAAGTAGTTGTTTTTAGAGTACAGTGAGCTTCTGAAGGGCTTGTGGGTAGCTTCTGTAGTTTGTTCTGTGTAATAGTGCATTAAGAAATAGCATCGCAGGTTTTAGTAAGTCGGTAGCACACAGTAAATTGTCGTGCCGGTGTTACAGTTCATCAGTTAGCATCGGGAAGTATAACAACTATACAGTCCATTAAAAACTAAAAGTAGTATAATGCTCCAAGGAGAATAGCAACCACGCTGCAGAGCAAGAATTCTCAATCTCAGAGGCACACATTTGCTAGTGGAGAAAGCAGCAGGAGGATCTATATAATTCTAAGAAAAGTACATATCCTTTAGTGGTATGGAAAATATCCCGAGATAGATTAAGGAGCTCATAAAGTACTTCGAGGAAATAATGGGATTGGAGTAGTGCAGCACAAAGGAGCAGCTGTGGCTGGGTACACGGATGGATGAGGGGACATAATAATATCTTGTCAGTACGGAATCAAAAATGAAGTTTGTACTATGAAGAACATCTTTGTGTCAAAAGCTGCCTAGTGATCACACGAAAAATGTTATTGAATTTTGTTGCTACTTAATTAGAGTGCGGAAACACAATTTGTATTCATTGTCACAAATTGTAAATGCAGACCAAACGCTAGTGTTTTTGACATGTCAAGGAATACAAGGACTCTAAGTTTCAAAGAACATCTTAGCAGAACTGCCGCCAAACTCAGAACCAGAACTAATATCCTGCAGAAACTGTGCGGTACTATGTGGGGGTCAACAGCTTCTACACTTCGGACTTCTGCCCTTAGACTAGTTTATCCCGTGGCTGAATATTGTGCTGCAATCTGGATAAACAGCGCTCATGTTAAGCTTGTTGATATTCAGCTCAACCACACCATGCGTTTAATATCAGGGACGATCAGATGTACTCCAACATACTGGCTGCCATCATTAAGTCACATACCACCTCCATCCATGAGAAGAGAACAAGCACTTATCAAGGTGTACAGTAATATGTGCAACAATTCTTCTCTTCCTGTACATCTTGACCTCCCTGTTATTAACAGGAAGATACTTCGCTCTCGCCACCCTCCATTGAATACTGCAAGGAAGCTTGCTGAAAGTAATTTCAACATGATTGACAGCTGGAAGCAATTACGGAAGACCTCTGCAACAGTAAGCTATGCCATGCATCACATCTAAGCCACCAGGTTTTGAGCTCGCCAGAAAAATTTGGTGGACTCTAAACCGAATCAGAACTAATTGTGGTAGATGTGCAGACTCCCTTTATAAATGGAAGAAAATTCCATCTCCCGAATGTAGTTGTGGTGCTGAAAGACAAACTGTTCAGCATATTATCCAAGAATGCCCTCTATCAGCCTTCTCAGGAGATCCTGATGGCTACTCAGTCACATTAGACTATGGCTCGTGGTGACATCACAGGGTAATTGAGATACCAATCTGACATTGTGATTTAATGTGTTCAGACGTGAAAATAATTTTAAATACTTTTATTGTGATGTGATTGTAAACCATACGATAAATAAATAAATAAGAACATTGCAAGAGAAAGGAACTTCAAGTGTATTAACAGAGACATCAGGTGCAGAAAAACAACCATCCACCGTCATGCTTGCAATTACCTCAGCTGGTAGAAAACTTCCTCCATACGTTATCTTCAAGGGAAGGACAATGCCAAAATGGGATAGATGTACACATGCATGAAAAGGGCTGGATGTACAGCAATCTAATGGAAGACTGGGTAAAATACCTGCAAAAACCACCCTTGTGTTCTACTTTGCATGTTAGCAATTGGCAGCTTTAGGGGACATCTCAGGCAAGAAGTCAAGGACTCTCTTTCCGAAGGTAGCACAAACATGGTAGGGTTATCTCTTCTACAACCTCTACAAACCTTTTAAGGATCATATCCAGGGGTTTTATATAGAATGGTTGGCAGCGGGAAAGCACACATTCACTCCAGGTGGCAAGATTTGGTGCCCTTCTTTAGAATTAATGTGCCAGTGGATAATAGAAAGCTGGAATTTAATTCTGTGTGAAATGGTTATGAAGGGATTCACGAAAGCGGATATCCAATTCGCTATATGGTCTCAAAAATCACGACTTGTGGAATGACAGAGAATCACACTCCTCTGAATGTGACATCTCCTCATTGATTGAGACCAATCATGAGACGTCCAAGTGTAAGTTTGGTCACCAGACTTAACTTTGCCGCTTTGCCCTCACCACAGGTCAGATTTGGACAGTGCTACTTTTTTATTACCATTATGAGGAGGTAGACTACCTGCTAATTCCGGCCAAGACACTCGGTGGGAGTCTGTGAGATGAAGCGGACAGTCGGTCGCATGAAGCAAGGATGATGACATAGTAGCACATTCGGAGTTTTATGTGAATGTAAATAATGTGTAGCGGGTGTTCATGTATTGTGTATCACGTGTGTATTTAAGTGTGTAAATACATCTGTGTTAATAATTCCACAGGAATCCAGTGATATGAACCGGCTACATTCCTCGTGCTAAACTTGAACATATCCCACCTCAATTCAGCCCCTTTTATTACTGGCATATGACTGCGCTATTGCAAGTACTACCATATTACCTACTTTGTCGTTACGGATTTGTAGGCAGCGTACAGCAGTGTGAAGCAAACGACACTAATTTTCACCTGGTCGCCTACTTGCAGTAAGTGTTAAAATGCTGTAGACCTGCCTGTAAACTAAATTTATATAATGTTGCCATTGCTGCTCTCACTGCTCGTACTGATACTGCATAGGCTTATGCCGCGTCAGGAAAATAAGGTGAAACTGTACTCACGTCATCAGAAGAAAATCTCGACTGTCCACAAGAAAGGCTTCTTAAACATTGACCTTTTGAAATTTAGATGTTATAATAGAAGTAGAAGAGGTACATTCATTCGTCACCAGATGGCTCCCCGGACACGGTACATCACTAGCGTTGGAAGCGGAAGCTGACCGTACCATGAGGGTCACATAACATGTGTACGTAACATGTGACATGGACAGGTGTATGACATAGACACAAGCCTGAAATGAAACATCTGGCGATGAGGAACGTACGAATTTGGAAATCACCGAGACGAAATAACAATAGTGAAGGGACAGGGAAGGGAACTACCTACGTAAATCCTTAATGGCTGGCAACCAGGTATTCCTTGATAGCCAGTGTCCCTGTTGAAATTGTTAGGATTTCTATGTATTTCCACAGCTTCCCGTGTAATCCTGGACCTGTAGTGTGTAGTGTGGGTAAGAGCTCGAGCATCTTGGAACATGACATCATGACCCGACGATAGAGCGTGCCCAGCTATTGCCGATTTGTCTGACTGGTTGAGACGAATATTACGTTCATGTTCCTTGATACGGTTATCAATGGACCGGCATGTTTGGCCGATGTATAACTTACCCCATGTACAGGGAATTTCTTATACCCCAGGATGTAAAAGTGGGGACAAATTGTCTTTGGTTTTGCTCAGACTGTGAGCAATTTCAGTTGCGGTGCCAAACTTGGTTTTTATATTGCGTTTGCAGAGGACCTTGGCAATTCGATCTGTGGTGTTGTGAATGTCAGGCAAGCAGGCAGTTCCCTTCACTTCTTCCTTCTGTGAGCTTTGCTTGGTCGTTTCTCTGGGATGTAGGGCTCTATGAATCTGCAAATTGCTGTAACCTTTGCCCTTGAACACGACTTTGAGCGTGTCCATCTCCATCTGGATATGTGATGGCTCACAAATTCGTCTCGCTCTCTTAGCGAGTGTTGTGAGAATGCCTTGTTTTCGTGCTGGATGGTGGTGGAAATCTGCATGAAGATAGCGATTTGTGTGGGTAGGCTTACGATACACGATATGCCCTAAGGAGCCGTCCAGTTTCTTTTTTAATTCAGCATCCAAGAAAAGAAGGCATCCCTCTGTCTCCATCTCCATAGTGAATTTTATTGAAGGATGTTGCTGATTTAGGTGGTTTAGAAATAGATGAAGCTTCTCAGGACCTTCTGTCCAGACTACAAATGCATCATCAACATATCTCCACCCTATCATAGGGTTTGACGGGCGCCGAAGCAATAGCCTCCTCCTCAAAATGCTTCATAAAGAAATTATCCACTACGGGCGAAAGTGGTCTTCCCATACCCACTCCGTCCATCTGATCGTAAAAATTCCCACCCCACAAGAAATAGCTGGAATTCATGCAGTGGTAAAATTGCTTAGTAATCCAACATTACATGCACATACAATGTGCCAACACTACCATGACACCAGAAGAAATGAAGTATGAAAATATTGCAGAATTGCACTAGTCTAATAGAAATATTAATGCTAATGAGGAAGGTCGTATTCTACATAGACGGACAGTAATATCATTAAAAAATTGTGATTAAATTTGTGATCAAACTCGATGGTGGTATCAGCTCACATATTGCTCGTCCTGGTCACTTTCTCCCTCATGTTAGAATGTGCCCACATTTAGCAGGATATGATGACAGCAAAGTCCATTTCTGAAGCTGGATTATTTACTCCTGTTGAAAGTAGGCGAAGCATTGTGGTTTAGACGGTGACTATGAATTGTAGAGGTCCTGTTCTTACTTGAAAGTTTGATAATGGCTGAAACTGACGCAAATGGCGTTAGAAAGTTTATCAGGTTAAACACGTCGTATAAATATCGTGGCGAAGACACGCAACTTGAGCTCACGAAAATCTGCAGCAGTCCGGGGGTCAGAATAAAAGAGAGAGTTGTCTTATTTTTTTTATACGGGAGGCCCCCGTAACCCGCTCCCCCGCCGTGACCATCGACTCAATCTACATGGCCTCCGACATGCTATTAATTTCTAAGAAGAAAAGAGATAGCTGGGTGGAGTGGGATGTGATACTACAGGAGTATCTGCCTGTCCCCATGCTCAGCATGTTACCAGGCCAGATGTGGTGGTGGGTATCAATAGCGGTGTAATCGGGTAGTAAGGGTCAGGAAAAAACCGCATAGGCGGAAATAGAAAGATGTCTACATGTAAAACCTGACAGTTTGTAGATAGCACATGCAAGAATGTGGTTCTGGAGAGGTCCAGGTAATTGTGTTAGTTGGGAATAGGTATCATGGACTAGTCATTAGCCGGTTCAAGTTATTCAGGGGATCAGTCCTTCTAGGCACTGCCATGTCTAGCGCGGGCCGTGCCGGTTGCCGAGCCATGCGGCAATAGCCACTAGTGCCTGCCGCACCGCCCGACCCCCTTGAGGTCCCTCGTACCCAATCTCCAGTCGCGGAGAATGAGGCCAAGCCCGCCGAGGCGGGGACCTGCTGGATGGTTGTGGGACATGGCGCCGGGCGTCCATCCTCTCTGCCCGCGCCATGGTTCGGTAGACAGGGCAACTGCGATGGGAGGCCGGGTGCCCCCCCCCCGAGCAGTTGGCGCACACCGGCGCCTCCCTAAGTGCTGTGCAGGCCGTGTAGTGGTGATCACCACCACAGCGGTTGCACTTCACCTCGAGCCCACAGCTGACCTGACCGTGGCCCCACCTCAGACAGCGGAAACACTGCAAGAGCTGCTGAGGGGGACGTTTTACTCTCACCTGACTGCCGCTACCCGCTGAGGTCCTCTCCTGATTGGCTCCTCGGCGGACTGCTGTCCTGGGAGCAGTCTTGCGTTGCGGCTGGGCGGCAATCTCCTGATGGGCCAGCGTCGCCTTCTTCTTCCTGGTCCGGCGTCGTCTTCTTCTTCTTCTTCGTCCCGGGCGCATCTTCTCGGCAGGGGAAGAGGCCTCGTCCTGGTGGCCCTCCTCCCAGCCTGGTGACCCCGGGGTAGCTGATGGCTCCGCTGCGTCGCCGTCTTCTTCCTTCTCCTGGCTGGCGGCAGCAGCGTCGGTCGGTGCTAACACTCGACTGCATTCCCGGTCCTGTGGGGCGCACATCGAGGTCTGCAGCTCGACAGACACGGTAACAGGCTGGGCCTGGGTGGCAGCCTCTGAACGCCATGGGGCGTCCTTTTCCACTGCTGTGCTGCCATCCGCCATCAGGGGCGCCTTCCTGGATTGCGCCCGGGTGACAGGCCCTTCCTGGTAGGCCTGGGTCTGTGACCACTTCGTGGAGGTGGCCTTTGGAGGAGCGGTCTGCGTCCACTTCGCAGTTCCGAGTCGCTCAGCCTGGGTCGCACAGTCGCGGCGCCAGGGGGCGGCATGCTCCACCTCCGCAGTGGCATCGCTGGTCTCCGGCTGGGTGGCTTGGACGAGGTCGGTGTTAACCGCCCTATGCCTTAACCTCCTCGGCGTCTGGGTGATGGCCTCTCTGGTCTTCAGCTCAGCATTCCTCCTGAGGGCGCCGGCGTTCGTCCCTGGCACGCCGTCCCTCCCAGGTAGTCGGACGACCTGAAACAGAGTAGAGAGCTCCATCTCCATATCGTGCATCCGCTCCTGGTCGTGATGCCTTATGATAAGGCCTCCTGGTAGAAAATTCTCCACGGACATGGTCGTCGGGAGCCTCCTGCCTCCCTGGAGGGGGCGCCGCACTCTGTCCAGGACTAGGGCCCGTTCTGAATGAACAGGGCGACCTGGCCTGTAGTAGACGAGCAGCGCCTCGTACTCCGGATCGGTGTAGCCCTCAGAGAAGAAAAAGCCATCAGGGGGGTCGCACCCGTCCCTGTGCGACTCCGTCTCTACCTCGGTCTGCGACGCGTCCTGCTCCTTCGTGAGGACGGTGTCTTCGGTTCGGGGTGGTCGTCCATCCATTGCTGCGTTGGGTAGAAGCGGCCTCCCCTGTAGATAACTCCTTTCGCCAACGCCATGCCATAGGGAGCGTCCCTGAAGTTCGCCGTGGTCATCCTGAAATAAAATCCTGAAAGAGAGAAGCGAGCTCTGAGAAGTGCTCAGCTTAGACAAAAGCTCCTTCGAAGATGTACTAATAAGTACAAGTGCCTGGTTGATACTTGAAAAGGAGAGAGAAAGCAGAGCGAGAGGCACACGTCCTTCCGCTACGGCAGTCAGCTCGTCCTTGGTGTTGTCTTATTCACTTTTACCGAGTTTTATATCTTCACAGCCGTGGAGGTGTGGCACTTCTTGACGTCTAATTGGTTAACCTGACGGACTGTGATAGGCTGTAATGCTTCTAGATATTACTGGATTCCGTGCGAGTTTGATGTGCACTTCAGTTCGTACGGAAGTAACGTTGAAACTTTCCTGGCCTGCCACGTGACTAACATGTGCTGTCAATCGCCGAGCTGGAAAAAAATCAATATTCTGCCCTCCGCTAGAACTGGTCAAACCGCTTTCTGATGAACACAGCTACTCACGAATGGAACTACACAGCACACCCATTGAAAGAATATTATTAGCCATTAAGAACACATAATAAAATGCTTATCATGAGCCAAATTTGAAGGGGACAATATGATGATGATGGATTTATAATTTTAAATTTAAACTAGTACAGTCTTACTAATAAAAAGTCCTTATACAGGTGTTTAACTCTTGTATAGTTATACAGTGAATAAATCCTGTATAAGCGTTTTACATTTTTCTTACTAATAAACGAGGTAGGCTATACGCATTGTATTACTATACAGCACGTATACACTGGTTTCTAGGCGTAGGAATCTCTTCTTGCAGTTGACTGACGTATTTCGCACGTTTACCGCCTTTATGATCGCTTCTGTTGGTTATCTACGAGCAAAACTTTAAGTTGCACAGTAGCACGGCATATTGAAAAGGCAGTGGGCAACACTAAGTGAGACAGCTGGAAATTGGCTTACACTGATATCAACATTTCTTCAGCTTGCTTGTGTAATGAACGCCAACATATAAATGGAAAAGATTAAGAAAATATCAATAGCTCCTAACTGGGATTGTACGGAAAACGTAAGCAATTTTTATTGAATCGGTGAGTTGAAAAGGGTACACATTCCACAATCCTTACTTTTCAGGAGAAAGGAAAACCTGTTTTGTAGCTAAAAGAAAGGTTTGATCAAAAAAGTTTCTATTGGGCATTAATACATCATATTTCTGCGTATTCGACTACAAAGTATGGAAATCACATTACGTACGGTTTTCAAGTTATACAATTTTTTATGTAAAGGAATATGTCCCTTTTTATACATACTGAAATTTGAGAAAGATCTTTGGGATCTTTGTAGAGGCAGGTAATGTAAAATAAACTCGCAATTTCAAAAGTCTTTTAAGCAGTAACACATTATTACACAAAAATACGCCCAACTATCACTTCTTTTATATAGTTATTCATTGTTATTCCATCTCTTTAAAGTGTTTTACTCTACGAAGATGTCTAGCCTCCATGGTGTATGTCTTATGTTTAAAATATTGTGAAGATGATCAACGTCCATTATTTCAGTGTGTGTTCAATGTTAAATGGATAAGTCGAATATTTCACCATGATTATATTACTGTAGACACCACGAAAATAAACTGCCCACTCGTTTCTTTTTCCGCTACTCGCTGCTATACGACGCTTATACAACGGTCCTGGTCTGTATAAGCAATTCAATGAATAACTATACCAGATGTATACACAGGAGACTTATACACGGTTTATGAGTAACGAATTTCACATAAACGGTGTATAAACCTTGTAAAAAATTTAAGACGGGTAGTGTTTCTTGTAATATTTCCCTTCCCGGGATTTCCTTGTTGTACTGTTGTTCTTGTAGGGTAATTATGTTTTTAACATTACTTTCTTAACCTTGTAATGTTAAGCTAGTAATAAGCTCAGCCTATATTACTGTAAGCCGTAGCGTCACGCACCGGAAATACTTAAGATGTGTATGAAATGTTATACGATAATGTTGGATCTACAATGTTAAACTCGTAGTATTTCTTGTAATATTTTTTCCATGGAATTGCTTGTTGTACTCCAGTTGTTGTTGTTGTTGTTGTTGTTGTTGTTGGGTAATTATGTTTTAACCTTAGTTTATTATAACTTGTATAGTAGTAAGCTCAACCTATATTTTTGTAAGCCATAGTGTTAGGTATGTGTATGAAACTGTACATGATGCTGGATTTAGAACGTTGAAATAGTAGTATTTCTTGTAATATTTTTCCTTGGAATTGCTTTTTGTATTTATTTGCTACTTGCTTTACGTCTCACTGACACAGATTGGTCTTATGGTGATGATGGGACACGAAATGCCTAGGAGTTGGAAGAAAGCGGCCGTGGCCTTAATTAAGGTACAGCCCCAGCATTTGCCTGGTGTGAAAATGGGAAACCATGGAAAACCATCTTCAGGGCTGCCGACAGTGGGATTCGAACCCACTATCTACCGGATGCAAGTTCACAGCCGCATGCCCCTGACCGCACGGCCAACTTGCCCGGTGCTTTTTGTATTAGAGTTGTTGTAGTTGTTGGGTAATATGTGTTTATCTTGACTTTGTTATCACGTGTAGTGTTGAGCTAAAAATAATTTCAATCTGTAGTATTGTAATTTTTAGTGTTAGTGCGTATGTGTATATATGTCGAGTCCTCGGCCATAAGGCCGGTTGGATCCTCAACAGCTCTGCCATCAGCTGTCATAGATGGCCTAGGCATCACTGAAGAGGCGTATTAGAGAAGTGAGTAGTGAGGTAGTTTCCCGTTGCTTTCCTCAGCGAGCTAGAGTTGCTATTACATATCAGTCTGCCAGCCCACTGAAATACAAGCACCAACCGACCCTATGAGCAACAGTTTCACACCATTCATAGCAGGGACTGGCTACATATGGATTGGCATTACTAGCATCACTCATACCTCAGTCACTTTCATATTGTCAAAGCCAAGGATAAGACACAGATCAATGAAAGTAACAAAATTCCTCTACTCTATACCTAGTGCACTGTAAACAGTAGGTCCTGCCAGCAAAGGCATATTTGTACACTGACTGACAGAGCAAATGCAACACCAAGAAGGAGTGGTCAGAACTTTATGCCAATTGCAGGGTAGACTGACGTCACTGAGGCATGCTCATGATGTGAAATGCGCCGCTGTGCTGCGCACGTACCGAACGATAAATGGGACACGGCGTTGGCGAATGGCCCACTTCGTACCGTGATTTCTCAGCCGACAGTCATTGTATAACGTGTTGTCATGTGCCACAGGACACGTGTATAGCTAAGAATGCCAGGCCGCCGTCAACGGAGGCATTTCCAGCAGACAGACGACTTTACGAGGGGTATGGTTATCGGGCTGAGAAGGGCAGGTTGGTCGCTTCGTCAAATCGCAGCCGATACCCATAGGGATGTGTCCACGGTGCAGCGCCTGTGGCGAAGATGGTTGGCGCAGGGACATGTGGCACGTGCGAGGGGTCCAGGCGCAGCCCGAGTGACGTCAGCACGCGAGGATCGGCGCATCCGCCGCCAAGCGGTGGCAGCCCCGCACGCCACGTCAACCGCCATTCTTCAGCATGTGCAAGACACCCTGGCTGTTCCAATATCGACCAGAACAATTTCCCGTCGATTGGTTGAAGGAGGCCTGCACTCCCGGCGTCTGCTCAGAAGACTACCATTGACTCCACAGCATAGACGTGCACGCCTGGCATGGTGCCGGGCTAGAGCGACTTGGATGAGGGAATGGCAGAACGTCGTGTTCTCCGATGAGTCACGCTTCTGTTCTGTCAGTGATAGTCACCGCAGACGAGTGTGGCGTCGGCGTGGAGAAAGGTCAAATCCGGCAGTAACTGTGGAGCGCCCTACCGCTAGACAACGCGGCATCATGGTTTGGGGCACTATTGCGTATGATTCCACGTCACCTCTAGTGCGTATTCAAGGCACGTTAAATGCCCACCGCTACGTGCAGCATGTGCTGCGGCCGGTGGCACTCCCGTACCTTCAGGGGCTGCCCAATGCTCTGTTTCAGCAGGATAATGCCCGCCCACACACTGCTCGCATCTCCCAACAGGCTCTACGAGGTGTACAGATGCTTCCGTGGCCAGCGTACTCTCCGGATCTCTCACCAATCGAACACGTGTGGGATCTCATTGGACGCCGTTTGCAAACTCTGCCCCAGCCTCGTACGGACGACCAACTGTGGCAAATGGTTGACAGAGAATGGAGAACCATCCCTCAGGACACCATCCGCACTCTTATTGACTCTGTACCTCGACGTGTTTCTGCGTGCATCGCCGCTCGCGGTGGTCC
This sequence comes from Anabrus simplex, assembly GCF_040414725.1. NCBI lineage: Eukaryota > Metazoa > Arthropoda > Insecta > Orthoptera > Tettigoniidae > Anabrus > Anabrus simplex. The sequence goes on along the minus strand of NC_090276.1, from coordinate 102,864,307 downwards.
TACATCCTACTGAGTCGATGCCGTGCGCATTGTGTAACCTGCATATCGGTTTGAAATAAACATCAATTATTCTTCCGTGCCGACTCTGTTTTTTCCCCAACTTTCAACCCTTTCGAACCACTCCTCCTTGGTGTTGCATTTGCTCTGTCAGTCAGTGTACATAATGATGCTGGATTCAGAATGTTAAACTAGTCGTATTTCTTGCTTGTTGTACTGTTGTTGTTGTAGGGTAATAACGGTTCAACTTCACTTTATTATCACTTTTAATGTTAAGCTAGTAGCAAGGTCAATCTGCAGTATTGTAAGCCTTAGTGTTGAGCACTGGAAATACTCATGTTGTGTGTGAATTTTTATATGACGATTCTGGATTTAGAATGTTAAGATAGTAGTAATTCTTGTAATATTTTCTTTCCATATATTTGCTTGTACTCGTGTTGTTTTCTTGGTTTGTTTGTTGTTGTTGTTGTTGGGTAATTATGTTAACTTTACTTTATTATTACATTACTGTAAGTGACCATTGCTACTGGGATATTTCCCATTTGCAATGTATTTTTATAGTAATAATAATAATAGTAATAATAATAATTAAAAGTATGCTCTGATAAAATTGATTGATGAAACACATCACATCGTCACTGTTCTTAATGTCGATATTTAAACCTGCATTGGCCACGAACTTTGGTAACTTGGTGACTCGTCCGACACGATTGGTGTGTCATTGTCAGCGCGAAATTAGGAAGTCTCTACTGCCTTCACTCGAATGTAATTGCGGAATGGGATCATCTCCCGAATCTTCAGCTTGCAGTAACTCGGTCACTTGCTCTGGAGATATAAATTCTTTACTTGCCATATATACTCGTTACATCACTCAGCGCCACTTCATTTTCAACTGCTCAGATAAAAGAACTCAAGACTAGCATGTGTTTATTTAGATCACAAAGCGTATAACGCGGGGAATAACCCGTAAACTGTAGTAAAAATGTTCATCTGCCTGTTATCTACCGGAAAACTGATATACTGCGTTATCTAATGAAGCGAAGTCGGATGCGGGAGCAAATGTGCTGCTTCTGTACGTTAGCAATAGAATGATTGGTGTATTGTATTATATTCTTTGTTTGTTTGGCAACCTCAGTCATTTTGGGGAATAATGAACAAATATATATAATTCAATTAGACAGCTGAACATGAACGTGATGAAAGAGTAAAACATAAGGCCCTGATGTTCATGCCACAGAAGATACAAATTGTTCATTGTTAAACTGAATATCCCTCAACAGAAAGGATACGATGATAGTAAATTTGTGAACTTATGTTATTCCTTGAATCCTGAAATAGAAGTTGCCCCATTGCTGGTGTTTACTGATGAATTATTGTTTACAATCATCACTTTACCCAAGTTTTCAACTGAAAAGCTTTATTTGTTGTCCCAAAAAGCACTTTTTTAACACGAGAAACTCCTCTCTGCTTCACAGGAGGTGACTGGGCATATTTAAGGGCTCCATAGATAGAGGTGAGTCCCTTGGTGGTGGACGGTTTTCCTTAAGAATCTCCTCAATATCATAGATCTGCTGAAAACTGGCAGTTTTTTAAATATACTGGCAGGAAACAAAATCCAAGCACCAAAGATTAAATTTGGAGAAATGAAATTTAGGCTAAGTAACTGTCTATATAACACATTTATTTGATTAATGTTTCCAGGTCCAAGTTTCAAGTATGCACGAGAAGACCTGTGACATGGTGGTATAATAATAACAATGGCTGTAGTCATCACACATTGTGTCGTACAGTTTCCGTTTGTTAGTTTATGGTATATAGTCCCACGCCTGTTGCACTTGGTCAGTGAAATCAGCAACGGTTAATGCTGGTATTGGATAACGCTGGATTTGTCATTCCATAATGTCCCATAGAGCATCATTGGGCAAACGTTCTGGTGATCTCGCAGTCCCAGGCAACTGGTTGACACTCTGTAGAGAACATTAGGGGGACAGTAGTGCTGTGAGGACGAGTGTTATTCTGTTGGAATACACTCGCTTGTATACTGAGAAAGAATGGTTCAGTTACCAGTTTGATATACAAGTCCACTGTCAAGGTACTTGTGATGATGATGAGTGTGCTCCTGTTGTCGAAGGAAATCACCCTCCAGACCATAACTTCCAGTGTAGGTCCAGTGTGTCGACACACAGCTATCACTGTCACCAAGACAGAAGTGGCTCCTCTCCTCCACTCCGCCCTCAGTGAGTTCTAGCTTGACATCACGCTCACGAAGTGTACACCACATTTCAATAGACGATGTGTAAACCCACCTCCCATATTTTGTTTATCTGGCACAACTCCATCTTGATATTGGGATTTGATTTTCTTCGAGTGTATTATTATTCACTTCCTCTTTCATGTTTTGTTCTATACTATCAGGTACACAACTTTGCAGTGACATGATGACTCTTGGAGGGTAAATATGAAAACAAGATGATCTTCTTACTCAATCTTCAATGAATATTTTGAGCCAGGTCCACATCAAGTTAACGCTGGTAGTAAACTGTTAGGTGCTGTTGATCTAAACAACAGGACTGAATCATGAATTGATCCACTAGTTGATTTTGTAAATATGGGATTGTTATAGTGATGGTGGCCTGCATAAGTCTTGCGGAATGTGCTTATTTGAAACCCATGTTGTTAAGAAAATATTTTAATTCGCAATTATTAATTTTGCAAAATGGAATATTAGCAGAAAAACGTGGTTTGCACAACTCAAGAGAAAATTGACAAATCCTACTCTCTTAACACTCCACTAATTGCTTTTCTATAGGCTTTTTATTTGTGCGTTTTCTGGTTTAGTTTTCTTTGTTTTGCTGTGCTTAAATGCTGAACTACTTCAAATCCCTTCTCTCTCCCTACATTTTTCTCACATGCTCGCCAAAACTGTACCCCATTAGGCCTACCTTCTTTTTCTTTTATCGATTTTGGTCAGCTGTGGACCACGTAAATAACTCCTCATGATTTAAACTTTCTTTGGTGCCAGTACTCCTTCATCCTCCTGCTTGCTCCTTCTTTTCTTTCAGCCGTCCATTGTTGTTTCTTCTTGGTCGCTGTTTCTGGCTCTAGGAAACCCTTAAATGTGTGTAACTTTTTTCTGAAGGTGGTTCTATTGTGGATGTCTTGATGTGTGATGTTCATTTCTTGCAAATCCTTCATCGTGTTAACAAACCATTTTTCATAAGAGCTGCCTTTCCTATTGGGCTTATTGAAGTGTTTAAAGATTTTCTTGGCAAGTCTGTCATCAGGCATTCTTGAAATATGTCCAAAAAATTTAACTCTTCGCTTTCGAATGGCATCTGAAATCCTACTGCCTGTTTTATATATTTCTTTGTTACTGCGTAATCAATATGTGTCAGTACATTTCTTTGGACCGAGGATTTTTCTTAGAATCTTTCTTTCCTTCTTCTCAATTTCCTCGATGTCCTTCCTGGTTGTTAATCCCAGGCATTCTGAAGCATACAAGCACTCTGCTTGAATTACTGCCTGATAGTGGCGTAGTTTTGTCCTAATAGAGATCCCTTTCTTGTTGTATGTGTTTTTTGTAAGATGGAATGCAAGCTCCATTTTTCTGGCTCTCTCACGGTTTACTTCTTTATCAAGCCCATTAGGTTGTAAAATCTCACCAAGGTATTTGAATTTAACAACTTTATCTATCTTATCATTGTTTGTTGTCACTATGTATCCTGGGGCTTCTTTAATGTTGGTCATGAAGTGTGTCTTTTCAAATGATATCTGCAGACCAGTTTTCCTTGCTACCTCTTTTAAAGTGTTAACTTGTATTATCACCGATTCAATATTTTCTGATAACAGTACAAGATCGTCAGCAAATGCTAAGCAGTTGATAGTGATGTTCTCTTTCTTGTATCCTATCCTTATTTGGTCTTTAATGCCTTTTTCTGCAAGTTTTTTTCCCATTCTTTGATGACTTTATCCAGGACACAATTGAACAGCAGTGGGGATAGGCAATCTCCTTGCCTAACGCCTGTCTTGATTTCAAAGGGTTCAGATATCTCTCCCATAAACTTAACCTTTGAGCATGTGTTTGTTAAGGTCTCCTTTATTAGCTGTAATGTCTTGTTATCTGTACCCATTTCTCTAAGGATGTTAATGTGCTCCTATCAACTGAATCATATGCTTTTTAAAAGTCAACAAAAACAGCTACATACTTCTTGCCCCTGGCAACTCTGTCCTTCAGTATTGTCTTGAGGTTCCAAATTTGTTCCACACATGATCGTCCCTTCCGAAAGCCTCCCTGGTATTCGCCGATTTTGTGTTCAACTTGTTGTTCTAATCTTGATAGCAATGCCATAGATAGTATCTTGTATGTCTCTCGAAGGAGTGAGATGCGTCTGTAATTGCTGACATCTGTTCTGTCCCCTTTCTTGTGTAGTGGGTGTATTAAGGCTAATTTCCAATCATCAGGAATCTTACGAGTGTTCCAGATTTCTTGCATTAACTGGCATAGGTTCTTGATCATTTGGGGGCTTACATGTTTCCATAGTTCACTCGTTATTGAGTCTTCACCAGCTGCTTTGTTGTTCTTAAGCTTCTTGATTAGATTTGTGATTTCTGTTTCATCTGGCAGTGTGGAGTCTGGGTTCTGTTGCGTATGTTCTGTTGCAAGCTTCTCCTCTGGAACGGGGCAGTGAAGTAGATGTTTAAAGTATTCTGCTAACATTTGGCAATTTTCTTCGTTGTTTGTTGCGATGGTGCCATCCTCTTTCTTGAAACACAAGCTCGGTGGTTGGTATTTAGAAAGGCTCCTCTTAAATGTCTTGTAAAAGTCCCTCGTGTTATTCTTTCGGAAGTTTTGTTCTATTGCAGCCAGTTGTTCTTTCTCGAATTTTCTTTTTTCTCCTCTTATGATTTTTTTCTGTTGATTTTCTTTGTTCTTTGAAGCTGTTGTAATCTTCCTCTGTCTGTGATGAGTACCACTTCTTCCATCGTTGTAGTCTGAGTGATGTTGCCTGTTCACATCTTTCATTTCACCATGGATGTTTTCGTGATTTCTTGAGTAATTCTGTTTCTTTGGCTGCTCCTATCATGGTGTGCTGCATTTGCTTCCATTCAGTTGTTTCAATGTTCGTCAGTTCTTGGTACTTGTTGCTGTTCTGTTTCAGCTTTTGAGTGTCGAATCTTAGTACTCTGTTGTTTGTGCATTTCTTCTTGCTGCTGGGAATAAACTTTATCTTGATGATTGTTAAATAGTGATCTGTTTCTATGTTGCCTCCTTTCTTAACTTTAACATTCATGATTTCTTTTTGACTTCTATGGGAGATTGCAACGTGATCAATTTGATATTCTCCTAATAGTTTGTTTGGTGATGCACATGTCATTTGTTTCCTAGGAAGCTTCTTGAAATGAGTGGACATCACTTTCAAATTGAAGTTCCTACAGAACTCTATAAGTCTTTGCCCATTTCTGTTGGTTCTTCTATGAGCTGGGAAATCCCCCACTATTCTCTAGTAGACTTTTTCTAGTCCTACCTGTGCGTTGAAATCTCCAAGTAGTATTTTCACATGATTATCAGGAATTTTTGATGTCACCAATTCTAATTCTTCCCAAAAGTTTTGGGTTTTTTGTGGGTTAGTTCGATTGTCATCATTAATTGGCGCATGAGCATTAATGAGGGTGTATATTTTCTTTGCGCATTTAATGGTTAGTGGTGAGAGCCTTCAATTTGGAGACTGGAAGTCTATAACTGAATTTAGAATCTTTTTATTGATTACAAATGCTGTTCCTAAGTGTAGCAAATTCTTCGTGATCCTTATGCCAACCTTGCCTTTCAGGATTCTATAGTTGCTTGATTCCATCGCGATGTCATCCGTGCATCTTGTTTCTTGAAGTGCCATGATCAGAATATTTTGCTGGTCCATTACGTCTGTAAATTGTTTAAGTTTTCCTGTTTTTAAGAGTGAATTTATGTTCAGCGTGCCAAAAAAGTGTTTCCGTTTAGGTCTTAACTTTAGTGTATTTAGTTTGGATGCGTGTGATGGCAATGGGTTTCCTAGATGCTCCGACTCATCTATGCATGGTGGTTTGGGCTCTCCAGAATCCGATGGCCCAAGTGCTGCCACCTGGAGTAGTTTCTGTAAGAAATGTTTCCATCATGCGAGTTAATGGGAGTTGTTGGGGTCAGCTCAAGATACCACTAAAGTTGTAAGCCTTAGGGCTGCTCCTTTCCAGCAGATGTGTCTGGATTGTAGCTCAACTGTCGGGCATAGATTATTCTTCACTTTTAACAGCATTGAGGTTATGTATTCTATTTCTGTGAAAGCTGTTGGTCGCCTTCTTCGTCTGTAACCCAGACAGGGGCCCTTACAGGGTGCTATCATCCGGAGCCAGATGAAACCTGGTTTTTTTTATGAGGTGGTACTCCTCCCCCTCCTCCTTCCTCATCACTTGCGAGATGGGACCGGCACAGGCGGAGTTTAGGCCTACCTTCATTTAATTGATTTTACTCCAATTATGAAAAGACTAGATTTTGAATACACTACATAAAAATTCATCTCTTTAAGTGCTCATTTCTTCCATGGTGAACTGCAAGTGATAGAGGAGATGATTTTAACTCTAAAAATTCTCAGGTTATTATTTCTTAAAATCTAATTTTTGTTATTCCAAAGTATAGCAAAATCATCAGAAATGTATTTTTAAAATATGGTACAGCTCAAAACCAGTATGCAAGTCTATGTTATACATACATACAAAAGTGAAATAAGATACCGACTTCATCCCTTAGTGAATGTCATGCTAATGAATACTCTGAGATAGGTGTCATTTTGGTCATTATTTTACCTTCACTCTGTGAAGTTTATTCCAGGTAATTGATATGACAAACAGGAAATGAATTATTGTTAATTTTTGCTACATGAGCACCACCTAGGAGTAAATGCACACATTGGTAAATTTGCAAATCCCAAAGAAAGTACTTAACTGTAAAATACAGTACATGCTGCAGTTGAGTTATCAGTTATTATCTGTGCCGTATCTGGGTGAGTGGATGATGCTACAGCCAACTGACCCATATAACTCACACAGTGATATTATGGAACCAAGTAATTTCTAATAAGTTTCTGTACTACATGATCGCTTCTTATACAACAGTAATTGATCTCTTTTTTGCATTTCCTGGCTTCTAATTAAGTGTTCATTAGTGTATGTTCATGTGTTCTTAGACTTCTAAACTCAATTCGCACAATAATATGAAATATTCCTGGGGCTATATTGCAGAAAGTGAATAAGAATTTGATCACACTACAGTTCTTATCTATAGGTGGAGGAAGAGCATTTTCAACACTTAATGTAAAAGAGTTTTTATTATTTATCTCTTTGTCAATCTCATAATATATATATTGAAGTTGCTGGATTTCCAGCAAGAGGACAGTAACAATTCCTCAATGATTGTGTCCATATTATCAGACATGTAGCAAGTAGGGGAACCTTTGCAAGACAAGCTGCTGTGTGTGACAAGGCTCCACAATTACTGTCAATGGACAGTTCACTGAAGAGGCGCCATCTCTAAAATTGGGGAAAATCAATTCGCTGCCTTAAAGGAAACAATTGCCTCATCGGGGTGTTCCATAATTCATATTCAGTGGAGTTTTTGGGGATGGGAGTCCTTAAAGTACTTGGTTTTGTCGTGCATTTTTGCAAAGGACTTCGACAGCAATGGCATCTTCCTAGGAGTTACTGATTAGGAACACAGTGTCCTATGCAAAAGCGAGACACTTGATGTTGATGTCTCTGTTATTGGCTCCACTGGTGACCTGCTTGATTCCTAGATTTCTCATTTTATTTTTCCTGGTTTCTATGACAGTGTTGAACAAAAGGTGTGACTAGCCACCTCCTTATCATACCGTGGTTGTTCTCATAACTTCACCTTGGACTGAGCACAGTGGTTTACTGATTGTGCCAAAGTTTTAGATGCATTTGGGTTTAGCATTCTTTGTTGCTTTGCTTGAGAACTGCATGTGATGAGTGAAGACTCACCAGAATCTGAAATCTTTAATGTAGCAGAGTTACTCAAAGGAGATTGGCCACTCCCTGGGTAGTGACATTTGTGTTATTCTTTACCATAATGTAGGAAAACATAATCGGACATCCTAGGAGTGATGCCCAGGAGGTTTGTGGTTTGGCTAATGTGAATCTTATTCCCGAGTGTCGGTGCCTTTTACACAGTGGTTATATATGCAATGCCATAAGGTCTTCTTGTAAGGAACAACTCTTAACACAATCTGGTGAAATGCCCTTACATTATACAGTACCTGACTGTATGTTAAACAGGCAAATGTTTCTTCATGCCCATTTGTATACGTATTGTGGGGTCAGGATGTATTATTTGTTTAAAGATACCTTCTAAAAAAATAAAATATTTTCTTACGTCTATTGTATTTCTTTCTGCAGTGTAAACTTGATTTTGTTCTGTACCTCGTAAGTGGTAATTTCGTTTTTATTTCAGTATGCAGAATGTCGCAGTGCATTCACGCGATGGTTGCTGCAAGGCGTCAGAACCTGGTAGCGAGCGGAAGTGTCATTCGCTAATTCATAGCGAAGATCGCCCGGACCTCAGTGTACCGCACATTGGTGCGTTTCCTCAGAATGCAAGCTCCAAGTTACATTCAATAACTCGTTCTGAACAGCGGACCTTCTGTTGTAACAAGTGCTTAAAATTGTTTACTCGTAAATCTGATCTCCGTAGTCATATATTGTCACACTCGGTAGAACAGGCTATCCAATGCGATGTGTGCGGTAGAACTTTCACCCGAAAAGCTCATCTGAAAGAACACCAGTTGTCTCATACTGGCTCAAGACCCCACTGTTGCCAAGAGTGCTACAAATCCTTTTACTCGAAATCGTCTCTCAAATCCCATTTGCTTTCGCATTCTCAAGAACGGCCGCACTGTTGTACTGAATGTGGTAAGGCTTTCTCACGGAAGTGTCATCTTAACGAGCACCAGTTAATTCATTCTGTGGTAAGATCTTTCAGCTGTAGTGAGTGTGGCCGTTCGTTTTCCAGGAAGTCTAATCTTAGAATACACCTGTTTAGTCATACCGGACAACGGCGATTCCTTTGTAATGTATGCAACAAATCGTTTTTCCGGAAGAATCATCTTGAAAATCACGTCGTAACTCATTCGAAGGAAAAGCCCTTCAACTGTAACGAATGCAATAGAACTTATGCTCGAAAGTCACAACTTCGAGAACACCAACTTATTGCTCACTGTGGGGAAAAGCCGTAGTGTTACATACTATTCGACAGTACTTTTACCACAATGCCCGTCTGCTGTTCACTGTGATGAAGGACTGTATTGTTATATGATATCCGACAGTACTTTCACCACAGTGATTGAGAATATAAAAATCCTACGGAAACATTTAGGCAGAGCTAAACATCAAGGCCTTAAAGCATTTATTAAGGATCAAACGCTAGTGGTAACAAATGGTGTATGGTGGCGTGTTTGGTCTGTAACAAAACTAAAAAAGATGGAGGAAGAGCTGAAACAGGAAGAGTCGAAGCGGCAAAGAGAGAGTCAGGAGTACGCTCAAGAGGAGGGAGGAATTGTGGTAACCATGGCTGAAGCAATGAGGCAAGAAAACAGTACAGTGCAAGATAGTGTGAGTGAAAGATCAATTGTACAGGTTCATGAAGTGTTATCAGATAGGGTTCCGAAAGGAAAAGAGGGTGCTCTGATTACCGATCTGGGGGGGAATAAGAAAGAGGGAGATCTTATGACCAGGGGAAGAAGCAGGAGCCTGAAAGACCTATGGGGGAAAAGGAAATAAAGGTGTAGAAGATAAGGAGAGGAAGGATGACAATAAAGCGTCGAGGAATGATGGGAGGTAGAAGCTGAGAGCGAGAGGGTGACAAAAAGTAAGATTAAAGATGGCGGTTTGGAAGGTAGAGAAAGAAAGCTGTAACTAGGCTGGAAAATAGGCTTTGTTAATATTGAAGGTGTACTGGTAATACAAAAGTAAAAAATTTAATAGAAAGCTTTGATATTGTAGCACTTTTAGAAACATGGCTAGAAGTGGGCAGGGAGATAACTTGGGGAGGATACACGGTAAGGCACAAGTCAAGAAAGAGATTAAGCAAAGTGGACCGTGTGCCAGGAGGAATAGTAGTATTAGTCAAAGAAGAACTGAATGAATGTATAGAACATATCGAGAGTGAAATTGAAGGGGTCATGTGGATAAGATTTAATTTGGGGAGAGAGAAACATGTGTGCTTGGCTTTTGCCTACTGTCACCCCAGGGAATCTCCATATGCAAATGATAAGTTCTTTGAAGAATTATTAGAAATTGGTATCATTAGAGGGAGTATGAGGAGGATGGTATAATATTACTTGGAGACTGGAATGCCAGAATAGGCGAGCGAAGTCCAAGGTATAGTAAAGAAGAAGAATTGATAGTTGGAGCAGGAAGAAGTAGTAATGATAAGGTAATAACTATGGTAGAAAACTCTTAGAATTATGTGAAGTTGGGAATTTCCGCATCTTGAATGGCTTTTGGGAGGGGGACAAAGAAGGTAAAATGACCTATATTACTGAACAAGGAGGGAGCATTATTGATTTAGTAATGAACTCACAGGACTTGCTAGATTACATTAAAAACATAATAGTGGAAGACTGGATTGAATCGCACCACGCTCCGGTATGGGTCAATTTGGTGAGGAGAGAGGAAAATAAAGAGGAAGAGAGAAAAAGCATGACAAAGTGGGGCAGTGGCTATACTAAATATATATGGACAGAGAACTCAAAGAGAAGACTAGATGCATTCATGGATAAAGAGATACATCTAATTAGAATTGGCTGGGAAAAGGCATTGATGGAAAACAACACAGATAGAGCGCTCGAATTATTGCAGTATCCTGTGAAGAGAGTGACTCGTACAGTCAGGCGCAGCAAAAGAAAAAAAAGGAAGGAGAGGGGTGGTACGACAGGGAATGTGAGGCTCACAGAAAAGCAACGTTGGGAGTGTTAAAAGAGTATAGAGCAAAAGGAGGGAGCAAAGAGCGTGAAGCATTCTGCAGGCTGAGGAAAGAGTATAAAAGCAAAATTGCAGATAAGAAGAAACAATGGTTGAAGGACCAATTAGAGCAAATAAACAAGGAATGCAGAAATAATCAAATGGAAAAAATATGGGAGAGAATAAATATGATCAATAAAGGAGGGAAGGGATTGAAGAAAAGAAATATTGACTATGTAAAATGGGTGACATATTTCGGTGAGCTATTAGGAGGAAGGGACGATTGGGAGTATAAGGAAAGAAAACAGACCTTGTGGTCTAATGTGGAAGTAAGTATACACGAACTAGATAGAGATTTTACGATAGAAGAAGTACAGGGGGTGATTGGGAAACTTAAGTTGAAATCAGCAGGGGGGAGGAATGGTATTAGTAATGAATGTTGGAAACAAATAAGTAAATACAGTCCGATGGTAGAAGGAATTGTAAAGCTATTCAACAACATTTTCAACGGGACGAAGGTACCGAAGGAATGGGAGTATGGGATAATATACCCAATATATATAAAAAGAAAGGGAATAGAAATTTACCTAATAACTACCGAGGTATAACTCTTTTAGATACATTGAGCAAAATTTACACAGGAGTCTTAGCTAATAGATTAAGGGACTGGGCTGAAAATAACGGTATAATCTCAAAATACCAGGGAGGATTTAGAAGGGGAAGACAAACAACAGATAATATCATGATTGTAAAAATGTTAGCCGAGAAATACACGGTACGGGGAAATGGCAGCATATTTTTGGTAGCGGTCAATTTTGAGAAAGCGTTTGATACAGTAAGCAGAAGTGCGTTAATAGAAAAATTAGGGAAGCTGGAAGTTTCTAGGAAAATGATACGTGCGATAGAGGCGCTATATCATAGAGTATATAGTAGCATTAAATTAGAAGACAATGTAATAAGTAAACCGATAGAGTGTAAGCTGGGGCTCAAACAAGGATGTAAACTATCACCCATATTATTTATTCTGTTTATTGATATACTGGACGAACACGGTGAGGCAAGGTGGGCTGTACCAATGGTAGGTAATATGGAGATCCCAGGCCTGATTTTCGCGGATGATATTTTGCTAATGACGTTGACTAGGGGTAGATTGAAGAAAAGTCTGGATAAATTAGCAGATTACGCAAATAAATGGTCGCTGAAAATTAACTATAATAAAATGAAGGTGATGATTGTAAGTAAGAGAAGGAGGTTAAGAAAAGCAAAGGAATGGTGGGTACAGGGGGCAAGAATAGAGGAAGTGGACAGATAAGAATATCTAGGGATGAAACTGAATAAAAAAGGAGGGTGGGAAGACCACATCAAGAGATGCAAACTTAGAGGGATAGCAGCCCTCGCAGCAATAAAAATTCTAGTAGCCAAGTACCCAGGAGTAAGCTATAAAATACTCAGGCTAATACTGAAATCTCTGGTCCTGAGCAGAGCTTTATATGGGGTTGAATTGTGGGGATTAGAAAAGAAAAGGGTAAGCCTGAATCAAATAATATATAAATTCAGTAAGGCTGTTATGAGGCTACCGCAATGTACAGCTAATGTGGGGGCATTAATCTTATGCGGAGAGTTTATCGAGTTAAACTGTGTTAAAAGAGTATTAAATTATTGGTCCAGACTAAGACGGGGAGACGGCGGTTTTCTGGTGCAGGAAGTATATAGATATAAACTGGAAGGAATGTATGATGAGAGTTGGTTAGCAAAAATCAAAAGTTATGTTGAGAGATTGGGTATGGGATATATCTGGCGAGAGGGATGGAAGGGGAATAATAGCAGAATGCAGAGGGCCCTGACATTGAGAATTAAAGACATTCAGATGCAGAAATGTTTGGAAGAATGTAGAGAAAGGCCCTCGCTCAGCTTATTCTATAAGGTCTACCAGATCTCCAACTTAAGTAAAAGATTTGGGGATGGAAGAGTTAAGGGTGGGTTATTATGGTGGTTGTTGGGCGTGCATAGAAACAAAGGATGGATCAGAAGCAAAGAGAACTCTCAGTGTATACTATGCAAAGCTAAGAATGATGATTTACATTTACTTTGTGACTGTATAGGAACGAAGGAACTAAGAGCAAAATTTCTAAATACTAAGCAACTGGAACTTTGTAGACAAAAAGATGAGCAGAAAACTATTATATGGGTAGCGAATCAGTGGAGAAACGGCAACGGCCTGAATAAGTTCTTATGTGCAGTGAAAAAGCAATGTCTGAGAGAAATACGAGGTAGTATATGATGCAAGATCTTGGAATGTAAATAGTGGAGTAGATAGCATAAATAGGTTAGTAGGAGATTAGCACTTAGCATTTTAAATGTTAGAAACGTCAGCTTGTAGTAATAATTTCATTAAACATGCTGACAGGGTAGGATGCAGATGTAGGTGCATATTTAGGCAAGTGCGTTTCTCTCACTATTCACGCATAGTATGGGATGGTAAGGAATGAGGGGCAATGGAGAACAGGATATAACCATAAAGGGGATGGTAAGGAATGAGGGGCAAGGGAGAATAGGATATAACCGTAAAAGAATGGGTAGGACGGGCCCACCCGAAATATGTAAAAGAAGGGAGAAATGTAAGAAGTGGGATGTGTTTATAGATCTGTCTATAATTGTTTAGTTTTGTTTATTTTAATGATTCTTTCTGTTTCTTGTAATCTGGCACTGTGAACATTAATCTGGGCGAACAGCCTTACTACTTTCACCACAGTGCCCGTCTACTGTTCACTGTAGACTAATGTTTGATCTCCTAAAATATCTTTCAAAGTACATACACAGGTGTGAAATGAAATTCATTCACCAAGATGGTATTGTGCTAAAAGAACAAATTCGGGAGGTGTGTTTGAACACCTGAAACATGGCGTGCTAGTCGACGAAGAATGGTGCTAGTAGCGCCATTGTGACCTTCCAAAGCACTGTTCACTTTCCCCAGTATCTGTCATTGTCCAGAGGTGACCGTGAGTGAAACATGTCTTTAAAACACTGTGGACTGGGTACTCATCACACTGCTCAACCCCTGTGCCTTGGCATTTTCTCTGTTACTTATTGCTACAGCACTTGCACATAAACAAATGAGTCTAGCTTCACAATCCTTGTACTGATTATAGTGAAATTTACTGGAGACCTTTGGTAAGAGTACCAATGACCTCTGTGAAGGGGCACACAGCGACTTTTGCAAGCGTACCATGTTTCACTTCATTTGCCCTTGCTGGAACACACTACACTGTCTGGTTGAATTATGTTTCATTCCTGTAATTGCAATTTTGGCTAGAACATGGTCCTTTATCTTCACTGAAACCTCCCAGGTGGGTCCTTTCTAGGGACACTCTTGAACAGATTTAAGACATGGATGGTTGAGGAGCATCAACCAGGACCTGGCCACACCCATGATAAATTGCTTGTACCTTACCTTACGAGTGTACAGTACGGCTTACAGGTCACTAGGTAGAATGCCACTTTTTTTGTCTTGCACAAGAGAGTAAACTAAACGATGTAGGCGTCTGCTCGATGAACCCCATAATAACCTGTCCACTCTTTCTGTCTCATTTACCAGTACATGCCATAGAGGCATTGTGGATGATAGATACCATTCTAACAAATCTTTTGTCCTTCCAAACTACGAGCAAGACCTCCCGTTTCTGCACAAATGTCCTTTGCCCCCTTGACAGTTCCTTCTAAATTTCATGTCACCTGGCAACCTTGATTCTCCCCCTAATTGTGCCACAAACTTGTGTTTTGTGTTGCAGAAGAGTTTGAGCTATGGGCACACACTATTATAATAGTTATCTTGGTATGTGTGATGCCACGTATCAAGGAAAGACCTCATGCCTGCTAATATTGTTTCTTTCCCTCTCCTGTATATATCTCCATGTTGAGGTATAACCTGTGTCACTCTCACAAACTGTTCTCACCAAAATACTATACTTGGTCAACTTTCCTGCGTTGTTTGTCCAAAACATGAGGTAGCCTCTCCATGGGATCATATATCCATCCAATGATAGTTGTTGTTTCGGTTTATATGATGACTGAAATTTTGTTAGGAAATAACTTCAAAGGGGCTGGACTTTGTGAAGCTTACTTCTATTAGGAGTGACTTGACTGTTGTCACTGAAATGAAGGAATTTGAGAAACTGTTCAAATCTATTTCTGCTCATTGTTTTCAAGTACCTGGGGGTTTTAATGAGGGGATCAGTTGACCAGTAGTCTTTCCAACATGACTTTTTTCCTGACCTATCAATATAAACAAAGCAAAAGTTTTTGCATCTCACTACTAGTTACATCAGTCTATTTCAACCTCTTAAGGGGTATTTTATGTGATTAGAGTCAATTGGAGCCCTGCAAATGGAGCTGATGTGTGTGCGGAATGCTGAGTGTTGTGGCATAAGCGAAATGGGAATAAGCTTAGAAATCTACTGATCGGTCATCGGCCGGTGGAACAATTGTATAAAATATCGGCTATGTGGTTTAAAATGTGACATAAAAACTCTGAAATTGTGCTGGCAGCAATAGTGATTGTGGTGCTGTTAGTAATTGTAGGAGTGGAAAGCAACCCTGGGCCACTGAATTGGGAAGATTAGAAAAATTAAGGAGGTGATAAAAGAGGTCAGCCAAACAGACACAATGAGGGAGCTCATCATGGCACCGATTAAGGACATTCAGGATATGAAAGATAGTCTAAGGGATGACATGGCCATATAAAAAAATCTCTCGAAAAATACCAGGAAGAAATGGAAATCGCAAAAGAACATCGATTGGTGTTGTAACAGCGCACACGGGAGTTGGAGATGCAGCTGTAGCAGATGCCTGGTTATACATGGGATTGAGGAGAATGGAAGCGTGGACAAACTGGCATTACTAGCTTCTATATTGGAAGTGTTCACACTGGGAGTGAAAGTAAATTGCATGGAATCCGATGTGGACGACATGCAGAGAATAGGAAGGACCCAAGGTAACAGGCCGATCCGGGATGAAAACCTACCAAATCCTTTCGAATGCTAGGAATTTAAAAGGGACAGAAGTTTGGATCCAGAGAGACCTGGGAGTTGAAGAGAGGAAGGAGATAAGAGTTCTTCTATTTCACATGGGAAGAGCACGAAGAGAGGGCCTTACAGCGTTTATAAGGGGCACCATAGGTGATGGCTGGAGAAAGAACTACTCGCCATCCCAGTTGGAAGCCTTGACGCGAGAAGGAAGTGCAGTACCAGCACGAGGAAGAAGGAATGATGACGCACAAGAAACAGGAGCGGAGCTGAGAGTGAGGGCGTTGCCATCAGTGCGGAGGGACGACCTGTGTGTAAATGCTTAACATCCGATGCTGAATCGGGGAATAGCTCGTGTAGTACAGCAGCAGCAAAGTAGATCATAAGACAAATAAGCAAGGACAGAACTTGAAAGACATATAAGCTAAGAAGGGGGTTCTTGCAGATGGAAAAGGTAATAAACGGGAAGGAAAGATGCTAGGGGAAATTTATAGTTCTCCTCATTGAAGTATAGTCCAAATTGATAAAAACAAACAGACGTAGCAAAGCAGGAAGTGTCTCTGATAACAGGAAATCGAAATAACTAGCATTCAGAATTCATTTTGTTAATATAGAGGGCTTATTGAGTAAACTGGGGAATGATGGAGTGTCTGAGCTTGTGGAAAATTTGGAGATATTTGCCTTTTTAGGAACATGGATGCCCGAAGGGAAGATTTTATCATGGAAGGGGTATGTTACGAGAAGTGTAATGGAAATAAAATGAAGGACATGAGAAAGAACTCCTGGAGAAATATCACTTCTGATAAACGAGGAGTTTAGTAATCAGATAGAAGAATTACTGTACTGGAAAATTAGCAATCTAAACAAAATAAACAATCCTTTATTCCTTCGCCATTACATCCGAAGCATAAACAACAATATTCTCTTCTCCCTGATCTTACAACACACACATCGATCTCCTATATATCGATAGTACACTACATCACTCCTTTTTTTACTTTAAATCGTAGTCTGACAAAAATCCTGGGGGTTTCCTCTCCCGTTGACTTTGTCTCGGTCCCGATTCTTGGCTCCCTTCTTCTTTCTTCTCTGGTCAGTATTCTTCTTCTTCTTCTGGTTCCTCTGGTTGCTCTTTCACACTCTCCGACTCGTCCTCAGACAACAGCTCATGAAAAGACCGGAAGAAGGTAGAGTTGCGAGTTATTTGTCTACCATCCGAAGTCTCTACTATCACAGCGTTGCCATTCTTCTTGATGATTTTCAAGGGTGTGGGTCCAAATGTGGTTGAAAATTTGTTTACTTTGGGGTTACGCATCAAAACCTTGTCGCCCTCTGATAATTTATTTTCTCTGGCTCCACGTCTAATGTCCGCGTATTCTCCCTTTTTAAACTTTTGAATAAGGTCTCGTTCCACCACCTCTTCTAATCTTTTTTCTGTTTTGTATGGGGCCAGACCGCGAATTTTGTCCCTCAGTTTTCTGTTAAAAAATAACTCCGCTGGACTAACCCCTGTAGTCTGGTGCTCATGATTCCGGTACATCAGTCGGTACTTGTTTAGTTCTAACCCCCAATCTAATTTCATGGCATCGGCAATCTGTAGTCGTTGAGCTATCCCTGGGTTCAGTCTTTCCACCGTGCCATTTGCTTGTGGGTGTAACGGGATAACACAGTGGTGATGAATTCCACACTGTTGCAGGTAATTTTCTGTCTCTGCGCTGACGAATTTCGTGCCTTTATCTGTTGAGAGAACCTCAGGATGCCCGTATCTTGCAAAAATACCATATAAGGCCTTTATTGTGCTTTTAGAGTGAGTACTACTTAGTTTTGTTACTTCCATGAAATGACTAAAATAATCTATCACGATCAATAGTTGTACCCCATTAGGGAAAAGACCCAGAATATCAGGAGCTATTCGTTCCCAAGACTTTCTAGGAATTACTGTCGGAGATATTTTTTCGGGTTTCTCGGGTTTACTGGTAATCTGACAACCCAGACATGTTCTCACTGTCCGTTCCGCTGCTTTGTCCATTTCAGGCCACCATACTTTAGATCTGAGTCTGTTTTTCATTTCCAAAATTCCCGGATGACCCTCGTGTGCCAAACTAAGGACCCTAGTTTGTAAACTTTTCGGAATTACCAACTTAGTTTCTTTCAGTAATATATTGTCCATGACGCATAATTGTGACATCATCGCCCGAAATGGAAGGAAATCAACGTCATTACGATCCCAACACCCTGTTTTTAAATGTGACTGTACCGTTTTTAGAGTGGGATCAATTTTTGAAGCTTCATCTATTTCTTCCAAAGATAATGCAACTGATGCCAAATACGTAGCCAAGTGCATCAGATAATTGTCTTTCTCGGCTTCACCGATTGAATTCTCACTTAATCGTGATAAAGGATCTGCTGTGTTATTTTTCCCCTTTACATACTTAACTTGGAAGTCAAAAGATTGGAGTCTCAGAAGCCAACATTCAATTCTCGCGCAGGGTTTTGATCTAGGCCCAAAAACTACCTCTAGTGGTTTATGGTCCGTATACAGGCAAAACCGCTTACCCGTCAGGAAAATCCTTAGACGCTCACACGCCCACACAATCCCAAGTGATTCTTTCTCCGTCTGAGAGTACCTTTGTTCGACATCCGACAGGCTGCGACTAACGTAGCAAATTATGCGTGGGATCCCTTCATTGTTCCGTCGTATCAGCACCGCACCAAGTCCTTTTGGGCCAGCGTCTGCCATCACTATCGTTTCGTCCTTGGGGTTGAAATATCCTAAAACTGAACTAGATGTAAGTACATTTTTTATTTTATTAAAAGCTTCTTGGTGTACTTGTATCAATACAAACTGTGCTGATTTATATGTAAGCTGTCACAGTGGTTCTGTCATGGTTGATATGTTCGGAATAAATCTACTTACATAGTTTAGTAGGCCTAGAAAACCTCTCAGCTCAGACACATTTTGTAGTCTTCTGCAATTCTTCAGAGCCGCCACTCTGTCTTCGGTAGGCCTAATGCCATTAGCTGATATTATGTGACCCAAGAACTTAATTGAAGTTTTACCGTATTCACACTTTTCCTCATTCAGTTCAATACCGTGCTCGCGAAAAACTTCCAGAACCTTTTTAAATCTTGAATCGTGTATTTCTTTAGTTTCCCCATACACCAGAATGTCATCAATAAATATGTAAACTCCTTTAGGAATCTTGTTCCTTATCAGATGCTCCATTATCTTTTGGAACTCAGGAGCTGCCCGATTCAAACCAAACATTAGCCGCTTGAACCTATATAAGCCTAAATGTGTGCTAAATGTGGTAATCTCCCGTGAGTCTGGATGTAACTTCACATGGTGAAAAGCTGACCTAACATCCAACTTTGAAAAGTATTTGCTTTCACTAATTTCAGGATGTAGGTCTTCCATGGTTGGTAAGGGATGACTAGCCTTTAGTAAAGCTTTATTTGCCATTCACATATCAACACATAATCTAACGCTGTCACCTTTTGGAATTGGTAAAAGAGTGGAAACCCATCTTGACGGTCCTTCAACCTTTTCAATTATGTCATTTTGCTCCAGCTCAAGGATACGTTCTGCTATTTTTCAATAGCCAGTGGCACCCTCCGCAGAGGTTGAATAACTGGTGGGACTTTCGGATCGATTGGTAATTCAAGCTGAAAATTCTTTATTTTGCCCACCCTCGATGTATCAGAAACCACCGTCTGGTTAACGTGCTCAGAAATTTGTAATATTCCTAGTTTTGTAGCCGAGGAACGTCCCAAAATAGGTGGTCTCCTCCCTTTAATAACTACAACAGTGGTACTAATTTTTCTATTGGAATGCGTTATGTCTGCCTCAAACTCTCCTAAAATATCCAATGGATTGGTTCTACCATAAGTGAAAAGTCTTTTTGAACTAATTAGTAATTTTACTTTATCAGTTACCTGCTTCCTTTTAAATTCCTTCTAAGTTTCTTGGTCAATAACATCGCAAGTAGATCTCGCGTCAATAATAAAAACGAAGGATAGCCCTGACACTAGACAAGTGGTCTTCCCCGTTGTCTCCCATTTTTTCGTCATTTGTAAGAAATGTGTAGTCTAAATCACTACTACATCCAGGGCCGACTTCATATTTGACGTTGCCCGCATAAGAAACTTCGTCATCAACAGTTGACTCCCTCGATTCTAACGTATATGTCCTTTTTGTTCTACAACACTTCCGATAGTGCCCCGTTGAATTACAAGCCTGGCAAACTTTGTTTCTTGCAGGGCACTGGGGTCACTTGCTAAGTGATTTGTTTCCCCGCAGCGATAACATTTCCTTTCTCCTCTATTTTGATAACTATTATAACTAGTTTTTTTTTTTTTTTTTTGCTAGTTGTTTTACGTCGCACCGACACAGATAGGTCTTACGGCGACGATGGAACAGGAAGGGGCTAGGAGTGGGAAGGAAGCGGCCGTGGCCTTAATTAAGGTACAGCCCCAGCATTTGCCTGGTTTGAAAATGGGAAACCACGGAAAACCATTTTCAGGGCTGCCGACAGTGGGGTTCGAACCTACTATCTCCCGAATACTGGATACTGGCCGCACTTAAACGACTGCAGCTATCGAGCTCGGTATAACTAGTTTTCGGCGGAGCACCAGTGTTTTTGTCACTATTGGAAATAGTTCTTTGTGAAATCCCATATTTCTTCCTATTCAACATACTATACACCTCTTGCTCAGAACCGTCATCCTTACTAAAATGTGATGTCTTGTATGTTTATCATTTCGTGAGCCCGTCCAATGTCAACCAAATCGTCTACTGTGACAGAGGATTTTTCCAATATTCTCTTTCTGACTTGAGCTTACTTACAACCCTCTACAAACTGGTTACATATAAACATATCCTCTAATTCTTTTTTTGTTGTGGTATCTAGAAAATCAAATTTGACAACTTGTTGACGCAACCTAGATATAAAGGAGTCAGATGTTTCACTAATGTCCTGTTTCATAGACTTCATAATATGCCGCTCAAACAGCGGATTGCTTTTCAGTAAAAAAATGTTTATCTAACAACTCTAAAGTATATTCTTGCACAGCTTTACCTCTAGGAATAGTGTTGTGTTCAGGGATGGAATAAAATGTCTTGCAAGCCTTCTCCACCCGAACGTAGGTAACTTGCCTGTTTTCTAGCAGAATCTGTTATTCCTTTTGCGGCAATATACAATTCGACTGAACGTTTCCATTTTTTCCATCTAGAAGCAAGGCTGGTGACATCTCCATTTACATCGAAAATTGGTATAGGGCTAGTGCTGCTTCTTTCCATTTTAATATCTTCGGAAGGTTTAGTTTACAGATTTAACCAGTGGAGTTTACCGACTGCGCCAATGTACTGGATAATTAGCAATTTAAACAAAATAAACAATCCTTTATTCCATCGCCATTACATCCAAAGCATAAACAACAATATTATCTTCTCCCTGATCTTACAACACACTCATCAATCTCCTATATATCAATAGTACACTACAATTACCTAACGATATGGAAGATGTAGTTTGGATCAAACTCAAACTGGAAGGGAGTAAACAGAGAGATATATGCATAGGCTTTATATATAACCATCCTATGGGGTCACCATAAACGAATATGAATTTTTTTGAGGATTTAATAGAGGAGATTAACTTAATGATAAGTAACTTTGAAGAAGCAGGAATTATTATGTTGGGAGATTTGAACGCACGAATTGGGGAGTCAGTCCCAAAATATAGTAAAGAAGGAATAGAACCAATGATAGGTAGCAGAAATAGCCGGGATAATGAACGTAGTATGTACGGGGATAAACTCCTAGAACTAAGTGCTGCAGAAAATATATTTAATCTAAATGGATGGTAGTGGCGAGATGAAATGGGAAAGCTTAACATATATCACAACGCACTGAGGTAGTGTAATTGATCTGGTTGTGTGTACAAGAGAAATTTTAGAAATGGTAAAGAAATAGAGATTTTAGAATGGACCGAAACACATCGTTCCCTAGTATCTGTTACCCTAGAAGTGTATGAGGAGGAGCATAACATTGTAAGAGAAAAAAGAGAATAATAGGATAATTATTAAATATAAGAGGTGCGAGAATACCCCAAAAAGAATAGAGACATATTTAAGAGAAGAAGAATTTCAGATAATTAAGAGTGGAATAGAGGTAGCGTTATTGAATAGTAATGTGGATCTAGTGGTAGAACTAGTATAGAAACACTTTAAAAATATAACACATGTAGAAAGAAAGCAGAATAATAATAAATATAAAGGAAAGGATGCTATAATGATGTGTGTAAAACTAAGAAATTGGAGGTGATTAGAGCCCTAAGGGCATATAAAAAGGAGGGGGAGCCTGAGGTACGGGCACGGTGTTGTTAATTAAGAAAGGAATATAAAGTGTTGTTAGTAGAACAAAAGAGGATATGGCAACAGTAGCAGTATAAATTAATAAACATGGACTAAAAATAAACAAAGTGATAAGATATGGAATAGAATTAACAAAATAAGTAGAGGTGATAGAGGATATGCTAATGGAGTTTGGACTGATTATTTTAACAGAAGTTCAGGATATCTCAAGGGGTTTAGAGATATCAATCAATCAATACTGATCTGCATTTAGGGCAGTCGCCCAGGAGGGCAGATTCCCTATCTCTTGTTTTCCTAGCCTTTTCTTAACTGATTTCAAAGAAATTGGAAATGTATTGAATATCTCCCTTGGTAAGTTATTCCAATCCCTAACTCCCCTTCCTATAAATGAATATTTGCCCCAATTTGTCCTCTTGAATTCCAACTTTATCTTCATATTATGATGTTTCCTACTTTTAAAGACGCCACTCAATTTTAATCATCTATTAACATCATTCCACGCCATCTCTCTGCTGACTCAACACTCCGGAAAGTATAATCGTGTGAACTCATGACATGCAGCTTGACACTAGGATTTTAACCAAGGACATTCTAATAATTTTTATGTTTAGACAAACACATACATTGATATCTTCTTTTTACGACTTTTAGGAACAATCAGAATCCTGATATTTCACCATAAAACTCGAGTTTGAGACTGATGATGCCCATAATATGGGCGAAACATGTCCCTTAACATTTTATAATAATATTTAGTTTTTAAAAAAGATCTATTTGCATTGAATAGGTGGATATTAAAAAATAATACTTGTAACATACTGTACTTTGTATTTACGCACATTTCAATACGGACCTAACATGAGAATTATAACGTGTAATGTTAAAGCAACCGGGCCTATTATATGCTGAACAAATTTCTTAACCTGAAGGTTAAGATTAGTAGTTTAAGTAAAGACATAGCTTTCCTAAAAGAATGTCTAAGACTAAAATAAGTACCAAGATTCTTAAGACATGATCAAAGGAGAAACTTATCACCTCTTAACTTATTAGAGTAGAGGATAGGAAAAGACAGGTGGAACAGGGTCATGGGAAGGAGAAAAGGGAGGAGGAAGTAGCTTCTGCAGCTATCAGGAAAGATAGGGCTGACCAGGAGGGGAGGGGATCAAATGAGGTGGGTAGGGTTGAGGCTCTGGTCATGGGGGATTCCATCGTTAGACACGTGGGGAAAGTGTGTGGAGGAAAGGGAACCAGGGTAGAATGTTATCCAGGAATTAGGTTGAGGCAGATGTTAAGGAAAGTAGAAGAGAAGGAGAAGGTGGTAGTGTTTCACATTGGTACCAACAACGTAAGGCAAGCTGATATAAGTACCAACATAGTTGGAGATGTGTGGGATCTGGTAAATGCAGCACGGGTGAAGTTTAAGAAAGCGGAGATTGTTATTAGTGGAATACTGTGTAGGAGGGATACTGACTGGAGGGTGATTGGGGATTTAAATGAGACTATGGAGTGGGTATGTGGGAAACTGGGAGTGAAATTTCTAGATCCTAATGGGTGGGTAGGAGAAAGGGATCTGCGCTCGGATGGCCTTCATTTAAACCGCAGTGGTACGTATAAGTTAGGAAATTTGTTTGGAAGGGTAATAGGGAGGTACATCCAGGGAAACGGGATGGCCTAGGGAGCGGTGATCAGGGAACAGGGAACTGGAAATCAAGTAGGGATGACATAAAATTGTTAGTGTTGAACTGTAGAAGTATTGTAAAGAAAGGAATAGAATTAAGTAATTTAATAGATATATATTTACCAGATATTGTAATAGGAGTTGAATCATGGCTGCGAAATGATATAATGGATGCAGAAATTTTCTCACCGCACTGGAGTGTGTATCGTAGAGATAGGATAGGAAAGGTGGGAGGGGGAGTTTTCATTCTGGTGAAAGAAGAATTTGTAAGCTATGAAAAAGTTAAAGATGAGACACATGAAATTCTAGGTGTAAGGCTCATTTCTAAAGATAATAGGCAACTTGATATATTTGGAGTGTACAGATCGGGAAAGGGTAGCACTGACGCGGATTCGGAATTATTTGATAGGATAGTCAGCTATGTGGGAAACGACATGGAAAGAAATGTGATTGTAGCGGGAGATCTGAATTTGCCAGATGTCAATTGGGAAGGAAATGCGAACGACAGGAAGCATGACCAACAAATGGCAAATAAGTTAATATGGGAAGGACAGCTGATTCAGAAAGTGATGGAACCAACCAGAGGGAAAAATATTTTGGATGTGGTGCTGATAAAACCAGATGAGCTCTATAGGGAAACTGAAGTAATAGATGGTATTAGTGATCATGAAGCTGTTTTTGTGGTAGTTAAAAATAAATGTGATAGAAAGGAAGGTCTTAAAAGTAGGACTGTTAGGCAGTACCATATGGCTGATAAAGCAGGTATGAGGCAGTTTCTAAAAGTAACTATGATCGGTGGAAAACGGTAAATAAAAATGTAAACAGACTCTGGGATGGGTTTAAAGAAATTGTTGAGGAATGCGAAAACAGGTTTGTACCTTTAAGGGTGGTAAGGAATGGTAAAGACCCACCTTATTATAATAGAGAAATAAAGAGACTAAGAAGGAGGTGCAGACTGGAAAGAAATAGAGTTAGAAATGGCTGTGGAAGTAAGGAGAAATTGAAGGAACTTACTAGAAAATTGAATCTAGCAAAGAAGGCAGCTAAGGATAACATGATGGCAAGCATAATTGGCAGTCATACAAATTTTAGTGAAAAATGGAAGGGTATGTATAGGTATTTTAAGGCAGAAACAGGTTCCAAGAAGGACATTCCAGGAATAATTAATGAACAAGGGGAGTGTGTATGTGAGGATCTTCAAAAGGCAGAAGTATTCAGTCAGCAGTATGTAAAGATTGTTGGTTACAAGGATAATGTCGAGATAGAGGAAGAGACTAAGGCCAAAGAAGTAATAAAATTTACGTATGATAACAATGACATTTACAATAAGATACAAAAGTTGAAAACTAGAAAAGCGGCTGGAATTGATCAGATTTCTGGGGATATACTAAAGACAATGGGTTGGGATATAGTACCATATCTGAAGTACTTATTTGATTATTGTTTGGCCGAAGGAGCTATACCAGATGAATGGAGAGTTGCTATAGTAGCCCCTGTGTATAAAGGAAAGGGTGATAGACATAAAGCTGAAAATTACAGGCCAGTAAGTTTGACATGCATTGTATGTAAGCTTTGGGAAGGCATTCTTTCTGATTATATTTGACATGTTTGTGAAATTAATAACTGGTACGATAGAAGGCAATTCGGTTTTAGGAAAGGTTATTCCACTGAAGCTCAACTTGTAGGATTCCAGCAAGATATAGCAGATATCTTGGATTCTGGAGGTCAAATGGACTGTATCGCGATTGACATGTCTAAAGCATTTGATAGGGTGGATCATGGGAGACTACTGGCAAAAATGAGTGCAATTGGACTAGACAAAAGAGTGACTGAATGGGTTGCTATATTTCTAGAAAATAGATCTCAGAGAATTAGAGTAGGTGAAGCTTTGTCTGACCCTGTAATAGTTGAGAGGGGAGTTCCTCAGGGCAGTGTTATCGGACCTTTATGTTTTCTTATATATATAAATGATATGAGTAAAGGAGTGGAATCGGAGCTAAGGCTTTTTGCAGATGATGTTATTCTCTATAGAGTGATAAATAAGTTACAAGATTGTGAGCAACTGCAACGTGGCAATGGTATGTTGATAAATGGGGCTAAAAGTCAGGTTGTGAGTTTTACAAATAGGAAAAGTCCTCTCAGTTTTAATTACTGCGTTGATGGGGTGAAAGTTCCTTTTGGGGATCATTGTAAGTATCTAGGTGTTAATATAAGGAAAGATCTTTACTGGGGTAATCACATAAATGGGATTGTAAATAAAGGGTACCGATCTCTGCACATGGTTATGAGGGTGTTTAGGGGTTGTAGTAAGGATGTAAAGGAGAGTGCATATAAGTCTCTGGTAAGACCCCAACTAGAGTATGGTTCCAGTGTATGGGACCCTCACCAGGATTACCTGATTCAAGAACTGGAAAAAATCCAAAGAAAAGCAGCTCAATTTGTTCTGGGTGATTTCCGACAAAAGAGTAGCGTTACAAAAATGTTGCAATGTTTGGGTTGGGAAGAATTGAGAGAAAGAAGAAGAGCTGCTCGACTAAGTGGTATGTTCCGAGCTGTCAGCGGAGAGATGGCGTGGAATGACATTAGTAGACGAATAGGTTTGAATGGCGTCTATAAAAGTAGGAAAGATCACAATATGAAGATAAAGTTGGAATTCAAGAGGACAAACTGTGGCAAATATTCATTTATAGGAAGGGGAGTTAGGGATTGGAATAACTTACCAAGGGAGATGTTCAATAAATTTCCAATTTCTTTGAAATTATTTCGGAAAAGGCTAGGAAAGCAACAGATAGGGAATCTGCCACCTGGGCGACTGCCCTAAATGCAGATCAGTATTGATTGAAAAAAAATTAAAAACCCAAAACAAAACTAATTGAATCTGGCTTAAGGACGAAATAAAAACTTTCTATAAGAAGAAGTCACTCTTAAACTTACAACTGTACAAATTACACTTATCGGAGTCGCAATATGTGAACTCTATAGAATGGAATTCATTTCAGTTACATGTTGATTATAAATTAAATGATATAGTAAGCAGGAAACAGTTCACATTAGATAAAAAAACTGGCTCAATTAAAAGAAAATCAACTACAAGCACCCATACACTTAAAGAAAAGGGTTCCTTCTTTCAACAACTCTCCCGCTGTAGTTAACCTGACGAACACAAGCTTCTCAAAAAAAGAAATGGAACTTTTAGGTTATGGTTTAAAACACAATCGCCCTAGTATACTAAAAGAAAACGATGTTATCACCACCATAGCAGAAGTCGAGACGAATATTTCAAAACTCCCTCTGGAATTACAAAATGACACTAGATACAATATAAAAAAGAACCTTCCAACACTAATTGAAGGCTTAAATAAAAATGCTGTTCTCAATCATTCCAAATTAATTAAAGAGGTAAAAAAGAAAAGAAAACAACATAATAGTAACTGAAGCCGATAAAGGAGGGACTACTGTTCTAATAGATAAGGAAGATTACATTCAAGAACGGAAGAATTTTTTACAAATGAGACTTACACAATAGTCAATAAAGACCCCACAAGAATCCAATGAAATTTAAAAACAGTATTAAAGAATTCCACATTTTTACTCAATGAACAAGAACAACAAAAACTAATCCTTATGAACCCTAAAACCCCCACAGCCAGAGCATTGCCTAAATTACATAAGACAAACACACCCATACGCCTAATCATCAACTTTTAAGGTTAAAAACTTCATGATTGTTCCGTATTGAATAGAGAAAATAAGATGTACAATATTATAGGGAAGGATCCACCTTTCAATACTCCGTAGTAAAAAGTAGTTACAACCTGTTTAATGGGACCGGTTTCAACACATTTAGAGTGTCATCATCAGCCAATTAGCGAAGATCTTAACAATAACTAACATATTAAACATAGGCAAAATATTAACATTGTATCACATCGTGGCAATTCAGTTAATGTTCAAAACACAATAATCACAGTCAAGAGAGTAAACAGAACATCACTATCTTGCGCCGAAAACAAATATATTTGAAGTTCATAAGCAGATCAAGTATGCACTTATGTAAAGTCGTTGCTAGGCAGGTCTTGTAGGCATTTGTTTTCCGGCCGAAGGGTAAAAGGTGACGTGAATGAAGTCTTAGGGAAACAGTGTAGGATTTAATTTCGTCAAAATCAAAGTGGATATATAGGTTTTAAAATAATTTAAAACGTTAAAAAAGAATAAAGCCAAATAAAAATATATTAAAAATGGGAAGAAATAATGAAAGAAATACGAGGTTCAACTCGAAACAACTTGCCGTAGTAATTGATAAAGAAATGATAAATAGAGAAAGGGGGTGGGGGACGTTTATTAGAGGGTGGTGATGGTTATTGTTATTAGAGGAAATACAATTGGGCAACAATCCTTTATATAACACTAATTCGAGGAAAAAAAGAGGAAGAGAACCGACACTTCGAAAAATGAAGATATCGGTTAAAGGAAGACAAGGGCCACGAAGGGCGTGAAAATGAAAGACTCCCTAGCCCTCGCAAACCTAATAGCATCGGGGTCGGAAAAGAACAAGAGTTGACCAAGGGAGGTCGGACAGGATAGATGAAAGTGAGGAGCCTGGCAACCGCTAAATCTCTCCCTAAAATTCATAAGACTGACGTCCCTATTCGACCAATTATTAATTACAGACCCAGCCCACTTTACAAATTAGCACAATTCATTCATAAATTTCTTAAGAATAATTACAAATTTTTATAAAATAAGTCTGTAAAAAACACCATAGAACTAGTTGAGAAATTAAATAACTTTAAAATCCAACCACACCATTCTCTACGCTCTTTCGATATTGTCAATATGTATCCCAGTATTAATATCAAAAAATTATTTCCTATTATTGAAAATAACTTAAATACATATAGTTGCTTAAGCAAACTTGAAATTAATGATTTTTTGACCCTCTTAAAATTAGTAGTTACTAACAACTTCTTCATCTTTGACAATATAATTTATCAACAAGATGGTTTGGCTATGGGTTCTCCAGCCTCGGGGATCCTTGCAGAAATATACCTAGACTTTTTAGAACACAGTTTTATTGATAACAATGACGACTTTAAACATGTATTATTTTGGGCTAGATATGTGGATGACACATTTGTTATACTGGATGATAGAGTTTTCAATGCAGCTTCTACTCTTAATAGCCTCAATAAAATTGATCCACATATTAAATTTACTCTTGAAACAGAATCAAACAAATCAATTAATTTTCTAGACATAACAATAAACAGATTATCTTCCTCATTATCATATATGATTTATAGAAAACCCACACATACAGCTAATACCATAAAACAAGACTCTTTTCACCCACGGTCACATAAACGTGCTTCATACAACAGTATGGTTAACCGCGCCTTCAAAATTCCGCTATCAAAGGATAACTCAAATAAAGAACTAAACATCATCCGCTCTATTGCCAAATTTAACGGTTATAATTCTTATTTTATTGAACAAATCATTAACAAATTTAGACACCGCCCTAACACAACACTCTTAAAAGATATTCCCAAACCAGCTGCTTACACCACATTCACATTCAATACAAACACCTATAGTAT
The DNA here is from genome assembly GCF_040414725.1 of Anabrus simplex. Taxonomy (NCBI): domain Eukaryota; kingdom Metazoa; phylum Arthropoda; class Insecta; order Orthoptera; family Tettigoniidae; genus Anabrus; species Anabrus simplex. The sequence goes on along the minus strand of NC_090276.1, from coordinate 102,834,632 downwards.
AGCTAATGTCTTCAAAAAACACAATACCATGATTTCTTTTCGAACTAATAATAGAAACCTTGAATTATTACATAACTCCAACTCCATAAATAGAACAAGTGTCTTTTCTAAATCAGGTGTATACCGTTTTAAGTGCCACAACTGTAATTCTTCTTACATAGGTCAAACTGGTCGTAACTTCAAAATTAGGTACTTTGAACACGTTAATGCAATAAAGCACAACAGATTTTCGGCAGTGGGACAACACATACATGACACAAAACATGCTTTCACTACAATAAACCAGGATATTGAAATTCTCAGCACTCTAAATAAAGGCCCTCTCCTAGACATCACCGAAAACTGTTTTATACACCTTGACCAGTTTTTCAATCCAAATCTTAATCTGAATGATATTTCTGAGAAACCCAATGCCCTTTTCGATTTTCTCATCTCCTTTTTAAATAACCTGAAGTCAACAAATAAGGAATCAATCTTTCACAATTTACACAATACCCTCTCATGCCACTTCCCCCTTCCGCAACACCCCCCTTGATCCTCCTTAGTTCCCCCCTCCCCACCCAAGGGGCTCTGAACTTCGGAGCGTGGGTTGGCGACCACGGGGCCCTTAGCTGAGTCCTGGCATTGCTTCCATTTACTTGTGCCAGGCGCCTCACTTTCATCTATCCTGTCCGACCTCCCTTGGTCAACCTTTGTTCCTTTCCGACCCCGACGCTTTTAGGTTTCCGAGGGCTAGGGAGTCTTTCATTTTCACGCCCTTCGTGGCCCTTATCTTCCTTTGGCTGATATCTTCATTTTTCTAAGTATCGGATCCCTTCCATTTTTCTTTTCTTCCCACCCTCCACCCCCCAGGGGCTCTGATCTTCGGAGCGTGGGTTGGTGACCACGGGGCCCTTAGCTAAGTCCTGGCATTGCTTCCACTTGTGCCAGGCTCCTCACTTTCATCTATCCTGTCCGACCTCCCTTGGTCAACTCTTGTTCCTTTCCGACCCCGACGCTATTAGGTTTCCGAGTGCTAGAGAGTCTTTCATTTTCATGCCCTTCGTGGCCCTTGTCTTCCTTTAGCTGATATCTTCATTTTTCGAAGTATCGGATCCCTTCCATTTTTCTTTCCTTCCAACCCTCCATCCCCCAGGGGCTCTGAACTTCGGAGCGTGGGTTGGCGACCACGGGGCCCTTAGCTGAGTCCTGGCATTGCTTCCACTTACTTGTGCCAGGCTCCTCACTTTCATCTATCCTGTCCGACCTCCCTTGGTCAACTCTTGTTCTTTTCCGACCCCGATGCTATTAGGTTTGCGAGGGCTAGGGAGTCTTTCATTTTCACGCCCTTCGTGGCCCTTGTCTTCCTTTAACCGATATCTTCATTTTTCGAAGTGTCGGTTCTCTTCCTCTTTTTTCCTCGAATTAGTGTTATATAAAGGATTGTTGCCCAATTGTATTTCCTCTAATAACAATAACCATCACCACCCTCTAATAAACCTCCCCCACCCCCTTTCTCTATTTATCATTTCTTTATCAGTTACTACGGCAAGTTGTTTCGAGTTGAACCTCGTATTTCTTTCATTATTTCTTCCCATTTTTAATATATTTTTATTTGGCTTTATTCTTTTTTAACGTTTTAAATTATTTTAAAACCTATATATCCACTTTGATTTTGACGAAATTAAATCCTACACTGTTTCCCTAAGACTTCATTCACGTCACCTTTTACCCTTCGGCCGGAAAACAAATGCCTACAAGACCTGCCTAGCAACGACTTTACATAAGTGCATACTTGATCTGCTTATGAACTTCAAATATATTTGTTTTCGGCGCAAGATAGTGATGTTCTGTTTACTCTCTTGACTGTGATTATTGTGTTTTGAACATTAACTGAATTGCCACGATGTGATACAATGTTAATATTTTGCCTATGTTTAATATGTTAGTTATTGTTAAGATCTTCGCTAATTGGCTGATGATGACACTCTAAATGTGTTGAAACCGGTCCCATTAAACAGGTTGTAACTACTTTTTACTACGGAGTATTGAAAGGTGGATCCTTCCCTATAATATTGTACATCTTATAATCATCAACTGTAGAAGTAGCCCGACATATAAAACCGCAAAATATATCCACTATTTTCTAATAAGACATTATAGGTTTAACAATAAATCCCCTTTAAAAATCCAATAGACTTCTGCGATATTTAAAAAAATTCACTTTACTACAACCAACATTATGTGAGCTTTTGACATTATTAATATACATTCTAATGTACCAACAAAGGAAACTGAAAATATTATCGAAGACAACCTCGCAAAACACAGCAACCTCAGCAAACTTGAATTAGAAGACTTCATAAAAATCCTAAATTTTGTGCTAAAAAACAATTACAGTATTTCACTTTTAATGGTAAAATTTACCACCAAGATGGCCTAGCTATGGGAGATCCCTTATCAGGCATCTTAGCCGACATCTATTTGGATTCTTTAGAACATCATAAAATAATAAATAAAATAGAAGTCCTTAGCTTATGGCTTCGGTATATAGATGAGAAATTTGTAATAATTAATAAAGATCTCAATAACAGTACCGATATTTTAAATTATTTAAAGAACCTAGACCAAAATATTAAATTTACCAAGGAAGATGAAGTCAGTGGATCCTTAAATTTCCTAGATCTCACAGTAACTCATATTAATGGCAACTTTGATTTTCAAATTTAGAGAAAACCTACTCATATCCCATTAACAATCAAAAATACTTCTTTACATCCTAACTCCCATAAACTGGCCATTTTTCAGAGTTTTATAAATCCCTCTAACATCCAAGAACCTTCAAACAGAACTAAATTATATAAAGGATTTAACAAGGAGGTAGCAGGTAGGGACTCTTTTCGGAGGCAGCCCTACCCAGGGAGTGGCGCCCCTGCCTATGTGAGTCCCAGAGCACACTGACCCGGTGTGTAACATCTGGTAAGTGTCCCAGCTCAGGGTTGCGAGTGAAGACCTCAACGACTTCTACAGTGGAGAAGGTGGAATTCGGTACGGTGGAGATGGCGGAAGAGGCAGCCCTGTATTCAGGGATTAATAAGAGTACAACCTGCTGCCTTGTAGGTTGAGGTGACTGGACACCAAAGGCTAAGGGAGAAAACCCTGAAAGAAAATATCCTAAGGATATTAGCCTTTGGTGCCCAGTCATCTTAGGCTCAGCAGGTCAACAGAGGGATTACTGAAGAGGTTCCTTTCAATAATAATACGAGCCTCGAATGTAGGAATTCACGACGACGACATCAGTTTGGTGCGAATGACGGTTTACAGCCTGATGTTACACCAGCTACCCAAACCAAACAAAAACAAAGTATCATAGTGGGAACATTAAATATCCTGACATTGACAAACAAAACTGAAGATCTGGTCGACCTCGTGGAAAGGAGGAAACTTCTGATCATGGGCCTGATTGAAACAAAGTGGAAGAAAACTGGGAAAATGAATATCAGATTGGACTATAGTTTCTACTGGTCTTGAAATGAAGTAGAGTCTAAGAATGGAGTAGGATTTTTAATACATAAAGACATAGATGCTTGTAGTGAAGTTGAGTTTGTTAGTGAAAGGATAATTAAGTTATCTGTGAACTTCGAAGGGAAAAGTACAATGTGATCCAAGTCTATGCTCCACAGGTAGGACGCTCAAAAGAGGAAAAGGCCATCTTACTTAATAACTTGGAAGAACGCACTGAGTATGACAATCTAATTGCAATGGGTGATTTTCATTCCCAAGTTGGCTCACAACGAACAGGATATGAATCCATACTGGGCCCTCATGGAATGGGAAACAGAAATGAAGAGGGAGAATATATGCTAGATCTATGCATGAGAAATAACCTGATAGTGAGTAACACTTGGTTCAAGTAAAGGGACTCCCATAAAATCACAAGATATAGCTGGGATGATAAAATAGGTTCAGTGATAGATTATATTCTGATAGATCAAAATATATGGAAAAATATCAATGATATTAAGGTCATTCCAATTGAAGACCTTGGTGGAGACCATAGACTGTTGGTTGCAGTTATTGCAGAGGAAAGACCTCCCAAAGTCTGCAACAAAAGAGTTCCAAAAAATAAAAAATTGGCAACTAACTGAGCCAAGTGTAAAGGAAGAATTCAGGGAGGGTGTCCGCAGGTTGTTGCCGAGAGAAGAACTGAAATTGGTAGATGAAGAATGCGATGTTCTAAAGAAGGTTGTGGTTGGTACAGCAGAAAAATTATGTGGACGACAGAGTCAAATAAGGAAACCTAAAGAAACTGCCTGGTGGAATGATGATATTAAAAAGGCTATCAAAGACAGAAACCTTGCAAGATGATCCTTATATCAAGCAAGAATGCGGGGAGATCAACATGAAATAGGGGAGAAGCTGTCACTTTACAGAAAGAAAAATTTACAGGTCAAACATTTGGTTGTAGCTGAAAAGCAGAAATGCAAGGAATATCTGGCTACCAAAATAACGCAGGATGGAAATAAAAAATCTGTTGTACTGTATTGTTAAGAATAGAAAACTCAAAATGAATCTATCCAATCTGTAGAACTTCCTAATGGTGAGGTGACTAGGCATAAGACCAAAATATTACAGGAGTTCCAAAGGCACTTTGAAACTTTGCTGAACTGTTATGAAAATGTCACCCCATTAGATGACGAACCTTATGATTTTGGCAGCACAAATACCACTAGTCTGACATGGTTGGAAGTAGAGACAACAATATCTAAGCTGAAAAACAACACATCAACTGGATCAGATGAAGTGTTGAGGTGATCAAAGTACTAGGAGAGGTAGGACAACTGGATGTACAGGGTACTAAATAGAATCTGGAAAGAGAATGTAATACCCAATGACTGGAAGCAAGGAGTCATCTTCCCATTGTTGAAAAGGTGATAGAAAGAAATGTACCAACTACACAGGTATAACTCTGCTGTCACATGGCCTCAAAATCTACGAATCCATCCTTGAGAGCAGGATTAGAAAATATGTTGAAACTACACTTGAGGAGGAACAACACGGATTTACACATCATAGATCAACTATAGACCTCATTCTTGCCACCAGAATGCTCTATGAGAAGTATTGGTGGAAAGGTAAAACACTTATAACCGTTTTTCTGGACATCAAGAAAGCTTATGACCATGTACCACGCAGGCACAAATGGGAATGTTTGAGACATAAGAAAGTGCCCGATGACATCATAGCACGAGTACAACGATTATATGATCAAACCAAGTGTTGTGTCCAGGTCCATAATGGAAGGTCAGGTTGGTTTGAAACGAAGTTGTCTTTCACCACTTCTCTTCATAATCATAATGGATGAAGTTTTAAAAGCGGTTAAGAGAAAGGATCCAACAACTAATGCCCTGGTTTTTGCTGATGATGTAATGGTATGGGGTGAGACAGAAGCGGAAGTACAAACTAGACTAGATCTCTGGCATGAAGCTTTTACAACCTTAGGTCTCAAAATCAGCAAAACTAAGACAGTTGGCTTGGTAATGAGTAGAAACTCTCCAACTGTTCATCTAAGATTTGCAGATGAGGAGACAAATATTGTAGACAACTTCCAGTATTTTGGTAGTGTTCTATCATCAGACAATGCAAGTGATAAAAATCATTGTTATCCGTATTGAAGATACTGAATATAGGATGCTAAAAGGTTTGTTTTGTCACCTATTCAATACATATAAATTATACAATTTAGGAATTTATTATTGATTCCACTTGAGACATGTTTCGCCCTTCATTGAGGGCATCATCAGTCAAATCTCCTCAAGGCAAAAATCAGGTACCTGGTTAGTAGTTGACATGCACAAATTAATACATATTATTAATACACATTACAAAAATTAAGTATGAGAAACAGTTGTACAATAGTGATGGTTGAATATATGGGTTTATAGAATAAGAAGTCAGCACCAATGCGTAAAAATTAAAATAGTAGAGTTCGGCAGTGGTGCTCTGGAGAACAGTTGACGTAATCATAGGAAAATATAAAGTTTTAAAAATATTTAAATTTTAACAATCAAGGGAGAAAGGGTGTAGTGCTCAGCGTCAATGTTTGTAACCAAAAATTAATGTCAATGGTTGGTAACTATACAGTATTTACATTGTCCAATTGAACAGTTGAGAATAAGGTTTTAAAAATATTTACATTATAACAATCAAGGGAGAAAGGGTGTAGTGCTCGGCGTCAATGTTTGTAACCAAAAATTAATGTCAATGGTTGGTAACTATACCGTATTTACATTGTCCAATTGAACAGTTGAGAATAAGGTTTTAAAAATATTTACATTATAACAATCAAGGGAGAAAGGGTGTAGTGCTCGGCGTCAATGTTTGTAACCAAAAATTAATGTCAATGGTTGGTAACTATACCGTATTTACATTGTCCAATTGAACAGTTGAGAATAAGGTTTTAAAAATATTTACATTATAACAATCAGGGGAGAAAGGGTGTAGTGCTCGGCGTCAATGTTTGTAACCAAAAATTAATGTCAATGGTTGGTAATTATACAGTATTTACATTGTCCAATTGAACAGCTGAGAATTTTACAATTTATATACATATTTACACAAGAGCAGCTTGGTGAGCAAGGATATAAAAAAATCTAGTACCAAGTGCGTCTTGTTGTTTTAAGGTTGGAAGAAGAATGTAGCATTGACATTTCAGAAAAATGCAGAGTGGTTTATTTTAGTTAAAATCACCGGAAGATAAGGAAATTTTCCATAGCCAAATGAGGTTTTATATGCATCAAGCTGAAAGTTGTCTGGTTGCAGCACTGAGATCGGTACGGAGACTGGTCAGTGTGGATGGAGACTCATGGGTATTCAGTGCGTTTGAATGGCAACAATGGTGACAGTTATTTGTAGGTAATTGCTTATTAGGAATATGTTGCGGGTTGAAACTTTCGCTTATTCTTGTAGTTGACTTCCATAGCTTCGAATGTTATGTGAAGACATCGGTGAGAGATGCCAGTGAGACTAAACTGATATTATTCCGTGGAAAAAAGTATAACGGACCTCGGAATGAAGTTATTGTTTTTTAAAACTTTATATTTTCCTATGATTGCGTCAACTGTTCTCCAGAGCACCACTGCCGAACTGTACTATTTTAATTTTTACGCATTGGTGCCGACTTCTTATTCTATAAACCTATATATTCAACCATCACTATTGTACAACTGTTTCTCATACTTAATTTTTGTAATATGTATTGATAATATGTATTAATTTGTGCATGTCAACTACTAACCAGGTACCTGATTTTTGCCTCGAGGAGATAATTTGACTGATGATGCCCTCAATGAAGGGCGAAACATGTCTCAAGTGGAATCAATAGTAAATTCCTAAATTGTATAATTTATATGTATTGAATAGGTGACAAAACAAACCTTTTAGCATCCTACGTTCAGTATCTTCAATACGGATAACAATGATTTTTATCACTCACAGGACTGCTCGAACATACTTTGACCACAATGTTCCTGGGAGGAGACAAAGAGGAAGACCTCGTGATGTTTGGGAAAAACAGATAATGAAGGACCTTGAAATTAGAGATGTGAACTGGTGTCGCATATATGAGCAGCGTCTGTGGATGGATAGAATAAACTGGACGAGGCTCGGACACAACCGCACCTGGCTTGCTGGAGCGAAGAAATGATGATGATGATGATGAGCAAGGATCAATGGATATAAACCTGAAATGATTAACCGTTTAATAAATAAGGTCAAATTCAAATTAACAACAAACCTCATCGTTACCATCACCTACAACAGTCCAAACTTTCACCAGGTCTTGAATCCAATAAAAAACAAAAATACCAGTATAGCTTTTAGGACAACAAACACTAACCAAAAATTATTTTTTAATAACAAGACAGTCAATTCAGGCAAAAGCATTTACTCAAGCTCAGGCATATACAGGCTCACCTGCACGCAATGCAACGTCTCTTATATTGGTCAAACAGGCCGGAGTTTTCAAACTGGATACTTAGAACCGAACACTATAATGCCATTAAGCACAATAAATTTTCAGCTATGAGGTCCCTTATGAAAGAAACGGGACATCACTTCACAACGATAGAACAAGGCCTCACAATTACTAAAAGAGTGGACAAAGGAAAGTTGATGAATAAACTTGAAACCATCTAGGGCCTATATAGTTTTGGACCAATACTACAACAAAAATCTAAACCTCCATGATTTAATTGTAGTCAAGGATCCATTATACGAAAGTTTACCCAAATTATTGCAAACTCTAAATTCAAAACATAACTAAATTCTTAAAAATCCTAAGTTAACATCTTCTAGAACCTCCACTACTTTAACTAACTTGACGCCCTTCATGTCCGCCCCCGCAATTCTGCCGCAACCGAACACGACTCCCTCCCTGTCCGACCACGCAAATCTCTCGCAACCAACAACACATAAACTTAATGCCCCGCCTACCCCCTCACCTCCACCACACCCTCCTCCGCCAATCTCACATCGATACAATACTAGAAGCACAAGTGTCAGTCATTCAACGCCACCATAGAAACTGATTAACACCGTAACAGTCAAAGAAATAAATGAACCTACACATAACGTTGTTTTTCTTCAACTAACCTTTCCATAACTGATTTACATCTTTACAGGTGAAAGGGTAAGTGTTTTATACATTTTCCATGTTTTTTCTTTCTTAAAACCCACATTCTCTTCAAAAATACCTTTCCTAAGCATTCACTCTCCTCTTGTTACAGACTTCACACCAAAAAGCTCTAACAACGTCAATATACCTGCGACTTTCGCTCCTTCAAGCAAGATAAATACGTCTATAGACAGCCGAATACTTTTCCTCACTCCCACAACTACTTAAAGAAGACTGTTATCTTATCGTAACACATTCGACTTTCATTCCTTCAGCCAGTTAAATAAGACTATAGGCAGCTGAACAGGCACTTAAGAAGACTGTTGTCTTATCTTGACATAAGAAATTAACATCTTTAACAGTCTCTGAGCTTTACTTTTTCTTATCTTCCAACAGGAGTATTGAGTGTTTATTGCTCTACCCCAAACATGTTTTTGGGCGCATTGACTCAACGCTCCGGAAAGTATAATCATGTGAACTTTTGACATGCAGCTTGATACTAATATTTTAACCAAGGACATTCTAATAATTTTTATGTTTAGACAAACACCTACATTGATGGCAAGTTCAAATACTTAGGTGTGAGATTTGAAAGTAATTTGCACTGTCAGGGTCATGTGGATGACATTGTTGGGCAGACATACAGATCGTTACATGTCATACAGATCGTTACATGTCATAATGAGGCTACTTAAAGGATGCAACAAAGAATTAAAAGAGAAAAGTTACTTAAGTATGGTTCGTCCATTATTGGAATATGCAAACAGTGTTTGGGACCCCTCACCAAGAATACCTAATAAAAGAAATAGATGGTGTGCAGAGGAAAGCAGCAAAATTTGTAACAGGGGATTTCAGGAGAAAGAGCAGTGTATCAGTAATGTTAGAGGAACTTGGGTGGGAAACTTTAAGTAAGAGAAGGGGGAAAACTAGACTTATAGGATTATATAGAGCCTGTACAAGAGAAGGATAGGATTATATAGAGCCTGTACAAGAGAAGAAGCATAGGGAGATATCCGTGAGAGGCTTCAGTTGGAAAATAATTATATCGGCAGGACTGACCACAAGTATAAAATTACAAGGAATTCTAGCAGAAGCAATTGGGGTAAATTTTCATTCATTGGGAAGGGCGTGAACGAGTGGAACAGTTTACCAGGGATAGGGTTTGATCCTTTTCCAAAATCTGTACAGATATTCAAGAAGAGAATACTGTAAACAGCAACAGAGAAAATAAATGAAATGTTAGAAGGCATTCGACTCCTGCAGGTTATTGTAAATAAAAAATATGTGTGTGAATAAATTAATTCCATCCCCTGGTCTATGGAGTTTGGACAGCCAAAGTAGGGGACTGCCTGTAGGGCTGAAGTACAATGGGGACTCCAAGGGGCCTGGGACCGCTACGGTAGCGGTGAAGGCCCTTCAAGAACTCTGAAAAGTAGTGGCAAAAGGGGCTCTGGTTAAGACGCAGCAGGTCGTTACGTTACTTAGGTTCCAAAATGGGTAACAAATAAGAAATGAAATTTTGGGGATACACTCATATTAACATGTAGGTGCTCGCTAAGGGAGGATTTTTGGATATTCCGTCGCTAAGGGGGTGAATTTTTAAAATGAGGATATCTATATCTCAAAAACTTAAAAGTTTACAGATGTAAAAATTAGTATTTGGAATCTCCTTTAAGAATAAAGGAACACGCATTTGTTTTTGTTTTTCGGAAATCGACGTAAGGGGTGTGGGTTTTAAAATAAGTAAATAAGGAGTTGAAATATGTTTATGAGGATACTTTACCTTAAAAACTAAAGCTGTTACAGATGTAAAAGTTGGTATTTTGAATTTCCCTTCAAAATAAAGAAACATGTATTTTTTGTTTTCGGGAAGTCCACTTTAGGTTGGAGAGGGGTGAAAAGAATTCAAGAAGAAGGTGAATTATTCTTATGAGTATACATTTATCTCAAAAACTGAAGGTGTTACAGATGTACAGACATAAAATCTGGCATTAGGAAGCTCCATTAAAATAATGAAACACGTATTTTTTTGTTTTCGGAAAATCCAGTTAAGGGGCTGAAAAGAATTGGAAAAGCGGGTGAATTTTTAAAATGAGTATCAGTATATCTACATTATATGTCAAAGTCTTGGTATTTGGAAAGTCCTTTAAAAACACAGGAACATGTACCTTTTTGTTTTCGGAGAAGGCACTCAACAGGGGGTGAAAAGAAGTGAAATATTTTTATCTGAAGATGTTACAGATGTGAAAATTGGTATTTGGAATGTCCTTTAAAAATAAAGAAGCATGTATTTCTGTTTTCGGAAAATACACGTACAAGGGAACATCCACAATGGTGAAGTCGCCGATCGTGATAAAACTTAGCAAACACATTGAGGTACATGTAAAAACAATGCTAGCATCAATTTTAGGCGCCATCATTCATTAGCGCGTTAACTAAGGGGCCTAGAAGTTGCGACATTTCAAGTTCCGCGCGATCAGCGATGAATACCTGCTGGCCAATGCTAAGCCGGCACACACACTTCCTGTCTGGAGACACACCCTCTGCACCGCCTTTTACACTCCAAGTGGTTCTCCCCGGCACGTTCCCCTCCCTTCTCCTCGCGCTTGCCAGGAGAAATAAAACAAATAACTAAAATACATGTTGTTATGTGTATATGTATTGACAGGAACAACGGAGAACACAACTGTTCGTTTAAAAACAACGAGAGTGTTATCGGTAATGAAATGAAATGTCGTATGGCTTTTAGTGCCGGGATATCCCAGGACGGGTTCGGCTCGCCAAGTGCAGGTCTTTCTATTTGACGCCCGTAGGCGACCTTCGCGTCGTGATGAGGATGAAATGATGATGAAGACAACACATACCCCCAGCCCCCGTGCCGTAGGAATCAACCAATTAAGGTTACAATCCCCGATCCGGCCGGGAATCGAACCCGGGGCCCTCTGGACCGAAGGCCAGTACGCTGACCGTTCAGCCAGCGAGTCGGACAGAGTTATCGGTATCAACATATCATAAACCTACAATTTCACATGCAGCGCAAAAGGCCACGCTTCAAACTACGTTATTACGGCCTATGTCCGCAGTGTGACATCTCCCAGTGAGCGTCAAATCCTATTTGACAATAGTAGACTGCTTATTACATACCCTCAATCGTGTCATAAAGTTGCAGCTCCCGAAAGTTCAGCGGACCTTCTTCACCGTGACTTCCGTGCGTTGCTTGAAGATGAAAAATAATTTTTGACACGCTTAGTGACATTGCCCTTAAGGACTCGTTGCAAACGTTTTCATAAATATTTCATAAAATGTAAACTGCCTATACAATGTGGAAATTCCAAGGGTGAGCTATGAGGAAGGCTGATAGCGTACGCAGTGTAACACAGGTTCTGTTCGACAGCTAAACAGACGGCAGCGCGGGGAGAGGGAAACGAGTTGTGCTGAACCAGGCGGGACGGAGGGGAGGAGGAGCAGAGGTGTGGCACAAAGCAGTGTTTCGGCTACGCATTGGTCAGGAGGAATTCATCGCTCTTCGCGCGGAACTTGAACTGTCGCAAATTTTAGGCCCCTTAGTTAACGCGCTAATGAATGTTGGCGCCTAAAATTGATGCTGGCATTGTTTTTACATGTACCTCAATGTGTTTGCTACGTTTCATCGCGATCGGCGACTTCACCATTGTGGATGTTCCCTTGTTAGATTGGGGTGGGGGTAGGGGAAGGGCTGGTCAAGGGGTTGAATTCTTTTCATGGGGATACTTATGTATATCTCAAAAACTGAAGATGTGGGAATAGATATCTGGAATCTCCTTTAAATGTAAAGAAACATGTATTTATTTTTTCGACTTGAGAGAACACTGTTTCTCACATATATAGTTCTATGTCGCATGGTCGTCTTAGCCCTGACATGGTTTACAAAGATTTTCTGGGGTAAATGAAACTCAATATTTGGATGAGTTTTTATACTTTAGAAATTTTCAGATAATGTCTTAGTAATAACGCCGAGGAACGATTTCTTTGATCAAATTACGAAATCAACGCGAGAGAAGCCGCAGGTAATTCTAGTAAGTAAATAAATGCGATGTAAATTTTAATCTTATACCAGTTGTATAGTATTATTTGAAGTAATTCCACGTACTGTATATGAGTTGACTATATTTGTAAGTACAGGAGGTATTATAAGTAAAATTTTGTAAACAATATAAATTTATTAAGGATGAGCTGTGTGTTTAACAGAAAAAGTTGTTGCGTAAATTGTGTAATATTGTATTCGAGGAAAATTTTCATCTCAATCTGAAATTTAGTGCTTGACAATAATGTATTTTAGTGTACCATTTGCCACCGAGGTAGACACCTCATTTGCAAATAAAGAGATTTTGTTTTGATTTGATATCCTTTTTTTACGACTTGTAAGAACAATCAGGATCCTGATTTTTCACCATACAGGTTAGATTTTGAGGCTGATGGTGCCCTTAATATGGGCGAAACATGTCCCTTAACATTTTGTAATATTTAATTTCTAAAAAAAAAGATCTCTTTGTATTGAATAGGTGGATATTAAAAAATAACACTTGTAACATACTTTGTATTTACATACCACTTAGTCGAGCAGCTCGTCTTCTTTCTTCCAAGTCTTCCCAGCACAAACTTTGCAACTTTTCTGTAACACTACTCTTTTGTCGGAAATCACCCAGAACAATTTGAGCTTTGGATTTTATCCAGTTCTTGAATCAGGTAATCCTGGCGAGGGTCCCATACACTAGTTGAGTTCTTACCAGAGAATTATATGCCCTCTCCTTTACATCCTTACTACAACCTCTAAACACCCCCATGACCATATGCAGAGATCTGTACCCTTTATTTACAATCCTATTTATGTGATTACCCCAATGAAGGTCTTTCCTTATGTTAACACCTAGATACTTACAATAATGCCCAAGGAGAACTTTCACCCCATCAACGCAGTAATTAAAACTGAGAGGACTTTTCCTGTTTGTGAAACTCACAACCTGACTTTTAACCCCGTTTATCAACATATCATTGCCTGCTGTCTCTCTCACAACATTACTGAGGTCACGTTGCAGTTGCTCACAAACTTGTAACCTCTGATTCCACTTCTTTACTCATACCATTTATATGTATAAGAAAATTAAAAAGTCCAATAATACCGCCTTGAGGAATTTCCCTCTTAATTATTACAGGGTCAGATAAAGCGTTGCCTACTCTAATTCTATGATATCTATTTTCTAGAAATATAGCAACCCATTCAGTCACTCTTGTGTGTAGTCCAATTCCACTCATTTTTGCCAGTAGTCTCCCATGATCCACCCTATCAAATGCTTTAGACAGGTCAATTGCAATACAGACCATTTGACCTCCTGAATCCAAGATGTCTGCTATATCTTGCTGGAATCCTACAAGTTGAGCTTCAGTGGATTAACCCTTCCTAAAACCGAACTGCCTTCTATCGAATCAGTTATTAATTTCACAAACATGTCTAATATAATTAGAAAGAATACCTTCCCAAAGCTTACATGCAATGCATGTCAAACTTACTGGCCTGTAATTTTCAGCTTTATGTCTATCACCCTTTCCTTTATACACAGGGGCTACTTTACCAACTCGCAATTCATTGATATAGCTCCTTCAACCAAACAATAATCAAATAAGTATTTCAGATATGGTACTATATCCCAACCCATTGCCTTTAGTATATCCCCACAAATCTTATCTGTTCCAGCTGCTTTTCTAGTTTTCAACTTTTTTATCTGATTGTAAATGTCATTGTTATATGTAAATTTTAATACTTCTTTGGCCTTAGTCTCCTCCTCTATCTGGACATTATCCTCGTAACCAACAATCTTTACATACTGCTGACTGAATACTTCTGCCTTTTGAAGATCCTCACATACACACTCCCCTTGTTCATTAATTATTCCTGGAATGTCCTTCTTGGAACCTGTTTCTGCCTTAAAATACCTAAACATACCCTTCAATTTATCACTAAAATTTGTATGGCTGCCAATTATGCTTGCCATCATGTTATCCTTAGCTGCCTTCTTTGCTAGATTCAATTTTCTAGTAAGTTCCTTCAATTTCTGCTTACTTCCACAGTCATTTCTAACTTTATTTCTTTCCAGTCTGCACCTCCTTCTTAGTCTCTTTATTTCTCTAGTATAATAACGTAGGTCTTTACCATTTCTTACCACCTTTAAAAGTACAAACCTGTTTTCACATTCCTCAACAATTGCTTTAAACCCATTCCAGAGTCTGTTTACATTTTTATATACCGTTTTCCATTGACCATAGTTACTTTTTTTAAACTGCCTCATGCCTCCTTTTTCAGCTATATGGTACTGCCTAATAGTCCTACTTTTAAGACCTTCCTTTCTAACACATTACTTTCAACTATGGCAAAATCAGCTTCATGATCACTAATGCCATCTGTTACTTCAGTTTCCCTATAGAGCTCATCTGGTTTTCCCAGCACCACATCCAGGATATTTTTTCCTGTATTTGGTTCCATCACTTTCTGAATCAGTTGTCCTTTCCCATAGTAGCTTATTTGTCATTTGTTGGTCATGTTTCCGGTCGTTTGCATTTCCTTCCCGATTGACATTTGGTAAATTCAGATCGCCGCTACAATCACATTCCTTTCAATGTCGTTTCTCACATAGCTGATTACCTTATCAAATAATTCTGAATCCGTGTCAACGCTACCCTTTCCAGGTCTGTATACTCCAAAGACATCAAGTTGCTTGTTATCTTTAGAAATGAGCCTTACACCTAGAATTACATGTGTTTATCTTTTTCTTTTTAGTAGCTTGTAAATTCTTCTTTCACTAGAATGAATACTCCCCCTCCTACCACTTCTACCCTATCTCTACGATACACCCTCCATTTTCGTGAGAAAATTTCTGCATCCATTATATCATTTCGCAGCCATGATTCAACTCCTATTACAATATCTGGTAAATATATATCTATTAAATTACTCAATTCTATTCCTTTCTTCACAATACTTCTACAGTTCAACATTAACAATTTTATGTCATCCCTACTTGATTTCCAGCTCCCTCTTCCCTTATCACCACTCCCTAAGCCACCCCGTTTCCCTGAATGTACCTCCCTATTACACTTTCAAACAAATTTCCTAACTTATACGTACCACTGCGGTTTAAATGAAGGCCATCTGAGCGCAGATCCCTATCTCCTACCCACCCATTAGGATCTGGAAATTTCACGCCCAGTTTCCCACATACCCACTCCATAGTCTCATTTAAATCCCCAATCACCCTCCAGTCAGTATCCCTCCTACACAGTATTCCACTAATAACAATCTCCGCTTTCTTAAACTTCACCCGTGCTGCATTTACCAGATCCCACAAATCCCCAACTATGTTGGTACTTATATCAGCTTGCCTTATGTTGTTGGTAGCAACGTGAAACACTACCACCTTCTCCTTCCCCTCCTCCCTCTCTTCTACTTTCCTCAACATCTGCCTCAACCTAATTCCTGGATAACACTCTACCCTGGTTCCCTTTCCTCCACACACTTTCCCCACATGTCTAACGATGGAATCCCCCATGACCAGAGCCTCAACTCTACCCACCTTATTTGATCCCCTCCCCTCCTGGTCAGCCTTATCTTTCCTGATAGCTGCAGAAGCTACTTCCTCCTCCCTTTTCTCCTTCCCATGACCCTGTTCCACCTGTCTTTTCCTATCCTCTACTCGACATTTCCCCCTCCCAGCTGCATACATCTCAGAAAGAGCCCCCTGCCCCTCGTTACCCCCGCTGCTCAACCTGGAGCGGCCCTCACAGCCCTCGCACAGACACCCGTCGCGAATTCAGATCCTGAATAGAGCCCTCAGCCTGCAATCTCCCTCCCCCAGAACACCAGACCACCTATCCTCCCCCTTGCACACCCATTTCAACCTGTACATTGTTTCAGGGAGGCCCATCCTCCCTCCCGTCCTCTGTGAGAATCCCAGCCATCTCCCTCAAACTGTCCAACTCCTCCCTCATACCCACCAATGCCTCGCCACACCCATGGTCCCGACACCTGCACCCCTCAGCCATTCCTTACGGGGAAAAAATCAAAATAAAAGGAAAAATAAAACAACTTCTGAGCAAAAAATTAAAAGAGGGATATATTGTCTGGGGCAGTTCCCAAAGATCATGTATCCCCTGCTTAGATGAAGAAGTATCAGAAGATGAGGTTTTAGAAATGATCAGAAAGGTCAAATATAGGAAAGCGGAGGGTATAACTAATAGTATAACAAATGAGTTTTGAAAGAAGCAGTTAAAAGTCAACAAATGCTGGAAATATTAGTAAAATTGTTCAATGAAATATTTGATTCTTTAGAATTTCCTAACGCATGGCAGATAGGTGTACGTCCATTCTACAAGAAGCGTGAGGAGAGAAGTAATCCAAGTAACTAAAGAGGTATAATACTATTGGACTACCTAAGCAAATTATATACAGGAATTCTGGAAAAAAGACTGATGAAATGGGTGGAAGAATTCTCCATCCTCCCGAGATAACAAAGTTTTTCAGAAAAGGCAGAAGAACTGTAGATAACATCATGATTGTGAAAAGAATAATAGATAAGTATGTAAAACCGAAGGCAGGAAGATTATATATAACGGGTATAGATTTTGAAAAGGGCTTTGACACAGTCAGCAGGGGCGCATTGGTCGCGAAATTACGCCTATTAGGGGTATCTAGTAAGATGATACACGCAATGAGGCAGTCTACCGAGGGGTGCAATGCAGTATTAGGGTAGATGATGGGGTAGCATGTGGTCAAATAGAATCTAAATTGGGTTTGAAACAAGGATGCAAGCTATCTACTACTTTATTTTCGTTATTTATAAATGGTATGTTAAATGGACATGGAGGTGATAAGTGAATGAATCCAGTTTTAGTAAATCGTGAAATACCAGTCCTAATTTTCACGGACGATGTCCTGCAGATGACTTTAACGGCCGGAGGCATGAAAAAGAGTATCAGTGGTGTGACAGAGTTTTCTAAAAAGGGGTCATTAAAATTAACATTTCCAAGACAAAAGTTCTGATTTGTAAAAAGGGCTGTAAGCGAGCGAAGAATGAACAAAGGATGATAGATGGATGTCAAGTGGAGGTCACAAATAGATTAGAGTACCTGGGAATATATATAACAATAACGGGAAATGGGTCCACCAAATAAAACAGGCAAAACGGAAGGGTCTTGCAGCATTACCAGTAATTAGAATTCTTGAAAGCAAATTCCCAAATATAGATTATAAGATACAGAAAAATGTCCTGCGAGCTGTAGTAAAAAATTGAATGTTGTGTGGAGCTGAGCTATGGGGTGTACAGATAGAGTGTGAGATGCTGAAGCAGTCTAGGAGTAAGTTTTGTAAAATTGTATAGCAAACTGTGGAGTAAGATTATTATGTGAAGAAATATCCAAGTAGATATTCTCAAGGGAATTTTGAAATATTTGTTGAGACTGAAAAGAAGAGAACATAGCGAGCTTCTGCAGATCGCATATCAACACCAGAGAGAAAATATCCAGGGAGAGTACCGGTACTGGCTAACTAAAGTTAAAAGTATATTGGACAGGTTTGGATCGGAAATTATTGGGAGGATGACCCTGAGAGTTTGGAGAGATCGACGAGTAAAGTAATCATTAGATGACTTAGAGATATTCAAAAGACAGTGGTTGGTATTGGAATGCAGGGGCAAGGCAACCCTCTCAGAGTTCAATAGGATAAGGTAGGATATGAACATGAATATTGTGAATGTAAATAGAAGAGAAATCAGAGGTTTGATGTGGTGGATGTTGGGAATTTATAAGAATAAGGGATGGATTAGGGGGAAGGATGCAACAATGTGCCTTCTCTGTAGTGAAAACAGAGAAGAAATGCACATGTTGAAATCATGTAAAGAAACCCTAGTGGTGAGAAGGAAATTTTTGAATAGCAAAGAACAATATATGATAAGTGAGGATGAGAATGGCTATAGGATTATTAGGATGATAAGCAAAGAATGGTATAAGCCTCGTAATCTCAGTAAATTATTAATTGTAATTAGAAATTTATATAAAAGAGTGTTGACAGAGCCTACAGTGCGGTAGAGCAGATTACGAATGGATGATTGTGTTTTGAACCGGTTAGTTAAGAATCTGTCAGTAGTGGTATTTAGTATTAGTATCACTGTAAGGTCGCTATTGTTAGTAAGCCATAACGTAATAAACTAGGGTCCAATAGATAGAATGTTTCTTCCTCGGCTGCTGGCCATCCGTAGCTGTAGGTTGATCCCCTCATCCATTTGTTATTCATTCATTTAATTCAGTAATAAGGGCTCTCTCCACAGTTACTGGGATCCTCTCCGAAGCTGCTGGTGGTCTGTAGCTATTAGCTGAGTGCATTTAATTCATTTATTCATGTACCCATTCATAAATAAATCCATACATTTATCGAAGATATGCTTCAATTTTAGAGTGCTGCACAGTAGGTAAAACACAGAATGCCAATGAATCATTGCATTATGTAATTTGGCCTAAGGAAGTGTTTGTGTCGAAGAAAAAACTAGAGGTTGCTGTAACATCAGCAATTGCTCCATTCAACGTGGATTGTGAAGCAAGTGTGAAATTAATAGCCAGTTAGCATCTCAGGACAGAAAATTAGTGTAATGAGGGATAAGCGTTGACTTGACTACAGTGGATTGTTTGGACAAGTGTTCAAGACTAAAACTCTTGAAAACTGGTAGTGAAACTGAGCAAAGGCAGCTGAGGGTCCAGCATATGTTGCTGGGAAGTTTTAAGTCAACTATATTCAGTTACTGCGCAACTATTAATCTCTAAAATTCCAGCCTCGTTTTCTCAAAAACAATTTCCAGCCTTTCCAAGATTCAAAATGCTCCTCATGTCACAATTTTCAACCAATTGACTTGAAACTCTTAGGACAGTTTCAGATACAGCAGAGTAGTAAACTGGTTTGCAAATTTTGTAATAGGTCCAATGATTTAGTTCAGGAGTAATTTTTTTTCATCGTACCCATAAAATATAAAATTTGGGTTATGGGTATGTGAAATAATTTTTCTCTTTTAGTTTAATTAAGATTTGTCAAACTCCATGCATCACTTCTTTCATATTAGTATTTTAAAACTAAGGTAATATTTTGAGCCGTTTGGCCTGAGCAGAATTTTATAAATATGTCAAAAAGTTCCATGATTGTTATATAGCCTATTTTAAATATCTCAAAAAGTGTTATTGATAGAGACTTGAAACTTAGTATGTTGTATCATATTGATACTGACATAAAATAATCAAAAGTCTAAGGTGAAAGGACGAAAATAGTATAGATTGCCTAAAGAACTATCATGATATTCAAGTAGCCTATGACTCATCTGAATTTGCCATCTTGGTAAATTTCAGCTCAACAGGTCAAGAAATATTCATGTGAAGGGAAGCTGTGGATATACATAGACATAATTTCCAATTTGTATAGGAGTAAGATGCTGGTGATGGACCTCAGATTTCGGAAATATAAATATTATATTTTGTCATTCTTTTTTCCCATTGTATATCCTTATTTTATGATGGTTGTTCGTTTTACATAAATTTCTTTTCTCCAAGTCAAATTTCTTTGTTGTACATTATTATGCTATCATTTTTGGCATTTACATTGAATTATTAACATATTTCAATATCATGTAAGCCATGAGTTCCATTTGGAAGCACGTGACGGTCACCAAGTACAATGTGGGTGTAAGTAATTGAACATCCTTCACATATTCTTGTCTGAGTAGCTAATAACAAAATTGTTATCCTTCTTTTGTGATACTTTCCTTCATAGATTGCATAATGTCCTAATAATTATAGATGCTCAGATGTTTTATTTCTAATCAAAATCTTGCTACAAGTAAAATGAATGAAATATTTTCTCTGAAATGTTTTTCTATAACTTATTTGGTATTATTCCATTACAAATGGAAGATTGCCAGGCTGAGTGGCTCAGACGGTTGAGGCGCTGGCTTTCTGACTCCAACTTACCAGGTTTGATCCTGGCTCACTCCGGTGGTATTTCTAGGTGCTCAAATACGTCAGCGTCGTGTCAGTAGATTTATTAGCACATAAAGGAACTGCTGCGGGATTAAATTCCACCACCTCAGCGTCTCCAGAAACTGCACAAGTAGCTACTGTGATATAAAGTGAATAACATTATTATTTAATATTATCAAATTAATGGTTATTTGTACATATAATATTGTATGTATCAATATTTGATCATTATAAGTCAGTATTCAGTACATTTGTTGATCACTTTACAGTCCATTTCCTACTGCCTCTTAGATCGTATTATAGTAGATTATTTGCATTGCTCAGTATAGGATGTCTAGTTGACTAACAAACTGCGTTGTGTAAGCCAATTCCTATCATGTGCTTTTGTTGACTACAATGTTGAATAGGCTGTGCTACCGTGTGGACACATGTTGTAATTCTTCATGGCTTAAATGGCCAGCCCCTTTTAATAAAAATTATTATCCTCAGATTTTTAACAGTTATGTCATATGTTTGTGCAAGATGGTACTAAGTAAATATAATAAATATTCTTTTCCCTGCAGAGTGTGAAGACAGAAACACAGGACGAAGCATGCATATGCTAGCAGATACATTACAAGTGTAAGTCAATGATCTAATACACTGTGAAGCATTTAGAAAAGGGACAGATGATGATCATGTCAGTAAACATGGTATTGTGCTGTGTGTCAGATCAGTCATTTTGGGTTTTAGAGGCTTAAACTTGAGAGGAAAGGCTTCTCCAACACACAGTGGACTTGCCTGGAATGATCCCTAGCTAAAATAAAATAATTTGTTTGTGGTACAAGTGTCACGTGCCCTCTGCACAGACCATGAAGGCCATTGGAGTAGTATAAAGGCGAGGTGGACACCACCGACAATCTTGGAACTAACGAGGATGGAGTGGTTAGAGAAGTTCATATGCTCAAGATTTCAACTAGTACTCAATAGTCTGAACGAACATCTCTGGAAATGGAAATAACTTTTCTATATTCCTCACTTTGCCTGATCGATGCAAATCACTCCAAGTCATACAGACTCCATTCACTGCTCTACTATAATCTAAAGTCCCAGTCTTCAATTTAAATATATATTATACAACTCCATTCTTTCTCCAATGAGTGAGGTGAGGCTGCCAGGAATGAAAAACAATAAAAGAAAAATAGATGCTTTTTGTATGGAAAGCAGTAGGGCAGGTAGAATCAGGTGTATACATATCCCTTATTCCCCAGCTGAAGTTTGCTTCCTTATGGTGCTGACCAGTTTCTCACGAACAGTTGGTGTCTGTCCACGCAGTAAGGAACACTAGGGGCATATATCGTCTTCTTTTCTGTGTCTACTACATTGGATTGTTCCTGGTGTGTCGTAAATCAGATGGTCAGATCGCGTATTATTTAGAATATCAAAACTTTTATAATGCAAATTCATCCTAGCATCGTCCGGCTCCATGGCTAAATGGTTAGCGTGCTGGCCTTTGGTCACAGGGGTCCCGGGTTCGATTCCCGGCAGGGTCGGGAATTTTAACCATCATTGGTTAATTTCACTGGCACTGGGGCTGGGTGTATGTGTCGTCTTCATCATCATTTCATCCTCATCACGACGCGCAGGTCACCTACGGGTGTCACATCGAAAGACCTGCATCTGGCGAGCCGAACATGTCCTCGGACACTCCCGGCACTAAAAGCCATACGCCATTTCATTTCATCCTAGCATCATGAAGCTAAAGGGGAATATCCTAATCAGTCAAAGAAATGAGAGTATATCAGTGGCTAGATAGCTGTTAATATGTCGGCATATTTGTACTTTTCTAGACAGATTTAAGGACACCTTCATCTTCATTGCCACAGGGAGTTCAAAAACTGGCTAATGTTGTAGATTTCTGTAATCATGATACTCTATTAAAAATTGTTATCATCACACTGTCAGATCAGTCATTGCTTGAAATAGAAAGTATTCAGCATATCTGAAGACGTGCATGGTCTGTCTAATGTTAACAGCACTTGACGCGCTTTTCAAACAGATGTTTATTTGACCCAACTATCATGCTCGAGACACATGAAAACCAGCCTGAGGAGCAAGATGAAGCCAATCATCACGTCCAGGGCCGGAACTAGGAGATTTGTCAGGGGGGGGGGGGCAAAAATCAGTTTGCCGCCCCCATCCCCCGATCACACTCCCTCTCCCTACCAACAAAGTGTAATAAATCTGTAAGCTATTTTTTGAAATTACACACCATAGATCTATGTATACTATTAATGAAAAACACTTATATTAATACACTTGTACATATTAATTCATACATTACACTTATATTGAAAACATTTATATTAATATACTTATACATGACTAATACAAATAATTTCTTTGTAGTTTAACTCAATTGTAACTACAAGTATTGTACCTCGAAATTGAATTCTTCGAGCCTTCTTAGCTGCAAATGTACTGATGATGTCGTCAAAGTTGATAACGAATGCTCGTTTGTCTTCAATTTATATTATACTTATATTAGAGAGTCTCTCCTGTCCCATTGTACTTCTCATGTAGTTTTTGATGATTTTGAGTTTGCTAAAACTTCGTTTTCCAGATGACACTGTAACTGGCAACGTGAGAAACATTCTCAGTGCAGTAGTAATGTTAGGGTAACCTTCCTCTAGTTTACTTTTATAAATTAGGCTTAACATTTCTCTTGATGCGGCGCCCCAGCGACTCTGAACTTTGGAGCGTGTGTTGGCGACCACGGGGCGTTAGCTGAGTCCTGGCATTGCTTCCACTTACTTGTGCCAGACTCCTCACTTTCATCTATCCTATCCGACCTCTCTTGGTCAACTCTTGTTCTTTTCTGACCCCGACGCTATTAGGTTTGCGAGGGCTAGGGAGTCTTTCATTTTCACGCCCTTCGTGGCCCTTGTCTTCCTTTGGCCGATGTCTTCATTTTTCGAAGTGTCGGATTCCTTCCAATTTTCCCTCTGATTAGTGTTATATAGAGGATGGTTGCCTAGTTGTACTTCCTCTTAAAACAATGATCACCACCACCACCTCTTGATGCGGCTTCCTTTAAATTTCCGTCAACTGATAAAGCGTGGTGCTTGAAACTTTCTATTTCAAATTTAAATTCTTCAGTGTTGAGATCAGCAGTGTAGATATTTGCCAATTCTTCTGTTTTCTTTTGAGATCTTTTGTTTGCATTTCTTTAATTCGAACTCCATTCAAAAATCCAAACTTGCTCTTTATGTTGTCCAAAGCCTGAGTTCCATAATCATCTGGTAACATACCGTAGCTACCTGGTGCACATTCTCAGTACTTGTCGGAGTTTCATCGCCACACAGCTCATCAGACATTTTCTTTGACTTTTTTTCTGAGAACTCAGATGGTAGATCACTCATGCTTGCTAAGAATGTACACTCAGTAATGGCCTCAGATGGAGCAAACTCTCTGCAAGAGCGTTAAAAGACCTTGAAAGTTCCGGCAGCCAAATCTACAGTTACATCTTTTCTTTGCGAACACTCACTGGCATTGTTGATCTTTTTGAACAAAGCATACCAAAAAAAATGTGACAACGATGAATTCAAGTTTCCGAATATTTTTCAAAAGGGAGCTGGCCTTACTCTTAGTTTGAGGTGTTGAGAGATCATGGTTTTTAAGATCCTCTAGAACTTGCACAACTTTACCGTAATGTTTATACACAGATTCGACTGCATCTAATCTTGCAGACTATCTTGTATTGCTTTCAGGTTTCAATGTGAGTGGTACCTATTTTCGGAGAACTTCCCAGCGTGAAGTTGAAACCGCAGAGAAAGAATACATACTGTTCAAAATTCCGAAAAAATTCTGAGCCTCAATAGTAGCAGTGGCTGCATTAGTACCAACTAAATTGAGGGAGTGAGCAGCACATGGGACAAAATATGCTAGCTCCTGAAGTAGTCTGGACTGAATTCCTTTATACCTCCCGACCATATTTGCCCCATTGTCGTAGGACTGGCCTCTACAGTTCTCTAACTTTAGTCCATCCTTGTCTAATTTTTTTAGGATTTCTTGGCTGAGACCTTCACCTGTTTTGTCACTAACTGGGAAAAAGTCAATAAAACTTTCTTATACCTCCGATGTATTTGTTTTGACGTAACGAACTACTTGAGTCATTTGCTCACTGTGGCTGATGTCCGGAGTGCAGTCAAATATTAAGGAATAATATTTTGCATCCAAAATGTCGTGTATTATCATT
Organism: Anabrus simplex; assembly: GCF_040414725.1. Classification (NCBI taxonomy): domain Eukaryota; kingdom Metazoa; phylum Arthropoda; class Insecta; order Orthoptera; family Tettigoniidae; genus Anabrus; species Anabrus simplex. Next base: position 102,809,700 of record NC_090276.1, on the reverse strand, counting down.
TGCCTTATGTTATTGGCAATAATTTCAAGGAACTCATTTTGTATTTTATGTCACAAATACGATATTTGCCCTTTCTTAAGCCGCTTAACATGTTGTAGAAGAGGGACATTGTAATGCGATATAAGTTCAACTGTGTTCAACAACTTTCCACTGGATGGGTCGCTGAAATCACAGTCTTCTTTAGTTTCTCGGAACTGACTCCCTTACTTTGCTAGGAATAGAATAGCAGCGCAATACCGCCTTCCAGTGAGACTCATCTTGATGGATCTGGTTTTGGAGTTCTGCATCAATACCTCCCTTTCCTAAACAAGATTCTAAAGCTTTCCACGAACAAAGCAAAGTTAGTGGATGGATGAATTTTCATGTTTAGGCAATTATTCACTGAGTTTTCTCCAATTAGTAAGTCCTGTTTGTTTAGCTAAAGAAGGTACTTGATTTGATGCTAAGTGTGAAATCATCCTGCAGGGAACACAATATAGAGCTTTCTTACTTTCACTATACCCCAACCACGATCTCTTTATTTTTTTCTCCATTTTTGAGAACATTATAAAACCAATCTTTGGTTAGGTTACGTCCTTCTCTGCTGCTATCACTTAAATTAGGCTCAGTCAAATTTTCAAAGCTCATTTTCGTTATGTAACACCTTTCAGAATCTGAAGAACTCTGTGGCCATGAACCAGGATCCCTAAAATCAAAGGAAAACTCGGACGTATTTCCAAGACCAGTTGTAGGGTCTGGGCGAGATAATAATTCATCTTCATTCGCTTCACCAGTAGGACTGAGTTTCTTGCAAAGTTCAGCATGTTGCGTGCCTTCCTCTCCAGCTTCAACTTCACCTAAAATATTCAAAACCGGGATTAAAATTCAATCAGTAATTTGATATATTACAAAATGAAGTACCGGTATTAAAAAAATTGTCGTAAAGTCCGATAAGGCATAATTAATTCATCCCTTCCCTAATGCGCTATAATTCAATTATTGAAATAAAAATTAATATTTACTTACCTGATTTACCTTTTGAGCCTTAATCCTCAATACTCAAATATGGCGCTGAGAGCTAGACGCGTGTAAGTAAGCTCCGCAACTCACTTGCCTAAATCGCAAGACAGCTAGCAAGTCGTAATCGCGGGTGAGTGTAATTCGAAAGTTTAGGATACCATCTCATCGTGTGTGCAACTATGACCCTCAAAGAAGTGAAGGAAAGAATTACAGGCTTCGAAAAGCAAATGGTTCAATTCCAAGCCCGCCTGGAGGAAGCTATGTCTACTCCCACTGGCAGTGCTACCAACCCCAGCGATGTTCTGACTGTGCTTCAAGCGGACTTCCGAACTTTTAGAAATTCCATCTGTGCTGAACTCTCTGTTCTGAAAGACAATGTCGAAGATATCGAGAAACGACTGGAAATTCAGGAGGCTCGGAGTGACGAAGCGGAACAGTACAGTAGGCGTAATTGTCTCCTTCTGCATGGAGTGAGTGAAACGCCTAATGAGGACATCTATGGAAAGGTAATTGAAACTCTCCGTGATAACCTGAAAATCGAACTGTCCATGGACTCCATCGATCGCTGTCATCGACTGGGACGCCAACGTAGATCGACTGCGGACGTAGTGACCGAGGGTAATCGACCTATCATAATAAAATTCCTCCGCTACCACCAGCGGGATCAAGTTTGGCGCGCTAAGCGACAGCTGAAAGGCTCCAAACTACTTATAACTGAATCCCTCACTAGGCTGAGAAAGGACATCTTGAATAAGGCACAAGACACTTTTGGACTGCGCAACACATACAGCCAAGACGGAAGGATAATCATTCACGTATCCGGCAAGAAATTCCAAGTGAACTCACTCGCGGAATTACAATCACTAATCAGGCAATATGGTGAAAGCGATATATGAACAATGTGCATCCTGTGTAGTTTATTTATTTTTAATTTAGTGCATAGTTGTGAATGTGTGTGTGTGTGTGTGTGTGTGTGTGTTTGTGTGAATCAGCTGGCCATTGTATGTAGGCTACAAGGAAATTAAGGTAAGCCGCATGTTTCACATTCCGTTAGCATGTTTGAGTTGAGAAGTACTATTGAAAGTCCCCCTCCTTGCTCCCTCCCTCACCCCTCAGCATTCCACTGCAGGACAGACCCCCAGCACTCTCCCTCCACAGCCCTTTCACCGGAATATACGTCTGGAAGGACACGACCTGCCACTGACCGTTCCTCAACACTTTCTACTTCCTATTCTACCCATACCATTTTGGAACTGATGTCGTTTAATCGCGCCCTGTTGTGTGCGTATGTCAACAGCCAATCCATCGTTGCTCACCTCGACGAACTGAAGATGATATTTGAAGACGGTCCAATTCATATCGCTGCTGTAAGCGAGAGTTGGCTCCGTAGTTCGATTCCCGCAAGCATGGTTGACATATCGGGCTATGATATTCACAGGCATGATCAGACGAACAGACGAGGTGGTGGGGTCGCTCTATCTTGTAAATCAATGCTCAAGAGTAAAGTTGTTCACACGTCTACTCCTGCTGTAAAAACGGCTCCTGAATATATGTTCGTAGAGGTGCTTGTCAATTCTGTAAAAGTACTTGTAGGAGTAGTATATAGGTCTCCTGACGCAGTGCGAGACTTCCATGACTTAGAAGACAGCTTACTGAGACTGCTACCATCATACGAGCACGTGATACTTTTTGGAGACTTTAACACCAATTTATTAACTCTGAACAACGACGCCTCACGACTACAAAATATTTTTAAATCGTGTGACATGACTATATTACCCCTTAAACCCACCCACCATGTCCATACTTCCACTATTTCCGCTGATACATTCATTCATTCATTTATTTATTTCAATTAATTCCAACGAGCCTGCAGGCTCATACATAGGAATTGTACAGGACATTACATACTGGCGGGCACTTACACATCAAAATATAGTTTGTGTATATAAGATATTAGTAAACGGTTGAACATATAAACACATACAATATATATAATATGTACATCATCAATATGAGGATTACAGATAATTATTTCTGACTGTATTTACATTTACATAACATGAAAGTTGCAAAGGTACAAGAATGGATTATGGAGTATTTTCATTTACATAACATAAGAGTTGCTGAAGTACAAGAATAGATTTCAGATTATTTACAATTACATAACATAAAAGTTGCAGACGTATAGGAATTGATTACAGAGTATTTACAGTACATATACATAACACAGAGTTGCAGAGGTACAAGAGCAGATTACAGAGTATTTACATTTACATAACATAAAAGTTGTAGGGGTACAAGAATAGTTCCGGACAGTTTGCAAGATTGTTTGGGAGAATGCCTTAAATGATAACTGATATTTTGATTTAAACAGCACTGTACCTTTCCCAAAAATAATGCTTGACCCTTTGTTTGAATTTTGCCAAACTTGGTGCTGTTTTTATCTCCACAGGGATGTTATTAAATAACTGGATCGCAGAGAACTTCAAGCTGTTTATACCATATTTATAAGAGCAAACATTGTATAAGGCAAAGTCATTTGCATGCTTAGTACTATATGGATGGTTGTCAGAATTCAGAGTATATGTAGTGTTGTGTTGTATAAATTTATGTTTTATTTTATACATGAGTACAGCTGTATTGAATTCTGCACTCATGCTTAGGGGTGGTATTTTAGCACTTAAATATAGATATTTTATTGGTGTTAAGTAGGGAAGATTAAGTATATTTCTAACAGCTCTATTTTGTACTACCATTAGCTCATTCAAGTCAGACTTCTTACAGCGCATCCAGATTACATTCAAATATTGTAGGTGACTATGAATTAAAGAGTAGTAGATCTGTTTTAGAAGATGTTGTGGGATAAGATAACTAAGTTTCTTTAAAATTCCTGCAACAGGTGTGATCTTTTTAGTAATGTATTCAACATGGTCTGTCCAGTTCAAGTTCCTATCAATCACCAACCCAAGATATTTGACAGTTCTAACTAGTTTTATTTCATTATTCTGCATATATGTTTTACAGTGTGGGATTTCATTCTGACCTTGTTTTGTCATTATCATATAATTAGTCTTTTGCACATTAATAGTTAATTTATTTGCTTGAAACCAAAAGCACACAGTAATGAGGTCTTCCTGCATATTCTTAACAATGGAGTCTATATTGCAACCAGTATAGAACAAGTTTGTGTCGTCGGCATACAGTGTGATACGTCCTTTCAAGCGGCAAGTTGCAATATCATTGGTGTAGACTAGGAAGAGAATCGGCCCTAATACTGACCCCTGTGGAACGCCATGGGTTACCCTAATTGCTGAGCTCCTACAGTTATTCAGCACTACATACTGTTTTCTATCGGACAGATAATTATCAAACCACTTCAATGCAACACCACGAACTCCTGCTCTCTCTAATTTAGCTAACAGTCTTTCATGGTCCACTGTATCAAAGGCCTTCTTTAGATCTATAAACAACCCACCAGCAAAACTATTAAAATCTATTGACTCTTGCAGCATATTTATGAGATCTACGGTTGCTATTTCAGTGTTAGAGTTCTCACGAAAGCCATATTGTGCATTGTAAAAGAAATTATTTTTGTTTAAAAAAGTGAGAAGTTTCTTTTTAACAATAGATTCTAATATTTTGGAGATTATGGAAAGAATACAGATAGGCCTATAGTTACTAGGATTCCTCCCGTCCCCACCCTTGAAGACAGGAACTACTTTAGCTATTTTTAGCTCAATAGGTAATGTACCAGATGCCAAGGATTCGTTAATGATCTCTGTTAGCATCCCACTTAAAGAATCATGGAATTCTTTTAGAAAGTTGGCAGTTATACCATCCTGCCCACAGCTACTCTTGTTTTTTAGATTTGATATTATAAATCTTTCTTCTGTTTCATCAGTTGGATATAGGTAAAAAGAGTTCAAGTAACTAGGAACCGCAAGTGTTTCAGTGCTCTGGGGAGGGATTGTTGAAGCCAGGGTTTTAGCAATGTTTGTAAAATATAAATTTAATGATTCACATATTTCCTGACTGTCTGTAATTATCTTGTTATCTATTTCTAGAGATGTACAATTATCGCCTTTTGTTGTTTTATGTTGTGTATGATTTCTTTGATTATTTTCCACCTTTCCTTTGGGTTCTTGTTATGAATTCTAATTTTTTCAGAGTAATATTTGTTTTTTAAGCTCCTTTTTAGATTTGTCACATTGTTTCTACACCTGCGATATTCCTGATTGAGATTGATGTTATTCTTTAGGGTGGGATTTTTAAGTTTTGCATGTAAAATGTCACGTCGCTTAATAAGGCTGAGAAGTTCAGAAGATATCCATAGCAAGCTACCAGTTCTTTGTGTTTGATGACTTTGTGCTTTCTATTTTTGTGTACTAAGCGGTAGCTGGTCAATAAAGGAATTATACATTATGTCAATTCTACTAGTAGTGTTGTTTATGACTTTTGTGTTATGTTCAGTGATATTACTACCTTCAGGTCTATCATCATTTTAGTCTACATTAGTTGCTTTCAGCCTTTTCAGTTCAAGCGATTGTGATGGAGATTTAGAATTTGGCAAAAGAATATCAAATATTAATATATTATGGTCACTTATATAGCTACCAACATTTGATAAATAATAATATATTCCAGAATTATTTATAGACACATGATCTATTAAAGTGCTTGTGGTATCACATATTCGTGTTGGATATACATTATTGCATTGCTTGAAATCATAGCAAGAAAGCAGGTTCATGTATTTTCTTTTTAGTTGGTCACTAGTTAAGATATCAGTATTCGTGTCACCCAAAAATATGCATAAATTGTTAGTTGTTTTACCTAGTAATAACAAATAACCCTCAAAAAATCCTTCACCACGGTCAAGTATCTGTTCCTGACATATCTAAACATGATCTCATATACTTAGCATACTCTCTTCGCGTGCCGAAGTACCGACCGAAATATGTAACGTTTAGAGACTTTAAAAGGATGAATTTAATACAACTGAGATAAGATGCACAACTCTGCCCCTGGAATGACATAATGATGAAGAGTGACATTGACGAGAAAGTGGAAATATTTAATTCCCATTTACATGAATTGTACAACAAACATGCACCAAAGCGTTCTGAGAGAGTAACACCTCCACCCTGCCCTTGGCTGACTGCTGATGTTAAGACTATGATGAAAGAACGAGACGCACTACACCGACGCTATAAGCAGACTCAACTAGCTGACGTACATGAGCAGTACCGTGTTCTTCGAAACCGAATTAAGCTTGTAATTCGTAATAAGAAATTTAATTATTTCCAGCATTTAAACAAAAACATTAACACTGGTTCCACATGGCGACAACTTCGGTCACTGGGTATTGGCAAACCACTTGCGAAGCATACTGATCCCGAGGTGTCCCTTGATGAGCTAAATACATATTTCTCCACGGAACGTCTAACTCCTGACACAACGACAGTACAAAACACCATTGACAATATATTTAAGGCAACAATCCCCAGTCCGTCCTGCATTCGAATTTGATACCGTTACAGAACATGAAGTAAGAAGGGAAGTTAATTCAATAAAATCTCACGCAACAGGAGCTGATGAAATTCCCATTTCATTTGTGACTTACATAATCGACATAATACTGCCCATTTTTACGCATTTACTTAATACCTGTTTTACTTTAGGCAAAATCCCAATTAAATGGAAAGATGCACTCATTGTGCCTGTCCCAAAAATCTCTCCTACAAGCAATGCATCTGACTACCGACCTGTCTGCATCCTCACAGCACTTTCTAAGGTTCTGGAGAAGATAACGCATAAACAAATTGTTAAATACTTGGAAAAACATTCTGTACTTGATCCCTTACAGTCTGGTTTTAAGAAAGGACACAGTACTGCAACTACACTAATCAAAATCACGGATGACATTAGACGGGCTATGGACGAACGAAAACAGACTGTACTTATCCTTCTAGACTTTAGCAGTGCGTTTGACACTGTAAATATAGACATACTGTTAGCTAAGTTACAAAAACTTCACATGGCTCATTCTGCTATTCAGCTCTGAGGCTCATACCTCAAAAATAGACGACAGCAAGTTGTATCAAACATGAAGGACTAAGCTATCTGGCGTTCCCCAAGGGTCTATTCTTGGACCTCTTTTATTCTTAATCTATATTAATGACATTTCTTCTCATCTGAATGACAGCAACTATCATCTTTATGCCGACGATCTTCAGATATACTCACACTTTAAGCTCCCTGACATTGACAAAGCAATCCACCATATGAACTCGACTTTAAATTCAATTAGCTCGTATGCTAAAGATAACTGCCTATTAATTAACCCGAAGAAAACGCAAGCAATCATAATAGGACAATCTAGACTTTTAAATACGCTAAACATCATACAGCAGCCTAACCTCATGCTCTGTGGTGAAGCTACCTTTTCAGAAGTCTGTAAAAAACCTAGGCGTTGTCATGAATGACACATTAAACTGGAATGACCATAGAACAAGTGTCTGCAGAAAAGTATATGCATCTCTTCACCCCCTAAAAATGAAACAATCCATTCTTCCACACAGCATGAAAATAAAACTTATTCAAACCCTCATTTTTCCAATAATTTATTACTGTGATGTCGTATTAACCGATGCAACTGCAGAACAAACTATGAAACTTCAAAGCGCAATGAACTCTTGCATACGATTTATATTTTCTTTGAACTTTAGGACACATATTTCCCCTTATTATGAGGAGCTATCCTGGCTGAAAATTGATCAACTAAGGAATTTACATACTGCGACACTAATTTTTCGACTTCTGAACGAATCTACACCTGAATACCTATCCTCACATTTTAACTTCCTCTCATCTTTCCATGGACATAATACCAGATCGACTTCTACCCTTATGATACCTGTTAATCATTCATCTGTATACAGCCACTCTTTCCAAGTGTCTGGGGCAAGGCTATGGAACACACTCCCTGTCAGTATACGTAATAGCACTTCAACAGTCTCATTTAAACGGTCTTGTCGAGATTTCCTCTTAAATACATGACCAGCTTGTATGAATGTTAGTGTGTATGAGTGCAATTATGATTTAGAACTATTGTTAGGTGATGTAGATGTAGATAGGCTAGTTAATATTAATCATTAAAAATAACAATTATAATTTGTTATAATATTACTCCATAAATTTAAGTAGCTCCTAGGGTCTGCTAATGTTATTTTACTAAAGTATGTGATTATGTACTGTACGTAGTGGTTAAGTGTAAGAGAGGGCCGTGAGCCCTAACTTCGCCACATACAAAGGCATAAAATAAATAATAAATAAATAATATTAGGTTTAAAAAATGTTTCTAATGTTGATGTTTGTGACAGCACATCGCTTTCTTTATTCATTTTTTCTTTGGCAATTTTTCTATACTCGGCTTCACTGAGTCGTTTTCTGCCATCCATAATTTGGAAACTGATAAAAACGCAGCTCCAAGTGTTCTAAACAATTCCGTTTTCCAAACGCTGAGAAACGGTAACGCGAATAACTAACCAACACTCCGAATACTAACAACTAAATACTAAATGCAAATAAAATAAAACAGCTGTCGGTTCGTATCCATACACGCAGGCTACATGTGTAGCGGTCGATCAGAGGGGAGCATGGGGAGAAAGGGGCGGGACTGGCCCCGCTGCCGAGCGCTCAGGCTACTAACTATTCATATCAGTAGTAGGCAACAGTATAAGACCAAATATAGTAGAGACAATGCGCGACACTCTGCGATTAGAGCTCTGTCTAGCGGAGTGACCTGGAGTTACTAATTCTGTCATAAGAGCACGTGTATTTGTTTGTGAAGTTTATGGCGTTATTTATACGTTTTCATTAAGTTGACATAGGTAAATAGTAGCTTGTGTCATTCCTTTATATCTCCTGTCAACATGAGTGGAACCGGGCGAGTTGGCCGTGTGGTTAGGAGCGCGCAGCTGTGAGCTCGCATCCGGCAGATAGTGGGTTCGAACCCCACTGTCGGCAGACCTGAAGATGCTCTTCCGTGGTTTCCCATTTTCACACCAGCCAAATGCTGGGGCTGTGCCTTAATTAAAGCCACGGCCGCTTCCTTCCCATTCCTAGGCCTTTCCTGTCTCATCGTCGCCATAAGACCTGTCTGTGTCGGTGCGACGTAAAGCAACTTGCAAAAAAAATATTAGTGGAAAGACATGTGCTGCGTTTGGCTGCAATAACTAAGAAGTGCAGAAGAATTCGCGGTCTTTCTTCCGTTTCCCTCGTGACAAGAAAATGTAAGTAAATACTACGTTTGCATATATATCCTTACAGTTACAAAGATATCTTTATACTGTAGTACTTCCTAAATGTCTGACCAGCGCGACCCATATTTTAACTGGCTTAAAATATAATAAGCTTATTTTATAGTATTAGTGCGGCAGTTAACCTTCAATACCGATGTGTTGTTGTAGGTGTGATCTGAGGGTTCTGATTTAATTAAGGAAAATGCATATGCACATGTGTGTGGTGGTTGTGTTCCAAGTTACCCCATTTGGAACGCCATAATGCGTTGTCAAGCACTGAAGAAAATATCGGTGATTTAAGAAATGTAGATATTTTGTTGAAACAATGTGATGACGAAAATTTGCATTACACTAATGTAATGACAATTATTGCTTATAGGGAAAGTTTGAATGTTTCTGCGGCTAAATTTATAGATTTTCTTTCTGTTAGTAGGCTTCAAGTTAAAAGGAAAATTGTCCAGCTCTTAAATGTAAATTCTTGAATCATGTGTGTAAATAATGTGCCGATATTTTTATTGACAAGTGTCCTAATCAATTTAAGAATTACCAGAATTTATTAGGATCAACCTATTCAATACAATAGAATAAAATAGAATAGGTTGATCCTAATAAATTCTGGTAATTCTTAAATTGATGTACATTTCAATACGGATCAAATATGAAATTTGTAACATGTAAGTGTCCTAATGTAATGATACAATGCTTTTAAATGAGAAGAAAGACAAATCTAGCCGTGAAAGTTCAGGCAGGTATGCTAAAGCTAAAAAAGTAATGCATAAATGAAAGATCAAGCCCATTCACAGCAGTCCTTTTCACATTTTGATTGTATGTCTAATTTCAGTCTTTAAATAATAACCTGTTAAATAATTCTTCATTCTTTTATCCAGAATTGCTTTAACAACTTTGAAGTTAGTATTTTAGTAACACTTTCTTTCTAGACGTAATTTATTTCTCCATTTCCGTATATACATTTCCATTGATATTTGAATTTAGCGCGAATTTCCAGGACGCGCCACTTGTGAATTGTCCCCCATTTTAAGAAGGCTAAATCGGGAAGTGTCGCGTATTGTCTCTACTGTATTTGATAAGACTCACTCCAGACCCATGAATTAAGTTAATTCTTGTGTCGTGTCTTACAATGAAGGAAATAACATGGTATACAGTGTCAGTGTAATAAAGTTGGTGAGTTGGGCAATAAAATTAAATAAAATTAATCAATATTAATTGTGGTATTATTATTTTGAAAACAAATGAAATAACTTCTTATAATTATTTAATAAACTTTTCGAATTTTACCGCCCGGGGCACGTGCCCCCCCCTGCCCCGCCCTAGTTCCGGGCCTGATCGTCGGAATCATACAATTGCCTTTCATGTCACATTTAAGCGTATGCGAGCAAAAATCCGTTTTTTGATTCGAGAAAGTAAGAAAGCTACGTGGAAAAAGTATGTGTCTTCTATAACGGCACATACTCCGCCGTATTATCGGAGTACAGAATGTGCCCACAGTACCCGGAATCTCCATTAATGGAGATATAGTTACGATTCCTTCAGTCATTGCAAATCACATCGCGTCACATTTCACAGATACGTCCACGTCTGGAAGGTACGACCCTGCATTTCTACCAATTAAGCGCGAAGCAGAGGCACACCATCTCTCTTTCGTTTCTGGTGCTTCACATCCTACAACGTGCCTTTCACGGAGTGGGAGTTGCGGTGTGCACTCGCGTTATGCAGAGATACGGCTCCTGGACCGGACAAAATCCATAATCTAATGCTTCTTGAGTGACAGATGTCTCAAGGATATCCTCACCCTATTCAACAGAATATGGAGTGAGGGAGTGTTCCCATCTCAATGGCGTGAGTGAATTGTGATACCAATTCCCAAGCCAGGTAAAGATCCAAAATTTCTGGATAGTTATAGGCCAATATGCCTTACAAGTGGCCTCTGTAAGCTATTTGAAAGGATGGTTAACCGGCGTCTTGTGTGGGCCATGTTAAAGGAGGGTCTCTTGTCTAACTACTAGTGTGGTTTTCGCTCTCATCCGTCTGCCACTGATCATCTGGTCAGACTGCAGAGCGCCATTCAAGAGGCCTTTCTCCGGAAGGAACACCTAGTCGCCGTGTTTTTGACCTGGAGAAAGCTTACGACACTACCTGGCGAAATGGAATTCTTTTCACACTACGTCAGTGGAGATTTCGGGGAAATTTGCCAACGTTTATTGTGAATTTCATGTCCCTCCGTCTCTTTCGAGTCCGAGTAGGAAATGCTTTTCCTCAATATTACGTTCAGGAAAATGGAGTACCTCTGGGATCGGTACTGAGTGTCACGCTGCTCGCAATCGCCATCAACGGCATAGTTGCCGCTGCTGGGCCCGCAGTCGTTCTGTCGCTGTATGTAGACGACTTAGCTCTACATTACAGCTCCGGAAGGGTGACGTTCGCTGAGAGAGAGCTACAGCAAGCTATTAACCGAGCGGACAGAGGTGCCCTGCAACATGGTTTTTGACTTTCAGCGGCAAAAACCTCAGTTGCACACTTCTGTCGACGTCGGCTTGTGCATCCTGAACCAGAGTTCCGCTTGCAAAACTGTGCCTTACCAGTGGTAGACACCTGCAGCTTCCTGATCTCCATTTTGATAAGAGACTAACGAGGCAGCCTCACATCCGTCAGTTGAAAGTTGCTTGCATGAAGAGACTTAATATGCTTAAGTTTCTCAGCGACACACCATGGAGAGCTGAGCATGCGGTGCTACTACGTTTTTACACGGCAACGGTCCTCTCCCGAAATTGACTATGGAAGTGCGGCATATGTCTCAGAATCGAAATCTACGCTGGGCCGTTTAGACAGTATTCGCCATAGTGGAGTAAGGCTGGCAACGGGGGCTTTCCGTACTAGCCCCATTCCCAGCCTACTCGCTGAAGCGGGAGTTCCACCTTTACGGATAAGGAGGCAGCAGGAACTCCTCACGTTCGCTGCCAAAATTCGTGAAATGCCCCTACATCCAGGCTATCAATGCATCTATCGTCCTCAGTACCACAAGAGGTACCAAGGCCGGCAGAATTCCACACGGCCGATTGGGTTTCGAATTGATAGCCTGTGTCGTGATTTGAATATCGACATCGGTGGTTGTCTTGAAAAAACTTTTAGCGAGGTACCTCCGTGGTTGGTTCCACGATATACGTCTAGATATACTCCGTGGATCCAAGATGTAAACGGTTCCTCCGTCTGCCGGAGGTATTTCCAGGACTTCGTTCACCAATATCCGGCCGCGAGACATATCTTCACGGATGGTTCTAAAATCGGAGATAACGTTGGTTGTTCTTTCTGATATGAGGACGAAGATCTCGCTTCCTAAAGTATGTAGCGTGTATACTGCAGAGCTTTATGCCATCTTAGAGGCTCTGCAGTTTACACTGCGTGACGCATTAAGCTCTCTGCAGTCTATTGAAACCTGTTTCTCGCAACACCCACTGGGGCAGCAGATACTTGACCTTCTAGCCAGGTTAAGTGATGCTGGCACCAGGCTCACTTTTGTGTGGCTTCCAAGACACGCAGGGTTTGAGGGAAACGAGCTTGCGGATGAAGCTGCAAAGAAAGCGGTACTTTACCTCCAAGACCTGTCAATGTACCTGCTAAGGATATTTGTTCTCGACTACGTCGAACCATCTAGGCTCCGTGAGAATCGGAGTGCCTAGCTATACGAACTCCCAACAAGCTGAGAACAATTAAGAAGACAACCACCTTCACGGAGAGAGGCCATAGTATTGTGCAGGCTGAGGATAGGTCATTTACGATCCACGCTCTCTTATCTCCTAAAGAGGGAAGACTCCCCCAGTGTGTTCCTCACAGAGTGCGCCGATCTCTCTGGCCTAAGACGGAGCCTCGGCCTGCAGGAAAAGCTCGAACGCGTACTAGCCGATGACGTGACTACTGCTGATCTCGTCATCCGCTTTATGTGCGACAGTGGACTTATCAAGGGTATATAAATTACAAGTGTACTGTTACTCAGGGAACGTACGTTCCCTTTTGATTCGTTAGAGGCTTTAGGCTTAAATCATTACTTTTTGTTTCATTCTGCGTTTCTAAATTTATTCGTCGAATAAATAATTTTGCTAATTTAAAAAGTTTTGTACATAATTTTGGAAGATTTGCTTCCTCTTGAAACAAAAATCGGCACCGCTCTTAAAACAATAAGCACCACCATCTGATGACAGAAACAAGCAACAGTGGAGAGTAACCAAGGATACTTGTCAATGAACATTGATTTTAAAGAAAGCGCGAGTGAGGTGAGTGCTCCATGAATGATTGTAAAATAAGAGAGTACAATAGCGCAGGTTTTTAAATCTTTCGTGTTATTTGTAAGCTTTGTATGGGGGGCAGTTAATTCAGAAAGAATAGGGAGCTCTGACAAAGGGCTTTTAACTCGAAAGTGCTGGTTAGTGAATACGGGGTATTTAGCTGAGTCTGGTGTTGAATCCTCCTATGCGACCTCCCTTGGTCCTCAATGGCGAAGTGCAGAGAGTCACGTCCTTCGTAGCCCTTGTCTTTAGAATGGGTCATACTTATCACATTGTTCGTTTGATTAGTGGTAAGTGAGGATACACTCTCCCAATCAGCACTCCCCCGCTATACGTAGTTGTGTCTGGTAGGGGTGCACTTCACTACAAGATACACGGACTACAATCCCCTGTCGATCGTTCCACGATCGCGAGTCGAGTAGCCGGGCCTGTTGGACACGTAGGTGAAGCTTTCGTATGCAGTCGGTGCCTTTCATTAGCCAATACCTTCATTTTTCGAAGTGTCGGATTCCTTCCATTTTTTTCTGATTAGTGTTATATAGAAGATGGTTGCCTAGTTGTACTTCCTCTTAAAACAATAATCACAACCAGCAGTACCACCTGACAATTACATAACTATAATAACTAAATAGGCGAGCGAATGGTCGCAGAAGACAGACAGTGAATGTGTATGGGGGGAGATGGGATTTCCTGTTATCACTCACAGTGGCGAGACAAAACTCCCGAGGACAACACGTTATGGCCCGTAGAGCTGTGCTCTGTTTCCAAGGAATATGCCATCTTTCATTGTCCTTATTTTCCTGTTCTAATAACTTCGTTCCTTGGAATGTCAGACTTGTTGCATTTTTCGGCTGATTTGTGATAAGGGAGGATATATTTCCCCTTAAATCACTTATCACCACTCCCATGTTATAAGACAGAGCTCAGCCAGACTTTCTTGTTCCAATGTGTTCTATAGAAACTCATGCTTGTTCGTTAAATGTATTTACTTACATGTATTATATTCTTTTTTGTTTCAGAGTTTGCAAGAAGAATATTAAGAATATTAATCAAATGTAAGTGCCACAGTGTTTATATCTTAGCTACATAGTCACCTACAAGTTATACAAATCTTTAAAAACTAGGTTTTAAGCAACTATGCCATTCCTTACTGGAACCGTAAGTCATGTCGTTTAATTGAAGTGAATGGTGACACATTTTAACCATGTGGGTGGTGGCTATAGAATAACACACACGGTATCCCCTGCCTGTCGTAAGCGGCGACTAAAAGGGGCCTCAAGGCTCTGAACTTAGTGGCGTGAGTTAACCACCTCGGGGTTCTTAGCTGAGTCCTGGCATTGCTTCCACTTACTTGTGCCAGGCCCTTCACTTTCATCTATCCTATTCGACCTCTCTTGGCTAAGTCTTATTTTCAGATCCCGACGCTATTAGGTTTGCGAGTCCTTCTTTTTCATGCGGTTCAAGCCTTGTTTTCATTTGGCCGATACCTTCATTTTTCAAAGTGTCTGGTCACTCCCATATTTTCTGTCTGAATAGTGTTATATAGAGGATGGTTGGCTAGTTGTACTTCCTCTTAAAACAATAATCACCAGCACCACCTTTTGAGTGCACACCACCACCTGTGTGCGTCGACTGCCTAGGTGTGCATGCTCGAGTCTCAAGGTAGTGCCGCACATTCAAGCAGGAAAAGAAGATCCAGGAGATAACAACACCCTATGACTGCTCCGGAATTCTCCGTCTCCTACGCCGAACACTTCGCCAACTGCACAGAACAGCAGTACTGAAAATTCATCGAATAGTCAAAGTCAGCAACAAAATACGATACAGTACCTGAAACATCGAACCGTGCGTTATTGCCGAACCCCCTGTGGGTGGGGCAGTAGAATAACACCCACGGTATCCCCTGCCTGTCGTAAGAGGCGACTAATGGGGGCCCCATGGGCTCTGAACTTTGGAGTGTGGGTTGGCGACCGCGGGACCCTCAACTGAGTCCTGGTATTGCTTCCACTTACTTGTGCCAGGCTTCTCAGCTTCATCTATCCAATCCGACCTTGGTCAACTCTTGTTCTTTTCCGACACCGACGCTATTAGGTTTGCGAGGGCTAGGGAGTCTTTCATTTTCTTGCCCTTCGCGGCCCTTCTCTTCCTTTAGCCGACACCTTCATTTTTCGAAGTGTCGGACCCCTTCCGTTTTTTTCTCTCTCATTAGTGTTATATAGAGGATGGTTGCCTGGTTGTACTTCCTCTTAAAACAATAATCACCACCACCACCGTTATCGTTACTGCCGACGTTGCCTGGGAGGGGCGCTTCCCAGGAAAGCTCGGCTGGGAAGTTCTCTCCTATCATGACGAAAGGGGGGGGGGGACCTTCTCAAAATAGAGCTGGAAAATCCACCACTTCTTCGAATGCCCAGGATAGAAAGGAGGAGGAAGGGAATCGCCACAACCCGGTCGGGGGTCACAGGATCCCCCAAGAAGACCTGCAAGTCATCTCCTCCTAAAAACACAGAAACGGTGGCCAAGAGCGAGCAGGCCAGATGCCATCTTGCTCGATCACTTTCTGGGGAAGCTAGTTCTCCCAGAAAGGAGGCTCACTGTAACCGATCATTTAAATCACCGTCCGCGTAGTGCGCAGTCACTGGCGTGGATGGTAATGACGACTAGGGCCGACGTACCCTAGTTCGCTCGGTTTATTACTGCTCTGTACGCAGGTAGAAGTAGTTGCAGTTCGCATTCCGTTGCCAGTAATGACATCGCTGTGTAACGTGTACATTCCACAGGACTGCGATCTTCAGATGCGCTGTATTACAAGACCTGATCGCTTTGATACCTCGTCCTTCTCTCTTGCTGGGAGACGTGAATGCCCGTAACACACTCTGTGGTTCTCCATCTTCCTGTGCTAGGGGGAGAACGCTCGACCTTTGCGCGCATAATACAGGGGAACCGACACATTTCAACAGGGCACATGGCACATGCGACTCCTAGACATCACTTTGTGCAGCCGTGCGCTAATTCGCCTGCTACGGTGGCAAGTACTGCGATAGTGACCACTTTCCGATAGTTCTATCCTTCCAGAATCAAAGACAGTCCGAGGTACCCAAGTGCTGGTTACTTCGGCGGGCAAATTGGTCAGAATTTTCCAGACGCGTGTGATGACCGATTACATGCTGGGGCCTGTTGACGACCGCGTTTATTCTATTACTACTGGAATTTTGGCTGCTGCAGAGGAAATAATTCCTCGCCGTAAACAGGTCCCGTTGTGGACGGACGAAATTGTAGCAGTTATACGTGATCGCCGACGGGCTTTTAGCATTGGCCAATCATGTTTCACATTTAAGCGAATGCGCTTGAACGTCCGATTTTGGATTCGAGAAGGTAAGAAAATGATGTGCCTTCCATGACGGCACCTTCTCTGGACAAAACTCGTCCATATTGTGGGAGTACAGAATGTGCCCTCAGACCCTGGAATCTCCATTAATGAAGATAGAGATAAGAATCGTTCTGTCATTACAGGCCACATCGCATCACATTTCGCAGATACGTCCAGCTCTGGGAGATAAGACTCCGCATTTCTACCAATTAATCCCTCTGTAGTCGTGATCGGTAGAATAAAACCGATAATTCTATCTATCTTGAACCACGGTCCTCCTGTGGATTGCGGCGGTAGAATAGCACCCACGGTATCCCCTGCCTGTTGTAAGAGACCACTAAAAGGGTCCGCAGGAGCTCTCAAGTTGGGAGCGTGGGTTAGCGGTCATGGGGCACCGACTTGACTCCTGGCATTGCTTGTGTCAGGCTCCTCCTCTGCGCCCTTCCTGGTTTCCCGACGGGAGTCTTTCATTTTGACGCCGTTCGTCTCTTGCCTTTCTTTGTCCGATAACTTCATCTTTCGTAGTGTCGGACGTCTTTCATTTTTCTCTGTGCCTATTGCCCAGTTGTACTTTTCTTAAAGCAATCTCTCTGTCTGCAACGCATACTGCTGATCTCGTCAACCGCGTTATGTGCGATAGTGGATTAATCAAGGTTATGTAGATTACAAGTGTTCTGTTACTCAGGGAAACGCACCTTCCCTTTTGATTCGTTAGTGATTTATCGGCTTTATTCAATATGTTTTTATTTACTTTGTCCTTCGTTCCGAAAGTAATTCGTTAAGTAAACGATTTTGTTTAATTTTAAATTTCTTTTCCACTTAATTTGTTCAAAGAGGATGATTACACTTCCTCATGATCATCATCACCACCACCATCTTGCATGCAATTTCCTGTAGAGGAGACAAGATAGCCATCTATCCTATCTGACCTCTCTTGGTCAACTCTTGTTCTTTTCTGACCCCGACGCTATTAGGTTTGCGTGGGATAGGGAGTCTTTCATTTTCACGCCCTTCTTGGCCCTTGTCTTCCTTTGGCCGATATCTTCATTTTTCGAAGTGTCGGACCCCTTGCATTTTTTCTCTCTGATTAGTGTTATATAGAGGATGGTTGCCTAGTTGTACTTGCTCTTAAAACAATAATCACCACCACCATCACCAGACACGTATTCAAATGCAGCACATGATTGCTTGACCAGCTACTCGCATTGCATGAAGCCGTGCAGAATAACAAGCCAGCGTCTGGCGCGGTCTTGACACATCACTACCCACACATCAGTGGCTTGGTCACTATCCGGCATACTTAATTCTTGTAGCGACCACAGGGCTTTCAGCTGGGTATGGCAATGCTAGCTCCTATATGACCTCCATTGACCAAAACAGTTTGTTTGTGACCCTGAAACTACTAGGATTGGGAGACCTGGGGAGTCATCTTGTTTAAGCTCTTTACTACCCCTCCATATTTTAGGCGATGTCTGTAATTTTGGAAGGAATGAGCCACTTCAGTGTTGGTTGTACGTGCGAATACGGAGAACGTGCCGTATGACGACTGGCCGAGAACACATTCTGTAGACGATTTGCTTTTGAAAGTCCAGCTTACGCTATCTGTTCTCACCAACTCCCGTGGCTACTTTTGTTTTTATGCGATAAAAGTGTCTCCCAAGTGATGACCGACGTTTCTTGGTAGTTGTAGTTTCAGAAGGGTGCTGTTTGGTTACATAATATCTGAGCATTTTAGGTGCACTAATAGTTCGAGAAGTACCTTTTTAACAAAGGAAATGTATAAGGTCTTGACAAGATATGACAATCATATAGCCCTAGGGGCTCTAAACTTTGGAGTGTGGGTTGGCGACCACGAGGCTCTTAGGTGAGTCCTGGCATTTCTCTCACTTTCTTGTGCCAGACTCCTCACTTTCATCTATACCTTTCGAGTTCCTTGGTCAAAACTTGATCTTTCCCGAGCCTGACGCTATTAGGTTTGCGAGGGATAGGGAGTCTTTCATTTTCATGCCCTTCTTGGCCCTTGCCTTTCATTAGCCAATACCTTCATTTTTCGAAGTGTCGGATTCCTTCCATTTTTTTCTGATTAGTGTTATATAGAAGATGGTTGCCTAGTTGTACTTCCTCTTAAAACAATAATCACAACCAGCAGTACCACCTGACAATTACATAACTATAATAACTAAATAGGCGAGCGAATGGTCGCAGAAGACAGACAGTGAATGTGTATGGGGGGAGATGGGATTTCCTGTTATCACTCACAGTGGCGAGACAAAACTCCCGAGGACAACACGTTATGGCCCGTAGAGCTGTGCTCTGTTTCCAAGGAATATGCCATCTTTCATTGTCCTTATTTTCGTGTTCTAATAACTTCGTTCCTTGGAATGTCAGACTTGTTGCATTTTTCGGCTGATTTGTGATAAGGGAGGATATATTTCCCCTTAAATCACTTATTACCACTCTCATGTTATAAGACAGAGCTCAGCCAGACTTTCTTGTTCCAATGTGTTCTATAGAAACTCATGCTTGTTCGTTAAATGTATTTACTTACATGTATTATATTCTTTTTTGTTTCAGAGATTGCAAGAAGAATATTAAGAATATTAATCAAATGTAAGTGCCACAGTGTTTATATCTTAGCTACATAGTCACCTAGAAGTTATACAAATCTTTAAAAATTAGGTCTTAAGCAACTATGCCATTCCCTACTAGTAAGTAAGTAAGTAAGTAATTTATTGAATATTTCAGGCATTTAGCCCAGATACATGTTCACATCCGCCTTTGCTGGCAGGACCTCGTGTCTTCTGGTATAGGCTAGAGAAATTTTGTTACTTTCGTAGATCTGTCTCTGTCTTATCCTTGGCTTTGACAATATGGAAGTGACTGAGGTATGAGTGATGCTAATAATGCCAATCCTTTTGCAGCCAGTCCCTGTTATGAATGGTGTAAAAATGTTGCTCATAGGGTCGGTTGGTCTATGCATTTCAGTGGGCTTGGCAGACTGATGTGTAATAGCAACTCTGGCTCGGTGAGGAAAGCAACGGGAAACTACATCACTCCTCATTTCCCTAGTACGCCTCTTCAGTGATGCCTAGGCCATCTATGACAGCTGATGGCAGAGCTGTTGAGGATCCCACCAGCGGCATCGCTGACGGACTGAACAACATGTTCACAATTCCACTACATGAAATAAAGGACCATTAAACCCAGTGAAACAAAACAATTACATACAGAACTAAAAACTCACCAATTAAATTACTAAGCGGCCCCTTACAAAGCCGGATAACCAGTCCACATGTAAGGGCCAACCTTACAACCCTCTAATCTTACAACTAACTTGGTGGCCCGCCACACAGGCGGGATACCAGACACCATACAAGGCGCCACCCCGAACTAAACCTACTAAACTGCCTCTAACATGAGCGGATGACCAGCTCACATGCTAGAGCACCCCCTACATCTAAATTAAGCCTATAACTAACTACACAACTACATTAAATCTATACTAATTCTATCCTAAATCTGTCTGGCCACGACACCCCCCCCCCCCCCCTTTGGTGAAGAAAGCAAACCACCCTTCCCTGGGATGTCACGTCCAGTAATGTCTCATGAGGCTTGGAAACCGATACCTCACAGACCCCTTAAGTTTTCAACATTATTCCTCACCACTCCTTCATGTAACAGCCCACATGTGTGCGGATGCCAGCTCTACATGTAGGCCGTCACGCCTGTATTCTTCTGCCGAGACGGTGGTATGACTCGGCTCATTTTTCGCTGTCTCATTGACAACTTACTTCCTCTAACCTAACACTTACTCTACTCTACACGTGCAGACGTACTGAATCAGCAGTTAGCTTGAGATAGTTCAGGCCGATCTCCCCTTCTTCACTATCTAACAAAAAAAAACAACAGTCAGACAAACGACTTACCAACAACCACAAATAACCTGATTAGAAGGAATACAATACGACTTACTTATCAATGAACTAAGATACTACTAATTATAAAATATACAATACGTAAGGAGCAAGGAACAAAACTGAACATATATATAAACGGGACATAATAGTAAAATTATAATTATTGTCGCCCTTACTATTACTGACTTGAACTCTATAATGTCCCATATCTGTGTATCCCTCTTTCATCACTTTCATCAGCATTTATCCTTCCCTCATTCACCATTTTTATTTTTTTGTCCCACAAGCTTTTTACAATTGTCAATAATTCCCCGTTCATTAATTTGACAAGAGTATAATATTCAGATTCTCTTTCCATCTTATTTATCTCTTCCGCTTCCAAGTATTTAACCAATAATGCTCTTATACTTTCACACTGTCTCAAGAAATGCGCATTTCCTTACTCCTTCACACAATAAATATGTATTTGCCACTTCTGTAAAAGCCTTATTTTTATAAACTTCCATCAGCTACCATATCAATCCCCTGTATTCTCTTTTGGTTAATTTATGATGTATTAGTTTCATACCTGGATATCTATTCATGAATTCCTCCAGAGTTTTCCTATTATTACCCTCAGCTCTTAGCATTTATATTTCTATATCTGCTACCCTCTGTGCCACTTTCCTACAGACTTTTCTTTCTTCTAAATCTTTGTCCCAATAGTTTCCCATCCCTATTCCTTCTAGTACATTCTTTAAGTTGCCCACCCAGTACCCATTCTGGTACCTCATTTGGTGCAGGTAAGCTAAATCTAGAATTTCTCGCCCTCCTCCCCTTTTAAACCTAAACCAATATTTTATTACACTCTTAATTATATCCACTTTTATGTTAATGTCTGTACACAGTAATCTAGCTCCACTATTCGCTGTACATATTGGTAAACCTGTAATTATTTTAATAAATCTACTATTAACTGAATCAAGCATTGCGATTTCCTTTTCTGTGCCCCATATTTATGCACCGTGTAACATATTAGATTTAATCACAGCATTGAAAATATTTCTTTGTACCTTAAAATCAATATTAGGCATCCTGTTATCTAATATTCGAATACTAGCTAGGGCTGCTGTACCAATCATTTTTGCCGTCTTGATGTGTTCAGACCAACTTCTATTTCCTGATATTATAATTCTTAAATATTCTAACTTGTTAGCTACTTCTAGTTTTACTACTTATAGATACCATTTTTCCTTTCTTGCTAGTTTGTTCCCCTTTTTTCACACCATTACTCTAGATTTCTGTGCGTTAATTTTCATATTCTATTCTTTACAGTACTTCTCGATACCATCAATACTTTTTTGCATTGCAACTGATGTTGGTATGAACAGGAGTATGTCGTCAGCAAAGACAAGATCAGGAATATCCAGATTTTCTAAACATAGCAGTGCAAATATTTCCTCAACTTCAAATTCTTGTATATCGTTAATGAACAATAGGAATAAAATCGGTGACAGTTTACACCCCTGTTTCAGACCCATTTTGGGGATAATCTCTCCTACCACTCTCACAGTACACCTTCTTTTCTATAGCTCTTATCATTTTACATGACAATCTAGCAACGACTTTCCCCCTGTTCAGAGTATCAAATGCCTTTTTCTAAATCTATTGATGTTATATAGAGCTTACCTCCGTTTTTCTTTACATATTAGTCAATAAGAGTTCTCACTACAAAATCATTATCTAGTGTTCTTCTCCCTCTTCGGAATCCACTTTGAAATCTCGACAGGATTGAATGTCTCTCCGCCCAGTTCCTTAGTCTATTTGCTAATATTCCAGTATATACTTTCCCCAATGGATCCAATAATGTAATTCCCCTATAGTTTCCAGGATTTAATCTGTCCCCTTTATTTTTGTATATAGGGCATATTACCCCGTCTTTCCAAGCCACCCACGGTATCTCCTGCCTGTTGTAAGAGGCGACTAAAAGGGGCCTCAGGGGCTCTGAACTTTGGAGTGTGGGTTGGCGACCACGGGGCCCTCAACTGAGTCCTGGCATAGCTTCCACTTACTTGTGCCAGGCTCCTTACTTTCATCTATCCTCTCCGACCTCGCTTGGTCAACTCTTGTTCTTTTCCGACCCCGACGGTATTGCGTATGGAGGCCTAGGGAGTCTTTCATTTTCACGCCCTTCGTGGCCCTTGTCTTCCTTTGGCCGATACCTTCATTTTTCGAAGTGTCGGACCCCTTCCATTTTTCTCTCTGATTAGTATTATATAGAGGATGGTTGCCCAGTTGTACTTCCTCTTAAAACAATAATCACCACCACTCTTTCCAAGCTTTAGGGAACACCCCTTTCTCGAAGATTTTATTCAATATCCTTGTCAAAATTTCCCACGTGCCGTTTCGCTCTCCCAACTCCTTCTAAAATTCATATGTGATACCCGAAATAGCTCCTGATTTTCCCTTTTTAGCTCCTTGCAACAGGTTTCTTATTTCCTGATTCGAAATAGCCTCATCTAATTCAGGCAGAGCGACACTCAAGCCCCCCGAGAAGATAATCCCCTCATGATGAGCTCTCCATTCCTCTTCTTTATTCAATAATATCTGGAAATACTGGACCCATGTACGATGACTTATACTGGTCCCCCTGAACCAGATTTCTTCTTGGTCATCTGATTTATTTTATCCCATACTCTCCTACTGTCATTTTCCTTACACTTTTTATTTATGTCTGCAGCCATATTTTGTTGCCATTCTGACTTCGTCTTTCTTAACAAATTCTCTGTATTCTTTCCCTTTTCTACAAAATTCGTTTCTAGCTACTTGACTACCATCCTCCCTGTATCTCCTAAGGGCCTTCATAAGCAGTGACTTTTTCTTTGCACATTCTGTATTAAATCATCCACATTTTATCTGCGTTCTACCTGGATTTTGCCTCATATATTTTCCTGCCGTTCCAATTACATTTTCTATCCTGGTTAGGATTTCTTCAACTCTATTCTCTACGATCAGTTTTACAATATCTATTTTTCAGATCTCAAAATTCTCTCCATTGAATTACTCTCTAAATTCATTCCCTAATTCTTCTCTCCAACGATATCTGGGTATTTTCCTCTCCTTTACGCTATCGTAAACTGTCTCCTGCATTCTTATATCTTAAATCATTAATTTTATAGATATTGGCATATGGTTTGCCTCAGCCCAATCCCTAACGCATATCTCTTTGATAACTTGCAAGCTATCCCTACAGCAATTGTACTGCCCCCATTTTCTACTATATACTGTAGGTTAGTTTTCCCCTCTCATCTCCGAACCACCATCCACTGCGCATTTTCTCCATTTCTGTTACATTCTTTATCCTGGCTATTTCTGTTAACTACTAATACCTCGTCCTCATGTTCACTATAAACTGGCTTCTTGTCCCCTATCCTCGCGTTAAGATCATCCATAATAATAATGTTTGCCTGATCATACGTACTTCTCATTCATCTAACTTCTATCGCTAAATTCTCAAAAAACTCATTCTGCGAAAGTGGGGAGCTCAAAGGTGTTTTATATATATAAAAGCTTTCGTAGTTTCTGAGGAGTATTTGTGGCTTATTTTGGGTGCTGAGTTGGTGTTAGTATTATCCAAAGAATATACTCTCGTTTTATAGTGCTTTTAATGTAATATTTGTTATAAATTTTGTGCAGTAAGTGTCAGCCATCTTGTTAACTGCTACAATAGTTCCATAGATAATACTACGTACATAGCCACTCGTTATGTTCGGCTAACATCTTTGCCCTCACTTTCACCCATTTTCTTTCTTTTTCTTTGCTACCATAGAAACTATGATGAAGATTGGCACTCTGTTTAGCGTTCTTAGCGTTGCCTAAGTCACACAGCCGGCCCGTATTGTCAGCCATCTTAACACGAGTAAAGTGAGCCTTCTGTACTGAACAGCATATTACACATTACCTGATCAGCTTGCGTGGGGGTTTGGCTCTGAAATGGGTAGGAGCTAAACATAACCCTGCGTGAGACACTGGGGTGGGGGGCCTGAACCCCGACATGGCACATCCCAATGGCTGATAGGGGACGCACAGGTGCGAATAAGGCATGGTCAAATAAGCACCCGCGGATCAAATGAGGCTAAAAAGAAAATAGTCAACGGTCTCTAAGGCGGAAGAGGAGGTCTTCCAATGGCTTGAACTAACTCCAAGTCTTACCAAGTTGGTTAGAAGATAGAAGATATGGACCGAATACCCCCCGGGATAAGGGGGTCCTCTTTACTAAGAGCCAACGGCCTCCAAGGAGAGCAGATGAGCGGGTACAGGGTAGGGCACTCTCTTGCCCTTGGAGTGGGAAACTGCTCCTAAAGGCGGATGAACCACTATGGTCAACGGCATAGGATGGAGAAGGCCAGAGGGAAACCACTCCATTAAAGATCCACTGGATATCCTTGTTATGCAGCAATGATGGTGGGCTTTGGAACTAAATGTAATTCCGGAGGTAAAATAGTCCCAGTTCGGATCTCCGGCTGGGTTCAGGGACAAAGCGTGGAAGAAACACAAGAAATATTATCTTAGGAACTTGGAATATACGATCTCTCAACATTTGTGGTAAGCTAGAGAACTTAAAAAAGAAGATGGCTAAACATGACATAGACATATTAGGAGTGAGTGAAATAAAGTGGCCTGGGATGGGGGACTTTTGTAGTGATAACTTTAGGATTATATACTCTGGAGCCAAAGGAAGCCATGCGGGTGTAGGAATAGTATTAACTAAAAAAGTAGGTGTACGAGTTCAGAGCTATGTACAATACAGTGATAGAATAAACCAGTTGACATGATCATAATACAGGTGTACATGCCAACAACGAATCATTCAGATGAAGAAGTGGACCAGGTATATGATCAGTTAGAGGAGTTGATGGATACGATTAAGGACAACGAGAACCTCATTATTCTTGGAGACTGGAACGCCTCTGTTGGTGAAGGAGAAGATGGGTAGACTGTAGGTCAGTATGGTCTTGGAGTAAGAAATTACAGAGGACAACAACTAATAGACTTTTGTAAAGCAAAAGGACTAATAATTACCAACACCTTGTTCAAACAGCCCAAGAGAAGAAGGTACACCTGGACTGCACCTGGAGATAAAGCGAGATATCAAATAGATTATATTATGGTAAGGGAAAGATACCGTAACCAACTCAAACAATGCAAAAGTTATCCAGGGGCTGATGTAGTGAGTGACCACAACCTAGCGTTATTAAAATCTGATTTAAGACTAAGAAAGAAGAGGAAGAACGCGGAAAATATTGCAGATATAATGTGAGGAAACTAAAACAAGACAGAATCAAGGAAAACTATCAAACACTGGTAAAACAGAACGTTGCAGAAATATCCAATGGTACAATAAATGAGAAATGGATGGGCCCTAAACCCTCTATCATAGAAGCTACAAATCAGGTAATAGGGAAAACGACGAAACAAGCACGAGAACCATGGGTTACAGATTATGTGCTTGAATTTATAGGGGAAAGGCGGAAATTTAAAACCTCAAAGAGTGAAGAAGGAATCAGAAACTATAAAAGACTCCGAAACCTAGTCAACAGAGAAGCAAAGAAAGGAAAAACATATAATGTGACAATGCAAAGAAATAGAAGAAAGAATGGAGAAAGGAAACATGGAAACTGCTTATGAATTGATTAAAAAACAATTCAGAACAGTCACTGGTCGTAGAACAGCATATTAGGTGAAAATGGGAAACTGTTGTCTGAGAGCAAAGAAGTGGGAGAAAGATGGAAGCGATACATAGAAACATTATATGAAGATCCTACTGACATAAATGATCTTGAAAATGAATACAACATAACAAGTGATCAACTTGGACCCTGTTTAACAAAAGAATAATATCTTAAGGCTGTGAAAGAATTGAAACCTAATAAAGCACCAGGATGCAATGAAATAACTGGAGAAATGATACAGAGACTGGATAATGAAACATACGGCTATATTTTTAAACTGATCACAGAAATATATGAAACCGGAGAAATTCCAGAAGATTTTAAAAAGCCTCTCGTAATGCCTATACCAAAGAAACCTGGAACTCTAAAATGTGAAGAACATCGCACCTTGAGTCTGTTGTCTCACATGTCAAAAATATTGACAAGAATAATATATAACTGAATAAGCAATAAAATTGAATCACATTTGGCTGAAGATCAGTTTGGATTTAGGCGGAATAGAGGCACACGAGAAGCTATTCTAACGTTACGACAGGTTATAGACAAAATGCTAGACGTAAGACAACCTTTGTTTATTGCATTCGTGGATTTAGAAAACGCTTTTGATAATGTGAACTGGAATATGTTAATGAAGATTATGACTCGTGTTGGTCTAGATTTTAGAGATAGACGAATAGTATATGAACTCTATAACAACCAAAGAGGCACCATAAACATAAATGGTGAAGTACGGGAGGCTTATATAAAGAAAGGAGTACGACAGGGATGTAGTTTGTCGCTGATATAATTTATTTGTGTGATCTCTTTGACATGTCTTAGTCCAGTTTTAAAGTTGCCTTTTTTGTATATTTTCTCTGACACTTTCTAGTCAGATGTTACCGTTGCCACAGAATTTGTTTATGCCCCAGTTGGTCGTCTTAAGTTTAATAAAACCTTGCAAAATGTGATTACATGTTCTTTCACTTCAATTTATTAAACTTAAGAAGAAAGCAAGATAATGGAAAAATTACTTCGTCCGGAACGTTTAAGCATTGATCCGGAATCCAGTAACGCTCAACAAGAATGGAAACATTGGTACAGCACGTTCAAGAACTTCATTTTGGCGTATCAAGTAAGTGACGCTGACAAATTACGCATATTGATCAACCATGTTTCACCTACCCTTTACGAATATATCAATGAAGCCAAAACTTGTAATGACGCCGTTAGTATCTTGGTTAGTTTTTTTTCCAAGCCCGTGAACAAGGTATTTGCCCGACACAAATTGGCAACTAGGAAGCAGCTATCTGGCGAAACTGTATCGATATATATACAGTCTTAAAGCTTCTGAGCAAGGATTGTAATTTTAAAGCTGTTACGGCAGAAGTGAACAGAGACGATTGTATTCGCAATGCTTTTATTGCCGGCCTTCTCGACTCAAGCATTCGTCAGAGGTTATTGGAGAATCCGAATCTTACTCTCGAGGAGGCTTCGATGAAAGCAAAGGCTTGAGAGTCGGCACTGGAACAATCTATGCAGTACCGAGGACCTGCTTTAGTCAATACTGTCCAGGAGCATCGTTTCTCTAGTTGGTCTCACTCAATCGGCAAAAGACGTGAATGTAGCTCGGCGGGTAGTGAAATATCAGGTGGGGTTGTCGCCGCAACAACAAAGAAATGCTACTTCTGTGGACTTAATTATCACAACAAAAACTCTTGTCCAGCAAGGGAGGCCATTTGCCGTGCCTGCTCAAAAATCGGCCACTATGCAAAGGTATGTAAGAGCTCAAAATCTTCAAGCTCCAACAAATCTTGCCATTGTCATACCATACTTTTAGCTTCTATTTCTCCAATGGGTTGTTTATCTAAAGCTATAATACCCATCTGTTTGAATGGCATGAAGACCAACGCTCTAGTTGATACGGGCAGTTCAACAAGTTTTATTTCCGAGAAGCTGGTCCAAGAGCTCAAAGTACCTATTTCTGCTAGTGACCTCACTGTTACTATGGCTTCAACGTCGCTTAGCTCTTTGGTGAAAGGAGCCTGTTCTGTAGATACAAAAATTGAAGAGCACATTTACAAAGATTTTAAACTTAACATTTTGACAGACCTTTGCTCTGACGTCATTTTAGGACATGATATACTTGGCCGTCATTCATCTGTAGAGATTAAGTTTGGGGGTCACAGAGAACCTCTGAGTATCTGCGGATTAACAGTCGCGAAGGTCGAACCTGTTCGACTTTTCCGAAATATACCTCGAGGTTGCAAGCCAATCGCCATAAAGTCCCGACGCCAGACAGCAACTGATACCAAATTCATTGAACAAGAAGTTCAACGACTTTTGAATGAGGATGTTATAGAAGAAAGTTTTTCTCGATGGCGTGCCCAGGTTCTTGTTACCCAATCAGAAAACCACAAGCGCCGTATGGTAGTTGACTATTCATGAACAATAAATCAGTATACCGAGCTAGATGCTTACCCACTCCCACGTATCGAGGATATAGTCAATAAGGTAGCAAATTATGAAGTGTTCAGTTCAGTTAATTTGAAAAACGCCTATCACCATATCCCCATCTGTGAGGAGGATCGCCCTTACTTAGCATTCGAGGCATGCAGTAAACTTTGGCAGTACAAACGGATTCCATTTGGCCCCACAAATGGAGTACCTTGTTTCCAAAGAACAAGAGATATGATCATCAAAAATGAAAGACTTAATGGGGTTACTGCTTACCTAGACGATATCATTGTGGGTGGCAAGACCAAGGAGGAACACGACTACAATTTGAAGAAGTTCCTGAAAGCCGTGCAAAAGTATGAATTCACGATCAAGGAGAAGAAAAGCGTTTATTAGGTCAAAACAATAAAGCTACTGGGTTATATCATCTCGCCCATATCCCGACCGATTGCTCCCATTACCAACTGACACTGCTTCTCTTCGAAGAGCGATGGGCATGTTCGCTCCTTTCGCCAAGATTCTCCCAGAAAATACATAACCTTTCAAGTGGTAGTTTTCCATTAAATGACAAAGCTATTGAAGCATTTAAAGCACTGAAAGATGATGTGAAGAATGCAATGCACTAGTATCAGCTATGTTCACTGTAGAGACTGATGCTTCAGAACACACCATTGGAGCAACACTAACACAAAATGGACGCCCTATTGCGTTCTTCTCTCGCACACTAAACCGATCTGAACAACGACATTCATCCGTGGAGAAAAAAGCACAGGCTATCATTGAATCCGTGAAAAAATGGAGACATTACCTGCTAGGAAGACATTTTCGACTCATCACTGACCAGAAGTCAGTAGCCTTTATGTTTGATACTAGACATCTTGGTAAGGTGAAGAATGGGAAGATACTGCGCTGGAGACTTGAACTCTCGTGCTTTGATTATGAAATACACTGACTGACAGAGCAAATGCAACACCAAGAAGGAGTGGTCAGAACTTTATGCCAATTGCAGGGTAGACTGACGTCACTGAGGTATGCTCATGATGTGAAATGCGCCGCTGTGCTGCGCACGTAGCGAACGATAAATGGGACACGGCGTTGGCGAATGACCCACTTCGTACCGTGATTTCTCAGCCGACAGTCATTGTAGAACGTGTTGTCGTGTGCCAAAGGACACATGTATAGCTAAGAATGCCAGGCCGCCGTCAACGGAGGCATTTCCAGCAGACAGACGACTTTACGAGGGGTATGGTGATCGGGCTGAGAAGGGCAGGTTGGTCGCTTTGTCAAATCGCAGCCGATACCCATAGGGATGTGTCCTCGGTGCAGCGCCTGTGGCGAAGATGGTTGGCGCAGGGACATGTGGCACGTGCGAGGGATCCAGGCGCAGCCCGAGTGACGTCAGCACGCGAGGATCGGCGCATCCTCCGCCAAGCGGTGGCAGCCCCGCACGCCACGTCAACCGCCATTCTTCAGCATGTGCAAGACACCCTGGCTGTTCCAATATCGACCAGAACAATTTCCCGTCGATTGGTTGAAGGAGGCCTGCACTCCCGGCGTCCGCTCAGAAGACTACCATTGACTCCACAGCATAGACGTGCACGCCTGGCATGGTGCCGGGCTAGAACGACTTGCATGAGGGAATGGCGGAACCTCGTGTTCTCCGATGAGTCACGCTTCTGTTCTGTCAGTGATAGTCACCGCAGACGAGTGTGGCGTCGGCGTGGAGAAAGGTCAAATCCGGCAGTAACTGTGGAGCGCCCTACCGCTAGACAACGCGGCATCATGGTTTGGGGCGCTATTGCGTATGATTCCACGTCACCTCTAGTGCGTATTCAAGACACGTTAAATGCCCACCGCTACGTGCAGCATGTGCTGCGGCCGGTGGCACTCCCGTACCTTCAGGGGCTGCCCAATGCTCTGTTTCAGCAGGATAATGCCCGCCCACACACTGCTCGCATCTCCCAACAGGCTCTACGAGGTGTACAGATGCTTCCGTGGCCAGCGTACTCTCCGGATCTCTCACCAATCGAACACGTGTGAGATCTCATTGGACGCCGTTTGCAAACTCTGCCCCAGCCTCGTACGGACGACCAACTGTGGCAAATGGTTGACAGAGAATGGAGAACCATCCCTCAGGACACCGTCCGCACTCTTATTGACTCTGTACCTCGACGTGTTTCTGCGTGCATCGCCGCTCGCGGTGGTCCTACATCCTACTGAGTCGATGCCGTGCGCATTGTGTAACCTGCATATCGGTTTGAAATAAACATCAATTATTCGTCCGTGCCGGCTCTGTTTTTTCCCCAACTTTCATCCCTTTCGAACCACTCCTTCTTGGTGTTGCATTTGCTCTGTCAGTCTGTGTAGTTTACAGACCAGAGCAACATAACGAAGCTGCAGATGCCTTATCCAGAGTTTGTTTGGCTATTGAGTGTTGCGGACCTAAACTTAAAATCCTCCATGAAGCTTTATGTCACCCTGGTATAACACGGCTTAATCACTTTATTAAGTCGAATAACTTGCCTTATTCGCTAGAAGATGTAAAGAAGGTCATTTCAGCTTGTAAAGTTTGTGCTGAATTGAAACCTAGATTCATCACGCATGAAGGTAATCTCGTCAAAGCTACCCGCCCCTTTGAGCGCATCAACATGGATTTTAAGGGACCTCTACCATCCAAATCTAGAAACCGTTATCTCCTCATATTAGTTGATGAATATTCCAGATTCCCCTTCACCTTTCCTTGCCCAGATGTCACCTCGTCCACTGTTATTTCTAAACTTAAGCAACTTTTCTCCATATTTGGATTGCCTTCATATGTTCATTCCGATCGAGGCTCAGCATTCATGTCCCAAGAATTGAAGACGTTCTTCACGGCTGTTGGTGTGGCGACAAGCAGAACGACTCCATACAATCCAAAAGGCAATGGCCAAGCAGAAAAATATGTTGGAGTTGTGTGGAAAACTATAGAACTAGCTTTGAAATCAAGGGGAATGCATATTCAACAGTGGGAAGAAGTTGTACATGATGCCCTCCATGCCGTCAGATCACTGCTGTGTACTACTACCAATGAAACTCCCCACGAGCGGATTTTTAAGCACCAGAGAAAATCTAGTTATGGACACTCAATCCCCTCGTGGCTTCTGACTCCAGGTCCAATACTCCTAAGGAAGCATGTCAGGCAATCTAAGTACGGACCACTCGTGGAAGAAGTTACTCTTCTTGAAGCAAATCCCGAGTATGCTCATATACAACACCAAGATGGAAGGGACTAGAGACCTGGCACCATTGCCTTCTTCAATAGGCATTTCTGAAGAAAGGGGCGAAGAAGATGCCGGAGGAGTAATAGATGGACAACATTCCCATGGAAGCTCAGAACATTGCCACACCCCCTCATCACCCGGATCTTCAGATCCAGCTCCATGCGAGACGGAATCTCCTGAATCATCACGGTCAGAAGAAAGGGGTCCAACCGCCTCTCCCACTCCTGACCAGCTACCGAGATGGAGCACAAGAATCCGTCGCTGTCCGGCCCATCTTAAGGACTACTATCTAGGTGGGAGTGAATGATATAATTTATTTGTGTGATCTTTTTGACATGTCTTAGTCCAGTTTTAAAGTTGCCTTATTTGTATATTTTCTCTGACACTTTCTAGTCAGATGTTACCGTTGCCACAGAATTTGTTTATGCCCCAGTTGGTCGTCTTTAGTTTAATAAAACCTTACAAAAGGTGATTACATGTTCTTTCACTTCAGTCACCAGTGCTGTTCAACCTGTATATTGAGAAAGGCATTGAGAAATGTAAAGAGGATATGGAAGAGATAAAGATAAATGGAGTAGAAATCAAAATGATAAGATTTGCAGATGACATAGCTGTCATAGAGGAGAACGAAGAGAAACTACAAAGTCCACTAATAAGAATGAATAAGATATTGAGAGATAAATATAACATGAAAATTAATACAAAAAGGCCGAAATTATGGTATGCAACTGTCAGCATATTGCAGTCGACATCAGAATTAGTGATATACCACTAAGGCAAATAATTGTCTTTACCTACTTAGGAAGTAAAATCACTCCAGATGGCAAAAGTTCAGTCGACATAAAGAGCAGAATTTCTCAAGCAAAGATTGCTTTTTACAAGAAAAGGATACTACTTACATCAAGGAATTTAAATGTGGAGACCAAGAAGAGATTTATTAAGTGCTAAGTCTGGAGTGTGGCATTGTATGGTTCAGAAACGTGGACTATTAGTGCATGTGATAAGAAACGTTTGGAAGCATTTGAGATGTGGTGCTGGAGGAGGATGCAAAAGATCTCATGGACAGAAAAACTCACCAATGAAGAAGTTCTTCAACAAATAGGTGAAAAAAGATCCTTTTTAGCAACAATAAGAAAGAGAAGAGACCAATTATTTGGCCATCTCTACAGGCACAATGGTTTCATAGTTAATGTCATGGAAGGAATGATTCAAGGTAAAAGAGGAAGAGGAAGACCTAGACTGCAATATTCAAGACAGATCAGAGATGACGTAGGAACAGGCTCATATGTGGAAATGAAGAGATTAGCGGATTACAGAGAAGAGTGGAGAAGAAGAATTGCTGCCAACCAATCTTAGGATTGAGAATTAAAAAGAAAAACAGATACATATTTCATTCCTCCAATTGACCCTATCTAATATTCTTACCCAGATTAATTCCTTAAACCCAGATTCTAAGAGCTATATCCTATATTTTAAGTTGTTTTTGATTACCACCAAAATTCCTCCCGATATCCTTGCTGTATTGGATCTCCTTGATCCATATTGACTCCATACAACACACCCTTCTATCTTTAAGTTTTTCTTGTAATCAGCCCAAGTTTCTACAAGTCCAAGAATATCCATTTCTTCCAGTAGCTCTTTAAAATCTTTGTTTCCTACAGTATTTTGTTCCATATTAACCCATGATACCTTTAACTCTAGTTTATATTCGTAATTCCCTGACTTCTTCTGATCATTCTAGATCTTTCCATTTGTTTTATTTTTACCGTATCCTCTTCCAGAGGTTCAGGCGTTTTTCCATTCGCTTCTCCCTCCCACCCCGCCTTATCAGTCTGTGACTTACTTCTCTTTGCCCCTAAATCTTCTCGTCTTCTTTCTTGAATCGCCTTGCTGACTCCAGGCTTCTGCAGTATCTGCCATCAGCGTTGCCTTGCTCACTTCTGCTCCTTCCTCACACGTTACACTCTGCTGATGTTGGTGTTTGTCGTCTATTTCCTGTAGCTGAACTAGTGTCCATGTGCGCCACCAGCGACCGTCTCCAACGATCGGACGCTGCCCTTTAATGTACGCCTTTAGGCCTTGAAATCTTGCTTTGCCTAGGTGCCTGCGTAAAATGTTTTGTTCCTTGATGACACCATTTTCCATGTCCCTTCTCGCCAAAATTTTCTCACCTTTTGATTTGCTGATATTCCCCAGCAGTATTTCCGTCATCAGGGTTACCCTTCACTTTCCCCACTCTATATGCATCAACTATGTCCAGTTTATCTTCTTTTTACTTTGTATTATTCCTACCTCTTGAAATACTATTTCCGCCTTTCTTTCGTTGTCTCCTTCCAGCACACCATAAATAAAAAGGTTTTTCCACCTGAGCTCTTGGTTAGTCCTGTTTTCAGACCACTTTACTTGCCTCAGTTCCTCCTCTAAATCCCTGACTTTGGTCTTCAGTCGTTCTACTTCCACCGTATTAAGAGCTACTCTCTCTTATATCACCCTTATCTCCTCTTTACCAGACTGTTTTAACTCTTGTATTTCCTTGGCTCGTACTCTAATTAGGTCTCTTGTTTGCTCATCTTGACATACTTCTTTGATCAGTTCCTTAATCATTTCGAATTCTTCCCATCCGATTGCACCAATTGGTCCAGGCCCCATCAATGTTGCCAATACACCATTTCACATTCCACCTTCCTACAGATGCCCTCTACTGCACATCCACTCAATCCACTGTCATTTCGTTCGTCATGTCATTTAAGTGAAGTGAAAGGTGACAAATTTTACGTAGTGTTGACCATCTCCCCTTGTGAGTGGGGACGATAGAACAACACCCACGGTATCCCTTACCTGTCGTTAGAGGCAAATAAGAGGGGCACCGTGGGCTCTGCTCTTTGGAGCGTGGGTTGGCGATCAAGGGGCCCTCAGCTGAGTCTTGGCATTGCTTCCACTTACTTGTGCCATTCTCCTCACTTCCATCTATCCTATCCGACCTCTCTTGGTCAACTCTTGTTCTTTTCTGACCCCGACGGTATTACGTACGGAGGCCTAGGGAGTCTTTCATTTTCACGCCCATCGTGGCCCTTGTCTTCCTTTGGCTGATACCTTCATTTTTCTCTCTGATTAGTGTTATATAGAGGATGGTTGCCTAGTTGTATTTCCTCCTCCTTTTTTCTATTTGCTTTACGTCGCACCGACACAGATATGTCTTACGGCGACGATGGTATAGGAGAGGCCTAGGAACAGGAAGGAAGCGGCCGTGGCCTTAATTAAGGTACAGCCACGGCATTTGCCTGGTGTGAAAATGGGAAACCACGGAAAGCCATCTTCAGGGCTGCCGACAATGGGGCTCGAACCCACTATCTCCCGATTACAGGATACTGATTGAAATAATAACAGTAAGTTATTTATTAGACACCTAATCAATACAAAATCGTCTTGGATGACTTACATAAATTTGTTAACTAATAGTGGTACATGTTTCGCCTTCCCTGAAGGCATCATCAGCCATAGTCTTAACCTTAAATTAAAAATAAGCGTCTAAATAACATGTAATAATGAAATGAATGTTAAAATCTTCAAGAGATTTGAAGTAAAATAACATTAAAAATAACCATGATGGTTTAAAAAATACAATGTGATGAGATATAATAGTCGAAGTATTGACAAAATTAACATTAGAAGGTTGCTAAAATAAGTGCAATGGATAAAACAACAGATTGTTATGCAACAAGTAGTAAGATTGCATAAAGATAAAGTTGATAGTCTGGCGGTTATAATTAGACGATGGCGAAAAATCGTATATAATCAAAGTAAAGAAGAGAGAATAAAAGTCAAAGTTAGTCGAGAGATCCGAAGTTAATCATGATCTTGAAGATAAAAGACGAAAGTCAGAGGCATATGGTGAAGTTGTAGAACACGTTGAGGATATGAAGTTGTAGAATAGAAGTTGAAGAACAGTTTCAAATAGGATGTCTATGGACCATCTCAAAATTTGAAGTAATGCTCAAATGTTGCAAATTGTAGTTATGAATTTCATTGGTTCCGTATTGAAGTGGGATTACAACAAAATTAAATTCTTTCAAGGTCCACCTATTCAATACAATGACGTTTTATTGTGATTTAATCACATGTCAAATAGTCAAATGGTACTAGTTTCGGCATCTATGTGCCATCATCAGCCTTGAGTACAAATTAAAACAAGATATATATTCCTAAAACATATAAAACACATTTTAACACATTATAATATAACATACAATTAATGTGGTGATACATGAAATACGATAAAATTATGATACAATTGGTGTGATATAAAATTCTTAAAATTCCGGCTGTTCGTTACATAATTCAGTCTGTGTGCATCCGGGATAAGTGAAATTTTACAGTTGTATGCTGTCTATGTGAATGACATTTGTTCCTTTAGATATTAGGTGGTTCCAGGGAAGTTTACTTTGATCATGTAAGATCGTGATGTATTTAGAGATGAATTTCCACTTCAATTTGAACCTGAAGGAGAAAATAGCTAAGTTAGATGTTGGAAGCAATGTATGGAAGTTACTAGAAACATTAGAATCGTTGAATGATGATTGACTCACCTTGAGCAGCATGTAAACGTGTTGTTACACAGGCGGAGCCGGACGAAGTGTGTGGGCAACGGTGAAGGAGGCGAGGGGAAGGAAGGAGGCGGAGCACTTGAGGGGGAATGGAACTAAGGCGGGGCGGAAGGATGGGGGTAGTGGGGGTAATTGACGGGAGTGTGTATTCCGGATTACTTGGAAAATCGAACTGTTTTTCGATAGTTTGGTATTTTTAAGCCAATCGATTAAAAGATCAAGAAGGATATTGGGTTTCTCGTAAATCTCATTAAAATTATAATTGGGGTTAAAATATTGGTCGCAGTTGATGTAACAACTTTCAATGATATTCATTGTGGGTCCCTTGTTTACTGTTTGAAGAACTTCCAGATCTTGTTCAATGTCGGTAAATTTGTGATTAGTGGCGTGCATATGTACACCCATGGCGGAGAACTTACTGTGTCTCATCGCGTTGACGTGTTCCGAATATCTAATCATAAAGTTGTGTCCTGTTTGACCTATGTAGGAGCTGCTGCATTCATTGCATTTTAGTCTATATATTCCAGATGTGGAGTAGATACTGGGGGTATTGATTGATGCAGAGTTGTGTTAAATTTCGGAGCTTCTATCGTTAGTTTTGAATAAAATTCTTACGTTGTGTTTTCGGAAAAGTTTGGTGATTTTGTGGACGTCATTATTATAAGTGAAGGTGGTTGAAATATGAGTTTTTTCTTTTCTTTTATGACTTTGGTTTTAGGCCGGTACCTATATTTGTTTATTATTTGTTCTATAAACTGCCTGTTGTACCCATTGAACTTAGCAATTGCCCTTATGGTATTAAGTTCATTATTAAGATCTTTCTTTGCCATGGGTATGGCGAAGGCTCGATATACCATGCTATTGTATGCTGCACGTTTGTGCATTATGGGATGTATGGAATCTTTGTGTATAGTGTTAGCAGTTTGTGTAGGTTTCCTGTATATTTTGTAAGACAGACCAGATGTATTTCTAATAATGGTTATATCTAGAAAATTGATTGCTTTATTGGTTTCTGACTCTAGTGTGAATTTAATGTATGGGTCAATATTATTCAAGTCTTGAAGAGTGGATTCCGCGTTCTTGATTGATTCATCCATAATGACGAATGTGTCGTCCACATATCTAGCCCACATGAGAATATTTGGAAAGTTGTTATTATTGATTTTTGTATGTTCTAATTTATCTAAATAAGTATTAGCCAAAATTCCTGATGAAGGTGATCCCATCGCCAGTCCATTCTGTTGATATATAATTTTGTCGAAAACAAAGAAATTATTGTTGATGACCAGGTTTAGAAGCTGAATGAAATCTTGTATTTCTGGTTTGCTAAGAGAACTATATTTACTTAGATTATTTCCAATGATTTTTGGAAGTTTAGAAATTGGTATGCTCGGGTACATATTTTCTATATCAAAGGAGTGGAGGGAGTGGTTAGGTTGTAGGTTTAATACCTTTAATTTCTCAATCAGTTCAGTAGTGTTTTAATGGATTTGTTGGAGAGAAAGTGATAATTTTTTGTTAGAAAATTTTGAATGAATTGGGATGTTTTGTAGAGTGGACTGGGTCTGTAGTTGATAATGGGTCGGATAGGAATATTAGGTTTGTGAATTTTCGGAAGGGCTTTAACTGTAGGAAGGCCTGGATTCATGGTTATCAGTTTAGATTTTTCATGGTCTGTAAAAAGAAATGTTAAGTTCTTTAAAGTTTGCTTTAGTTGCCTCTGGATTTTTTGGGTAGGATCTTTCTTGATTATTTTAAATGTGTTGTTGTTGAAAAATTCTTTAGTTTTGGATACATAAGCAGTTTTATTCATTAAGACAGTAGCTTTACCTTTATCTGCCTTTGTAATTATTAAGTCATTATGTTTTATTTTACTTTTAAGTTCTGTGATTTGTTTGTGTTCAGAGGTAAATTTGTCGTCATTAGAGTTAATGGAAATAGTTTTCCTACTTACGTTTTCAGCTGTGTCTATCTTATCTAGTTTTCTTTTTATTTCGAATCTAATTTCGTCTTGTTTCTCCAAAGGCATTTTGTTTATTGTAGCTTCTGATTCTATAATCATGTTAGTCATTATGTTTATTTTATTCATGTTAGGCCAGTTTTGGTTAGGGCCTTTTGATAAAATGGCGATTTCTTCTTTATTAAAGTTTACATTGGAAAGGTTAACTACAGGGGGATGAAATTTCTCAATTATATTTTTTGTCAAATTGATTTCTTTAGGTTGATTTACAAGTGAAAACGTTTGTTTCTTCTTTTATAAAATGTTTTCTATCTAAAGTATGCTGTTTTTGCGAAAGAATATCAAACAATTTATTGTCAATTTGACTTTGAAATATGTTCCATTGTGCTATAGAAAGCAGATGAGCTGCTTCAAGGTGAGTTTCATACAATTTGTTATGTAAGAAGGATTTTTTCTTATGTAAAAAACAAATTTCGTTTTCAGCCAAATCTTTTTCGTTTTTTTGTTGAGTTTTGATCAAATGTGGTGCGTAATGCCCGTTGCTCACGGTCAAATTTTTCACCACATTTATTGAACAACTCGTTGTTCAATAAGGAGTGACTGTTGCTAACGGTCAAATTTTACGGAACACCTGATTTGATAAAGTATTTTGTCAAATCATGGTCAAATAGAGCATGTCCTATTTTCATTAAATTATTTGATACAACAGCCAATCACAGCAGTGTATGAGATGAAGTAGCGATCTGGTAGCGGGTCTGTGAAGCTCAAGTTGTAAACAAACATGTCGGGCTGGACGAAAGAAGCAGTCGAAATTTTAATTGAAGAGTATATGAAACATACGTGTTTATATGCAGTTAAGTCTCCACTGTATCATAACAGGAATGCTAGGAGAGATGCGGAGGCAAAAATTGCGCGTGCACTGTGTGAAGTCCGGCCAAACACGGATTCTTCAGAAGTGAAGTCCAAGATCAATGGCCTACGAACACAATTCAACAACGAAAGGTTAGTGCAGTATTATTCCTTCACTTTATTATTATTTTACGATCTGGGAGACGATTGTTCCGTTATTGTAGTTGGTACTCGGCCTGTGATAAATTATTTGAATGATCTATCTCAAGTTCGGTCTAGCCATTCATAGAAAGGCCTATGTTTTCTAAGCAGCAGTAACTATTATACATAGGCCTACTGCATGTGTTTTAATGGATTGACATTACGATTTCAGGAATAAAGTTAACAAACTGAAGAGTGGAATGAGCTCCGATGATGTATACAGGCCATCATTTGTTTGGTATGACAGACTGCTGTTTCTTACTGACCACATCATGCCAAGAAGTAGCAAATCTAACCTTGACATGTCACAGCTCAGTGAAGATGGATTTACTGAGTCTATAGTCTTGGTAAGTGCACTGAATACGAAGTATATTAATCATTTTATGAAATAAATAACTTGCATTCTAATGATCATCATTATAAATATCCCATAAAAGTGAAGCAGAATAAATTAAGAAGCAAGTTAGAAAAGTAAGTAGGCCTAAATAAAGAAACCTTTCTGAAATATTGTTTATTTAAGAGAACAAAAACACTGATGCTTGGTTCTAAGGTTGCTATTGTATAAGCTGTTCATTAAAATAACATTAGACGTTTTAGTGCAGGCAACACTTGTAACAGTTTCATGTGAGAAGAAAGGTAGGGGGATTTTAATGTTGGTGCTTCTTAATCATACTGGTCTCTCTCCTTGCTAGTGGTGCTGATGAGATGAAGTAACAATTGCCATATGTAATTGTAGGAATGATTTGGTTACTGAGTTTAAACACCTGCATTACTGAGCTGCATGTCATTTAGATCTATTAAAATTGTTAAGTAATACTTTATTATATTTACATATATTATCAGACTAATTAACAAAAATGAAACAAGACAGCAAA
Source organism: Anabrus simplex (assembly GCF_040414725.1). NCBI lineage: Eukaryota > Metazoa > Arthropoda > Insecta > Orthoptera > Tettigoniidae > Anabrus > Anabrus simplex. The sequence goes on along the minus strand of NC_090276.1, from coordinate 102,768,917 downwards.
TAGTGAAATCAAAAAAGTGTTTGTTCTGCCTTCAAAATCGGTAGCTGTTCACCCAATGTTCTTGCCACTTCACTTGTCCTATTCTACTAAAATAACCTTTAAAATTATTTGTTATGTTCAGAGGTATTTGAGCTGCTGTGTTTCCACTTTGCCCCTCAGTTCCTTCCATTGACTGACTGTTCCTCCAGTTTCCATGCTGCAGCCTTCCTTCATTTATATTTTCCTGATCTGTGCTGTTCAGACACATGTAAACTGCTTTGTTCTATTCCAGAAGGAAGTTATGCAAAGTACAGGTGACTTGAACAATAGCTCCAACTTTGTCCACTGACAGGTTTATTTTACTTATGGGACATTGGTACTGAGTTTTCACACTTCCATATTTCTGAACCAAATTTCTTGAAATTTTGACAGCTGACTTTAAACTTAGAAACTAACATGTATACAACATTTCATTGAAATTATTCAATTAATTCTCAAAATGTATGCATTTTACTTAAATTATTTTTGCTAATCATGTATTAATCAAAATCTTCCACACACATTAGCAATGCTATTAAAATTTAGTATTTTGATATTACATACCCTCAAACAGGCTTAAGAACTTTACAGAAAGATATCTCAAGTAACTTCAAAGATTTAGCTGTAATAAATTTTAATATCACACATAATATTTTTTAAAAATTTTATGGCTTCTTTCCTACAAATTTTTATTTTTCTTACTCAGAACAAAGAAACCTGAATTTTTGCTCTGTAACTTTGTTCACTGTCTATTTCTGAACATAAATGGAAAATTTCACCCATTTCAGACAAAATGTGATACGTGTGGACTCAGCGAGCTAACAATTCATTGCTTGCTAGTCTCTGGTAGGTAGGCAAAATTCTCAATAACATGCTGTCAGACAACTGAACAGACATCTTGGTATGGCTCTGTGGAGTCCCGCCACGGGCAATGCTTCTATTGTAGAAGCACCAAGAATCTGTTTCTTGGGGACATTTTTTGTGTTCTGGTTTGTGATCTGTAGACCTGTAATGGTACAGGGTAGCATATATTGCATTTTTCATGGCAGGTACATCTGGTAAATGATTCTGAATGACCTGTTTATAGTAACTTGTGAGTTTCTTTATGTTCTCTAAATTCAGTTTAGTAGGGCCACGACCACCCAGTTTTAGGTCTTTAGTGTCCTTTTTTAGTTTAAAAAATGCTGTGGTCATTCTTTGCCACATGGTTAACACTCCTCTTTTACTATTTCCACACCTTTACCATACATTGAAACTTCATTCAGGTGCTGGTGGGTCCTAGCATCTCCATCAGAGAGTACAGTGGTGTATCTCATCTTGCACTCCTGAAGAGATCTCCACATTATATCAGCTGCAGTGACCTCCATTGAACCTGAGGAGCCATCATAATTTTTACAGCATTCACCACTCTTTTTATGATACCCTGAAAGCACCATGAATTCTGGTATATCAGGATCCATTTCATTAGCGATAGTGACACAATAGTAGCAAAATTTTGACAAAACCTCATAGTAAATGATCAGTCCTGTTAAAATATCAGCTACCAGGCCAATGCCATACAATGATGTATGGCCTTGCTTGTGATATGTACCATCATAAGACACAGCAATGTCTATGACACTGGCATTCACTAATGAAGAATCAACATCCTCATGTGCTTTGCGAACATTCATTCTGGACTCCCTAAGCATTTTCATTTTTGCATCTATGACCTCTGTGGCTAGGCCATTCATGTGGCTGGTGAATATCTTGGAGTTCATACAGTGCATACCCATGCATATGCAGAACCTTTCCATATATCTATGGCCTAGCCCCATACTTAGAAAAGCCTCTACACTTTTTCTATTGACATCAAAGGGAGGTCTTTCAGATTTACACTGTACTTTGGCCCTAGGACTGGTATACACCTTGTTGGTACAATGCTTGCATGCACTACATATTACATGCAGCTTGTTTGCCAAACCAAGCTGATATTTTACCACAACATTTAGACTAGCACGGTCACATTCAGGACATTTCAAATTGTTTAATAAATCCTGAAGAGTGCCACTATGTATTAGCATGTAGCTCGAATCACTCTGACCTAGCAGCACAGGTGAAACTGCAGATAATTTCTGCTCAGTTCTAGTTTAATTTGATTGATTTTCAATAGATCTGTTATGAAAAGCAACATTATTACCACTAAGCTGTAAATTAGTGGTAGATTGTCCAACAGTAGCATTGCTACAACTAGGTTCTAAATCAGTAGTAGACTGTGCAACAGTTTGGCCTACCTGATTTTTCAACTCCCTTTTCTTACTCAGGCCTTCACGAGCTGCCTCAAGTTGTTTTTTCCTTTTATTAGATCTTCATTTAGAGGGATACCATCGTGAGCTTGATGTATCCATTTTCGTTTTACCAAGAAATGGAAATTAGTACGGCTGAACACTACTTTGTTTGCAAACACACATTACCCGACTCTACCTGCAATTGAAATTTCTTTTGCTCCATTGTCAATACTCTGTTGGGAAAGGGTTTCATGATGTTTATGGACAGTGAAAAAGCATCATCAGCCACAAAAACAAAGGGAAACTCCTTGTCAGATTCAGGCAGCTGACGAGGAGGAGGTATGACCAGCATTCTGTCATGCATTACTGAAAATAAATCACTTTTCTGAAACACACCCCCATCACTTACACGACCATTAGTTCCAATATCCACATAAATAAATTTATAGGTTGCATCAACCACTGCTAGTAAAATAATGCATTTTGTGCCCTTGTAATTATAATAGTGTGATCCACTTGATTGTGGAGCTGCAAAATGAATATGTTTCCCATCAATTGCTCCCATGCAGTTTGGGAAGTTCCACTTCTCTTCAAATTCTTGAGCAATATTTAACCATTTTTCATTTGTGTCTGGAACCTGAAATGAAAATTAATTCCTTACAGAATTTTGAAGGAAGCTCCATGGTGACGATGGATGATATAGCATTAGATGATGACGGGGCACTGGTAGACCTAGTTCAGGAGTCTGACACAGTCACACCTGCTTCTAGCACAAAGAGTGTGATGAACCAGCCTCCACAAAAAGAAGGTACAAAACATTATATACCCAGTAAAATGGAGTTACTGCATTTAATTTAAAATAACATTCTTAGGAAAGCGTGGTTTCATTAATGATACTTTTAAAATATGAGGGATTTTCCACTTTTCAGGTACATCAATCAGAAAAAGAAAAAAGGTTTCACCTGAGGACCAAGTGCTGGCAAGTGCTAGTCAGGTATTAGCATCCATGTCAGCTTCAGCTGTAGATTCAGAGGAAGCATTTGCAAACTACATTGCTTGTGAGCTCCGTCAAATAAAAAACAAAAGAGTGAAAATTTTAACTAAACAAAAAATACAGAACTTACTTACAGAGGCTCTACTGGAAGAAATGGAGTAAAATATGTCATAAAATAAAATAATTACCTTATGTTGTGATATAATTATTAATAAATATACAGTCCTACTTACAAATAGTCTTTCCTTAATGCATTGTCTATCTCCCTACATGTTTCAGGGATTATACGAGCCAGGGTACCAAAAGGTATTTTTGTAGCATACATGAGGTTTGTATATAATTCACCAGTGGCAAGAAATCGCAGTGTTACATGTAGTCTCATTGCAGCTAGAATAGCTTGCCTCATATTTGTGTCTTTCTTGCTATTCTAGGTCCAACTAACTGGAGCAATTTTTTGAAGTTCCCTTCACTCACTCTTAAGAAATTCCTGTATGATTCAGTGTCCTCTAATCTCAATTCATTCTGGACTAAAGATAACAATCCCCTTCCATCATCCCACCCAAGGTCTGGTCCACCACCTTATAGCTCTCCTCTTCCTACTGTTTTTCCTTTTAATAACTGCACATGCAGCTATTGCAACTAAAGCTGCAATTTGTTTACTATGTACTGATGGCATTTGTGATTTATTCACTGACAGTAGAACATGCTCATCTGACAGCCAAAGAGCAAAACAATCAGTTTCAGTACTTGGGACCTATTCCCACAGAGGTCAGGCCAAACAAATTTAATTCTGAGTTTTGACCAACAGATGGCACTGGTATGAGTTTGAAGAAATATTTTACCGTGTACAACACAACATATTTGATAAAAGATGTTGAGAAATTTTTGTCAAATCTTTTGTCAAATAATTTTACCAAAAATTTGACCGTGAGCAACAGGCATAACGATGTTTTTTAATTGTTCCTTTCAAAAAATTGAGTGTTAAATCATGTGTAATACATTGCTTCAGGAAGTTGATATCTTTGCCTAATTTGGCAACTTTGATTTTTAGGCCCATATATTGATAGGCCTTTCTCTTTGCCTGGTAGGCCGTTTCACTTATAGTTATGAATTTCATTGGTTCCGTATTGAAGTGGGATTACAACAAAATTAAATTCTTTCAAGGTCCACCTATTCAATACAATGACGTTTTATTGTGATTTAATCACATGTCAAATAGTCAAATGGTACTAGTTTCGGCATCTATGTGCCATCATCAGCCTTGAGTACAAATTAAAACAAGATATATATTCCTAAAACATATAAAACACATTTTAACACATTATAAAATAACATACAATTAATGTGGTGATACATGAAATACGATAAAATTATGATACAATTGGTGTGATATAAAATTCTTAAAATTCCGGCTGTTCGTTACATAATTCAGTCTGTATGCATCCGGGATAAGTGAATTTTTACAGTTGTATGCTGTCTATGTGAATGACATTTGTTCCTTTAGATATTAGGTGGTTCCAGGGAAGTTTACTTTGATCATGTAAGATCGTGATGTATTTAGAGATGAATTCCCACTTCAATTTGAACCTGAAGGATAAAATAGCTAAGTTAGATGTTGGAAGCAATGTATGGAAGTTACTAGAAACTAGAACTCACCTTGAGGCAGCTCATCTGCTTTCTATAGCACAATGGAACATATTTCAAAGTCAAATTGACAATAAATTGTTTGATATTCTTTCGCAAAAACAGCTTACCTTAGATAGAAAATTAAACATTTTAAAAAAGAAGAAACAAACGTTTTCATTTGTAAATCTACCTAAAGAAATCAATTTGACAAAAAATATAATTGAGAAATTTCATCCCCTGCAGTTAACCTTTCCAATGTAAACTTTAATAAAGAAGAAATCGCCATTTTATCAAAAGGCCCTAACCAAAACTGGCCTAACATGAATAAAATAAACATAATGACTAACATGATTATAGAATCAGAAGCTACAATAAACAAAATGCCTTTGGAGAAACAAGACGAAATTAGATTCGAAATAAAAAGAAAACTAGATAAGATAGGCACAGCTGAAAACGTAAGTAGGAAAACTATTTCCATTAACTCTAATGACGACAAATTTACCTCTGAACACAAACAAATCACAGAACTTAAAAGTAAAATAAAACATAATGACTTAATAATATTACAAAGGCAGATAAAGGTAAAGCTACTGTCTTAATGAATAAAACTGCTTATGTATCCAAAACTAAAGAATTTTTCAACAACAACACTTTTAAAATAATCAAGAAAGATCCTACCCAAAAAATCCAGAGGCAACTAAAGCAAACTTTAAAGAACTTAACATTTCTTTTTACAGACCATGAAAAATCTAAACTGATAACCATGAATCCAGGCCTTCCTACAGTTAAAGCCCTTCCGAAAATTCACAAACCTAATATTCCTATCCGACCCATTATCAACTACAGACCCGGTCCACTCTACAAAGCATCCCAATTCATTCAAAATTTTCTAACAAAAAATTATCACTTTCTCTCCAACAAATCCATTAAAAACACTACTGAACTGATTGAGAAATTAAAGGTATTAAACCTTTCTCTCCAACAAATCCATTAAAAACACTACTGAACTGATTGAGAATTTAAAGGTATTAAACCTACAACCTAACCACTCCCTCCACTCCTTTGATATAGAAAATATGTACCCGAGCATACCAATTTCTAAACTTCCAAAAATCATTGACAATAATCTAAGTAAATATAGTTCTCTTAGCAAACCAGAAATACAAGATTTCATTCAGCTTCTAAACCTGGTCATCAACAATAATTTCTTTGTTTTCGACAAAATTATATATCAACAGAATGGACTGGCGATGGGATCACCTTCATCAGGAATTTTGGCTAATATTTATTTAGATAACTTAGAACATACAAAAATCAATAACAACAACTTTCCAAATATTCTCATGTGAGCTAGATATGTGGACGACACATTCGTCATTATGGTTGAATCCATCAAGAACGCGGAATCCACTCTTCAAGACTTGAATAATATTGACCCATACATTAAATTCACACTAGAGTCAGAAACCAATAAAGCAATCAATTTTCTAGATATAACCATTATTAGAAATACATCTGGTCTGTCTTACAAAATATACAGGAAACCTACACAAACTGCTAACACTATACACAAAGATTCCATACATCCCATAATGCACAAACGTGCAGCATACAATAGCATGGTATATCGAGCCTTCGCCATACCCATGGCAAAGAAAGATCTTAATAATGAACTTAATACCATAAGGGCAATTGCTAAGTTCAATGGGTACAACAGGCAGTTTATAGAACAAATAATAAACAAATATAGATACCGGCCTAAAACCAAAGTCATAAAAGAAAAAGAAAAAACTCATATTTCAACCACCTTCACTTATAATAATGACGTCCACAAAATCACCAAACTTTTCCGAAAACACAACGTAAGAATTTTATTCAAAACTAACGATAGAAGCTCCGAAATTTTACACAACTCTGCATCAATCAATACCCCCAGTATCTACTCCAAATCTGGAATATATAGACTAAAATGCAATGAATGCAGCAGCTCCTACATAGGTCAAACAGGACACAACTTTATGATTAGATATTCGGATCACGTCAACGCGATGAGACACAGTAAGTTCTCCGCCATGGGTGTACATATGCACGCCACTAATCACAAATTTACCGACATTGAACAAGATCTGGAAGTTCTTCAAACAGTAAACAAGGGACCCACAATGAATATCATTGAAAGTTGTTACATCAACTGCGACCAATACTTTAACCCCAATTATAATTTTAATGAGATTTACGAGAAACCCAATATCCTTTTTGATCTTTTAATCGATTGGCTTAAAAATACCAAACTATCGAAAAACAGTTCGATTTTCCAAGTAATCCGGAATACACACTCCCGTCAATTACCCCCACTACCCCCATCCCTCCGCCCCGCCTTAGTTCCATTCCCCCGCAAGTGCTCCGCCTCCCTCCTTCCCCTCGCCTCCTTTACCGTTGCCCACACACTTCGTCCGGCTCCGTCTGTGTAACAACACGTTTACATGCTGCTCAAGGTGAGTCAATCATCATTCAACGATTCTAATGTTTCTAGTAACTTCCATACATTGCTTCCAACATCTAACTTAGCTATTTTATCCTTCAGGTTCAAATTGAAGTGGGAATTCATCTCTAAATACATCACGATCTTACATGATCAAAGTAAACTTCCCTGGAACCACCTAATATCTAAAGGAACAAATGTCATTCACATAGACAGCATACAACTGTAAAAATTCACTTATCCCGGATGCACACAGACTGAATTATGTAACGAACAGCCGGAATTTTAAGAATTTTATATCACACCAATTGTATCATAATTTTATCGTATTTCATGTATCACCACATTAATTGTATGTTATATTATAATGTGTTAAAATGTGTTTTATATGTTTTAGGAATATATATCTTGTTTTAATTTGTACTCAAGGCTGATGATGGCACATAGATGCCGAAACTAGTACCATTTGACTATTTGACATGTGATTAAATCACAATAAAACGTCATTGTATTGAATAGGTGGACCTTGAAAGAATTTAATTTTGTTGTAATCCCACTTCAATACGGAACCAATGAAATTCATAACTACAATTTGCAACATTTGAGCATTACTTCAAATTTTGAGATGGTCCATAGACATCCTATTTGAAACTGTTCTTCAACTTCTATTCTACAACTTCATATCCTCAACGTGTTCTACAACTTCACCATATGCCTCTGACTTTCGTCTTTTATCTTCAAGATCATGATTAACTTCGGATCTCTCGACTAACTTTGACTTTTATTCTCTCTTCTTTACTTTGATAATATACGATTTTTCGCCATCGTCTAATTATAACCGCCAGACTATCAACTTTATCTTTATGCAATCTTACTACTTGTTGTATAACAATCTGTTGTTTTATCCATTGCACTTATTTTAGCAACCTTCTAATGTTAATTTTGTTAATACTTCCACTATTATATCTCATCACATTGTATTTTTAAACCATCATTGTTATTTTTAATATTATTTTTCTTCAAATCTCTTCAAGATTTTAAAATTCATTTCATTATTACATGTTATTTAGACGTTTATTTTTAATTTAAGGTTAAGACTATGGCTGATAATGCCTTCAGGGAAGGCGAAACATGTACCACTATTAGTTAACAAATTTATGTAAATCATCCAAGACGATTTTGTATTGATTAGGTGGTCTAATATATAACTTACTGTTATTATTTCTTTCAAATATCATCAATACGGCCAAAAATGATATTTATTATATGTAATAATACTGGATACTGGCCGCACTTAGTAATTCTTCTTAAAACTATAATCAACACCGCCACAGATGGAATATGACGTCATTCCCAGCAGTCAAGAGAACTGCAATCCATTACCATCTCATGCAGAATAACAACACTCTCACCGGCGCGGACTTGGCACTTCAAATGCACTGCAGTCTCGATCTCAAGGCGCTAACTACACAGATCAGTTTAATAATAATGTTATTTGCTTTGCGTCCCACTAACTACTTTTTAAGGTCTTCGGAGACGCCGAGGTGCCGGAATTTACTCCCGCAGGAGTTCTTTTACGTGCCAGTAAATCTACCGACACGGGGCTGTCGTATTTGAGCACCTTCAAATACCATCGGACTGAGCCAGGATCGAACCTGCCAAGTTGGATTTAGAAGGCCAGCGCCTTAACCGTATGAGCCACTCAGCCCAGCGCAGATCAGTTTAATAGTTTGACACTGGCCGCACACAACGAAACACACCACTAGCTCGAGGTATCCTCTTGACCACGGGGCATTTAGGTAGCTCTTAAACGACCACCCTTGGACGAATTCTGTTCTCGTCTGACCCCCTCCCTTTCTTTAGATGATAGTTGCATTCTTAGAAGGATTCGTCCATTTCCATTTCCTTTCCTGTTCATTGTTAAGAGTGGATGGTTTTGGTTGTATGTTCAAGTACGAAGAGCGTGCCCTATCTTGACGACCACCGTTTGCAGGTCGAGCACACACTCCAGTACACCATTAAACTCAAATAACATAATTGCCTCTGATAGCTTAGCTTACTCTGGCCATTCTCACAAACTATCGTGCCTACATTTGTGAAACTTTGACTAAATTTGCTTTTAATGTGTGATAAAATCGTCTGGAAACTGACGATCAAACTTTCAGAAAAGATAGACACACTTTCATTTCAGAAGTGTGTTATTTTAGGATTGTTTTTCGAATTTGTTACATAATGGAATAAATACTGAAATACCCGAGTATTTTATGTGCATTAATATTTCAGCACGAAACTATTAAACAAAGAAATTTCTTAAGGGCTTAAATGAAAATAACACAATGACATAATCATAAAAGGCGATGAAGTAGTCACAGAGGATTGACGTTGCCAATAAAACATTGAATGTATGAGGGGAGGTGGGATTTTCAGTTATCTCACGCTGTGGCAAGACACGTTATTACAAAGTGCCAGGGGGCTTCCTGTTCTAATAACTTCATTTTGTGATATGTCAGACTTGTTACATGTTTCGTCTGATTAATGATACGGGGGGGGGGGGGATATTATTCCCCTTAAAATAGTTACCACCAGCCTCATGTTATAAGCCAGTGAATATGCGGAAGATTTCTTATTCCATGTCTAGTATAGAACCTGTTCGTTATTCTTCAAGTTTATTTACTTACATGTATCATCTTCTTCCTTGTTTCAGAGTCAGAAGAAGATAACTTGATTATCTGTATGTAAGTACCGCAATGTTTATATCTTCACTACATAGTCGCGTAAAATGTATACAAATCCTTGTAAATTATTATGCCCCTCCCTACTAGAATCTTATTTTACGTCATGTCATTTAAGTAGAGTGAATGGTACACAGTTTTATTTAATCAACATTGATTTGCTTATAGTGCTGTTTCTCAGGTGCTCTCCCCCCTGTGGGTGCGGGCGGTAGAATAACACCCACGGTATCTCCTGCCAGTCGTAAGAGGCGACTAAAAGGGGCCTCATGGGCTCTGAACTTTGGAGCGTGGGTTGGCGACCACGGGGCCCACAGCTGAGTCCCGTCATTGCTTCCACTTACTTGTGCCAGGCTCCTCACTTTCATCTGTTCTATCCGACCTCTCTTGGTCAATTCTTGTTCTTTTCCGACCCCGACGCTATTAGGTTTGCGAGGGCTAGGGAGTCTTTCATTTTCATGCCCTTCGTGGCCCTTGTCTTCCTTTGGCCAATATCTTCATTTTTTGAAGTGTCGGATTCCTTCCTATTTTCGCTCTGATTGGTGTTATATAGAGGATGGTTGCCTAGTTGTACTTCCTCTTAAAACAATAATCACCACCAGCACCTCTCAGGTGCTCTTGTCTGTTCTCCCTCTCTGCATGGGGGCAGTAGCCTGTCGTAAGAGGCAACTATAAGGCACTCCAGGGGCTGCTAAATTCAGAGCATGGCTTGGCAACCATAGCCCTTAGCTTAGTCCTGGCATTCCGCGAGACTCCTCACTTTCATACCCGACATCCCCTTTGCCATCCCTAAAGATCTTAGAGCTTTTGTGGCCTGGAGAGTCTTTCTCTTTCATTCCCTTCATGGCCCAAGTCTTTTCTTGACAAATACCTTCATTTTTCGAAATGTTGGGCTCATCTAGTTCACTTCCCCTTAAAACAATAAACATTACTACCTCCTCATTCTAGAGGAAACAGGCAAATAAAGAAAATTACCTTTACATGAGTTACTTTACAAGTAACGTATCATTGCTGAGAAGGGCGCTTTTTATCACGGAAGAGGCAGAATTATCTCAGAAAATTCCTGTAAGAGAAACAAGTCAAATTAAGACTTAATAACAAAACTAATTGTTACTATATCGCCATCACGCCGAACACCGTTTGGAGCGAGAGCTCGAATGAATTGGATCCGCTTTCTGAGAAGGGAAGCAATGTATCCCAGTTCGATGTGCAAGTGAAGCAAACAACCAATCGTATGCAGGATTCAACTGGAACCAAAAGTGTGGTATGTTTGCCAGAACGCCAAAAACAAGGTTTCCTTCTGGTGTCGTTCCCACACTCCTTGGCATAAACCATACACATCAAACAAGTTCTTTTTCTGACATCAGAAAGACGTGAGAATGGAAAAGAGTGGTCCAACATTTTTCACGGTTATATTTTATTGCGCCTAACGAAAAATCTGTTCCCTTGTAAAAAAAACCCTGCAGAACAACCTCTTTACACACATAGCCACAAAAATAATCTTAAATTTATTTTATTAACCAGTACAGAGCTCAGAAGCTTGACTTCGGCCCCCTCTAGGGACACCATGAGGTTGTGTGCCTTTATCCATGCTAGATTGGCCTCGGTGTAGGGCCACATTGCCTGAGACATGCCTGTGCTCTTTATGTTCATTACTATTGTTCTACTTCCGTTCTATTCTCACCTTCTTAAAGTTTATTGCTCTTTCTATCAAAACAACTTCTCTGCCTCGGATAGTAAAGTTCAGCGGAGGTTTTACCCTCCCACAATCACAAGTTTCGGGTCGTGGCGAGGTGATGCATGGTTACTGGGAGAGTAGTTCTTAGCGACCCTCTCCAGTCACACTTTCCACTTACTTGTGCAAGGCTCCTCCCTTTCATCTATCCTATCCGACCTCCCTTGGTCAACTCTTGTTCTTTTCCGACCCCGACGCTATTAGGTTTGTGAGGGCTAGGGAGTCTTTCATTTTCACACCCTTGTCTTTCTTTGGCCGATATCTTCATTTTTCGAAGTGTCGGATCCCTTCCATTTTTCTCTCTGATTAGTGTTATATAGAGGATGGTTGCCTAGTTGTACTTCCTCTTAAAACAATAATCACCACCAGCACACACATTGGCCCTATTGCAGTCGAACTGCGATAGTTACCACTGTCGCCCACCTGCGGCCGACGAGAAAGACAGGCCGCGGCGCGCACATCATACACTGAATGTGGCCGGTCTTACTGTAGAGAATGCATCCCCAGGCTCACGCGAGAGACTATCGTAGCGCGGTAAGTAAAATACATTTCAGCGCATTTTAACCTACTAAAAGAACACTACTGAACTACAGATCAAATGAAACGTAGTGTCTCTTACTATCCTTGGTTGAACAAAAACTAAAAATAACATTCATGTAGGGAATATCTTATTGAATCCAGGGTGAGAGGTAGGCCTATTGTAAGCTATTTACCTGGCTTCAGCATCATATCTAATACTTAAATTATCTTCCCTTCCTGAAAGTTATCTTGGAACCACCCTATTCAATTAGAAATTAAATGAAACATAGTGTCTCTTACTAGCCTTGGAAGACAAAAACTAAAAATCATACTGCAGTAAAAAATACACAGTCATAGAAATTTAATATTGCTCATGAAACTGGTGATTGATTGATTGATTGATTGATTGATTGATTGATTGATTGATTGATTGATTGATTGATTGATTGATTGATTGATTGATTGATTGATTGATTGATTGATTGATTGATTGATTGATTGATTGATTGATTGATTGATTGATTGATTGATTGATTGATTGATTGATTGATTGATTGATTGATTGATTGATTGATTGATTGATTGATTGATTGATTGATTGATTGATTGATTGATTGATTGATTGATTGATTGATTGATTGATTGATTGATTGATTGATTGATTGATTGATTGATTGATTGATTGATTGATTGATTGATTGATTGATTGATTGATTGATTGATTGATTGATTGATTGATTGATTGATTGATTGATTGATTGATTGATTGATTGATTGATTGATTGATTGATTGATTGATTGATTGATTGATTGATTGATTGATTGATTGATTGATTGATTGATTGATTGATTGATTGATTGATTGATTGATTGATTGATTGATTGATTGATTGATTGATTGATTGATTGATTGATTGATTGATTGATTGATTGATTGATTGATTGATTGATTGATTGATTGATTGATTGATTGATTGATTGATTGATTGATTGATTGATTGATTGATTGATTGATTGATTGATTGATTGATTGATTGATTGATTGATTGATTGATTGATTGATTGATTGATTGATTGATTGATTGATTGATTGATTGATTGATTGATTGATTGATTGATTGATTGATTGATTGACCCTAATTAAGCCTATGTTTACAACAACATTTGTGTAAGAAATATCTTATTGAATCCAGGGTGAAAGGTAGGCCTATTGTAAGCTATTTACCTGGCTTCAGCATCATATCTAATACTTAAATTATGCTCCCTTCCTGAAAGTTATCTTGGAACCACCCTATTCAATTAGAAATTAAATGAAACATAGTGTCTCTTACTAGACTAAAAATCTTACTGCAGTAAAAGTATACACAGTCATAGAAATCAAATGTTGCTAATGAAACTGGTTAATGTACAAGTAAGCCTATATTTACAATAGAATTCTTGTAAGAAATATCTTATTGAATGCAGGATCAGATGTAGGCCTATAGTAAGCTATTTACAAGTCTTACATTTGTTTCACTCCGTGTCTGGGTTCAACATCATACTTAATGCTTCAGTTTTTCTATCTTCCTCAAAGTCATCTTGGAACAACATGGTTTATCATTTGACTTTTTCTCAAAATTATTGAGTAGAATTTTGTTTGTACAGAGAGACACTTTCAAGTTTGTTTAACGGTGTGTTGTTAAGAGAACACTTACATTCAGCATTATGTCTGATTTCTCTAATTTTGACAAACTTATCTTTGAGCAACAAAGAGTTATTTCACACATGACATAAAATATTGAATGAAATCTTTTACAAGTAGAGAGACTGTATGCCACACCAATTCAACTGTAAATACAACTACCTCAGATGGCAAAGTGAGTTTACCCCTATCCAGTTCCTTAACAAAATCATATGATGGATCTACCTCAACTTCCTTACTTAACTGAAGCCAAACACTACATATATCACATTTAGACTTTTGTAAAATCTTTCTAGCTGCATACCCTCCTATATAGGTCAGTATGGGCAAAGTATTATAAGGAATAACATCCATTTCGAATGGTACATCCAGAATTTCAGATAGTAGTTGTAAATCAATATTTCAATCTTGCTTCTCTTTAACAAGGATCAAGGTTTTTAAGCTTATATAACCATTTTGAGCTGCAAACAGTACATCATTTTTGAACCTTAGTTTCCTTTCATTTTCTAGAACCTGAATGTAAGTAATGTAGTAATTGGCACCACTTAGCTGTCTGTAGGATCCAAAACGACCTTCTAGGCTGTCACTTTGAAAGTTACCCAACAAGATATAATCCACCCTATATTTGTCGAACAAATATGGAATGATCTGAAGAAAAGATTCAGTTGTTACAATCAAGGACTGAAAGGTTTGTGATGTTAAAGCATCACTCGATCGAACTGAGGCCCTCCAAATTTTCAGCCACTGACACATGCCACTTAAGAACTGAACCTGCTCATCTGTTAGTTTTCTAATTGCTTTCCTAATGGGATCATTGAATCTTTTCCCTTCTAATGCACTTTTAACATTAACTGTCGTCCACCAGTTCACAATAATTTGTAGAAAGATGACAGTCTGGTTTATCTCTTCAGAAACTCCAGGAATTGTAGCCACCACATCAAAATACTTAAATGACAACTGTGGCTGTATATATACCTTGTCCATCAACAGAGAAACAAAGAGCTCATGTTCTTTTAAATGCTTAACCCTGTCTTCCAAGTAGGAACTGCTTTGTAGTGAAGAGTTCACTAGCTGATAATTACAAATAAGTTTCTGTAAGGTACGAGGATGTGGTAAAAACATTAAATCACATTTTCGAAGAGCATTGTATGCGGAGACTGAATAAATATATAAACAAGATGCTACTATCATAGTTCTGTTACCATATTGTCTGTTGTTTTTTGAGATCTGCGACACATTAAGTTGTTCTACTATAAACTTTAACTGTTCGTTGTCATCATAATTGGGAATAGTTTGCAAAAGTTGAATAGCACAGTCAACCTTATCCCTAATATTAGGCACTATTTCTCCCTTTTCCACCTTTGACATAATAATTTCTAGAGCGTTAATAGAGTTCAATATCTTAATGTTTTTGAAGGAAGCATTTACACTGAAGTCATTACCGGTATTTTTATATTTACACTGAATGTCAAATCTTCCAGTACAGTGATAAAGGAGGTAACACATGGCATTCCCCTGTCAACTGCCAGGAGACAAATAAATAATTTCCCCTCATGCTTAATTACAGTCCGCTTATTGGAATAAACTTGCTGGGTTTCTAGAAATAAACTAATATCGTTCAGACACTTCAATGAATCCTCTGTCAGGTAAATTTTATTGGATTCGATACTATCCTGAATAGCTGTTCGAAGATTATTCTCTTCTACATCAGCAAGACGTCTTACTTTGGGAGTGAACTTCGGACAATATGAAGGTGTATTTGGAAAAAATAGTTGGCACAGCATTTTCAGTCAGTTTCGGAATTATTCATGGAAACTCTCTCAGTTCTCCTTTAACTGTAAGCCTGTCCACTCGAATTATGCACGACTCATCAAAAGGTTTTATGCATACTATTGGGTTTTTCAGTTTAGAAAAATCTGTCGGAATGTAACGAAGCAATAGCTTACGGCGGCTTTCATCCGTCGGTAAAGAAAAAGTCGATGTTTTTTCAGTTTCAGTGTCATAACTAGACCGACAGCCGAAGACACTACAGCGACGAGGCATTTTCATATATCTGTAATTAAATAGGATATAAATGTATTACCTCTAAATCCTCAGCACTAGAGTTGTAACTTATCCAACTTGTGTAGTGCAGCCCAACATTGCAGAATGAAGTGAAGAACGATGAGGTTTTACACACATTTTTGTAAATAAATACTTACTTACATGACCGCACACAACACTATGAATTTAAGAAACTGTTGCACAACACTAACATATTCAAATAAACACAAAAAATCTCCGTTATTTCCTTCCATAATCCACAATAAACTAGCAATAACACTGCAAGAACACATGTAATAACCGGCTTCACTACACCATTGCTGGGACTGGACTTGTCACGTGACTTTAGCGGCCCATGGCCTATCTCTCACGTCGGCCTCTTGCCCAGCTGAGTTACGTCAATTGATATATGCGTATATGCGGCCTCCATAGACGCACAAACTGTCTAACGGAATCTCGTTTGATACATGGACATGACAGGACTGTGAGAGAATATCGTCTTTATTCTAAAGATAGAGTAGCTGTGGGTGGCGCGGCGACTGTAGGCGTTTGTACCCTAGTTCGCTCCGACATCTTCAGCGACCCCCTGTGGGTGGGGGCGGTAGAATAACACCCACGGTATTCCCTGCCTGTCGTCAGAGGCGACTAAAAGGGCCCTCAGGGGCTCTGAAACAATAATCACCACCACCACCATCTTCAGGGATGAAGTACCGCTCCGTATTCAGCTTGATGCAGTTGCAGTTCGCACTCTGTTGCCAGTAATGACAGCGGTGTGCAGCGTGTACATTCCACCGGAATACGATCTTCAAATAAATGCACTATAAGATTTGATCGCTCAGTTACCTCCTCCAATACTCATGCTGGGAGACGTGAATGCCCGTAACACACTTGGGGTTCTCCGTTTTTCTGTCTTCGGGGTGTGGGGAATGCCCGAGCGATTGATAAACCTGTTCGAAATTTGCGTGCTTAATACAGGGGAACTGACACATTTAAGCAGGGCACATAGCACATCCTTACAGCTAGATGTCACTTTGTTGAGCCGTGTGCTAGTTTCCCTGCTATGGCGGGAAGTACGCGACAACCTCTGTGATAGCTGCAACTTCCCGATAATTGTATCTCTCTTGAATGAAAGACAGACCGAACTACCCAAGCGGTGATTACTTCGGCGGGCAAATTGGACAGAATTTTCCAAACCCGCAGTGATGGCTGATAATATGCTGGAGTTTGTTGAGGACCGTGTTTCTTTCATTACTACAGGAATTCTAGCAGCTGCAGAGGAATCAATTCCTTCCTCGTCCGGTATTCCTCGCCGGATGCGGATCCCATAGTGGACAGACGAAATATCAGCGGCCATACGTGATGGCCGACGGGCATTTAAGCATTACTGTCGGAGTCGTACGAAGTAAAATCATATCACATTTAAGCGTGAAGGCCTGTTATTTGATTCCAGAAAGTAAGAAAGTTACATGGGAAAAATATGTGTCCTTCATAACGGCACATAATCCGTCATCACAAGTGTGGATAAAACTCCACCCTATTGCCGGAGTACAGAATGTGCCCTCAGTCCAGGAATATCAATTAACGGAGATGTAGTTACGATTCCTTCAGCCTACAGACCACATCGCTTCACATTTCGCATCTACTTCCAGGTCTGGGAGATACGACTCTGCATTTCTTCCAATTAAGCGCGAAACAGAGGCACACCATCTTTAATTTGCCTCTAGTGCTTCGGATCGCTACAACGTGCCTTTCACGGATTGGATGTTGCTCGTACATTCGCACTATGCAGAGACACGGCTCCTGGACCGGACAAAATCCACAAGCAAATTCTGAAGCATTTGAGTGACAGAGGTCTCCAAGATATCCACACCCTAATCAACAAAATATGGAGTGAGGGAGTGTTTCCATCTCAATGGCGTTAGGGAACTGTGATAACAATTCCCAAGCCAGGTAAAGATCCAAAAATTCTGGATAGTTATAGGCCAATAAGCCTTAAAATGGCCTTTATAAGTGATTTGAGAGGATGGTCAACCGCCGTCTTGTATGGGCCATGGAAAAGGAAGGCCCCCTTGTCCAAATACCAGTGTGGTTTCCGCTCTCATCGGTCTGGCACTGATCATCTGGTCAGACTGGAGAGCGACATTCAGGAGGCCTTTCGACGGAAGGAACACCTAGTCGCCGTGCTTTTGACCTGGAGAAAGGTTACGATACTACCTGGCGATGTGCAATTCCTCAACTCAACACCAGTGGAGATTTCGAGGAAATTTGCCAACGTTTACTGAGAATTTCATGTCCCTTCGGCTTTTCCGAGTCCGAGTAGGGAATGCATTTTCTCTTGATTACTTTCAGGAAAATGGAGTACATCAGGGATCTGTATCTAATCTCACGCTGTTCGCAATCGCCATCAACGGCATAGTTGCCGCTTCTGGTCCCGCATCCGTTCCATCGCTATATGTAGACGACTTACCTCTATATTACAGCAAGCTATTAACTGAGTCGAGAGATGGGCCCTGCAGCGTAGTTCTCGATTTTCAGCGGTGAAACATCAGTTGTACACTTCTGTCGACGTCGGATCGTACATCCTGAATCAGAGCTCCGTTTGCGAAACAGTGTCTTACCACTGGTAGACACCTGCAGATTCCTGGGTCTCCTTTTCCCCCTCCCCCCTGTGGGTGGGGGCTGTAGAATAACACCCACAGTATCCCCTGCCTGTCGTAAGAGGCGACAAAAAGGGGCCCCAGGGGCTCTGAACTTTGGAGCGTGGGTTGGCGACCACGAGGCCCTTAGCTGAGTCCTGGCATTGCTTCCACTTACTTGTGCCAGGCTCCTCACTTTAATCTATCCTACCCGACCTCACTTGGTCAAATATTCTTCTTTTCTGACCCGGACGCTATTAGGTTTGCGAGGGCTTGGGAGTCTTTCATTTTCATGCCCTTCGTGGCCCTTGTCTTTCTTTGGCCGATACTTTCATTTTTCGAAGTGTCGGACCCCTTACATTTTTCTCTCTAATTAGTATTATATAGAGTATGGTTGCCTAGTTGTACTTCCTCTTAAAACAATAATCACCCACCACCACCTTTTCCCCCTGTGGGTAGGGGCGATAGGATAACACCCATGGTGTCCCCTGCCGGTCGTAAGAGGCGATTAAAAGGGGCCTCACGGGCTCTTAACTTTGGAGCATGGGTTGGCGACCATGTGGCTCTCAGCTGAGTCCTGGCATTGCTTCCACTTATTTGTGCCAGGCTCCTCACTTTCATCTATCCTATCCGACCTTCCTTGGTCAAGTCTTGTTCTTTTCCGACCCCGAGGGTATTACGTATGAAGGCCTAGGGTGTCTTCCATTTTCATGCCCTTCGTGGCCCTTGTCTTCCTTTGACCGATACCTTCATTTTTCGAAGCGTCGTACCCCTCCTATTCTTTCTCTCTGATTAGTGTTATATAGAGGATGGTTGTCTAGTTGTACTTCCTCTTAAAACAATAATCACCACCTCCTGGGTCTCCATTTGGTAAGAGACTAACGTGGCAGACCCACATCCGTCAGTTGAAGGTTGCTCGCATGCGGTGCTACTACGTTTTCACACGCCTGCGGCTGTGGAAGTGCGGCTTATGGCTCAGCATCAGTATCTACGCTCAGTATTCACCATAGTGGAGTTTTCCTGGTAATGGGAGATTTCCGCATTAGCCCCATTCCCTGCCTACTCGCTGAAAGGGGAGTTCCATCTTTACGGACAAGGAGGCAGCAGTTACTCCTCACGTGCATCCATGCTATCAATGCTTATTTAGTACTCAATACCAGCAGAGGTACCATACCGGCCGAATGACACGCGGCCGGTTGGGTTTGGTAATGATAGCTTGTGTCGTGATTTAAATATAAATATCGGTGGTTGCCTTGAACAAACTTTTAACGAGGTACCCCCCGTTGGTTTCGCGATCAGATATACGTCTAGATCTACTCCATGGACCCAAGGTGAACACGGATTGCTCAGTTTATCGGAGCTGTTTCAATCAATCTATCACTACTGATCTGCATTTAGGGCAGTCGCCCAGGTGGCAGATTCCCTATCTGTTGCTTTCCTAGCCTTTTCTTAAATGATTTCCAAGAAATTGGAAATTTATTGAACGTCTCCCTTGGTAAGTTATTCCAATTCCTAACTCCCCTTCCTATAAATGAATATTTGCCCCAGTTTGTCCTCTTGAATTCCAACTTTATCTTCATATTGTGATATGTCCTACTTTTATAAACGCCACTCAATCTTATTCGTCTACTACTGTAATGTCATTCCACGCCATCTCTCCGCTGACAGCTCGGAACATACCACTTAGTCGAGCAGCTCTTCTTCTTTCTCTCAATTCTTCCCAACCCAAACATTGCAACATTTTTGTAACGCTACTCTTTTGTCGGAAATCACCCAGAACAAATTGAGCTGCTTTTCTTTGGAATTTTTCCAGTTCTTGAATCGGATAATCCTGGTGAGGGTCCCATACACTGGAACCATACTCTAGTTGGGGTCTTACCAGAGACTTATATGCATTCTCCTTTACATCTTTACTACAATCCCTAAACACCCTCATAACCATGTGCAGAGATCTGTACCCTTTATTTACAATCCCATTTATGTGATTACCCCAATGAAGATCTTTCCTTATATTAACTCCTAGATACTTACAGTGATCCCCGAAAGGAACTTTCACCCCATCAACGCAGTAATTAAAACTGAGAGGACTTTTCCTATTTGTGAAACTCACAACCTGGCTTTTAACCCCGTTTATCAACATACCTTTGCCTGCTGTCCATCTCACAACATTTTCGAGGTCACGTTGCAGTTGCTCACAATCTTGTAACTTATTTATTGCTGTATAGAGAATAACATCATCCGCAAAAAGCCTTACCTCTGATTCCACTCCTTTACTCATATAATTTATTTTTATTTGGGGAGGGCTATAACGATTAACTGCTACAAATCATACACAAACAAATGTTTTAAGGCCAATGTTATTCAAGCAATTAATTATTGCAATTCTTTCACTAGATCTCTTTCATATCAGATACAATGTAGCCTACTTTCTCCCATATTTGACATCGACCATCTATGTAAGTGTAAATTGTTATTGCTAAGAGGCAACACCATTAAGCACTGCTGCCGAATGATATTGTCGACTTCTTAAAATTAAGCAACTTGTCAGTCAATACATTAGCTCACCTTGGAAGATACTGAAAGTAGTTTATGGCACCCAAGAGAAATAATTGTGTGCAAGACAAGTTCCTGGTCAGTGTATCTTTTCTCTCTGTCTACCCCCTGTGGGTGGGGGATGCAAACGAAAAATACACCCATGGTATCCCCTGCCTGTCGTGGGAGGCGACTCAAAGGGGGGACCAAGGGATGATTGTATTAGAACCATGAAACTACTTTTGATTAGTACCATCTCGCAGGGAACACCAAGAGTCGCCTTTACTTCCGGGTAGTACCACTATACTAGGTGCACCAGAGGTTTGTAGTTAGTAGTAGCAGAGTGTGGTTCACTGTGGGTTTCCAGTACCCGTGATTAGTATCATTGTGAGAAACACCCTGGGTCTGGGCATTGCCTGTGATTAGTACCATTATATGAGCGACACCGTGGGTCTGCGTTGCCTGTGATTAGTACCCACTATATGAAGAACACCACAGGAATACCGGCGTCCGTGATTAGTACACGTAAGTGAGGAACACCATCGGTTTGCATTGCCTATGAGTTGCGCCATTATGTGAGAAACACCATAGGTCTGCGTTACCTCCAGGACTTCTTTCACCAAAATCTGGCCACAAAATATATCTTCACGGATGATTCTAAAGCCGGAGAAAATGTTGGTTGCTCTTTCCTCACCGATGATATGAGCAGGAAGATCTCGCTTCCTAGTGTATGTAGCGTGAATACTGCGGAGCTTTACGCCATCTTAGAAGCTCTGCTCTTTGCACTGGGTGACAAAAAACACTTTCTTATGGGTACTGCCTCGTTAAGCTCGCTGCAGTCTGTTTCTCACAACACAAAATGGTGCAGCAGATTCTTGACCTGCTAGCAAGGCTAAGTGATGCAACCAGAATCACTTTCACGTAGGGATTGCATGAAACGAACTTGCGAATGAAGCGGCACTTTTACCTCCAAGACCTGTCAATGTGCCCGCTAAAGATATTTGTTCTCAGCTACGTCGAACGATCTTGGCGTTCGGGGAGTCGGAGTGGCTAGCTATCCGAACTCCTAACAAACTGAGATCAATTAAGAAGACAAATACCGTGTGGCGGTCCTCTTTTCGGCCTTCACAGAAAGAGGCCATAGTATTGTGTAGGCTGAGGAGAGGTCATTTACGATCTAGCACTCTTATGTCGTAAAGAGCGAACATCCCCCAGGGTGTTCTTGTGGTGCCGCCTTAGAGTGCGCCGAACTCTCTGACCAAAGGCGGAGTCTCGGCCTGCAGGAGACACTCCAAGTCCTACCAGTGGAGCACGCTACGACTGCTGATCTCGCCATCCGCTTTATGTGCGACAACCCCTCGCGGTAAAATAACACCCGCTGTAGCACCTGCGTGTCGCAAGAGTCCACTAAAAGGGCCCTAAGGGCTCTGAAAATTGTAGCGTGGGTTCACGATCACGGACCCCCTAGCCGAGTTCACCAATATCCGGCCGCGAAACATTAGTTCACGGATGGTTCCGAAATCGTAGAAAATGTTGGTTGCTGGTTCGTCACCGATGATGTGAGTACGATTTCGCTGTCAGGTTCCTCACTTTATCTGTCCAATTCGACGACCCTTGGACAACTCTATTGCTTTTCAGACCCCGATGGTATTACGTTTACGAAGGTTAGGGAGTCCTTCAATTTCACGCCCTTTGTGGCCCATACCTTCATTTTTCGAAGTGTCGAATTCCTTCTATTTTTTCTCGCTGATTGCTGTTATATAGAGGTTGGTTGCCTAGTTGTTCTTCCTCATAAACCAATAATCACCACTACCACCGCTCCGCTCTCATCTAGATGCAGTTGCAGTTCGCACTCCATTGCGAGTAATAACAACGTGTACATTCTGTTGAACGCCATGTGTTTTCTTTCGTCAGAGGTCAGCACAATCAGACTGCTTCAGCCCCAGTGGAAGGGGGACGGAGTCACGCGCTTCACCGGCGTCAGTGAGTTCCGAGACTTGGACGAGCGTGGGTAACAGTATTGTGTTTGTGCGCTACAACATGGACCACGGCGTCCTAATGTATATTTTGTGAATAAATGAAGTATGTAATGTACATTATGTTGGCCTTCCCTTTGCACTTAATGAAGTACATTTCGTGGACTGTGGGAAGAGCTAGGCCTCGTTCAACACGAGTAAGCAACTTGAAAACGAGACCGAACATTTTCGTCCTCCGGTGCCCGATGTCATTCAGTGACGATATTACATCTCATAATCTGCGTATTTAGGCCTATTAGTGATAACAGTTTATTTACAAGTGTTTACATTTGTGAAGTACGAATGTGTTCGTTTTACCGCCAAACTTACAACCACCCACGTGCTAAGTACTGCGCAGTAAGGTACAAATGAGTGACTTCAACTAACGTGCCGTGTATGTGATTCACAACCATTTTCTACATGAAACACTGTGACTTGTGATGTGATCAACTGAGTTCTAATACAATCCTCATTCATTTTAAACTTCGAGATTGAAGCGTGTGTTGCCGCCATCTTGCGCGGACGAATACAGTCTTGCCAACCCAAGTGATGGAAATTCCAAGGAGTAGTAATCCAGATCCGTAGCAGTAGTTCCAGAAGTGACCACCAGAGTGCAGCCCAGCTGCGCAGTGCTCTTTGGGTTTTAGCCCTGCTGTGGAAGGATACATTCTCCTGATCTGTAAGTAATCTGGCATTCCCAGTCCTTTATAATATATCCATTATTTCTTGTTATCCTTCACCATGGATCCTGTCCAGCGAAAAGGTCTCATAAAAAAGAGGGCAGTTATTAAGTCTCGTATAAAACGTATAGCTAGTTTTGTCAGTACATTTAATGAAGGCTCAAATCTGAATGATATTCGAGTTAGGCAAAGGCTGCTATGTTCAAGTAAGGAGGAATACAACGATGTTCAAACCCAGTTAGAAATTAGCGATACCGAAGAAGTTCATGATGCAGATAGGGAATCCACTGAAGAACTCATCCTAGAAATAGAATCTAAGATGGAAACTCTGTTGAATGCAAATTCGAATGCAATTTCCTCCGCAACATCTAGTTCTTCAAATACCAGTAGCATACATGAAATAAGACTGCCTACAATTTCACTGCCAAAATTTTCAGGAATTATTTCTGAATTTATTCATTTTCGAGATACCTTCCAGAGCCTAGTAATTAATAATCATGCCTTAACAGACATACAGAGGTACTATTACCTACTATCATGTTTATCGGGAGAACCTCATAAATTAATTGAAAGCTTGCCCGTCACTGAAAGCAATTTCAAGGTAGCTTCGGAGATATAATAACCCCAAATTGATTGTAGACCTACACGTTAAGCAACTGCTAGATTTTCCGTCAGTTAAAACAGAGTCAGCTAAGGACTTAAGAGTGTTGCTAAATCAACTGCTGAGCAACCTGAGTGCTATTGAAGTAATGGAAATAGATGTGCCTCTGCATGAAATTTTGTTATCTCGCTTAGTGCTAGATCGAATCAGCCTCGGTCTAAGAAAACAGTGGGAAGTTAAATCTTCAGATAAGAAGTTCCCTTGCTTGAAGGATTTAGTAGCTTTCTTGGAGAATAGTTGTCAAACTCTGGAGGTAATCAACCCCGAAAAACACCAAAGCGACCAGCAACAGGTCGTATCCAAACATGGTGGTGATAAGAGCAGTAAGAAGTCCTTTGTCACAACAGCAACTCATTGTGAGTTTTGTAAGGCTTCTCACGCCCTAACAAAATGCCCGAAGTTTCGTGAAGCCAGCGTTGGAAATAGAATAGATTTCACCAAGAAGTGTAAACTTTGCTTTAACTGTGTGGGTGCTAATCATACTTTAAAGGAGTGTAGTTCAGGAAATTGTCGAATCTGCAATAATAGACATCATACTCTGTTGCACAAGGAGCAGAGTACATCGTACAATGCTTCTACTACATCAGAAACCAACCAGACTCGGCAGCAAACCTACTGTGCAGTGAAGAGCAACTATACTCATGTAGAAGTTCTATTGTCAACAGCTCTCGTAGTGGTTACAGACAAACGTGGGAATGCACATCAGTGCGAGCTCTACTTGATAGTGTGTCTCAAATGAATTTCATGTCCAGGCGTTTGGCAGATCGCTTAGGGATTGAATTGAGTCGGCACTCAATGCCTATGAGGGGAATTAGTGATACTAAGGCAACTGAATCATCACATATTTTTCAAATCCAAGTTACATCTAGGGTCACAGACTACACTCCCCCTATTGTTTGTGCTGTACTTCCTCGCATAACTGGTCAGCTCCCTACAGTACAGCTTGACACGTCTGACTGGCAGCTACCACAGGACATTTGCTTGGCGGATCCTCAATTTAGTACACCAGGTGAAGTTGATTTACTACTGGGGGCTTCTGTGTTTTTTACATACTGCGTCGTGGTCAACTCACGAGGGAAAATCATCCTGTACTACAGGACACTGAATTTGGTTGGATCTTATCAGACAAGATACCACCACACACTCTAAAGTCTACCAGCAAGAAAGTAATGTCTTGTCTTGTGCGCGGCAATGAACTAAGCGTACAGGTCGAACGATTTTGGCAACAAGAGGAAGTAAAGATGTCTCCCCCGCGTTCTAAGGACGAAAGTCAGTGCGAAGAACACTTTGTGAACAACACTACTAGGGACAGCACCGGAAGATATGTTGTAAGACTGCCTATTAAACCACACCATGAGGAACTTGGGGATTCATTTAAATACGCCACTCGTTGCCTCAGTCAAATTGAACAGCGGTTACATCGCCAACCAGACTTGAAGAAGGACTATGTTGAGTTCATGACAGAATATGCTGATCTTCATCATATGGAACTTGTGACAACGCAAACCAATAAGCCAACATATTACCTGCCGCATCATGCTGTAATTAAGCAGTCCAGCACTACCACTAATGTCAGAGTCGTCTTCAACGCATCTGCTAAAACTACTAGTAACTACTCACTGAACGATATCTTGATGGTTGGACCTACGGTGCAAGAAGACTTGTATTCTATCATCTTGAGATTTAGAACACATAAGTATGCCTTCACTGCAGATGTCACAAAAATGTACAGGCAATTCTAGTTCATCCTGATGACCAAGATCTGCTACGCATTGTATGGCGTTCATCTCCGAATGAACCTATCCAGATTTATCGACTTTCCACTGTAACTTATGGTACCTCAGCGGCGCCCTTTTTAGCCACGAGATGCCTGGTACAACTTGCCAACGATGGTGCACTGCAATACCCAAGAGCGTCGGGGACATTACGAAGAGACTTCTATGTTGATGATGTTCTGAGTGGAGCAGATACCATTGGAGATGCACTCAGTCTGCAACAAGAGCTGATCGAACTACTCAGTAGCGCAGGCTTTCCTCTTCGTAAATGGTGTGCTAACCATCCTACTCTTTTAGAGTACATACCTCTTGAGCACCAAGAATCACAACTGCCCTGGAGTCTGGATGACAAGGAAGAGGGTACCATTAAGGCCTTGGGACTACTGTGGCATCCTCTAAAGGACATCTTCCAGTTTGTAGCTACCAGTCACACCCAGAAGACCACAACCTGGACAAAACGTAGTGTGTTATCCTGCATTTCATCCATTTTTGATCCTTTGGGCCTCTTAGGTCCAGTAATAATAAAATGTAAAATTTTCTTGCAACATTTATGGCAGGCGAAAGTGGACTGGGATCAGAGTTTGCCTCCTGAGCTATTAACTACTTGGGAACAGTTTCATGCATATTTGCCATCACTCAACGACATTCGCATCCCTCGAAGAGTGACGGGAGACGGAGAGATTAAACAATATGAGTGACACGGATTCTCTGATGCTTCACAAAGGGCTTTTGGAGCATCTGTTTACCTACGGAGTATAGATGTCAAGGATAATGTAACAGTAGTGCTGTTAAGCTCCAAATCCAGAGTAGCACCACTGAAACAGATTTCCCTCCCTAGACTTTAACTATGTGGTGCATTACTCCTTGTAAAATTAATGGATAAGGTTAAAACTGCACTTAACCTCAAAATTGAACAAAACTACTATTGGACTGATTCTACCATAGTACTAGCTTGGCTTTCAGGAGAGCCCGCATCTTGGAAAACGTGTGTTGGTAACCGAGTGTCTGAGATACAACAACTTTCATCTGTAGAACAGTTGAACCATGTGACGTCACAGGACAATCCAGCTGACATCATTTCGAGAGGGATTGAACCACATCTTCTTCAAGACAATCTGTTATGGTGGGCGGGACCATCCTGGCTCTACCAGCTACCGTCAACCTGGCCTGTCAGCGACATGAAGAAAACTTCCGAACTCACTGATGTACCAGAGCAACGGAAACCAGCTGTTTGCTTACTTGTTGTCAGTCATTTCCTTGAAGACTTAGTCCAACGCTTTTCTTCTTGGTCACGGCTGGTGAGAGTCATGGCCTTCATACTGAGATACATAAACAACCTCAGGCTTGCTGCTTCAAGGAGACAGTTGGGAAGTCTGACTGTAGTAGAACTTCAAGAGGCATCGCACAGGATCATTCGTACTGCCCAAGAACGAGAATATGGTAAGGAGCTTCAAGATCTGCGAGTTGGCAGACCGATCGCAAAGGACAGCAAGTTGAAGTCTCTTCATCCCTTTGTAGATGCAAACCAGATGCTTAGGGTGGGCGGCAGATTGGAACAATCGCAAGCTCCGTACAGCCAGAAACATCCCATCATCCTACCACCTAATCATCATGTGACTAGGTTGTTAGTAATGTGTGAGCAAATGCGACTTCTGCATGCTGGACCGCAATTTTTGCTTGCAACCATTAGACAACGATATTGGATACCTAATGGTAAGTCTGTTATTAGGCACATAACACACAAGTGTCTCCCTTGCTACAAGTTGAAGGCAAGTACATCAACTCAACTCATGGGCCAGCTCCCACAGCACAGGGTAGAACCCAACAGACCCTTTTTGAACTGCGGAGTTGACTATGGGGGTCCACTTTACATTAAGCAAGGGACTCGTAAGAGCAAAACAAAGCTAAAATGTTATATTGCTCTATCCATCTGCATGGCTACCAAGGCGATCCATCTTGAACTTGCCTCTGACCTGTCTACTGATGCGTTCCTAGCTGCTCTGCATAGATTTACATCGCGTCGGGGTATCTGCCAGAATATCTACAGCGACATTGGAAGTACCTTCGTGGGAGCAAGAAACGAGCTACGGGAGCTTCACACCCTTTTCAGACCTCAGGTACATCAGAGGAAGGTGTATGACTTTGCATCTCAATGCGGAAACCAGTGGCATTTTATTCCACCGCATGCCCCTCATTTTGGTGGGCTGTGGGAGGCTGGCATAAAGTCTACTAAGTCCCATTTGAAGAAGGTTGCAGGAAATCTTGTACTGACTTTTGAAGAAATGTCCACGTTGTTAGTTCAGATTGAGGCATGCCTGAATTCGAGACCAATAACCAAATTGTCTGATAATCCTGATGACTATTCATTCCTAACTCCCGGTCACTTCCTGATTGGAGAACCTCTCACAACCATCCCAGAGCCAGATTTACTTACAGTTTCAGGTTCTCGTCTGTCCAGGTGGCAACTACTTCAGCGTTGTAGACAGTACTTCTGGAAGCGATGGTCAAGGGACTATCTATGTCAACTCCAGCAGCGGACTAAGTGGTCAGCAGGAAGGGTCAACCTTCATCCCGGAACTCTGGTTCTTCTCAAGGAAGACAACTTGCCACCTCTCGTGTGGCAGACAGGGATCGTGGTAGATACGCACGCAGGTGCTGACGGCTTGGTGCGAGTTGCCACTATTCGCACGCCCAAGGGGACCTTCAAACGGCCAATTGCAAAACTTTGTGTCTTCCCAGAAGAGGCTGAAACTGTATATAGTGAAAAAGTGTAATTAGTGAAAAGGTGTAATCTTTGATGTGCTAAAACTTTGGTTTTTTCATTTGACTTTTTCAGTGTGAGTGCTAATTTTTATTGTTCTTAATAATATTTATGTTTGTAATTTATATATAAATTAGGTGGGCGGTATGTTGAACGCCATGTGTTTTCTTTCGTCAGAGGTCAGCACAATCAGACTGCTACAGCCCCAGTGGAAGGGGGACAGAGTCACGCGCCTCACCGGCGTCAGTGAGTTCCAAGATTTGGACGAGCGTGGGTAACAGTATTGTGTTTGTGCGCTACAACATGGACCACGGCGTCCTAATGTATATTTTGTACAGTGTAAATAGTTTTGTGAATAAATGAAGTATGTAATGTACATTATGTTGGCCTTCCCTTTGCACTTAATGAAGTACATTTCGTGGACTGTGGGAAGAGCTAGGCCTCGTTCAACACGAGTAAGCAACTCTAAAACGAGACCGAACACATTCAACCGGACTACAAGATGCACTACAAGATCTGAACGCACGGTTACCTCCTCCTTTCCTCTTGCAGGGAGACGCGAATGTCCGTAATTCACTCTGGGGATCTCAGTCTTCTTGTGCTAGTGCTTGATCAACCAGCTCGAAATTTGTGTGCTTAACACCGGGGGACCGATTCCATATGGCACATTCTCACACCTGGATGGTCATGCGCTAGTTCCCCTCTAAGAGTGGCCTCTGTGACAGTGAGCGCTTCCGGTAATTCTAACTCTCTTAAATCGAAAAGACTCCGAATTATCAAGCGCTGGTTATTTCGGCGGGCTAATTGGCCAGAATATTCCAGACGCGCAATGATGGCCCTTGACGACAAGGTTCCTTCCATTATCACTGGAATTCTAGCTGCTGAGAAGAAACAATTCCTTCCTCATCCGGTATTCCTCTCCGGAAACAGGTCTGGTAGTGGACCAACGAAATTGCAGCAGCCATACGTGATCGCCGACGGGCTTTCAAACATGATCATCGGAACCCTATGACGGTCATTCATATCACATTCAAGCGTCTGCGTGCGGAGGCCCGTTTTTCGATTCCAGAATGTAAGAAAGCTACCTGGGAAAGGTATGTGTCTTCCATGATGGCACATACTCCATCAACACAATTTTGGACTAACCTAAACCGTATTGTCCGAGTAGAGAATGTGCCCTCTGTCTCCGGAATCTGCATTAATGGAGTCTTTGCAGACAACAAGACATCTGTCACATTTCGCAGATACGTCCAGCTCTTTGAGATAAGACTCTGCTTTTCTTCCAATGAACGGCGCAGCAGAGGCACACCATCTCCCTTTCGCCTCAAGTGTCTCCCATCCCTACAACGTGCCTTTCACGGAATTGGAGTGTACTCGCGCTTTGCCGAGACATGGCTCCAGGACCGGGCAAAATCCACAATCAATTGCTTTGGTATATGAGTGACAGATATCTCAAGCATATCCTCACCCTATTCAACAGAATATGGAGTGAGGGAGTGTTTCTATCTCAAAGGCGTGAGGGAATTGTGATACGAATTCCCAAGCCAGGTAAAGCTCTAAAACTCCTGGATAGTTACAGGGGATTTATGCCTTACAAGTGGCTTTTAAAGGCTATTTGAAATGATAGTTGACAGGAGTCTTGAGTGGCCCATGGTAAAGGAGGGTCTCTTGTTTAACTACCAGTGTGGGTTTCGCTCTCATCGGTCTGCCACTGATTATCTGGTCAGACTGGAGAGCGCCATTCAGGAGGCCTTTCTCCGGAAGGAACACCTAATCGCCGTGTTTTTTGACCTGGAGAAAGCTTACGACACTACCTGGCGATATGGGATTCTCTCCACACTACACCAGTGGGGATTTCGGGGAAATTTGCCAACGTTTATTGAGAACTTCATGTCCCTCCGTCTCTTTCGAGTCCGAGTAGGGAATGCATTTTCTCAATATTACGTTCAGGAAAATGGAGTACCTCAGTGATCTGTACTGAGTGTCACGCTGTTCGCAATCGCCATAGATGCCGCTGCTCCCTCGCTGTATGTAGACGATTTAGCTCTACATTACAGCCCCGGAACCCCCTCTAGGGACACAAAGACTTTAGCGTCGGTGTGGGGTCTTGCGTGCTTGTTGACTGTCAGCTCATGATTAATTATGCTGAACTGGCCTAGGCGCAGGGCCAGACTAATAAAGTATCCCCTGTGTTGTGTGTGCTCTTTATCCTTCATTACTATTTCTATCCTTCTATACTCAACTTCTAAAATTTCATTCCTCCATTTGTCTAGCCACCCTCTGTGCCTTGGGTAGAGTAGGTTAACACGGAGGTTTTATCATCCCCAGTCACAAGTTTCGGTAATGCATGCCACTGTGGGTGGAGGCGATAAAATAATGCCCGCGGTATCCGCTGCCTGTCGTAAGAGGCGACTAAAAGGGGCCCCATGGGCTCTAAAGTTTGGAGCGTGGGTTGGCAACCACGGGGCCCTTAGCTGAGTCCTGGCATTGCTTGCACTTACTTTTGCCAGGATCCTCACTTTCATCTATCCTATCCGACCTTCCTTGCTCAAGTCTTGTTCTCTTCTCACCCCGACGGTACTAGAGCACTCGAGGCCTAGGGAGTCACGTCGTTCCTTGCCTTAGACTTTCTTTGGCCGATACCTTCATTTTCGTAGTGTCTTCCATTTTTCTCTGTGATTAGAGGATGAATTGCCTAGTTGTACTTCCTCTTAAAACAATAACCACCACCACCACATCCTCACAGAGTGCGCCGATCTCTGTAGACTAAGACGGAGCCTCGGCCTGCAGGAAACATTCGAACGCATACTAGCCGACTACTGCTGATCTCGTCATCCGCGTTACGTGCGTCAGTCGTATGTAAATTACAAGTGTGCTGCTGCTCAGGGAACTCACGCTCCCATTTGATTTGTTAGCAATTTTCCGGCTTAATTCAATAATTGTTTTGTTTTGTTGTGTTCTTCGTTCGTTCAATGAATAATTTCGTATTATTTTAAGTTTCTCTTCACTTAATTTTTTCTGAGAGGATGATTACCTAGTTTTAATCCCTGTTAAAACAAAATCTCGCATGGGATAGCCAGGGACTGACATGGTAACGTCCTGAAATGCAGCACACAAGTAGCTACTAGCATTGGGCAGGATGTAATCGGATATGATATCGTCCGTTATCACACCGTGCAGTCACTGGCGGGGACTTGGCATATCAAATGCACTGCAGTCGCTACATGCACAGAACTGTATAATAGTTTGTCACTGGCCGCACACACCTAATCCATACCAGTGGCTTTGTGTCTATCCCGCATACTTAACTCTTTCATTTTCACTACACCCCCCCCCCCATGTGGTTGGTGGCAGTAGAATAATAACACCCACGGTATCCCCTGCCTGTCGTAAGAGGCGACTAAAAGGGGCCTCAGGGGCTCTGAACTTTGTAGCGAGGGTTGGCGATCACGGTTCACTTAGCTGAGTCCTGACATTGCTTCCACTTATTTGTGCCAGGCTCCTCACCTTCATCTATCCTACTTGACCTCACTTGGTCACCTCTTGTTCTTTACCGACCCCGACGCTATTAGGTTTGCGAGGCCTAGGGAATCTTTCATTATCACGCCCTTCTTGGCCCTTGTCTTTCTTTGGTCGATACCTTCATTTTTCAAAGTGCCGGACCCTTTCCATTATTTCTCTCTGATTAGTGTTATATAGAGGATGATTGCCTAGATGTACTTCCTCTTAAAACAATAATCACCACCACCACCACCACTCTTCCTCTTATACCCCCTGTGGGTGGGGGCGGTAGAATAACACCCACGGTATCCCCTGCCTGTCGTAAGAGGCAACTAAAAGGGGCCTCAGGGGCTCTGAACTTAGGAGCGTGGGTTGGCGACCAATGGGCCCTTAGCCGAGTCCTGGCATTTCTTCCACTTACTTGTGCCAGGCTCCTCACTTTCATCTACCTATCCGACCTCTCTTGGTCAACTCTTGTTCTTTTCCGACCCCGATGCTATTATGTTTGCGAGGGCTAGGGAGTCTTTCATTTTCCCGCCCTTCGAGGCCCTTCTCTTCCTTTGACCGATACCTTCATTTTTCGAAGTGTCGGACCCCTTCCATTTGTTCCCTTTGATTAGTGTTAAATAGAGGATGGTTGCCTAGTTGTACTTCCTCTTAAAACAATAATCACCACCACCACTCTTCCTCTTATAATAACTTCATTTCTTGGTATGTCAGACTTGTTAAATTTTTCGTCTGATTGGTGATAAGGCAGAATATGATGGGCTGTCACTTGTTCGCGAGTATAATTGCCTTCCTCTGATATCTAAAGTGACTGTAGAGGCCAATCCTAGAACCACAGATTTTTCCGCATTTTTGACACACATTTGTTCTGTTAGGTGCTGGCTGTGTAGTTTGGTTTTTCTTCATGAGCTCCCGTTGTTGTCTTGCAATGCGCTTGTCATTTCTGTTCTCCGCCTTTCTTGCTCGAAGCGCCGAGTTCCTTCCAAGACATTACGACGCCAGACTGTGTGGTTACGTGCAGTAGGTTCCCAGTTGTTTGTTTTGATTTGACACATTTTCATGTTGGTTTTTAGCGCATCTTTTGGTCTTCCAAGTTTTCTATGACCATCCTTTAGCTGGGAGTACACAATTTGTTTTGGGAGACAGAATTCAGGCATGTGAACGACGTGGTCTGTCCAGCGGAGTTGGTGCTTGATAATTATGGCCTCAGGGCTAGTGGAGTTAGCTTCTTCCAGAACGCTGATGTTAGTGCGTCGAAGTTGCAGTTTCACCCTCAGAATCCTTCTCAGGCAAAGTTGGTGGTAGTTTTTCAGGCATCGTATGTGCCTTCTGCATGTAGTACATGTTTCGGATACATATGTAGGAGATGGTATAACGGTAGCTTTGTACCGCTGATATTATGATTATCAAAGACCCCTACCCGAAGACGACCAAAAGCCATACCGAGGCGGTGTTGAACCTCATCACCAATATTTGCATTTGCTGAGAGATGGCTGTCAAGGTCTGGGAAATGTTCTATGTTCTTCAGAACTTTGCCTTGGACTGTTGGTTTAGGACTTACGGAAGTGGAGTTGGGTGCAGGCAGGAAAAGGATCTGCGTCTTTCGGATGTTAAGGCTTAGGCGAATACTTGTGTAAGCTTGAGCCACACCCTCCCTAACTAAAGGACACACATAGTGAATCACGACCATCGTAGGGAAACAAATTTGCCGTGGATCCCAGATCAGGAAGGGCGAAAGACATAGCCCTGAGCTGAAAACGTTATTCTCCTCAAACAATTAAAGCTAACAACTAACACTACTACGAGTAAAAATCCGTATAAATGATAGATGAGAATTTATTGTAATGTAACGTAAATCAAAGGGATTAATTAGATGATATAACCAGTAATAATAATAAGGTAATACATAACATATTCGGCGTCAGCCCAAAAGATAATCGTACCAAGGTCTCGTGACCTCATCTTTTCTTCATGCATAGGGCACAGTTACTCTTGAGTTGATAGCATTTATTCCACCACTGACCTCGCTACTAAAAACTGCGAGCTGAATATCATTAACTCAATCTTTATTCAATCTTTCCTTCGGCGAGGAATAGAAAAGCAATGTCAAGAGTGGGAGTCATTTTCAATATCCACTCTTTTTTTTAACAATACCCCTCTCATATCGATCCCCACACACCAAGGAGCAGATAAAATAATAAAGTGATTAAATCAGAAAACTGCCGGACCAAGGAAATAATCCACGAGGGGCAAAGACAATGCTCCATGGAGCAATGAACGCAAAGCAAAACAATAACAGAAAACATGGACCTGCACACGGCCATGAAAGAAATAAACCAACATGGCGAGCTCCAGGTCGTAAACAACAAGGATGCACACCATACAAAATAAAGACTTCGCACCCAGGAGAAAAGAGGCGCGATAGGGAACAAATAGGCATAAATTCAACAGACCGATACGTCATCTTGGCACTCAGCTCATTCATCTACACATTCATTCAATCACGCGATCCTTTTGCCCCCAAAGGCAAATAATCCGGCAGATTGGTGCGAGTAAATAAAATCAAGGCAACTCGTGGAGTGCAGTTCAACATTTCATCAAATAAGGTCTCACGTCAGTAGTAGATATATAGCCCACCTAGGGCAAATGACAGTAGGACGTTTGTGACCCCACGGTCACGCGTAGATCCATCACCTACATACTGCGTACGGCTAGAACAGACCTGGCCGACACACAGACCATACCTCCAAATAATGGCAAAATGTTTCATTGAGAAATTCAGTTAAAATAATCAGAGACCAGATTTTGACGCACCACAATCACCTGCACAACTCATACACATGCCATTCTCGCTTCGAGTACCGAGATGGACTTCGGTCGGCCATAATAAAAAGAAAGATAATACATCAAATAAATTTAAAACGTTACATTACCGTCAATATCATTCATCGAAGCATGCAAATGATGCAGCAGTTTTGCATAGTTTTAAACTTATAAAACCACCATAAGAAAAGCAAAAACGCCGCTCCTGTGTGTGTGTGTGTGTGTGTGTGTGTGTGTGTGTGTGTGTGTGTGTGTGTGTGTGTGTGACACATCTCTTATTTTCCCAACATAAACAGCCCAACATTACTTCAAGGAGAAGATATAAGAAAGGTCTCGCCGAGACAAGATCCTTCACGCTCGCGACAGAGGGAGCTGCCCTCTGTCGACAGAAGGTTGAAATACAATAACTATAGGAACAGCCAGACATCTACTCTGGGAGACATCGGTATAATCACATTAGAAACCATGCTAAATTAGCATGCTTCATCATCACACCGCTCTGCCTTTAAAATGTGTCCGATCTTGATGATCAGTCAAGGAGACACATTTTAAAGTGAGGTCCCAACGCTAAATATGATTACTTATGTATATAGTGCGCACTATATAACTAAAATTAACTAACCTAATTACTAACCTAATTAATCAGAGTAACAACAAATAACATTAATTATCACCAACAGCCACAAGGGAGCATAGATTGGCGGAATACACATTGCTTAAAGGTCAATACTTTAAAAGGAAGGGAAGGCGTTGAATTTAATCAGTCTTTTTCCTATCATTAATACGACACTTTCACGAATCGGTTGCAGGCAGGTAAAGGATAACAGTAGTCATGCAATGTTCGTGTCCTATCAATAGGTCTGTTGTTTATTTTATATTATCCTTGTCCTTCGATACTGAAATATCCTTGGACTCTTCTTTACTTTCCCTCTCTTTCCTTTTTTCCTGAAAAGAAAAAGACTTTAGAACAACGATTCTAAGAGTGATAAATTAATCAAATCACGATACCACCAGGTACTAATAGCTACTAGATCAATTATTTCTGGCCCCGTGAATGGTAGGGCTTCAACAAACTCACGTGAGCTCTGGATTCCCTCTTATTTATTTCATCCTCCAACAACACGGTAACAGGTCCCAAGAATTTCACAATACGGTTGGGACCAGACCATTTTAGGCAGAGTTTCGCTCCAATTTGGTCTGCTGCCGAGCTTGTCGGGAACCGTTTAATCATTACTAAGTCTCCAACCTTTAGGGTGACTTCTTTCCTTCCCTTGTTGAACCTTTTGGCTACACGATCTCTGGCTTTGATCAGTTGCTCGACCGCTTCCTTCCATTTTTCTTCGACGCTCCTGGTCCTTAACGGTTCGGACAAATATCCAAAATTCCATTTTAATTGTAACGGGTCAGCAACATTCCTGCCCAAGAACAACTCCGCCGGTGTGTGCCGATGCGACTCATGTTGAGCACTGTTGAAAGCTAGAACAAAGAAATTTAAGTTTACGTCCCAACTGCGCTGATCAGCGCTGTGGAACGCGGTTAGGCAGGCCTTAAGATTACGATGAAACCTCTCTGAGACGGTTTAGGGTAGTGAGGGCTGAGAAATATCTGGTTCACTCCCCACTCAAAACACAATTGACGAAAGTTACTACCGCTGAAAGTGGATGCATTGTCGGTTACCAGCATTTTTGGGGGGGCCATAAATTGCAAAGATGTGACGAGACAAGAAGTGAACGGCGTTATTAGAGGTGATTTTGCGTACTGGGAACAACCAGACGAATTTTGAGAAACCATCAATGACAGATAGGATTCCAACGTTGCCTTTACTGGACTTGACGAGAGGGCCGAAATAATCTACGAATAACCTTTCTCCGGGGTACGTTGCCACATCAGCGGAATGCAACCCAACTTGAGATGATTTGGCAGGTTTAGACCGTTGACACACGTCGCAGCCTTTCACGTAGTCGAGCACTTCTTTTTTCATATTTGGCCAGTAGAAGTCACGAGAAACGCGATGTAATGTCTTGTACTGACCCAAATGCGCCCCTAAATAAGAGTCATGGTAATAATGTAATACCATGCGTCTTATGTTATCTGGAATGTAAATCTTGTCCTTTCCCCTTTTACCACAACGACGAACTAACAATCCACGTTTAATACAAAATGATTTATCATTAAGTGACCCATCGGCGACACCTTTCATCAGTTTTTGACACTCGTCATCAGTATTCTGGTGCTCTGAAATATCAGAAAATGACCAAGGATATTTCTGCAAAATATTAACACGTCCAGCACTATCAGATCTATGGTATTTCTCCGCGTCCTCGGCTTCACTCATGTTTATTCCGTCAAACATACGTGACAGACAGTCAGCCACGACATTTTCCTTTCCGCGAACATGTACAATGGTGAATTTATACGCAGACAGTCGAAGAATCCACCTGGCTGTTCCACGACAGGGCCTGATTATCAGTGTGGACAAAGAAGTGACGGTGTTCGAGGTAAGTTCTAAATTTTTCAACACCCAACACGACGGCCAAACATTCTTTTTCGTAAATGGAGTAACCTAACTCGGCCCCGTGTAGTAGCTTGCTAAAATATGCGATCGGGACTAGTTTTCCTTCCTCGTCGGTTTGGTTTAGCACAGCGGAATCGCAATTTCACTTTAATCGCATTGGAGAACGAAATCGCGGGAGAAATCGGGGCTGTGGAGAACAGGAGCTCGACAAAGGGCATATTTCAGCTTATTGAAGACAAGGGTATGGGCTTCACCCCAGACGAAACGACAATTCTTCCTTTTTAGAAGATTCAAAGGGGCCGAAATTTGAGAAAAATTCTCGATGAACCGACTGTAAAAACCCACCATACCCAAGAACCTTCTTACGCCGCAGACGTACTTGGGCTGAGGAAGCTCTTTAATACATTTAACCCTCTTAGGGTTTACAGCTATACCGGAATCCGAGATGACGTGCCCCAAGAAATTCAATCGTTTGGAACAGAGAGAGACCTTTTTGGGGTTGATAGTGAACCCGTGTTTGCGCAGACGACTAAGTACCTCACGTAGGTGAGCCAGGTGTTCGTCAAAACTTGCAGAGTATATGAGGTGATCATCCAGAAAATTAAATACATAGGAGAACT
Source organism: Anabrus simplex (assembly GCF_040414725.1). Taxonomy (NCBI): domain Eukaryota; kingdom Metazoa; phylum Arthropoda; class Insecta; order Orthoptera; family Tettigoniidae; genus Anabrus; species Anabrus simplex. Next base: position 102,730,298 of record NC_090276.1, on the reverse strand, counting down.
TTAGATCGCCAAAGATCGAATCCATGACCCGGCTAAGCGCTTGTCCCCCGATCGAGATGCCCATGGGTACTTTATTGAAATGAAAGAGACCAAAAGGGGTGACAAAGGCTGTACAAGGGCGACTTTTTGGGTCCAAAGGAATCTGGTAATACGCCAAGTTAAAGTCGAAGACAGTGAAAAACCCAGCACCATGAAAATGCTGAAAGGCGCTTTCGATGGTGGGCAGTGGGAAGCTGTCAAACACAATGTTCCTATTTACCTTGCGGTAATCAAAAATGAAACGAAAACTCCCGTCTTTTTTAGGGATTAGGAAGGCGGGCCTACCATAAGGTGACTTGGATGGACTGATGACCTTCTTTTCTAAAAGTTCGTCTACACATTCTCTCATGGCGGACAACTTCGGAGGCGAACATCCGAAAGGAGGTGACCTAACAGGGGTTTTATCTCTGAGCTCAATTGAATAAGAAAAGTTTTCCGCACAACCCAACTCAGGCGTCAAAACATCAGAAAATTCCTCCATTAAACTGTTTAGCATCAAATTCTGCCCGTCGGTTAGGTCACACGACGCACTTGGAGTCACAAAAGTAGAAAGAGGGCACACAATATTACGCAGAAAGGGGGTTTCGAAAGGATAATTTACGTCAGACCGGAAACGGAAAGCAAAACTTCGAGTAATGAATAATGAAGTCAATGGATAGACCCGTCGCTTGCATAAAGTCAGTCCCTAAAATGATCGGGACAGACAGATCTGTAACAACATAAAATTTCCAATTCCACGAAAGATTATGAATTTTGATGTGGCATACGACGCGGCCCACCGGACACACTTGACGGCCTTCAGCAGACATAAACTTATCTATCTTCCCGCAATCCGAGAGATACTTTAAATGCATGGAAGACACAAGGCTCAGATTCAAGAAGGAAACGCTGGAACCGGTATCCAGCAGGGCGTATAGCGTGCCGGACCCGATACAAACTTTGGCCCAGGGTGTCGACGAAGGAAGGTCCCAGATCCTTTTGTTAACACCGACATTTTGCGCCAACGAAGGGCCATTTCGCCGGCGCGCGTTCAGTTTCCCTGCCCGGAACTATATCTAGGACATACACGCGCAGTGACACCAACGAGGCCACATTTAAAACACTTCAGGCGCGATTTTGACCAACAATTTTTAGAAATATGTCCCGTCTTACCGCAATTCCAGCACTTTCTTGTAGCGGAACCACGTTCAACAGGCGACTCGGAGGGTTGGATGGCGTTAATACAGCGTCGAGCCGGAGACACAACGCTGGTCCTTCGCTCGGGACTACTCGAGGGGCGCGACGGCGAAGGGGGGGCATCAAAGGATACTGACTTGACGGACGTGCAGCAGGCGACGTCGGGGAAAGAGCATTCGGAAGGAGTCGGAGGGGGACGATATTGTTTATTTTGACATACGATCGATTCAAACTCGCGACCCAAGTTAATAACATCATCGACGCTCTGAACCTCGGATCTCTTAATGAATAATTTGTATTGAGGGGACAGGCTTCGGTAAAACTGGTCGAATATTTCACACTCAGGAACCTTCACACCCAATCGGTTATACAGGGTCAAAATACCAGTTGCATAGTCGTCAACACCTTCCCCAACGCCTTGGGTTCTTCTAAAGATCTCTTGTTTCAGGCGATAATCCATATCGGACAACCCGAAACGTTTTTTAATGCGATCAGCGAAATCCTCCCACGACCGGACATTTGCTTTAACCAATCTAAACCACCTTAACGCCGGCCTTTCGAGCATCCCCGGAATTACAGGAACAAAAATGCTAAGGGGTATCGAGCTGCATTCAGCGATGTCCTCGACCCTCTCAAGAAATTCAACCACATTAGAATTTTCCCCTTCCCCGGAGAAATTGAGCTTCCATTTCCTAACTATATCGAAAGCGGGGTTAATATGAGGACTACGTTCACTACTGGGTCCATAACAGGGGAAAACCAAATCGACACGATTCTCATCGAGGGCACAATTTCTATCAACAACAGCATTGTTATTTCCTAAGCACATATTACTCTCACTACCTGATAGGGCAGAAGCACTATCCCGATTAATACGTTCACGCCTTTCTCTTTCGACATCGGAGACCTCTCCAGCAAATACATGACTCTCACTACTCATGTCAACAACATTATCACTTTCCATGTTTCAGCCAAGGTTTCGTCAGCAATGAAAAACCCACACATACACAATGGTCATCGAAAGGGTTAATTAATAAACGACACACAAGATCAGAATTATTATAGCAAGATTCAATAGGTTAAATCGAAAAGAAATAACGATTTTTCTTAACGCATCCGAAACAGAATACCATTCCCAGTTCTATCTCACCCGTGCACTTTTCCAGATGAGATATCCTGATCGAGCACGTCTCTGCTACCATTTCTGAGCCACACCCTCCCTAACTAAAGGACACACATAGTGAATCACGACCATCGTAGGGAAACAAATTTGCCGTGGATCCCCGATCAGGAAGGGCGAAATACATAGCCCTGAGCTGAAAACGTTATTCTCCTCAAACAATTAAAGCTCAACAACTAACACTACTACGAGTAAAAATCCGTATAAATGATAGATGAGAATTTATTGTAACGTAACGTAAATCAAAGGGATTAATTAGATGAAATAACCAGTAATAATAATAAGGTAATACATACATATTCGGCGTCAGCCCAAAAGATAATCGTACCAAGGTCTCGTGACCTCATCTTTTCTTCATGCATAGGGCACAGTTACTCTTGAGATGATAGCATTTATTCCACCACTGACCTCGCTACTAAAAACTGCGAGCTGAATATCATTAACTCAATCTTTATTCAATCTTTCCTTCGGCGAGGAATAGAAAAGCAATGTCAAGAGTGGGAGTCATTTTCAATATCCACTCTTTTTTAACAATACCCCTCTCATATCGATCCCCACACACCAAGGAGCAGATAAAATAATAAAGTGATTAAATCAGAAAACTGCCGGACCAAGGAAATAATCCACGAGGGGCAAAGACAATGCTCCATGGAGCAATGAACGCAAAGCAAAACAATAACAGAAAACATGGACCTGCACACGACCATGAAACAAGACCAACTACAATATATCAGACCTTAATGCTACTATCGATTGGGAGGAAAATGGCGCCTTCGTGGGCGAACGTTTGAGACATGTGGTTGGTACATGTCTATGTTTACGTTCTGTTAAAGAGTATTATATTGATCGAGTTTTTGAAGTATAAATTATATATTTGGTAAAATAGTAATCTATAACGGTTTATTAGTATGGTGTGTTGTTAGGAGTGTATATGATGATATGTTTAGTGTATAATAGTGTTTATATTGCCGTGCTGTAGCATTTCACAAAATTGGTCGTTCCTGCTGCGTTTTTGGTTGTAGATCGAATTATACCGTTGCTCAAGCTTTCAAATTCCCTGAAGATAGATCTTTACGTGATAAATGGATAATGAATATTCATTGCGAAAATCTGGAAGTTAAAGATCAAACTATCGTATGTGCGTAACCAATATTTCTGGTTAGGGAAATCTCTTTCCAACCGAAAATGGTGAGCCAATTCGTTTTTGTTTTCTTATTCAGTCGGAGAAATTTCATGAAATTTGACGATAAATATTAGTTTCTTTGTACATAGAATATAAGTGTGTGAGTGTATTCATATGGGTCAGTGGTAACTTAGAATCGATACAGTCACAGAGAAGAAATTGTGACTTGCAGGGATTATCTTCGTTTGTAACGCAGGGGTTTTATTGTACCAATACCTTCCAATTCATGTTGTGGATATCTGTTATCAAGCAGTCAACACCAAACTAAAGCTCGTCCATGTAGGTTAAAGACATCATTGTTAAGAGTCAACAAAGTTTTTATACTCATGTTCTTCAATGGAGAAAATCCCATTATATCTTTAGTATCTGAATGTTTCATTACTAAGTTTACCATCATTGTTGGAAGTTCTGCTATACCGTATGTCAACATATGTTTTAAAAGTTTCCAGTAAGGAAAGATTAACATCACTAGGGCCATTCATTGGGTTGGCATAATCATTTCGTAGCTGCAGTCGCTTAAGTGCGGCCAGTATCCAGTATTCGGGAGATAGTGCGTTCAAACCCCACTGTCGACAGCCCTAAATATGGTTTTCCGTGGTTTCCCATTTTCACACCAGTCACATGCTGGGGCTGTACCTTAATTAAGGCCACGGCCGCTTCCTTCCCAGTCCTAGACCTTTCCTGCCTCATCGTCGCCGTAAGACATATCTGTGTCGGTGCGACGAAAAGCCAGTAGTAGCATAATAATTTCAGGTGTACTTCCCTTTCATTGATTGCTGAACATTAGAAACTGTCCACCACTTCGAAACTAAGGCAATACGTTATGTTTCATAGTTCTCATGAGAGTGAAGAAATTGAGGAATTTCGCTCCTTAAATTATCTTTAAACATTCAAAATGGTGTTATAAATATAATTTTAAAAGTTTTATAATGTATTTCCATCTATCCAGCGATGTGAAATCTAGGAAAGAACGTTATTTGACTAAAGGGAAATTTCTAAATAATCAGCTTGTTGTTCTCTTTTGCTGTGGGGTTGTCCATCTATTCTAGCAGAATATTTATGATTCTAGTTGATTATATGTGATGAGTAGTTGTTGGCGAACCGTTTTCATAGGCGCAACAGTGATTTTCCGTATGATATTACATTTATCATGGTAAATTACCACCGTTGGCAAAATATGTACGCGATCTTTTCGTATTTCTGGCGGATTGAACCAGATATTATGTAGCTCTTTCAGTGGTATCAACAAAAGTAATTTAATGTGACGCCGGGCTGAGTGGCTCAGACGGTTGAAGTTCTGGCCTTCTGACCCTAACTTGGCGGGTTTGATCTCGGCTCGGTCCGGTAGTATTTGAAGGTGTTCAAATACGTCAGCCTCGTGAAATTTATTGGCAGGTAAGAACTCCTTTGGGACTGAATTCCGGCATCTCCGAAATTCGTGAGTTTGTTTATCGTCGAAATAAAGTTATTGCGTGTTACTCTAACCTTAATCAGTCGACATCTACTGCGCCCACGACGTCCACCATCTTGGTTTTGAAATTACGGTCTGATATATTGTAGTCGGCCTTGCATGAAAGAAATAAACCAACATGGCGAGCTCCAGGTCGTAAACAACTAGGATGCACACCATACAAAATAAAGACTTCGCACCCAGGAGAAAAGAGGCGCGATAGGAAACAAATAGGCATAAATTCAACAGACCGATACGTCATCTTGGCACTCAGCTCATTCATCTACACATTCATTCAATCACGCGATCCTTTTGCCCCCAAAGGCAAATAATCCGGCAGATTGGTGCGAGTAAATAAAATCAAGGCAACTCGTGGAGTGCAGTTCAACATTTCATCAATAAGGTCTCACGTCAGTAGTAGATATATAGCCCACCTACGGCAAATGACAGTAGGACGTTTGTGACCCCACGGTCACGCGTAGATCCATCACCTACATACTGCGTACGGGTAGAATAGACCTGGTCGACACACAGACCATACCTCCAAATAATGGCAAAATGTTTCATCGAGAAATTCATTTAAAATAATCAGAGACCAGATTTTGACGCACCACAATCACCTGCACAACTCATACACATGCCATTCTCGCTTCGAGTACCGAGATGGACTTCGGTCGGCCATAATAAAAAGAAAGATAATACATCAAATAAATTTAAAACGTTACATTACCGTCAATATCATTCATCGAAGCATGCAAATGATGCAGCAGTTTTGCATAGTTTTAAACTTATAAAACCACCATAAAGCCGAGTTTACACGAGGACAGTATGCAAGACAGGACAATATTGTATTGTCCTGTGCTCCGTGAATAGTTCCCTTGCGCAGGACAAGACAATATCAAGTCGTCCGCTTTCCATCATCAAAATGGATCCACGACGCCGTGCTCTTCAAGGAAAATTAAGGAAATTGATTCATATCTTATACGAAGATGTGTTAGATATAGTTGAAGACGTTATAACTAAAAATAAGAAGAGATTGTGGTTACGGAAATGGTTGTCACGCAGATCTTCATTAGGATCGTCTGTTTTATTATTAAAAGAATTAGAAGATCCTCAAGAATATAAAATGTGCATGAAGATGTCAACTGAATGTTTTGAAGACCTTCTGAGGAAGGTCTCACCGATGATTCAACGTAACGATACATTAATGAGAGAAGCAATACCCGCGAGAGAAAAACTACAAATTACTGTAACATACTTATCAACAGGACAATAAGAGCGATGGTGGGGGGGAAGGCATTGTCCCGATGGATAGGAAGCGAGGCTAACTCGTAAGACAGTAGCTTATTCATTGTCCTGTCCTCGGCTAGTTCGTTCACACGAGGACAATATTGTCTTGGCTCACTGTATTGTCCAGTCTACTGTCCTCGTGTAAACTCTGTGTTAGAAAAGCAAAAACGCCGCTCCTGTGTGTGTGTGTGTGTGTGTGTGTGTGTGTGTGTGTGTGTGTGTGTGTGTGTGTGTGTGTGTGACACATCTCTTCTTTCCCCAGCATAAACAGCCCAACATTACTTCAAGGAGAAGATATTAAAAAGGTCTCGCCGAGACAAGATCCTTCACGCTCGCAAGAGAGGGAGCTGTCCTCTGTCGACAGAAGGTTGAAATACAATAACTATAGGAACAGCCAGATATCTACTCTTGGAGACATCGGTATAATCACATTAGAAACCATGCTAAATTAGCATGTTTCAAGCTTCATCAAATGTGTTTAAGATTGCTTGTAAATCTTGTTCCGAGTTCGCAAGAACAATATTGTCATCAGGATACTGAAGTTCAGTGGTGGATGTGGTAGAATGTTTGGTCTTGGCTCGCAGTCTACTGAGATTGAATAAAATTCTATCAGTCCTGTATTCAATTTCCATGTCTTTTGGTATTTTCCCATCCCTTGCTTCACACCTGCTGTGATTTCAAAATTTTCCCCAGGGTTATTGTTGACAAGAACCATGCCCTTCATATTATCATGTAGCAATCTAAGAATACGCATGTACTTCTGAGGACACACTATTCTTGCTAGGACTTTCCACAGGGCATCTCTTTTAACCAAATCAAAGGCTTTGAAAGATCTATGAATGCCATGTAGGCTATAGAGGGAGATGTTGAACTTTGTATTTTTTTCTGCATTTGTCTAGCGCAGAAAATCATATCTGTTGTGCAGCGATTGGGTAGAAATCCACACTGAGTTTCAGGTAAGCAGTCTTCAGCCAGAGGCATCAGGCGGTTGTATAGAATTCTACCGAATATTTTCCCAGCAATTGACAGAAGGGTTATTCCACGGTAGTTAACATAGTCAGTTCTGTCTCCGTTTTTGAAAATTGTAACAATCAGAGCACATCTGAGATCAGGAGGTATTATTTCAAAAGCATTAATGTAGGTTCAGCAAAAATTCGTCCACCTTCCTTGAAAAATTCAGCAGGAATTCCATCTGATCCGGCAGCTTTTTTTTGTTTTTGAGCTGTTTAATAGCATTTTCAACTTAATGTAAAGAAGGAATTTCGCCAAGATGACATTTTACAGGTTTTTGTGGAAGTTTCAAGACTTCTACTTCGTTCATCTCTGGATCCTTGTTGAGCAGTTCATGGAAATTTTCTTTCTAATGTGCATTAATGGAATTGCTGTCTTTTACAAGAGTAGAACTATCCATAGGTTTAAAAGTTTAGCTGTTCATATACGGTTTTTATCGTGCAAAAAAATCTCTAGTGTTGTTAGTTTCTGCTAGATGTTGCATTTATTGAGACTTCGTCCACCAACTGTTTTTCAGAACACAGGTTTTCCTCTAAACATCTGCTTTTGCTTCTTGATATTCTCGTTTTTTAGGGAGAGAACTAGGATTGATCTGCCAAGCTTGGTGTGCTGCTCTCTTTCTCTCTATTAGAGTCTGAATTTCTTGATCATTTTCATCAAACCAGTCTTGGTGATTGACCCTACTGTGTCCTGCCGATTCTTCACCAGCTCATAGTATTGCAGTCTGCAATGTTACCCAGTGTTCTTCAGTGCTTTCAGGGTATTCATTCGGCAGTTGTCACCTAGGATTGTTGAAATTTTGCTTTAGTGCTATAATCCTTGAGACGGTCTGTGTTCATTTTAGGTCTCGTAAGTTTTCTCTGTTTCTTTCGCTGCACGTGAATGTGAAAGGTCATCATAGACTGTAAGTCGGTGGTCCGTCCAGCAGTCGTCAGCACTCTTAGAGCCTTTGTGATTAACATATCGCGTTGGTCTCGAGTGCGTACAATTGTGTAGTGAATAAGGTGGCAGTGTTTTGACCGTGGATGTTGACATGATGTTTCAAATTTATCCTTTTGTCTGAAGAGGGCATTAGTGATAACTAGATTGTGCTCTGAGCACTTTGTGAGCAGAAGGGTTGCATTAGGGTTGCAATTCCCTACTTCCTCTTTGCCAATTACTTTGGGCCATAGTGTTGAGAGCATTAAAGTCGCCCAAGAGAATATTTTGTCAGCTTGAGATATTCTTGTTAGAAGTATGTCAGGTTGGCAATAGAATGATTCCTTTTCATCTTCTTCAGAAGTGAGGGTCGGAGCATAGGCACTAATTACTGTAACTCGTTGATTATTGGTGAGCTTGAGGCGTAAGTTCATGAGTCTTTCATTTATGACAGAAGGAAGTTCATGAAAGTGAGGAACAAATTCGTTTGCAATGGAAAAACCAAAACCATGAATGCGAGGCTCGTGAATGTTTTTACATTTCCAAAAGAAAGTGTATCCGCCTTCTTGTTCTTTAATTTGCCCTTCATCGGGCTGTCTAGTTTCACTCAGTGCTGCAATATTGATATTAAATCTTTCTAGTTCGCGAGCCACAATAGCTGTCCTCTTTTCCGGCTGATTAACTGTATCATTGTCCGTTAGAGTACGGATGTTCCAGGTTGCAAAATTCCCCATGAGAGTCAAAATCTATATCATTCCTTGACAGACTCAGAACGTGTCTCCGGTGGCATAAGAGTTACGACGACTGGGGGCTCCGACACTGCTGCAGTCTTCGTCCGCCTGCCCCAGGGGCTCTGAACTTTGGAGCATGGGTTGGCGACCACGGGGTCCTCAGCTGAGTCCTGACATTGCTTCCACTTACTTGTGCCAGGCTCCTCACTTTCATCTATCCTATCCAACCTCCCTTGGTCAACTCTTGTTTTTCCGACCCCGACGCTATTAGGTTTGCGAGGGCTAGGGAGTCTTTCATGTTCTCGCCCTTCGTGGCCCTTGTCTTTCTTTGGCCGATACCTTCATTTTTTGAAGTGTCGGACCCCTTCCATACTTTCCCTCTGATTAGTGTTATATAGAGGATGGTTGCCTAGTTGTACTTCCTCTTAAAACAATAATCACCACCACCATCACCTTTGTCCGCCTTCCTAACCAGCAGGGAACTTTAGTTGTCCCTACGCCTGGTCCACCGTTGAGGACTTTCCGTGCCGTTGACCATATATGGTTCTTCCGCCTTTAGATGTGGTTTCCCACCTCAAAGGCAAGAGAGTGCCCCAGCCCCTGCCAGCTCATCTGCCTTCATAGGGAGCCGTTGGTATAGCAGAGGGGGGCTCCTTATCCCGGGAGTCTCTCGGTTGCCAAAGACTCGTCAGTCGAAACCAGGGTGCACCACATGCAATCGAAGTTGACAGTTGAGTAGTACTTCCCCTTAAAACAGTTATCACCAACCCTCATGTTATAAGTCAGAGCTCAGCCAGGATTTTTTGTTCCATGTGTACTGTAAAACCTCATGCTTGTTCATTAAATGTATTTACTTACGTGTGCCATATTCTTTTTTGTTTCAGAGATAAGAAGAAGATAATTAAGCAAATGTAAGTATATCTTAGCTGCATAGCCAGATAAAAGTTATACAAATCATTAAAAGCAAGGTCTTAAGCTACTAGAACCGTACGTCATGTCATTTAAGTGGAGTGAATGGTGATAAATTTTACACAGTGCTGACCATCACCATTGATCTGCATATAAGACTGTTTCCCAGGTGCTCCAATAGTTCCTCATCTTGTCTGCCTCCCCCCACCCCCTCGGTGCTTAGGGCAGTAGAATAACACCTACAGTTTTACAGTTTACCCTGCTTGTCGTAAAAGGATCCCAGCGGCACCCAACTTTGAAACATGGATTGGCGACCACCGGGCCCATTCTACCGGAAAGAGGCAAGCGAAGAAAACACAGTAATATGAGTTACTTTACCATTAATATGTTACTGTTGCCAGCTCCCTTAACAATCTACATTTCGTAGAGAAGAGAGACGTGTTTTCTGTTAAAGTAAATCATAGAAGATGCGAGATTGTCCCAGAGAATTCCTCATAGGAAAACAAGTCAATTTAAGACACATACCTACTCATGCCGGACTCCCCCTTGGAGTGAGAGTTCAAATGGATGACGACCGCTCTGACTGACAAAACTACACAAGATCTGAGTAGATCGCGTGTTAGAAGATACAGTTTCCACGCGTACCCGAATGCGACTGTAACAGACTTAGCTTATTCTGAGCACAATAGTGTGGAATGCTTCTCACATTCTCCAGTATGCCCTGATGTTAGCCAAGCTTTCCTTTGTTCATCTTTCTCACACTCTTTGCAACAACAAAAAACAGAGTAAAAAGGCTTCCTTCTGTCGTCAGCGAGACGTTAAGAATTTGTTCAAACAGTGTCACTTCTCTATTTATTGCGCCGAACAAAGCTTCCCTCCTACACAATGAATCACCAGAGTTAATCTTATAAACCGGTACAGATACCTCCACTGTATAGGCTTACTTGCCCGCTGTAAGAGGGACTCGGAGAACACTCATCACCCTATGGACGGGGGCGATAGTATAACAACTACGGTATACCCTGCCTGTCGTAAGAGGCGACCAAAAGGAGCCCGATGGGCTCTCAGCTTGGGAGCGTGGGCTGGCGGACACAAGGCCCTTAGAAGAGTCCTGGCATTGCTTTCACTTTCTTGTGCCAGGCTGCTCACTTTCATCTATCCTATCCGGTCTCCCTTGGTCAACTCTTGCTTTTTTTCCGACCCAGACGGTATGACCCCCTGTGGGTGGGGGTGGTAGAATAACACTCACGGTATCGTCTTCTTGTCGTAAGAGGCGACTAAAAGGGGCCTCAGGGGCTCTGAACTTTGGAGCGTGGGTTGGCGACCACGGGGCCCTTAGCTCAGTTCTGGCATTGCTTCCACTTACTTGTGCCAGGCTCCAAACTTTCATCTATCCTATCCGACCTCCCTTGGTCAATTCTTGTTCTTTTCCGACCCAGATGCTATTAGGTTTGCGAGTACTAGGGAGTCATTCATTTTCACGCCCTTCGTGGCCCTCGTCTTCCTTTGGCCGATATCTTCATTTTTCAAAGTGTCTGATCCCTTCCATTTTTTCCCTCTGATTAGTGTTATATAGAGGATGGTTGCCTAGTTGTACTACCTCTTAAAACAATAATCACCACCACCTCACCACCACCAGACGGTATGAGGTTCCCGAGGGCTAGGGAGTCTTTCATTTTCACGCCCATCGTGGCCCCCATCTTGCCTTGGCCGATACCTTCAGTTTTCGAAGTGTCGGATCCCTTCCATTTTCCTCTTTGATTAGTGTTATATAGAGGATGGTTGCCTAGTTGTACTTCCTCTTAGAATAATATTCACCACCACTGGGGGCTAGTGTGCTTGTTGATCTCGAGGGCTGTGCCAGCACAGGGTTACCCATGCTGGATTGGCCTCGGTGTAGGGCCAGACGAACGAGGCGTCCCCCAGAGCTGCCTGTGCCTTTATTCTTCATAACTATTTCTACCCTTCTATTCTCACCTTCATATTTTCATTCCCCTTCATGTCTAGCCACCCTCTCCTGCTGTGGTTTTATCCTCCCCAATCACAAGTTTCGGGTCATGGCGAATTGTGAAATGGCTACTGGGAGAGTAGTTCTTAGCGGCCCACCACAATTACAAGTTTTGGGTCGTGGCGAATTGATGAATGGCTTCTGGGAGAGTAGTTCTTAGCGACTCACCCCAATCACCAGTTTAGGGTCGTGGCGAATTGATGAATGGCTTCTGGGGGTGGGGGTAGTTCTTAGCAACCCACCCCAATCACATTTTTCGAGTAGTGGCGAGGTGCTGCATGGCTATTGGGAGGGTAGTTCTTAGCGACACACCTCATTCACAAGTTTCGGGTCGTGGCGAATTGATAAATTGCTACTGGATGAATAGTTCTTAGCGACTCACCCCAAATACAAGTTTCAAGTCGTGGCGAGGTGATGCATGGCTACTGGGAGGGTAGTCCTTAGCGACCCAACCCTATCACATGTTTCGAGTAGTGGCGAGGTGATGCATGGCTACGACCCACTCCAGATTCCGGGCGCCCTCTGTGGTATATAGCATCGCCTTTGGTACGTCAGGGCTCTGCTGTAGGTCGACCTTTCTTATCCCGGGTACTCGTGGGGCAATGCATGGATTTTGATTTTGGTTTTTCTAATTCGAAAGACAGTGGCACCCTCCAAAAATCTGCCTCTAGTAAAGTGCGAAGAAGAAAAGGTTATACACCTGTGGCTTTAGAAGATGAATGTGATGAACGGCTCCCTCGATTGCTGGTGGCCTGCATGATCGTTGGTCAGAGCTTCTTAGAAGAATATCCATTCATGGTTAGCAGTGCAATTGAAGATATCGTTCTTGGTGAAGTTGATGAGATGCGTAAGCTTCGTGGTGGCTCCGTGCTAATAAAGACATGGACTGGTGAACAGAGTCGACGACTACTTGAGGCTAAAATGTTCGGCAATGTGGCAGTTAAAATCGAGAAGCACAAATCCCTTAACTCATGCAAAGGGGTTATTTTCCACAGGGAATTCATAAAGGCTCCCGATGACGTTATCTTGCACGTCGGAGCGTTACCGGAGATAAGCTGCTCGATACGGCCGCTTTGACCCCCAGTCACTACCTGAACGTATTAAAGTCGCGATGTACGCCCATAAAATTCAGCACTAACGAGGTGTTATAACTGTCAAAAGTTTGGCCACACCTCACTGCGTTGTCATGGTTCGTCGACTTGTGCTGCGTGTGGAAAATGTGAACATGCTGTTGTTGAGTGTACACCACCGTCAATGTTCGTCAAGTGCACTGGCGTACATGCTCCTTATCCAAAGAATGTCCAACATTCAGGGGGAGAAGAAGATCTAGGGGATAAAAATACTGGATAAGATTCCCTATCCAGATGCTCGGAGAAACTTTAAAACTATGTCTGCTCCGAAGTTCTCTATCTCCTTCGCTGAAAAGTTCGCGAATGTACGGATTACACCACAAAGCTTCAATCGTGCAATAACTACGATAGAAAGACAAGCTCCATCAAGCAGCCATGAAAAAAGTGTTGCCACGACAAATACAGATGGTCCCAAGAAGGGCCACGTACTTTCTGGGAAACCAAGAACGTCATTGACAACTTTTCCTGGAAAGGGCCCTTCCCCTCCCTACCAGGCTGGGGGAAATGTCTTCCCCAAATAGGGCTTTAAATTTCAGCCCTCCTACCAAAGCCCAGATTATAATAAAAGAGGAGAAGGGCCAGCACTCCCCTAAAGAGTTGGTGAAGAAGCCCTCTCCAAACCCACTGGGGGTCACAGGACCCCTAAGAAGACCGGCAATCCACCTGCTGGCTCTATTTCGAAGATTAAAAGAATGGTGGGCAGGTGTGTTAGGCCCAGACGGCCTCCTTTCCGATCCCTCTCTGGGGAGCCCATTTCTCCCAGAAAGAGGGCCCACCGCTCCAAATCTGAGAGTTCACCATCTATAGAGTGTTTGGTCTCGAGGACACCCTTAACTGAGGAGTCAATGGAAACCGAAGCATTGTCGTGGATGGTGGCGATGAAAAATTAGAAAACAACAAAAATGGCAGGAAAAGGAGGATAGTTGACCGAAAGAAGGTCAAGCAGTTGGTTACCAATCCACACAATGGACTGTTGCAGTGGAACTGTCGAATAGCCAAGATGCGTCAACGTATCTGTGGCCTCCACAGTCTGTCTACAGAAATCTCGTTTGAGACCTGGACACGACACGACTATGAGACCATGTCGTCCTTACTCTAAAGGCAGAGTACCTGGGGCCGTTTGTGGTCCAGCATTTTCAGCGAAGAAATACCACTCTGTACTCAGCAAGATGTAGTTGCAGTTCGCACTCCGTTGCCAGTAATGCCACTCACTATGATATTGAAATGTCTGCACTACAAGAATTGATGGCTCAATTACCTTCTCATTTCCTCATGCTGGGAGATGTGAACGTCCGCAACACACTCTGGGGTTCTCCGTCTCCCTCTGCTTGGGGAGAATGATCGAGCGAATGTTAAACCTGTTCGATTTTTGCTTGCTTAATTAAGAGGAACCGACACATTTCAGCAGCGCACATGGCACATTCTCACATCTGGATGTCACTTTGTGCAGCCATGCGCTAGTTCCCCTGCTGCGGTGGCAAGTACACGACGACCTCTGTGATAGCAACAACTTCCCGATAGTTCTTGGTTATTTCGGCGGGCAAATTGGCCAGAATTATCCAAACTCGTTGTGATGGCCAGTGACATGCTAGAGTCAGTTGACGACCACGTTTCTTCTATTACTACCTGAATTTTGGCTGCTGCAGAGGAAGCAATTCCTTCATCGTCCGGTATTTCTCGCCGGAAACTGGTCCCATGGTAGACCGACGAAATTGCACCATACATACGATGTCCAATCTTATCACATTTAAGCGTCTACGCACGAAGGCCCGTTTTTTGATTTGAGAAAGTAAGAAAGCTACGAAGGAAATGTATGTGTCTCACCATGATGGCACATACTCCGTCATCACACGTGTGAACAAAACTCCACCGTATATTCGGAGTACACAATGTGCCCTAAGTCCCCGGAATCACCATTAATGGAGATATAGTTACGATTCTTTCAATCATTGCCGACCACATCGCGTCACATTTTGCAGATTCGTCCAACTCTGGGAGATATGACCCTGCATTTCTACCATTTAAGCGCGAAGCAGAGGCACACCATCTCTCTTTCGCCTCGAGTGCTTCGCATCCCTACTACATGCCTTTCACGGAGTGGGAGTTGCGGAATGTACTCGCGCTATGCAGAGATACGGCTCCTGGACCGGACAAAATCCACAATGGATGCTTAAGCATTTGAGTGACAGATGTCTCAAGGATATCCTCACTCTATTCAACAGAATATCGAGTGAGGGAGTGTTTTCATCTCAACGGCCAGGTAAAGATCCAAAACTCCTGGATAGTTGAAAGGACGATGAACCGGCGTATTGTGTGGGCCATGGAAAAGGAAGGTCTCTTGTCTTACTACCAGTGTGGATTTCGCTCTCATCGGTCTGCCACTGATCATCTGGTCAGACTGGAGTGCGGATTTCGGAGAAATTTTCCAACGTTTATTGAGAACCTCATGTCCCTCCGGCTCTTTCGAGTCAGAGTAGGGAATTCATTTCCTCAGTGTTACGTTCAGGAGAATGGAGTACCTCAGGGATCGGTACTGAGTGTCATGCTGTTAACAATCGCCATCAACGGCATGATTGCCGCTGCTGGGCCCGCAGTCGTTCAATCCCTGTATGTAGACGACTTAGCTCTGCATTACAGCTCCAGAAGGGTGGCGTTTGCTGAGAGACAGCTACAGCAAGATATTAACGGAGTCGACAGATAGGCCCTGCAACATGGTTTTCGATTTTCAGCGGCGAAAACCTCAGTTGTACAGTTATGTCAACGTCGGCTTGTGCATCCCGAACCAGAACTCCGCTTGCGAAAATGTGCCTTACCAGTGGTAGAAACCTGCTGGTTCCTGGGTCTCCATTTTGATAAGAGAACAACGTGGTAGCCCCACATCCGTCAGTTGAAGGGAATTAAAATTCTTAAGTTTTTTCAGTGGCACATCGTGGGGGCTGACCGTGAGGTGTTGCTGCTACGTTTCTACACAGCAACTGTCCCCTCCCGAAATGACTACGGAAGTGTGACTTGTGGCTAAGCATCAAAATCTACACTGAGCCTTTTAGACAGTATTCACCATAGTGGAGTTAGGCTGGCAACGGTAGCTTTCCATACTAGCCCCATTCCTAGCCTAGGCTATGTGCTGAAGTTAGAATTCCATGTATAAGAATAGGGAGGCAGCAGTTAGTCCTCACGTACGCTGCCAAAATTCGTGAAATGCCGCTACATCCGAGCTATCTATGCATCTTTATTACCCAATACCTCTAGAGGTACCAAGACCAGCCGAATGCCACACAACCGGTCGGGTTTCGAATTGATAGCTTGTGTCGTGATTTAAAAATAGTTATCGGTGGTTGTCTTCAGCAAAAATTAGCGAGGTACCTCCGTGGTTGGTTCCGAGACCGGACATATGTCTAGATCTACTCCGTGGGCCCAAGGTGAAAACAGATTCCTCCGTTTATCGGAGGTATTTCCAGAACTTCGATCACCAATATCCGGCCACGAGACATATCTTTACGGATGGTTCTAAAACCGGAGAAAATGTTGGTTGCTCTTTCCTCACCGATAATATGAGCACGGAGATACGTAGCGTGTATTCTGCGGTGTGTTAGGCCATTTTTGATGCTGTGCAATTTGCACTGTGTGACAAAAGAAATCACTTTCTTACGTATTCAGACACTTTAAGCTCTCTGCTTCTCGCAACACCCACTGGAGCGGAAAATTCATGACCTTCTAGCCATGTTAATTGATGCTGACACCAGATCCATTGTCGCGTGGCTTCCAAGCCACGTTGGGATTGCGGGAAACGAACTTGTGGATGAAGCTGCTAAGGAAACAGTACTTTTACCTCCAAGACCTGTCAATGTACTTGCTAAAGATATTTGTTCTCAGATACGTCGAACCATTTTGGCGTCCTGGGTATCGGAGTGGCTACCTATTCGAACATCCAACAATTAAAGAAACTACTGTGTGGCGGTCCTCGCTTCTCGGACAGAGGCCATAGTATTGTGTAGGCTGAGGATTGGTCATTTACGATCCACGCACTCTTATCTCATAAAGAGGGAAGATCCCCCAGTGTGTTCTTTTGGGGCCAACTACACCGTGGCCCACATCCTCACAGAGTGCGCCTATCTCTGTGGTCTAAGACGGAGCCTCGGCCTGCAGGAAACACTCGAATGCATACTAGGGCGCGACTACTGCTGATCTCGTCATCCGCTTTATGTGCGACAGTGGATTAATCACGGGAATTTAAATTACTAGTGTACTGTTACTCTGGGAACAGACGTTCCCTTTTGATTCGTTAGCCTAATTCAGTAATAATTTTTGTTTTATTTTTTACTTCGTTTTCAAATTCCTTCATTGAATATATATGAACTTTATTTTAGATTTATCTTTCAATAATTTGTTCAGAGAGGATGGTTGTACTTCCTCTTAAAACAATAATCACCACCACCACCCATGTGTAGGACCAGACTAAGAAGGTGTCCCCCGAGTTACCAGAAAGGTGCCTGTGCTCTTTATTCCTCATTAATATTCCTACCCTTCTATTGGCACCTTCTTAAATTTCATTCCTCTTCTTGTCCTGCCAACCTCTCTGCCTCTTCGAATCACGAGTTTCCTGTCGTGGCGAGGTGATGCATGGCTACTGGGAGAGTAGTTCTTAGCGACCACCTCCAGATACCGGGCGCCCTATGGAGTAAATTGCCTTGCCTTCGGTACTACTCCTTGGTCGACTTCGTATTTCCGGAGTACTCGTTGGACCATTTCTTCCATTTCAAATATTGCACCCTTCACTTAAAACGACGTGCAAGAAACGTAAGCGGTATACTCCAGTTCCAGTAGATTATACAAGTGACGATCGTCTTCCTCCATTCCTGGTTGCTTCCACGGTCTTCTTGGCAAATGTTCTTTTATGATCGGTAGTTCTATCGAAGGATTTGTTGCTGGTGAAGTCGACGAGATGCGGAAGCCAGTAAAGGATGTTCGCCATACTGGGGGAATAATGGTTTAAGGGTAGATTATTACAATTAATCAGGGACATTAATCTTGATAATTGAGCTGCAATGAGAATTGTTGGAAAATGATTTCTTGTTTCAAGTTACTTACAAGTGTTATCCTTGACATTTGTTTTTCATGTTTACATGGGTCATGGTGCCAGGAAGGAATTCAGCCAGGTAAAAGTGTAATAAGCAATTTGGTCTTTGCCGTCTTCGTTTCAGACTTATGCATGATCCATGCTTCAACCCTACACAGCTACTGAAGAGTTATGGCTTGCTTCGCTGCAATACAGGCTCGTCATCATTCTTTCCTGAATTCTTTAGATTTCTGTGCTCCCACTTCAGAAGAAAGCTGTGAAATAAAAACACACAGGCACATAACTCTCACCCACTAATGGTATCTGAACAGAGCATGTGACGAACAGCATCAAACTGAACTCTGAAGTGAAGACGACATCCGAGTTAACTCGGGCATGGGATTGACTGTCTTGAATGGCTCCACAATGGGTGTGAAATAAAAACTAGGCTTTCCAAGACTAAACTGATGTAAGTAGGTAAAAAAACCTAAGAGAACTGAACGTCATGTTGGGAATACAATGCTGAAACAGGTAGATCATGTCAAGGAAGTGTGTTTTCCCTGGGTGGTAGTACAGTTAGCTCGCAGTTGCAGCCAATAGTACAATCAATCAATCAATCAATCAATCAATCAATCAATCAATCAATCAATCAATCAATCAATCAATCAATCAATCAATCAATCAATCAATCAATCAATCAATCAATCAATCAATCATTCAATCAATCAATAAGTCAATCAATCAATCAATAAGTCAATCAATCAATCAATCAATCAATCAATCAATCAATCAATCAATCATTAATTCCATCCATCCGTCCGTCCGTCCGTCCGTCCGTCCGTCCGTCTTCTAATGTCATTCCACGCCATCTCTCCACTGACAGCTCGAAACATACCACCTAGTCATGCAGCTCGTCTCTTTGCTTCCAAGTCTTCCCAGCCCAAACTTTGCAACATTTTTGTAACGCTTCTCTTTTGTCGGAAATCACCCAGAACAAATCGAGCTGCTTTTCTTTGAATTTTTTCTAGTTCTTGAATCAAGTAATCGTGGTGAGGGTCCCATACACTGGAACCATACTTTAGTTGGGGTCTTACTAGAGTCTTGTATGCTCTCCCCTTTACATCCTTACTACAACCCTTAAATACCCTCATAACCATGTACAGAGATCTGTACCCCTTATTTACAATCATAGTTATGTGATTACCCCAATGAAGATCTTTCCTTATATTAACACCTAGATACTTACAATGATCTCCAAAAGGAACGATCAACGCAGTAATTAAAACTGAGAGGACCTTTCCTATTTGTGAAACTGACAACGTGACTTCCAACCCCGTTTATCATCATCCCATTGCCTGCTGTCCATCTCACAACACTATCGAGGTAACGTATTCTGTATGAAAGAAGTCAGAAGAAACTGTCTTCACGTCGGACTGTTTTGAGACTAAATTTGCTTTACAGGAGTGAAAGCTGGCTGACCTCAGGATATTTTATTTATAAGATAGCGGTAAGAGACATGAAGGTAGTGTGCATGGTTGTTGGTACAAATAGCTGGGTACAATTGCAGGAGGGTACTCAGAATGAGGCAGAAAAGGCTATATGAGGAATGAACTCATTTTATGAAGCTTTACGCTTTACCTGGCTTCAGTGTTGGGGTCATGTGTGTCGAATGGAGGAGGATAGGTTACCTAGGAGCGCAGGGCAATCGTCAAGTCGCCAGACTCTAACTCTGAAAAATTCTAGTTCACGTAACTGAACGAATAAGTTGGCAAACTTGGTTATGAGATTTTATTAGACATAGTAGAACCGGCTGTCAGAACAGTGCAGCTGTTGACGTACAATGTCAAGGTGCGCACAACAATATGCTTTTCTGGTGGCTTATTTTGAGTGGGAAATTCATTAGAGATGTGTTGGGATATGCAGACACTGATTTCCTGATTATGATCTTGTAGACATCACGTGGGCTCCGTGGATGATTGAGAATGATGTGTGAAACCTAAATTATTTACTGACTCTTTCCTTCACGATGTTCGACAAGCACATCGAGAGATCTCTGCGAACATCTGTAAGATGTTTGTCAGAGGAACTTGGAGCACCAGTAAAGCACTGAATGTAGCAAAGGTACATTTGTCGAGGCTGTCCAGGAGCTGAAGAGAAACATCACCGTTACTGCCAATCGTTCCGAACCTTGACATGAAAAGTAGCCATTGGAGCATGGTTCCACCTCAATGACTACATCAGCTCCCTGAACCCAAGTATCGGCATATGGTGCGCAATATCCTGCAAAACCTCTGTGTTTTGACAGAATAGCTGATGATGCCACATAGAGGGCACTCTCCAACACTTCGAGGAGGATGGGGGCTATTGCTGCCAACACGATGTTGGTGATCGTGTAATCTCAAGAAGTTTGTAGCCTCCTCGTTTGCTTCTTTCTGTGGGAGGATTTAAAAGAAAGAGTTTACAGTGATAATCCCCATTCATCACATGAACTCAAAGAAGTGATTTCTAAATGTATTGGAGAATGAATTTGATAAAAGTGTTGAAAACGTGTAAACATATCAATTTGTGCCTGACCCAAACAGGATGGACATAAGCAGGATCCCCAAAGCAGTGGGGAGAAATCTCTGGGATGTCACGTAACAGTTCTTCTATAGGAGTAATGGATGATGATGAAGGAAATAGTGGCCTCTTTCAACATCTCTTGTGAACTGGAACTGATCAACACGTCCAAAATAATTCACTTGAAAGTATGTGGAACTGTCGTGTGTAATCTCTAGATTTGTTTGTATAATAAACCTTCAGAAATATTCAGTCTGGTGACTTTACAAACACGATGTGATGGATTGTATGGAAAGTAGAGGAAAGTGCCCGAGCCGAATCCTGTACAACAGTGCATAGAGTGGCTTTTATACCTTCATATCTATCTGGGGAGACGTCTGATTGGTTAAGCTGGGATGTACTGCCCCTCAAAACAGAAATCACCACTCTCATGTTATGTAGCTCTGTCACGAGTTCTTGTACCATGTCTGATATAAAAACGATCGTTTGTTCTTTAATTTTATGTCATCTTATTTCTTGTTTCAGAGGATTTAGCAAGAGTACTATATTATGTAAATATTACCATGTTTATATTTTTGCTACATTGTTGCCTAC
The DNA here is from genome assembly GCF_040414725.1 of Anabrus simplex. Classification (NCBI taxonomy): domain Eukaryota; kingdom Metazoa; phylum Arthropoda; class Insecta; order Orthoptera; family Tettigoniidae; genus Anabrus; species Anabrus simplex. The sequence continues at coordinate 102,709,064 of NC_090276.1, read as the reverse complement.
AAGTTACACAAATCATTCATCTTATGAAATTATATCAATTCCTGCTAGGACCGTCTTTTACATCATGTCGGAAGTACTGATAAATGCTACACGATTTTAATTAATGGTAATTTGGGGAGAGAACAGTGACTTTCAGTGTGAAAACATATTAACACGTAGGATGAAAGAATTTAAATATTACGTCTGTGGGTAATACACTCCAGTTACCCCCTGCCTGCCGTATGAGGCTACTAATATGGGGCCAACATATAGGAAATTAGGGGCATGGGTTGGCAGCCACGATTCTCGGAATGGTACAAAAAGAATGTGTATTTGGGATGAATTTCAATTACCTGATAAATATATCAGTCAAGTACAACTACAAAAAAAAAATACTTGTTCAGCAAGCAGTTATACATACATCTTGAAATCCTTAAAATACTTTTTTTGTCTAAATGTTCACTTACACTTACTATGTCATTTAGTAAAAACTTTAAAAACAGAATAATTTGCAAATCATAACGTGAATAAAACCTATTAAGTCAGTCAACTATACACTAAAATTTGAAATGCCGTCATCCCCCTGTGGGTGGGGGCGGTAGAATAACACCCACGGTATCCCCTGCATTTCGTAAGAGGCGACTAAAAGGGGCCCCAGGGGATCTGAATTTTGGAGCGTGGGTTGGCGACCACGGGGTCTTCAGCTGAGTCCTGGCATTGCTTCCACTTACTTGTGCCAGGCTCCTCACTTTCATCTATCCTATCTGATCTCACCTGGTCAACTCTTGTTCTTTTCCGACCCCGACGCTATTAGGTTTGCGAGGGCTAGGGAGTCTTTCATTTTCACGCCCTTCGTGGCCCTTGTCTTTCTTTGGCCGATATCTTCATTTTTCGAAGTGCCAGATCCCTTCCATTTTCCCCTCTGATTAGCGTTATATAGAGGATGCTTGCCTAGTTGTACTTCCTCTTAAAACAATAATCACCACCACCACTAACACTTGTTCTTTTTCGACCCCGACGGTATTACGTATGGAGGCCTAGGGAGTCTTTCATTTTCATGCCCTTCGCGGCCCTTGTCTTCCTTTGGCCGATATCTTCATTTTTCGAAGTGTCGGACTCCTTTCATTTTCTCTCTGAATAGTGTTATATAGAAGATGTTTGCCTAGCTGTACTTCCTTTTAAAACAATAATCACCACCACCACCACTTGAAATGCCGTCTGCTCTGTTCTTGAAAGCTTCTCCTTTCCTTAAATCCTTATTTACACCTAATAAAAGGAGACAAACATTATATTTCAATTTCTAATCTGCAATTCAAACTTCTTATTCACCTATTTTATTCCAATAAATCGCAATTAACTTACTGCTGTAGTTCCCCTCTTAATCTCGTCCAACCATTCGAGCCATTTTTAACCGTCAAGTCCTTTTGAAATAAACAACCATCAAAATCAACTTTAGAGACAGGTTTTACGAAAAGGGCGACAACTCAGATGACTAGAGAATTTTATTTTCTACTTACTTCAGTTTCAGCTGGTACCAAATTTGTCAAAATTAAAACAAAATTACACTTGTCTGGACTAGACAAACATGTCCCCCTGTGGGTGGGGAAGGTATAATAACACCCACGGTATCCCCTGCCTGTCGTAACAGGCGACTAAAAGGGGCCCCAGGGACTCTGAACATTGGAGCGTGGGTTGGCAACCACGTCGTCCTAAGCTGAGTCCTGGCATTGCTTCCACTTACTTGTGCCAGGCTCCTCACTTACATCTATACTATCCGACCTTCCTTGGTCAAATCTTGTTCTTTTCCGACCCCGACGGTATTACGTATGGAGGCCTAGGGAGTCTTTCATTTTCAAGCCCTTCTTGGCCCTTGTCTTCCTTTGCAGATACCTTCATTTTTCTCTCTGATTAGTGTTATGTAGAGGATGGTTGCCTAGTTGTACTTCCTCTTAAAACAAGAATCACCACCACCAGACAAACATATCCTTGCTCCTTTGCTTGCTGCCTTGGACCTTAAGATGTATTTTTGGTAGATCAGAAGAATGCACATGCCCGGTGAGGCACGGGGCGTAGGGGTTTTCACCACCAGAGCCAGTGACATAATGGTTACCATAGCAACTCCGCTACTATCCAGGTGTCTTTATATTATCTTCTACTGGCAGCTCTTCGCCCTTGTCAGTTGTAATCCAGCAAGCTGCAGAGTGTGAGTCAATGTTTTCGTGTAGCAGATAAGAGCCGACCTATCTGGGCAGAACAGGAAGTTCGTGCTTGCACTCCACATTCCTCATTCTTGCATTCTTCTTATCTCCACACAGTAGGGATCTCTGCGCAGTAGCAAAGCAGAGCTGTGACGTCTAGCAGGACCCTTGCTTTAAAGCTGCCCTGAACGAGGTAGAGGTAGTTCGAATAAGAATCGCTATGCACGCAAAAGCCAGCAGATAATAATACAAGACAGTTATATATCTGTGGTGTATAAGAAGGCATATGTATTTACTTTACGTGATACAACGTAAAAAGCTGTCATAGTGTACACTTTTCAGAATGGTTCTTTTGTGCCATTTGAGGTTATTTTTCTCAGCTTCGAGGGTTCACAATATTTTATTACCATCCTCCTTCGACAGCTGTGACACAAAGGGTGCTTATCAGACTCAATGCTTCCGAGGCGATAAGAAATTCCAACTGTTCTCCGGAAAATAATGAAACATTACGTGCAAATATGCTACTGATGAAGTAGATCAAAGCTCGGATATTGTGTGCCAGTGTAAGGCCACCGTTGAGCCCACAACATCCTATTCTTTATCCGAGAATTCGTTACAACCCTCGAAGAGCTAGTGGAATAGCTGCTTGAAGACTTCACTGGCTATAGAGAAGGAGAAGAGCGAGTATGGGAGATGGCACACCACGGTAGTGCAGATGAAAAACGAGTTCAAATTTTCCACGGGAAAGAAATGAAAGAGGGTTCTAACATCAACACGAACCTTACTGATATCCTGAAGAAGAAATTCCCGAAATTCATGAATTTGCAACTTGCTTCATGAAAAGCGATTCTTTTGTTTGTATGAAAGCATTAAACAAGAGTAAAGCATTCAATAGGCCGATTTTCAGATAGTACAATACCGATAAAGAAAGAAGTAAAGCTAAGGAATTCCGCTGATGTTATAAATAAAGTGCGTTTGCTAGCATTTTTTCAAATATCAGCATTATTCTTTGTGTTTAACACCGTTGTTAATTTTTATATGAAAGGCAGTTTATTATGTTGCATGTGAAACCAGTGCAATCAATCACTACTGATCTGCATTTAGGGCAGTCGCCCAGATGGCAGATACCCTAACTCTTGTTTTCCTAGCCTTAGAAATTGGAAACTTACTGAAAATCTCCCTCGGTTATTCCAATCCCTAACTCTCCATCCTATAAATGAATATTTGCCCCAGTTTGTCCTCTTGAATTCCAACTTTATCTTCATATTGTGTGATCTTTCCTACTTTTAAAGACACCACTGAAACTTATTCGTATACTAATGTCATACCACGCCATCTCTCCGCTGACAGCTCGGAACATACCACTTAGTCTAGCAGCTCGTCTTCTTTCTCCCAATTCTTCCCAACCCAAACTTTGCAACATTTTTGTAACACTACTCTTTTATTGGAAATCGCCCAGAACAAATCGAGCTGCTTTTCTTTGGATTTTTTTTTCAATTCTTGAATCAGGTAATCCTGGTGAGGGTCCCATACACTGGAACCATACTCTAGTTGGGGTCTTACCAAAAACTTATATGCCCTCCCCTTTACATCCTTACTACAATCCCTAAATACCCTCATAACCATGTGCAGAGATTTGTACCCTTTATTTACAATCCCATTTATGTGATTACCCTAATGAAAATCTTTCCTTATATTAACACCTAGATACTTATAATGATCCCAAAAAGGAACTTTCGCCCCATCAACTCAGTAATTAAAACTGAGAGGACTTTTCCTATTTGTGAAACTCAAAACCTGACTTTTAACCCCGTTTATCAACATACCATAGCCTGCTGTCCACCTCACAATATTATCGAAGTCACGTTGCAGTTGCTCACAATCTGGTAACTTATTTATTACTCTATAGAGAATAACTTCATCCGCAAAAAGCCTTAGTCTGATTCCACATCTTTACTCATATCATTTATATATACAAGAAAACATAAAGGTCCAATATTACTGCCTTGAGGAATTCCCCTCTTAATTATTACAGGGTCAGATAAAGCTCCACCAACTCTAATTCTCTGAGACCTATTTTCAAGAAATATAGCAACCCATTCTGTCACTCTTCCCCCCTGTGGGTGAGGACGGTACAATTACACCCACGGTATCCCCTGCCTATCGTAAGAGGCGACTGAAAGGGGCGCCAGGGGCTCTGAACTTTGGACGATGGGTTGGCGACCGTGGGGCCCTTAGCTGAGTTCTGGCATTTCTTCCACTTACTTGTGCCAGGCTCCTCACTTTCATCTATCCTATCTGACTTCTCTTGGTCAACTCTGGTTCTTTTCCGACACCGACGGTATTACGTATGGAGGCCTAGGGAGTCTTTCATTTTCACGCCCTTCATGGCCCTTGACTTCCTTTGGCTGATACCTTCATTTTTCGAAGTGTCGGACCCCTTCCATTTTTTCTCTCTGATTAGTGTTATATAGAGGATGGTTACCCAGTTGTACTTCCTCTTAAAACAATAATCACCACCACTCTGACACTCTTTTGTCTAGTCCAATTGTACTTATTTTTGCAGTAGTTTTCCATGGTCCATCCTATCAAATGCTTTAGACAGCTCAATCGCTTTACAGTCCATTTGACCCCCTGAATCCAAGATATCTGCTATATCTTGCTGGAATCCTACAAGTTGAGCTTCAGTGGAATAACTTTTCCTAAACCCAAACTGCCTTCTGTCAAACCGGTTATTAATTTCGCAAACATGTCTAATATAATCAGAAAGAATGCCTTCCCAAAACTTACATGCAACGTATGTCAAACTTACTGGCCAGTAATTTTTAGCTTTATGTCTATCACAATTTCCTTTATACACAGGGTAACTATAGCAACTCTCCATTCATTTGGTATAGCTCCTTCAACCAAACAATAATCAAATAAGTACTTCAGATTTGTTACTATATCCCAACCCATCGTCTTTAGTATATCCCCAAAAATCTTATCAATTACAGCCACTTTTGGAGTTTTCAACTTTTGTATCTTATTGTAAATGTCATTGTTGTCATATGTAAATATTAATACTTTTTAGCATTAGTCTTCTCCTCTATCTCGACATTATCCTTGTAACTAACAATCTTTACATGCTGCTGACTGAATATTTCTGCCTTTTGAAGATCCTATTAATTATTACTGCAATGTCCTTCTTGGAACCTGTTTCTGCCTTAGAATACCTATACATACCCTTCAATTTTTCACTAAAATTTGTATGACTGCCAATTATGCTTACCATCATGTTATCCTTAGCTGCCTTCTTTTCTAGAATCAATTTCCTAATAAGTTCCTTCAATTTCTCCTTACATCCACAGTCATTTCTAACTCTATTTCTTTCCAATCTGCACCTCTTTCTTAGTCTCCTAACTTCTCTACTATAATAAGGTGGGTCTTTACCATTCCTTACCACCTTTAAAGGTACAAACCTGTTTTCACATTCCTCAACAATTTTTTAAACCCATCCCAGAGTCTGTTTACATTTTTATTTTCCGTTTTCCAATGAACATAGTTACTTATTAAAAACTGCCTCATGCCTGCTGTGTCAGCCATATGGTACTGCCTAATAGTCCTACTTTTAAGACCTTCTTTTGTATCACATTTATTTTTAACTACGACAAAAACAGCTTCATGATCACTAATGCCATCCATTACTTCGGCTTCTCTTTAGAGCTCATCTGGTTTTATCAGCACCACGTCCAGGATATTCTTCTCTCTAGTTGGTTCCGTCACTTTCTGAATCAGCTGTCCTTCCCATATTAACTTATTTGCCATTTGTTGGTCATGCTTCCTATCGTTCGCATTTCCTTCCCAATTGACATTTGGTAAATTAAGATCTTCTGCTACAATCACATTTCTTCCATGTCGTTTCCCACATAGCTGATTATCTTATCAAATAATTCTGAATTCGTATCAGCGCTACCCTTTCCCGGTCTGTACAGTCCAGAAACATCAAGTTGCCTATTATCTTTAGAAATGAGCCTTACACCTAGAATTTCATGTTTGTCATCTTTAAATTTTTCGTAGCTTACAAATTCTTCTTCCACCAGAATAAATACTCCCCCTCCTTTCATTCCTATCTCTACAATACACCCTCCAGTTCCATGAGAAAATTTCTGCTTCCCTTATATCATTTCTCAGCCATGATTCAACTCCTATTACAATATCTGTTAAATTACTTAATTATATTCCTTTCTTTACAATACTTCTACAGTTCAACACTAACATTCTTATGTCATCTCTACTTGACTTCCAGATCTCTGTACCCTTATCACCGCCCCCTAGACAACCCCGTTTCCCTGAATGTACCTCTCTATTACACTTTCAAACAAATTTCCTAACTTATACGTACCACTGCGGTTTAAGTGAAGGCCATCTGAGCGCAGATCCCTATTTCCTACCCACCCATTAGGATCTAGAAATTTCACTCCCAGTTTCCCACATATCCACTCCATAGTCTCATTTAAATCCCCAATCACCCTCCAGTCAGTATCCCTCCTACACAGTATTCCACTGATAACAATTTCCACTTCCTTAAACTTCACCCGTGCTGCATTTACCAGATCCCACACATCCCCAATTATGTTGGTACTTATATCAGCATGCCTTACGTTGTTGGTACCAACATGAAACACTACCTACTTCTCCTTACCCTCCTCCCTCTCTTCTACTTTCCTCAACATCTGCCTCAACTCAAGTCCTGGATAACACCCTACCCTGGTTCCCTTTCCTCCACACACTTTCCCCACATGTCTAACTATGGAATACCCCATGACCAGAGCCTCAAACCTACCCACCTCATTTGATCCCCTCCCCTCCTGGTCAGCCCTATCTTTCCTGCTAGCTGCAAAAGTTACTTCTTCCTTGCTTTTCTCCTTCCCATCACCCTGTTCCACCTGTCTTTTCCCATCCTCTACTCTACATTTCCCTCTCCTACCTTTTCCCTTCCTCCTACTTCCACTTACTTGTGCCAGGCTCCTCACTTTCATCTATCTTATCCGACCTCCCTTGGACAACTCTTGTTCATTTCAGACCCCGACGGTATTACGTATGGAGGCCTAGGGAGTCTTTCATTTTCACGCACTTCATGGTCCTTGTCTTCCTTTGGCCGATACTTTATTTTTTCGAAGTGTCGGATCCCTTCCATTTTTTCTCTCTGATTAGTGTTATATAGAGGATGGTTGCCAAGTTGTACTTCCTCTTAAAACAATAATCACCACCACCACCTCCTACTTCCACATCCCCCTGTGGGTGGGGGTGGTAGAATAACACCCACGGTATCCTCTGCGTGTCATAGGAGGCGACTAAAAGGGGCCCCAGGGGCTCTGAACATTGGAGCGTGGGTTGGCGACTACGGGGCCCTTAGCTGAGTCCTGGCATTGCTTCCACTTACTTGTGCCAGGCTCCTCACTTTCATCTATCCTATCTGACCTCTCCAGGTCAACTCTTGTTCTTTTCCGACCCCGACGCTATTAGGTTTGCGAGGGCTAGGGAGTCTTTCATTTTCACGCCCTTCGTGGCCCTGGTCTTCCTTTGGCCGATATCTTCATTTTTCGAAGTGTCGGATCCCTTCAATTTTTCCCCCTCTGATTAGTGTTATATAGAGGATGGTTGCCAAGTTGTACTTCCTCTTAAAACAATAATCACCACCACCACCACCATCCTACTTCCACACATCTCAGCAACAGTTCCCTGTTCCTCATCTTCCCTCTGTTGTTCTACCTTGAATGATTCGTACCGATTTCGCACAGACACCTGTCCTGAATTCTGATCCTGAATAGAGCGTTTAGCCTTGCAATCTCCTTTCCCTTAGAACATTAGACCACCTGTCTTCTACAACTCCCCCTTTCCTTCCTCTCCCTCTTGTACATCTCCTGTAACCCGTACATTGTTTGAGTGAGGCCTATCTTCCTTCCCGTCTTCTGTGAGAATCCTAATTATCTCCCTCAAACTCTTCAACTCCTCTCTCATACCCCCTCAATGCCTCGCCACACCCACAGTTCTTACACTTGCACTTCTTATCCATTCTTTAAGGGAAAATGAAAATAAAAGGAAAAATAAAATAGCCTATGTGCAAATAACTTTACGGAGGTATATATTGTGTGGGATAGTACTCAAAAATCACATGACAATAAGGTAATTAATATACGACTACACTACAATACTACTTAGTCGAACTCTACTTTTATCCTACAACACCCTAACACGATAAAAACTGCTGTTAATTTGAATACCGAAAGGAATTCAGAAGAATTACACAATTCTAAACTTGTTTTGCTATTTTGCTTGACGTCGCACCGACACAGATAGGTCTTATGGCGACGATGGGACGGGAAAGGCCTAGGAATGGGAAAGGAGTGGCCGTGGCCTTAATTAAGGTACATCCCCAGCATTTGCCTGGTGTGAAAATGAGAAACCAAGGAAAACCATCTTCAGGGCTGCCGACAGTGGGTTTCGAACCCTCTATCTCCCGGATGCGAGCTCACGCTATTCTAAACTGCAGTGTTAAGCCTATCCTAATTACAACAACAGAATTTCAGTAAGAGAGTTTCTATGGATGCCTCTACTATACCGGTACTACACAAATATTTTACAATAATAAAATAAGCACACTAAGTTCTAATAAGATATTACTCGTATACTACTGTACAGTACACTACTACGTTCAGACGTATCGTAATTACAATACCGGTACCATATGCCACTACTAAGCATAAACAGAAATGAAAATTGCAAGTTTGAAATTTGCAAGAACTACTGTACTCGAAGATTAAGAACAAAGGTAAATGCTTAGGCAGATTGTTATTAGTACTATGCTCTAATAGATACAGACGAAGGATTCACACGAATATAGCAGGCAAGATACGGTACTATCTAAATACAGTGTATCTACACTACAATTCTCAGCTGAAATGTGGTTATATGAATTTTTACCGCTGGTGGATTATTATAATTTTTCCTACCACGCGTGACGGAGAATAAAAGTGTCCTTAAATGCTGAGAAATAGGAGGTTGTCTATAATCATTTCTGTCAAAACTAGGCCGGGGGCTTGAAATGCAATGTTATTGGGATATAGGAATTTGGTTATTGACTTTTACTCGATGAATAAACGAAGGTGGAAAGTACAAAGTATACAGTGAACTAAGACTACAAATTATCGGAATAAAGTACTCAGCTGATTTTGTATTTATTTACACAACTACCATGTGCATGTAGCAACAATCGTCAAGAATTCTAATAGAATTGTCGACAATCCTAAAACTGTTAAGGACCGTAATTATCCAGTGAAATTACCGTGTATTATCTTTAACTTCTTTTGAAATCGAAGTTTACAGACGTATCGTGTTATTTAATTTAATAAATTATTACCTTCATGATAGTTTGAACGGATATCTATACGGAATATCAGAAAAGTTTCGGCGGAAGTTACAATGAGTTACAACTCTTTATGATAATCTGCCTATGTAAGTATTATAGCAACGAACCTACAGATATTTAAAAATATTGTTTCAAAGTAAATATTATTACCTAAAGTATTTCCTAAACCTAAATTCGAAACAAGGTAAACCTAGCTGGCCTACTTAACCTAGAAAATGTAATCTAGCCAACACCAACTGAATTCCTAGTTATAAAATTCAAATAAATATCACTACTCCCAATTTCTACCAACAAGCACTAAACACCAATATACAAATAGCACTAAATGGAACACACACACAAACTGTAAACAATTTCAATAGGTTTTCTCTCCTTTATCACTACAATAATGCAAGCGCTCTCTCACAGACACAAACGCATCCAACAATGCTTGTTGGTAAAATCATATGTATCAAAGACCTTATTCATAATGACCTATGTGACGGAAGACTGCGGACAACAATATTTAAAACTGTAAACATGAAAATCTTTCACGTTATAATTATCCCAATTCTATGAAATGTCTGCATATCAAAGACCCTATTTTAAATGAACTATGTGCCAACAGATTGCAAACATAATGACAATTCAACAATATTAAAAATTCGAACATGAAAATCTTTCACGTTGTTGTGTCCCAAATCTATGAAATGCCGGTATTTACCGTTTGGGTGTTGAGACCGTCTGCTTGTCATTAAAATATCTTAACGGAAAGTAAATCTCTTAATTAGATCAAGCCTGCCAAGTTATAATGGACCTTTTCATTTGTCTGTATGAAAAGAACTAAAATGTAATAATACTAAAGGCAAACATGACGGGCTGAGTATCCAACGTTGAAATAGAAAGTAACTTATATAGGATGCTGAGGTCTTGCGGGCACCATGAGCTCAATCAGCAGACTGATTAGCTGGGGAGTTGTGGAGTCTGCAGCATAGGAGGGGATTCATTGTTGCCCTTCCCCCTTCTTTCTCTTTCTACAATATTGGATTACATAACTGATTCTCATCTGCCATTTGTTCGTTTAAACTATTTTCGTTGTCAAGCTTCTGTAATTCATAAATTTCTAATTTCTCGAGAATGTTAAGCTATTTACCCTTATTTAAAGGGTGTAGTAAAACCATAGTAATTGTGAAATATGTCGCGACGGAAATTGATAATAAATACCGTATTTTATGTTCCAGGTCGTCCGAGGAACCCTCAAGAAAAAGAAGCAGGAGCAGTAGTAGGAGCAGCAGCAGCAGCTCCCTCAGCAGGAGGATGGTAAGAAAGCCACTGTGTGTAGTAAATAGCACTTTTTTCAAATAATTATTTTATTTTCTAGAGCAAAGAAAAGGATACATAATTAATTACAGTGCTGCGTAAATTAGACATACTGTTACAAATAAACATCAAATACAAAATTAACAAACAAACAAATCTTGAGAGATACACGACCATTAAGATATCTCGTTTTTTTAATAATTAACACACGTGATTCATCACTTTAATGAGGAACGGAAAGGCGATTCACTTTCGTCGGTGACCGATACACTATACAATTGCATCGTTAATTTAAATTATTAAATAGAGAAACAAATAAATGCATACAGAAACAAAGTAGTATTTACACAAGCTGTATCATCACAAGGTAATTTTTGTCTCGCTGTCTTGAGAAACTGCCTAAAACCTTGTACAGAGCATTTCTCGTTGGTCTGCACATAATGAAGAAAGCCCATTGCTAGCCATACTAGGACAAACTTGTTGTTCCTGTTGGGTATGTCCAAAGCCAACAAGATACGATATATATCATTAGGGTTATTGGAAGATGTTAACTGTTGCACCAGAGTCAGTGTCCATCGCCAAACGTCCATCATACCATCACATCGTGTTAGTCTGTGGAGTTGTGTGTCAATAGTTGGAATTTCACATTTTTGACACAAGGGTGACTGGACCAAGTTGTGGCGAAATTTTTTCTCCTTGGTTGGTATGGCATCTTGGATGGCTATCTATGCTGAACTTTTCCAGTCTGTTGGAATCTCTTGTGTTGTGAACTGTTTCCAGATATTTTTCCAATTTCTGTTGGGGAATTTTTCCATGATCTGTGGGGTAACAAGATGATGGTTTAAAAGACGACGGTAGATGATTTGCGTGGGTGGAATGCACTGTTGATTCACATGAGGATAGAAAGATTCATTAGTATGCAGTACTCGTTTAAAGCTTCCAGTCTAAGGTGATGTCCAAAAATGCATATCATTAATATCTCCGAGTCCGTTCTTTGCCATTAGAATTGACCTCAGAAGCACAGCCTGACATTTAGCGGAGACGGCAATGAGGCCTACGTCCCCTTGGTCAACTGGCCTTCTGAGCTGATTTCTTGACATACGATAGATGTATCCTCTCCATATATAATAACTCATTCTAAGTTCCACTCTTTGTGCATGTTTCTCTGAAATGGGAAGGACCTGAGCCACGTACCATATCTTGGACAGAATGAATGAGTTAATGTGCCATACTTTCTCTATTAGATTAAGATTTCTGCTGAGATGCTTCGTCATTGTGTTCCGGACAGTGTTGATGACTGCAGTCCAATTCTTTTCGACTGTCTCCTGAAATTTGCCTGTAAATTTCAAACCGAGAATTGTTATTTCTTCTTTGACAGGGATTCCAGCAATTGTGATGTGGTTTGGCCAGGTACCGAGAGGTAACAAGACAGATTTCTGATAATTCACTTCTGCGCTGGCTGCTCTTTCGTACACAGATGTTATTCCAATCAGCTGATCCGCTTGGGCTCGGTTCTGTAATAAAAGTGTTACGTCGTCAGCATACGCTCGGACGGTAAACATCTTGTGCGGATTTGGTACATCCTTTACCAGGTGGTGGACAGCTCAAATGAAGGGTTCTATACTTAAGGCGAAGAGGATAATAGATAGAGGACATCCTTGTCGCACTGAATTTCGTATTGGAATAGGTCTGGAGAAATGACCATTGGGGAGTATTCGGGAATGAGCATGAGTGTGTAGAGTTCTAATGATACTACATGTTGACTGTGGAATACCAAACTTATCGAAAATCGTAAACAAATAACCATGGTGAACTCGATCAAAAGCCTTTTCAAAGTCAAGATTAAATATTGCTGCGTCATTTTGGGGGTAGTGTTCACACAATAATATAGCATCTCTAATTGCTTGGAGATTAAAAGTGATTTTCTTGTTCAGAATGCCACACGTCTGCCCTAGCTGAGTGATGGTTTCCAGAAACGGCCGTAACCTGTTGGCGAGAACTTTCATAAATAATTTGTAGTCTGCATTTAGTAAGGTTATAGGACAATAGTCTGATAAAGTTCGGGGCATTGACATTTTTGGAATAAGAATGATTATGCCTTCGCTGAATCCAGTTGATTCTTCAGAGTTGTTTAATACGAGCGTATCTTTAATGACAGGCCAGTAGGTTTTGTAGACCGTCTGGGCCAGGAGCTGATCTCTCACTTGCACTTTAGAACTTCCTCCTCGGTGATCGCACGGGTCAGCTGCTGCTTTCCTTCCTCAGGCAAACGTTGATCTAAGTAGGATAGTATTTTGTTTTGGTCGGGTATCGATATCTCACCTTCACTACATGTTCTCTGGGAGAATGCAGTCTTGTAGTGTCATCTGTAATTAACGAGTGAATGTATTCATTTTTCGCGTTATTCTTTTCGGAGGCAAGGTGGTTCAACTGTGCTTTCTCTTCGTGTATGACTGATGTTGCACGGGAGCGAATGATTGCTCCTCGGAGAATAGTTTTCTGTATTGAGTTGATTCGGCGTTTTACAGCGGTCAAATGATGGGATACGCCATTTCCGCCTTGCTGACGGGTGACAAGATCGTGAAGAATCATGTAATAAGAATGAAACGTACGGCGTCCGTTCATGGCCTTTTCTACTCCCTTTCGTTTGAAAGAGCTCTGAATAGCTGGCTTAAACTTGTATAGCCAAGATTTGATCGAAACTTGTCCACCTCTTCGCACTCTAGTTTCCAGATCATTCCACAGGAGTGAAAATTCATTTTGTATATCGTCGCCAGACAGTAAGTAGCTGTTTATTTTCCAGTAACCCCTTCCCATCTGTGCCGCCGGTCTATGCCCCGCAATCTTCATCACTACTGCATGATGATCGCTGAATGGTGCAACATTAACAGTTACTGCTCGGATATTATTCTCTGATTCTTTATTTACATAAAATCGGTCGATACGTGAAGCAGCCGTACCTCGGAAGAAAGTATGTTCGACTCTGTTACCATGAATAACTTCCCACACATCACAGAGCGTAAGTTCGCGATATACTCTCCCTAATGCCAGGAAAGGATGGCATTCACCTGTCTGATCTTTTGCATTTAATACACAGTTGAAATCGCCTCCGAGAATAATGTTATCATAATTGTGACGCAGAAAATAAGGCAGTTCCTTCTGAATGAAATCTTCCCGTTCTTGGCGCCTGTGTTCCTGAGTGTAGATATACTGTATATTAATCATCAGTGTAAGTAGTATAATTGGACAGTTCTGCGGCCACCACCACCACCGGGCTCCCAGAGGCCTCCTCCTCCACCACCACCACAGCCAGAGGCCTCCTCCACCACCACCACAGCCAGAGGCCTCCCAGAGGTCTCCTCCACCACCCGCGGGAAATTTGAATTTGTAAACAAAGCCACGTGCTTTTTGACAGCTGTCATCGACAACAACGCATCGCTAACCTCAGTACTGCCATCTTGACGGGCCTAAACCTCAGTAGTACCAACTTAACCTAACTAGCGCGAGGTAAACAAAGCCACGTGTTTTTTGACAGACAACAACGCATCGCTAACCTCAGTACTGCCATCTTGACGGGCTTAAACCTCAGTAGTACCAACTTAACCTAACTAGCACGTGGTAAACAAAGCCACGTGCTTTTTGACAGCCACGTGCTTTTTGACAGCTGTCATCCGTCATCTTTAAACCACAGAGCACTGTGCTGCCCTCTTTATCGTAGTAGATGTAAATTCGTCACCTGTCATCGGCAGTGCTGCCATCTTGGGGGCCTAAACCTTAGTGCTACCAACTTAACCTCACTAGCGTGAGATAAACAAATCCACGTGCAGCTGACATCCGCCATCTTTAATCTATAGAGCACAGTGCTGCCCTCTTTAGCTACTTACCTTTGAAATGTGGTGGCGGATAATTTGAAAAATGCTTTTTGACAGCAGCCATCTTGCATCGCAAACCTCAGTGCTGCCCTCTTTAGCTAGATACCTGTGATGGCAGACAATTCCACGTGTCAGCAGTCATCTTTGAGCACAGTGCTGCCCTCTTTGTGGTGGCGGCAAATTCCACGTACTCTTGTTTGGAAACAAATCCACGTGCTTTTTTGACAGCTGTCATCCGCCATCTTTAATCAACAGAGCACAGTGCTGCCCTCTTTAGCTACTTACCTTTGAAATGTGGTGGCGGATAATTTGAAAAATGCTTTTTGACAGCAGCCATCTTTGAGCACCGTGCTGCCCTCTTTAGCTAGATACCTTTGAAATGTGGTAGCAGGCAATTCCACATGACAGCAGCCATCTTTAATCAAGAGAGCACCGTGCTGCCCTCTATGTGGTGGCGGCAAATTCTACATGCTCTTGTTTGGAAACAAACTCACGCGCTTTTTTGACAACCGTCATCCGCCATCTTTAATCAACAGAGCACAGTGCTGCCCTCTTTAGCTAGATACCTTTGAAATGTGGTGGCAGCAAATTCCACGTGCTCTTGTTTGGAAATAAAGCCACGTGCTTTTTTGACAGCTGTCATCCGCCATCTTTAATCAACAGAGCACCGTGCTGCTATCATGCGGGCAATTTCATCAGCTGTCATCCGCCATCTTTAATCCACAGAACACCGTGCTGCCCTCATTATAGCTACTACCTTAAGCATGTAGTAGCGGGCAATTTGGAAAGTTCTGTTAGCTATCATCCGCCATCTTTAATCAAGAGAGCACCGTGCTGCCATCTTTAGCTAGATACCTTTGAAATGTGGTGGCGGATAATTTGAAAAATGCTTTTTGACAGCAGCCATCTTTGAGCACCGTGCTACCCTCTATGTGGTGGCGGCAAATTCTACATGCTCTTGTTTGGAAACAAACCCACGGGCTTTTTTTTGACAGCCATCATCCGCCATCTTTAAGCAACAGAGTACAGTGCTGCCCTCTTTGTTATGGCGGCAAATTCCACGTGCTCTTGTTTGGAAACAAAGCCACATGCTCTTTTGATAGCTGTCACCCGCCATCTTTAACCAACAGAGCACTATGCTGCTATCATGCGGGCAATTTCGTTAGCTGTCATCCACTATCTTTAATGAACAGAGCACCGTGCTGCCCTCATGCGGGGCAATTTCGTTAGCTGTCATCCACCATATTTAATGAACAGAGCACCGTGCTGCCCTCATGCGGGGCAATTTCGTCAGCTGTCATCCGCCATCTTTAATCAAGAGAGCGCAGTGCCGCACTCTTTAGTTGAAATGTGGTGGCAGACAATTTGAAAAGCTGCCAAGAGAGCATCGTGTTAGCATCTTTATTCTTCGACATGTGGTGGCGGCAAATTCCACATCCGCCATCTGAGAGCACCGTGCTGCGCTCTTGATCGTAGTAGCGGACAATTTAAAAAGAAGCGATTAAGAATATAATCGAACACTGTACTCGATACAACATATGATCAGAACATCGATTTTTCTAAGACAAAACAAGACTACAGTTTTGAATAGCTTGCGTAAGATAGCTATTGTTTGCTTAGCTTCAACATGTGATTAGAACATTAAAACATAGCAATACTAGAATCGAACACTGCACTCGATAATGTTAACCTTAAGATGTGATCAGAACATTAATTGATGTGTTCAAAACACTAGATAAGTGATCAAGACTAGAATAGAACACGATACGACATGTTTGAGAATACCTTTATACATATCGCGTAACTAGAGTGATGCATTTTTAGACTTGAACACATAATGCTGTTAAAAACCTATTACAACTAGAATCGCGTACTATAGTTCGATGTTGCAGAACACAGCATTGCGAGACTAGAATCAAGCACTATTTAGAAAAACAAAAAATTCTCTTCTCAACATACTTACTGAACTATTCTTCCTGCTCAGTGAAGGTACATCTCTATCGAACGTGCATTGCAAAAGCAAGATTGTAAAACAAAACAAGACTAGAATCGAACACTGCACTTGATGTTAACTTCAACATGTGATTAGAACATGAAATGAGATTAAAACATAGCAAGACTAGAATCGAACACTGCACTCGATGTTGTTAACCTTAACATGTAATCAGAACATTAATTGATGTGCTCAAAACACTAGATAAGTGATCAAGACTAGATTCGAACACTGCACTCGATGTTGTTAACCTTAACATGTGATCAGAACATTAATTGATGTGTTCAAAACACTATATAAGTGATCAAGACTAGATTCGAACACCGTACTCGATATAACATGCATTTAGAACATGTTAGGGGATACCTTTGTTCTAAGAAAATCAGATTGAAACATAACAAGACTAGAATCGAACACTGCACTCGATGTTGTTAACTTTAACATGTGATCAGAACATTAATTGATGTGTATAACTTCCTTTACTTACTCTGCCAAGGTACATCTTTATCGAACATGCATTGCAAAGCGAGAGTGTGCAAGTTTAGACTTGAATACATACTACCGTTCAAAAAACATATATACATATACTATAGTGCGATGTTGTAGTACACTACATTGCAAGACTAGAATCAAGCACTGTTTAGGAAAAAATCTCTTCTCAACATACTTACTGTGCTGGACGATAACATACTTACGAATTTAATCAACATCTTCTTTCTTGCTCTTATTCTTCTTCGAGAGGAAGGAGTAGGAGGAGAAGGTAATGCCTAATCGAAAATAAAAGAATATGCTAATTCTACAGTATTTATTTACATCTTGTATGTACTAGTTTTATCATGAACGATTTTACTTGTAGTGATGTTTGCGTACTTTTGCTTTCTCGATGTAATTCTTGTATGTACATGCTTTTACGCGTCAGTAAAACTAATAACACAAGATTTGTTCTCTATGCCGCGATATATAATGAAAATAGAACGTTGATTTAGTTCTTCTATTTCTAAATCAGTTAGCACGCTAAATCTATTAGGTAAAAAAACTTGAAATTCTTTGCAGACACATAAAATCCTTTCTCCAAATTTCGTTTTTAATCTTCGTAGTGAAATTACTTTAAATTGCTCATTTAGCGGTAGACTTGTTAGCGGCTTGGTAGTTGGAGATGAAATATGACCTAGCTGGTTAATCTTCTCCATGGTTTTTCTAAAAAGAACAAATATATAAATGTAGCGTTAGCACTTGCATCACACATAGTAATAATAGGATATAAAAGGGTAAGTGTGCTAGCCTAGTGTTACGATGTTCGGAAGAAACCAAGTTTCAACCTATAGAGGTCAGACATTGCTGAAAGTTTGAAATTATAAGATTAACCTCTTCTACAGCATGAAAGATTGAAGAGAACAACTATTTATCAATAGACTAAAGTTGCAATGTTCGGAAGAAACCAAGTTTGAACCTGTACAGGTCAGACATTGCTGTGAGTTTGAAATTATAAGATTAACCTCTTCTACAGCATGAATGATTGAAGAGAACAACTATTTATCATTAGACTAATGTTACGACGTTCGGAAGAAACCAAGTTTCAACCTATAGAGATTAGACATTGCTGTAAGTTTGAAATTATAAGATTAGCCTCATCTATGGCATGCAGATTAAAGAAAATAACTATTTATCAATAGACTAAAGTTACGATGTTCGGAAGAAACCAAGTTTCAACCTATAGAGGTTAGACATTGCTGTGAGTCTGAAATAATAAGATTAACCTCGTCTATAGCATGAGGATTGAAGAGAACAACTATTTATCAATAGACCAAAGTAACGATGTTCGGAAGAAACCAAGTTTCAATGTATAGAAGTCGGACATTGCTGTGAGTTTGAAATTATAAGATTAACCTCTTCTATGGCATGCAGATTAAAGAAAATAACTATTTATCAATAGACTAAAGTTACGATGTTTTAGAAGAAACCAAGTTTCAGCCTGTTGAGGTCAGACATAGCTATGTGTGTTTGAAATTATAAAATTAACCTCGTCTATAGCATGAGGATTGAAGAGAACGACTATTTATCATTAGACTAAAGTTACGATATTCGGAAGAAACCAAGTTTCAACCTATTGAGCACAGACATGGCTGAAAGTTTGAAATTATAAGATTAACCTCTTCTATAGCATGTCGATTAAAGAGAACAACTATTTATCAATAGACCAAAGTTACGATGTTCGGAAGAAACCACGTTTCAACCTATAGAGGTCGGACATAGCTGTGAGTTTGAAATTATAAGATTAACCTCTTCTATAGCATGAAAGATTGAAGAGAACAACTATTTATCATTAGACTAATGTTACAACGTTCGGAAGAAACCAAGTTTCAACGTATAGAGGTTAGACATTGCTGTAAGTTTGAAATTATAAGATTAACCTCTTCTATCGTATGCAGATTAAAGAAAATAACTATTTATCAATAGACTAAAGTTACGATGTTCGGAAGAAACCAAGTTTCAACCTGTACAGGTCAGACATTGCTGTGAGTTTGAAATTATAAGATTATCCTCTTCTATAGCATGCAGATTAAAGCACGAGGATTGAAGAGAACGACTATTTATCAATAGACTAAAGATACGATGTTCGGAAGAAACCAAGTTTGAACCTGTACAGGTCAGACATTGCTGTAAGTTTGAAATTATAAGATTAACATCTTCTATAGCATGATGATTGAAGAGAACAACTATTTATCATTAGACTAATGTTACGACGTTCGGAAGAAACCAAGTTTCAACCTATAGAGGTTAGACATTGGTGTAAGTTTGAATTATAAGATTAACCTCTTCTATGGCATGCATATTAAAGAAAATAACTATTTATCAATAGTCTAAAGTCGCTATGTTCGGAAGAAATCAAGTTTCAACCTATAGAGGTTAGACATTGCTGTGAGTTTGAAATTATAAGATTAACCTCCTCTATAGCATGAGGATTGAAGAGAACAACTATTTATCAATAGACTAAAGTTGCGATGTTCGGAAGAAACCAAGTTTCAACGTATAGAGGTCGGACATTGCTGTAAGTTTGAAATTATAAGATTAACCTCGTCTATAGCATGAGGATTGAAGAGAACAACTATTTATGATTAGCTTAAAGTTACGATGTTCGGAAGAAACCAAGTTTCAACGTATAGAGGTCGGACATTGCTTTGAGTTTGAAATTATAAGATTAACCTCTTCTGTGACATGCAGATTAAAGAAAATAACTATTTATCAATAGACTAAAGTTACGATGTTTTAGAAGAAACCAAGTTTCAGCCTGTTGAGGTCAGACATAGCTATGTGTGTTTGAAATTATAAAATTAACCTCGTCTATAGCACGAGGATTGAAGAGAACGACTATTTATCAATAGACTAAAGTTACGATGTTCGGAAGAAACCCAGTTTCAACGTATAGAGGTCGGACATTGCTGTGAGTTTGAAATTATAAGATTAACCTCGTCTATAGAATGAGGATTGAAGAGAACAACTATTTATGATTAGCTTAAAGTTAAGATGTTCGGAAGAAACCAAGTTTCAACGTATAGAGGTCAGACATACCTTAAAATCTTCGCGCTGCAAACTGTTACTCGGATGAATAAAATGCGTACTCTCAAGCCTGTAACTCGAATGATAATATTCTAGTTTTACCTAAAAAAGAAAAGACCAAACATATATGAATGTAGTGTAGGGTACATCAGATAACCTAGCTATCTTTACAACTCAAATTTTGAAAACATACCTTAAAAGTGCACGTGCTGCAGACTGTCACTCGGATGAATAAAATGCGTACTTTCAAGCCTGTAACTCGAACGGTACCTAAAAAAGAAAAGAACAAACATATATGAATGTAGATGTCTATTACCAAGCGTAGAAGTTGCTTTGCAAACAGTAACTAACAGTTCTAGCTTACCTTAAGATAAAGGCTGAAGAATAATATTCACAGCAGACAGTACTTAGACGGGAGATGTACACGTAATAATCGCATACAGAGAACTGTAAGCGCTTGACGCAGACTGCAGCGAGTAAATATGCTGCTTGTTACCAAGCGGATGTGAAAGTCGCTGACAACTGCAGTACAGTTGGAACTAAATGTTTATGCAACAAGAGCTCTCCTGAGGGTCTTACGCTGAGTTCCGCAGGCTGATGTATTTAAGCTGGGATCGAGCCTGCTGTTGATGCCGAGGTGTCAGAATTTAAGAGTTCTGTAGCGGATCGAGCCTTAGAAAGTTAGCGCGCGATCCTCGACCTCCGGACTTAAATGGGAGGGTACTAAGCTACATCCGCCGTATTCCTTACCTGTAGGCAATTAAAGGTATTGAGCTAAAACTACATTTAGCTAGATCATGTAATTACACGTTATGACGATCGCGCAGGCCCCTCGCCGAGCATTTGCTATTTTTTACGGCTTCCAACAGTAGGAGTTCGAGCCCGCTATCTTCCGAAGTAGCGAGAATGATTGCGAGTACAAGAGTGTTGAGGGTGATTCATTTGTCGGATGGAGGTGATAAGCCTTGTGCAGGCTTCTTCGGTAGGAGTAGGCTATGTGCCGGTACCGGGACATCTAGTTATAAAACCCGCTACAACTGATTTGTCGCGTATACTGCGATTTAAAATCCTAGTCAGGAAGGGTAACCGGTCGTAAAACTGTGGTGTATGATCTAAGAATCAGGGTGAACAAAAAGCCAGCATTAAGTAAGGCCTCTTGATGGGGGCGTTAAACCTTGTGCAGGCTTCCCCGAAACTGATTGTGAGTACAAGATGTTGAGGGTGATTCATCTGTCGGATGGAGGCGTTAAGCTGTGTGCAGGCTTCTTCGGTAGGAGTAGGCTATGTGCCGGCACTGGGATATCTAGTTATTTAACCCGCTATAACAAATTTATCGCGTATACTGCGATTTAAAATCCTAGTCCTTTTACGTCAGGAAAGGTAACCGGTCGTAAAGCTATGGTGTATGATCTAAGAGGCGGGGTGTGCAAAAAGCCAGCATTAAGTAAGGGCTGTTGATGGGGGTGTTAAACCTTGTGCAGGCTTCCCCGATACTGATTGTGAGTACAAGATGTTGAGGGTGATTCATCTGTCGGATGGAGGCGTTAAGCCTTGTGCAGGCTTCTTCGGTAGGAGTAGGCTATGTGCTGGCACCGAGTTTTACCCTCTCCCTACGGTAGTATATTACATTCTTAGGCAGTTTCGAGGGTGTGCAAAAAAGCCATTATTAAGTAAGGGCTGTTGATGGCGGGTGTTAAACCTTGTGCAGGCTCCTTCAACAGGAGAAGCGTACATGCCGGCGCCGTGCAGGCTCTTTCGATAGGGGTAGGCTATATGCTGGTACTGTGTTTTAACCTCTCCGTACAATCATAATATTTTATGTTAGGAACTTACACGAGCTAAATGCTACACACAGCTAAGAAGACGTTCCGTGAGTTACAAGTGGCTTATCAGCATGCAGTGTCCCCGTTCAAGGATAGTGCAGCCGGAAGATGCGTGTACAATTTCAGTCAACACATGCATTCTGTACCTCGCTCTGAATGACTGCGCCGATACTACTTCAAAGATAGTGTTCTATGCGGTAGAACAAAAAATGTAACCCATAGCATGCTACTAAAGCTTAACACTGTAAATGTTTGGAGCTCCTGTTTTACAGCTAGGTGTAGTTCCTAACGTAACAGGACCGGGATTAAAAATATGTTTTACAGCCGAGTACCCCCTTCCATAACATGAGATTTTAAATCGCAAGTATCTGTTTTACGGCCGGTTGCCCTTCCTGACGCGAGATTTTAAATCACAAGAATCTGTTTTACAACAGGATGCCCTTCTAGGATTTTAAATAGCAGTATCTAGCCTCTTACATCATACACTATTGTTTTGCGGTCGGTTGCCCTTCCTGACGTGAGATTTTAAATCACAAGAATCTGTTTTACAACTGAATGCCCTTCTAGGATTTTTAATAGCAGTATCTAGCCTCTTACATCATACACTATTGTTTTCGACCGGTTGCCCTTCCTGACGTCAAAGAACTGGGATTAAGAATCTGTTTTACAACTAGTTGTTCTTTATAACACGAGAATCGGGGTTTTACAGCTAGATGCTCAAAGCAGTATCTATCCTCTTACATCATACACTATTGTTTCACGGTATAGCCGGTTGCCCTTCCTGACGCGAAATTTTAAATCACAAGAATCTGTTTTACGACTGGTTGCCCTTCCTGACGCAAAACTGGCAGTATCTAGCCTCTTACATCATACAGTATTGTTTTCGACCGGTTGCCCTTCCTGACGTCAAAGAACTGGGATTAAGAATCTGTTTTACAACTTGTTGCCCTTTCTAACACGAGAATCGGGGTTTTACAGCTAGATGCTCTTCTTAGATTTTAAAAAGCAGTATCTAGCCTCTTACTTCATACACTATTGTTTCACGGTATGGCCGGTTGCCCTTCCTGACGCTGAAAGACCAGGATTTAGCCAGTTACCCTTCCTGATGTAACAAGACTAGGATTTATTTTTTAGACTGCACTTAGCTAGAAATAGCCACACGAAATTATTATATAGAAAGAGAATTGCTGGGCGGATGACAGCTGACGCAAGAGTGCGGCACGGTGCTCTGTAGTTTAAAGATGGCGGATGACAGCTGACGCAAGAGGGCAGCACGGTGTTCTGTAGTTTAAAGATGGTGGATGACAGCGCATAGGTTTGTTTCCAAACAAGAGAATGTAGAATTTTTCAAATTGCCGCCGCCACATTTCAAAGGTATCTAGCTAAAGAGTGCAGCACTGAGGTTTGTGATGCAAGATGGCGGATGATAGCTGTCAGAAAAAAGCACGAGAGTTTGTAGAGTACGTGGAATTTACCGCCACCACAAAGAGGGCAGCACTGTGCTCAAAGATGGCTGCTGTCACGTGGAATTGTCTACCACCACATTTCAAAGGTATCTAGCTAAAGAGGGCAGCACGGTGTTCTGTGGATTAAAGATGGCGGATGACAGCTGACGAAATTGCCCGCATGAGGGCAGCACGGTGCTCTGTTCATTAAAAGATGGCGGATGACAGCTAACGAAATTGCCCCACATGAGGGCAGCACGGTGCTCTGTTCATTAAAGATGGTGGATGACAGCTAACGAAATTGCCCCGCATGAGGGCAGCACGGTGCTCTGTTCATTAAAGATGGTGGATGACAGCTAACGAAATTGCCCGCATGATAGCAGCATAGTGCTCTGTTGGTTAAAGATGGCGGGTGACAGCTGTCAAAAGAGCATGTGGCTTTGTTTCCAAACAAGAGCACGTGGAATTTGCCGCCATAACAAAGAGGGCAGCACTGTACTCTGTTGCTTAAAGATGGCGGATGATGGCTGTCAAAAAAAAGCCCGTGGGTTTGTTTCCAAACAAGAGCATGTAGAATTTGCCGCCACCACATAGAGGGTAGCACGGTGCTCAAAGATGGCTGCTGTCAAAAAGCATTTTTCAAATTATCCGCCACCACATTTCAAAGGTATCTAGCTAAAGATGGCAGCACGGTGCTCTCTTGATTAAAGATGGCGGATGATAGCTAACAGAACTTTTCAAATTGCCCGCTACTACATGCTTAAGGTAGTAGCTATAAAGAGGGCAGCACGGTGTTCTGTGGATTAAAGATGGCGGATGACAGCTGTCAAAAAAGCACGTGGCTTTATTTCCAAACAAGAGCACGTGGAATTTGCTGCCACCACATTTCAAAGGTATCTAGCTAAAGAGGGCAGCACTGTGCTCTGTTGATTAAAGATGGCGGATGACGGTTGTCAAAAAAGCGCGTGAGTTTGTTTCCAAACAAGAGCATGTAGAATTTGCCGCCACCACATAGAGGCAGCACGGTGCTCTCTTGATTAAAGATGGCTGCTGTCATGTGGAATTGCCTGCCACCACATTTCAAAGGTATCTAGCTAAAGAGGGCAGCACGGTGCTCAAAGATGGCTGCTGTCAAAAAGCATTTTTCAAATTATCCGCCACCACATTTCAAAGGTAAGTAGCTAAAGAGGGCAGCACTGTGCTCTGTTGATTAAAGATGGCGGATGACAGCTGTCAAAAAAGCACGTGGATTTGTTTCCAAACAAGAGTACGTGGAATTTGCCGCCACCACAAAGAGGGCAGCACTGTGCTCAAAGATGACTGCTGTCACGTGGAATTGTCTGCCATCACAGGTATCTAGCTAAAGAGGGCAGCACTGAGGTTTGCGATGCAAGATGGCTGCTGTCAAAAAGCATTTTTCAAATTATCCGCCACCACATTTCAAAGGTAAGTAGCTAAAGAGGGCAGCACTGTGCTCTATAGATTAAAGACGGCGGATGTCAGCTGCACGTGGATTTGTTTATCTCACGCTAGTGAGGTTAAGTTGGTAGCACTAAGGTTTAGGCCCGCCAAGATGACAGCACTGCCGATGACAGGTGACGAATTTACATCTACTACGATAAAGAGGGCAGCACAGTGCTCTGTGGTTTAGCCCCAGGGGCTCTAAACTTTGGAGCGTGGGTTGGCGACCACGGGGCCCTCAGCTGAGTCCTGGCATTGCTTCCACTTACTCTTGCCAGGCTCCTCACTTTCATCTATCCTATCCGACCTCTCTTGGTCAACTCTTGTTCTTTTCCGACCCCGACGCTATTAGGTTTGCGAGGGCTAGGGAGTCTTTCAATTTCACGCCCTTCTTGGCCCTTGTCTTCCTTTGGCCGATATCTTCTTTTTTCGAAGTATCGGACCCCTTCCATATTTTCCCTCTGATTAGTGTTATATAGAGGATGGTTGCCTAGTTGTACTTCCTCTTAAAACAATAATCACCACCACCACCTCTGTGGTTTAAAGATGGCGGATGACAGCTGTCAAAAAGCACGTGGCTGTCAATAAGCACGTGGCTTTGTTTACCACGTGCTAGTTAGGTTAAGTTGGTACTAGTGAGGTTTAGGCCCGTCAAGATGGCAGTACTGAGGTTAGCGATGCGTTGTTGTCTGTCAAAAAGCACGTGGCTGTCCAAAAACACGTGGCTTTGTTTACCTCGCGCTAGTTAGGTTAAGTTGGTACTACTGAGGTTTAGGCCCGTCAAGATGGCAGTACTGAGGTTAGCGATGCGTTGTTGTCGATGACAGCTGTCAAAAAGCACGTGGCTTTGTTTACAAATTCAAATTTCCCGCGGGTGGTGGAGGAGACCTCTGGGAGGCCTCTGGCTGTGGTGGTGGTGGAGGAGGCCTCTGGCTGTGGTGGTGGTGGAGGAGGAGGCCTCTGGGAGCCCGGTGGTGGTGGTGGCCGCAGAACTGTCCAATTATACTACTAGTGTATTACCTTCGGTAAGTATGCATGAAATTCTTCCACTCGGGTGACTGAGTTTGATAGTTATCCCTGCTCTATAGACTACGGTATGGCAGTTTCTCTTAAATTTTCTCCGGCATTGATTATATAACTGTATTGAGGTCCAAGGAAAGCTAAGTTCGTGACGTTGACCTCCTGCAAGAAAACTACGTCTAAATCATAATCTTTAATAAATTATTTTAGCAAGACCTGCTTGCTCTGACTTCGGAGGCAGTTCACATTCAGAGTACCGTAGCAGCTAACTACCGACGTCACAACTAAGCTTACCAAGAAAAATACATTAGCAGGTTCCATACTCGTTTGGCAATATCCAACAGCACGTAAATATTCTTCAGATTAGGTTTGCGGAAGACATTTACTTAATTTTATTACTTTCTTCCTATCATTCCCCTCAACCGGTCTTTTTAATCTTGGATCCCTGTGACTAACTGCTTGGTGGGATTTCGAATTGGTGGTTTCCATTTCCATTAAACTACCTTCGTCACCGCCTACTTTGTTTGTGCACTGTGCGGAATGCGTCTGCACAGACTGTGTGGTGGTGTCATTTTTTAAACCAGTCATGTCACTGTTAGGTGTCGGGAACTGTTCGCTGACAGGTTCACAAAGTTGTGTCTGGAGCTGTGAGGGCGGCTCTGATAGTACCGGTACATCATTTAACTGGGTATTATTTTCGTAGGTTGATGAGCTGAGCGACTGTTCCACTGGGGAATTTCTATCGCAAACAGGTTCTCTTGTCTCCTCAAGGTGGTTGTGTGCTGGCTGCACTACTTGTGTCTCTTCCTCTTCTGCCTGTTGTGCGGACGGTGTGTTTACATGTGAGTCTGGTGTATCAGCTGATCGTGTGTCCACCTCTGGAAAATCTGGGGTGAGTTGTGTTGTTGTTGAGAGGTATACGTTGCGCCGGTAGCTTCCCCAAGGCGGAAGTCAAGGTCGCCCAGGTTGGCTTGTCGGGTGTAGCAGGTGTTTGTACTGGTAAACGGCGCGTTGGGCACTCACTACGGTAATGGCCTATCTTACTGCAGCTGGCACAGGTTGGTGGTTGGTTATCATAACTTACTAAAGCCTTATTTTCTGCTATGTGTACGTAGGAAGGGATATGTTTATACTGCACGTATGCCATTGTGCACCTTATATCGAAAATTGGAACTCCACGTTTCATCACTTACTGAAAGTACAGTCCTGTACTGACGCAAAACGTCTGAAATGTGTCCATGAGATGTTTCAGTGGGGAGATTAAAAACTCTCACAAGTTTAATCCCTAGCCGGCCGAATCAACAGTTATTTTACTACGATAGCCATTGCTATGAACAAAATATTGCTCGCCTGCATAGTGCTTGAGAAGACGATCCAGTCTCTTGCCTCCTGCACTTAATAAAGACTTGTCGGGAAATTCCGTTGAGCTGTAATGTTTCGATGTTGGCTTCATCAAGTTCCAAATTTTCAAAAATCCACTCGTGGATTCCGTAGGGGGCTGGTCTTGGTATATCTCATTCTGTGAATGTGATGACAATTGTATTTTTCCTTTCAACTATCATCGTTCCGTAATGTCTTTAGTTACCTATGCGTATAATACACAAAACACTTAAACCAAACGGGCTTTCCTCACTTCACTGTACGGCTCCACACTTGCTCGAGATACGTGTTGCTCGTGCTAAGGCTAAAGCGGAACTGGTCTTGCACACGGCTGTAGTCCAAGTATTACATGTGTTTACCGGGGACTCGTCCTTCACCGCGAGAGTGAAAGATATTTTTATCCAGAATTTTAAATTGCCCGCTTTCAGATTATGTTTGTATTATTAGCTGATAGATGTCAGGTTTTACACAGGGAGTTTGGTTGAATTGTGAATATTCGTGTTTTACCTCATGTAGACATTATGACCCAAAAATAAGTATTCAAAAAAATACAAAATATAGTCATAATCGTAACGAACTGAAACCATTCTGAGGACAGCAGACAGTGGGATGTGAAACTACTCTGTTCCCAAATGCAGAGCTCTCTTTTTGCCATATGTTGCCAGTACCGTTAAAATTGAGGAAAGCAACGGGAAACAATCTCACTCCTCATTTTCCTAGTAAGCCTCTTCAGTGATGCCTTGGGGCTGAGGACTGAACACACCATTAAAATACGAAATGTGTTCTTTTGTTCAGGAATCACTTCATTCTGCAAGTCTTGTGTCGATCGAGCGATTGGCTGCGCAGCTTGCACTCGGGAGATAGTCGACATCCCTCTGGATGGTTTCACGTAATTTCCCAATATCACGCCAGGCAAATGCTTAGGGCCAAGGCGGCTCTCCCATCCCATTGGCACCCTAACACCTATCTGTGTCAGTGCGACGCAAAGTGAATCGTAAAAAAAAAAAAAAAAAAAAAAAAAATTAAAATTGTTCACTTTTCTACTTCCTTTCATATAAGAGGCTCTTCCCATGGTGACCACGGCGTCCGTAGCTGAGTCCTGATTATTCTTGCCACACTCCTCACTTTCAGCTACATTATCCATTCTCTTGTTCTTTTTAACCCCAACAGTATTAGTAGTCTTTTATTTTCATGTCCTTCATCACTTTTGTCTATCTTCGACCAAAACGAATTGTCGGATCCCTTCGTTTTCGACCCTCTGATTACTGTTAATACAGGATGGTTGGCTCTTAAAACAATAATCATCACCACCATCACTCTTTGTAGTCTAGATAGTGCGCGTTGAAAAATGTGGTTTCTTCCCCAAGCAGCACCGTTGTCTCCTTCCTTCTCCTCCACTTCAGTAGTCTTGTCTTACTCCTCTTCTCATTTCAAACCATTCTGTCATATCATATCCTAACGTCATGGTTGCTTTCTGCTTGTTCTGTCCTTCCAGTTCGATTTTAGGATGTCCAACATGTTGCCCCATGTTCTATCTCTATGAAGCATAAACTCATTCCTTTTCCTATCTACCTTTCACCTATCATTCTGATTGCTCCAATTGCATCTCTTGTACATCTTCGCTAAACTTTCTCTTCTCCTACATTCTCTTCCAGTGTATGTACCATTCTACCCTCAAATGGATTTTGGCAGCATGAGAGATTATAACAGAAATAATTCTAAAGGAGGATCACATAATCCCATCGAGTATCGCTTGTTCTATTTCAGATATGAGAGTTGGGAAACTTTCTTCTGTGTATCTCATATACCCTTTCAATTCTTAGATATAGTTTCTGTCTTGTTCTGTGTAAGTCCATCTCATCGGAACTTCCACCTTATGCAGTATCTTATCATCATCAATTTCCCTTCACCCAAACATTATTGTCCATTCATCCCTTGGCTGTAATGTGATTCATTCTTTTAGATTCTTACAAATTGCTTTCCTCTCTTAACTTATTTCTTTCCTGTATTACGTCGTCCATGGTTTCTTTCGCTCCAATTTGCTTTTCCCTAAAACCTGACTTGTATCTTCAGTTATTGGCCTCATTACTTATATCGGACATTTCATTGTTCTTTTTAATTAAAAAACTTCTTTCAATCTTTCCATTTGCCATTTCTTTTTATCAGATCTTTTTGCTAACACTTGAAGAAAGTGATAGAGATAACATGATCGTTTGCTTCTGCAAAGTTTAATATTATATAAGTCTTTGTGAAAGCCATCAGTATGGTTTTATCCTAATGACCATTCAGAACACTGCGGTCGTCTTCAGGGTTGGCGGACATATAGTTCTCACGTTTATTCCAAAAACCATCCTTGATGTTGTCATCAAGTCCAACATGAGGACGTCATCAGAGGATCTTTGTACCTCTGGTGCGTACAGAGGTAAACCATTAGTGCCGTCGTAGATCAACTTGTGACCCCCTTCTGGTTCCTGGAATTTCTGGCCTTCTATTTGAAACCATAAACCAACATATTGGCATTGCAGATTTTTTCCAAATTATGACTGCGTCCTGTCAAGGTGCCAATACTCAGCGTGGTGTTTGTAATTGTTTGGATTCCACTGAGGTAGGTTCTCTAACTGCTCCTGATCTCTAGCCTGTCTCTCACATAGGACAAATGGGATCAATGTGTGTCACTAGTGAAAAATACCCTTCCCCTAAATCAGTACACCCACAAATTAAGGCGTACCTAATACATAATCCTAACCAGATATAAAGAGAAGGCCACAATCCTAACCAGATATAAGTTAAAGAGCAGCTCAGAAGCCTAACAAGTTATAAGTGAAGGATTAAGTCACAATCGTAACAGGATATAAGTTAAGAAGTAAGTCACAAACCTAACAAGTTATAAGTGAAGGAAAGTCACAAACCTAACCAGATATAAAGAGCAAGCCACAATCCTAACCACATTAAGATAAAGTGAACTCAGGCTGAGGGAAGTAGCAATATCAGTGTGAAATATTTAAACTGGATCTCACAACCTCGCAGAACATCATTCTATCCACTTTCAGATCATTAATAATCTTTGATATGTGTAACCTTTGCAATATATTTAGAATGCAGCAAGCAAATATATTACAAATGTAATTTTTTAAATTTGTTTTATTCCTAAACAGTTCCTGCATAAATCAGCAACGTCTTTTGTAAAGGCAGTAAATTATATTTATAAAGAGGGAGATTGTTGTCAATCTTTAAACTTCCTAATCACTTTTTAGTATAACATCATTTTCTCCTCTATTTTAGAATCAACGACAATACTACAGCTGCATCATTGAAATGACACCCGGTATGTATAAAACTAATAAACAAACTAAGATATTGTGCAGTGAACTACTCCAGTTGCAGGAGAGGGGAGGAGCTGGAGTATACCATGGTATATCCTGTGTGTGAGGACAGTAAAATATACCATGGTATATCCTCTGTATGAGGACAGTAGAATAGACCATGGTATATTCAGTGTATGAGGACAGTAGAACACACCATGGTATATCCTGTATGTGAGGACAGTAGAATACACCACAGTACAACCTGTGTATGAGGACAGTAGAACACACCATGGTATATCCTGTATGTGAGGACAGTAGAACACACCACAGTATAACCTGTGTATGAGGACAGTAGAACACACCATGGTATATCCTGTATGTGAGGACGGTAGAATACACCAGAGTATAACCTGTGTATGAGGGCAGTAGAACACACCATGGTATATCCTGTATGTGAGGACAGTGGAACACACCATGGTATATCCTGTATGTGAGGACAGTAGAATACACCACAGTATAACCTGTGTATGAGGACAGTAGAATAGAGCATGGTATATCCTGTATGTGAAAAGAGTAGAACACACCGTGGTATATCCTGTATGTGAGGACAGCAGAATACACCACAGTCTAACCTGTGTATGAGGACAGTAGAATACAGCATGGTATATCCTGTATGTGAGGACAGTAGAATACACCACAGTATAACCTGTGCATGAGGACAGTAGAATACAGCTTGGTATATCCTGTATGTGAAAACAGTAGAACACACCATGGTATATCCTGTATGTGAGGACAGCAGTATACACCACAGTATAACCTGTGTATGAGGACAGTAGAATACAGCATGGTATATCCTGTATGTGAGGACAGTAGAACACACCATGGTATATCCTGTATGTGAGGACAGCAGAATACACCACAGTATAACCTGTGTATGAGGACAGTAGAATACAGCATGGTATATTCTGTGTATGAGGACAGTAAAATACACCATAGTATATCCTGTATGTGAGGACAGTAGAATACACCACAGTATAACCTGTGTATGAGGACAGTAGAATACAGCATGGTTTATCCTGTATGTGAAAACAGTAGAACACACCATGGTATATCCTGTATGTGAGGACAGCAGAATACACCACAGTATAACCTGTGTATGAGGACAGTAGAATACAGCATGGTATATCCTGTATGTGAAAACAGTAGAACACACCATGGTATATCCTGTATGTGAGGACAGCAGAATACTTCACAGTATAACCTGTGTATGAGGACAGTAGAATACAGCATGGTATATCCTGTATGTGAGGACAGTAGAATACACCACAGTATAACCTGTGTATGAGGACAGTGGAATACAGCATGGTATATTCTGTGTATGAGGACAGTAGAACACACCACAGTATAACCTGTGTATGAGGACAGTAGAATACAGCATGGTATATCCTGTATGTGAGGACAGTAGAACACACCATGGTATATCCTGTATGTGAGGACAGCAGAATACAGCATGGTATATCCTGTATGTGAAAACAGTAGAACGCATTGTGGTATATTCTGTATGTGAGGACAGCAGAATACACCACAGTATAACCTGTGTATTAGGACAGTAGAATACAGCATGGTATATCCTGTATGTGAGGACAGTAGAACACACCATGCTATATCCTGTATGTGAGGACAGCAGAATACACCACAGTATAACCTGTGTATGAGGACAGTAGAATACAGCATGGTATATCCTGTATGTGAAAACAGTAGAACACACCGTGGTATATTCTGTATGTGAGGACAGCAGAATACACCACAGTATAACCTGTGTATTAGGACAGTAGAATACAGCATGGTATATTCTGTGTATGAGGACAGTAGAATACAGCATGGTATATCCTGTATGTGAAAACAGTAGAACACACCGTGGTATATTCTGTATGTGAGGACAGCAGAATACACCACAGTATAACCTGTGTATGAGGACAGTAGAATACAGCATGGTATATCCTGTATGTGAAAACAGTAGAACACACCGTGGTATATTCTGTATGTGAGGACAGCAGAATACACCACAGTATAACCTGTGTATTAGGACAGTAGAATACAGCATGGTATATCCTGTATGTGAAAACAGTAGAACACATTGTGGTATATTCTGTATGTGAGGACAGCAGAATACACCACAGTATAACCTGTGTATTAGGACAGTAGAATACAGCATGGTATATCCTGTATGTGAGGACAGTAGAACACACCATGCTATATCCTGTATGTGAGGACAGCAGAATACACCACAGTATAACCTGTGTATGAGGACAGTAGAATACAGCATGGTATATCCTGTATGTGAAAACAGTAGAACACACCGTGGTATATTCTGTATGTGAGGACAGCAGAATACACCACAGTATAACCTGTGTATTAGGACAGTAGAATACAGCATGGTATATTCTGTGTATGAGGACAGTAGAATACAGCATGGTATATCCTGTATGTGAGGACAGTAGAACACACCGTGGTATATTCTGTATGTGAGGACAGCAGAATACACCACAGTATAACCTGTGTATGAGGACAGTACAATACAGCATGGTATATTCTGTGTATGAGGACAGTAAAGTACAGCACGGTATATCCTGTATGTGAAAACAGTAGAACACACCGTGGTATATTCTGTATGTGAGGACAGCAGAATACACCACAGTATAACCTGTGTATGAGGACAGTAGAATACAGCATGGTATATCCTGTATGTGAGGACAGTAGAACACACCATGGTATATCCTGTATGTGAGGACAGTAGAATACACCACAGTATAACCTGTGTATGAGGACAGTAGAATACACAATGGTATATCCTGTATGTGAGGACAGTGGAATACACCACAGTATAACCTGTGCATGAGGACAGTAGAATACACAATGGTATATCCTGTATGTGAGGACAGTGGAATACACCACAGTATAACCTGTGTATGAGGACAGTAGAATACAGCATGGTATATTCTGTGTATGAGGACAGTAGAACACACCATGGTATATCCTGTATGTGAGGACAGTAGAATACACCACAGTATAACCTGAGTATGAGGACAGTAGAATACACAATGGTATATCCTGTATGTGAGGACAGTGGAATACACCACAGTATAACCTGTGCATGAGGACAGTAGAATACAGCATGGTATATCCTGTATGTGAAGTTAGTAGAACACACCATGGTATATCCTGTATGTGAGGACAGTAGAACACACCATGGTATATCCCGTATGTGAGGACAGTAGAGTATACCACAGTATAACCTGTGTATGAGGACAGTAGAATACAGCATGGTATATTCTGTGTATGAGGACAGTAGAAAACACCATGGTATATCCTGTATGTGAGGATGGTAGAATACACCACATTATAACCTGTGTATGAGGACAGTAGAATACACCATGATATATCCTGTATGTGAGGTTAGTAGAACACACCATGGTATATCCTGTATGTGAGGACAGTAGAACACACCACGGTATATCCCGTATGTGAGGACAGTAGAGTATACCACAGTATAACCTGTGTATGAGGACAGTAGAATACAGCATGGTATATTCTGTGTATGAGGACAGTA
The DNA here is from genome assembly GCF_040414725.1 of Anabrus simplex. Classification (NCBI taxonomy): domain Eukaryota; kingdom Metazoa; phylum Arthropoda; class Insecta; order Orthoptera; family Tettigoniidae; genus Anabrus; species Anabrus simplex. The sequence continues at coordinate 102,674,710 of NC_090276.1, read as the reverse complement.
GAATACACCATGGTATATCCTGTATGTGAGGATGGTAGAATACACCACAGTATAACCTGTGTATGAGGACAGTAGAATACACCATGATATATCCTGTATGTGAGGTTAGTAGAACACACCATGGTATATCCTGTATGTGAGGTTAGTAGAACACACCATGGTATATCCTGTATGTGAGGACAGTAGAACACACCATGGTATATCCCGTATGTGAGGACAGTAGACTATACCACAGTATAACCTGTGTATGAGGACAGTAGAATACAGCATGGTATATCCTGTATGTGAGGATGGTAGAATACACCATCGTATATCCTGTGTGTGGGGACAGTAGAATACGCCATCGTATATCCTGTATGTAAGGACAGTAGAATACACCATGGTATATCCTGTATGTGAGGACAGTAGAATACACCATGGTATATCCTGTATGTGAGGACAGTAGAATACACCATGGTATATCCTG